>NC_140033.1:27977494-29177494 GCF_963513975.1 Fringilla coelebs
GATGGGAAATTTAGGTTAGATATTAGGAAGAAATTCTTCACTGTGAGGGTGGAAAAGCACGAGGGTGGAAAAGCACAAGTTGCTGGCCCCACGGATGTGGATACCCTGGCTCTGGCAGTGCCCAAAGCGAGGCTGGATAGGGCTTTGAGTGGTGTGGTCCGGCCCGGTCTGGTCTGGTCTGGCGGGAGGGAGGGAGGTTAGGCCCCCATAACGCTCCCCGTCCGTCCCGGCCCCCGCCCCCGCCAGCCCCGTCAGCGCCCACCGCCGGCGCCGCCCCGCCCTCCCGCGTGCCGCGCCGCACGTCGCCGCCCGCCCCGGCGCGCGCGCAGGCGCAGGCGCAGCAGCCCCGCCCCGCCCCGCCCCTGACCTCGCGCTGCCCGGCCCCGCCCCGCGAGCCGCATCGCGTCACCCCCCCCTCCTCTCTCCCCCCTCCCCTCCTCCCCGCCGGCCGGTCCCGTGGGGTGCTGGCGCGCGCCCCAGCTGTTTCCGGCGCGCGGGGCGGGCGCAGGCGCAGTGCCGCGGCCGCGCGCCGCGGGTGTTGTGGTGCCGGGCCCCGGGGCCTCCCGCCCGCTCCGCCGGGGCGGCACCGCTCGCGAGGGCGCGGCCACTGCCTGACGTTAGGCGGCGGCCTGGGCAGAGTGGGCAGGCGGGAGCCACTGTCCAGCAGTACCGCCTCCAGGACGGGCCGCAGCGCACGGGGTCGGGCCGCATCTCCGCCGAGTCCTGGGGCAATATGAGGACGGGGGGAGCACGATGAGCGCGTGCCGGGCACGCGGGGCTCGCTCGCGTAACGGGAGGTGGGCCGGGGACAGCGGGGCCTGGACTCGGTGCTTGTTTACGCCGCCACTCTCGGCAGCGTTTCGGGGAAATGGCGCAAGGCCGGAACAGCGGCCGCGCCTGCCCCCGGGCCAGGAGGCGCCTCCGTGCCTATATAGCCTGGGCCGGCCTGGGGCCCGCAGCCCGGCTGCGCGGCGGTCACCCGGCGGGACAGGCACAACGTAGGCAGAGGAGGCTGTAAGTAACGATGGTGCTACCGGCGGGGTTTCACCTCTGCTGTCACTGTGAAATCGGCCTGCTCAGGAGTTGGTTTGCGTGCCTGTCTGGCAGGCCTTCTCGGCATTTGTCACGGGCGCCTGGAGAAGCCTGGGATTGTTTTTTTGGCAAATAATGGATTTGCTCCTGTGATATCAGCACAACACTGGTGTGCTGTGTAAAATGGTGCTCCACCAGTTGTACCTTTCTTTGCAGAGTAGGGATTGTATCCTGCCCTTGGCTCTTAGGATGGGCACATTTTGTTGAACTTTGATCAACACTTGGTGTCAGTTCTCCCCTGTGAGGAATTCTGCTACAGGGTGGTAATATATTGCCATTTGAAACGCTGCGTCTGCACAAGATAATTTGCTGAAGAAACAGCAATCAATTTTCAATATGTCATTAAGTACTTTTGAGAAGTGGCACATATTGCTCAAGATGAGCTTACACTGTCCTTTAGGGAGTAGCATGTTGAAATGTTAGGGTGAGCTAACTACCAAATGTCCTGAGCAGTGGATTTTCCCATGAGATTATTTGATTTGATTTGAATGTTTATCTGTCCTTACCAAATGGATGCACAAGCTTCATCTGTTTTAAACAACTGTGATTTTAATTTAACTTGTTTCTGGTGTGGGGTTTCCATTGTTGGTTTTAATTTTGTTTTGTTTTTTCTTTTTCAGGTAACACTACATTACGGGACTTACTTATTGACATATATTTTTTGGAATGAAATAGAAAGCCACATAGAAAAGGTGCAATTATTTATAAGTTATGACAGTTCATTTATCCTTGGATGCATATTTATTCTTTTTGATTAACCCAAAAAATCTTTGGTGGAAGCAGAGAAACAAATACCTGTGTTTCTGTAGACCTAAAGCCTGCTGGAGGCTAAATCATGCTGTACACCTGAGAGTCTTTCATACAAGTCAGCCTTGGTGTAAGTGGGCCAGAAGCAGAACATTTTGGTATAACAAGTACATTTGTAGCCATGAGTTTTTATACTACAGAGTTTCCAAACTTTTAACTTCTTCTTCTAAAGGACTTACAAGGGTGAGCATTCGCATGTCACGAATTAAGAATACTATAGAATCTGTTTCGAAGGCAGTGTCTGGCACTCACAGTGAGCTGGTGTCACGGATAGCTCGATTAAAGTCCCACCCGGGTACTTTGGGTAAAGCAAATAAAAGTAGTGCAGATGCAGATAAGATCAGCACAAATCTAGAAAATGATAAGCAAGTTACAGATGTCAGAACTCAGGACGATTGCAACAGAGGCCCAGCTGCAAAGAAATCCACTTGTGCAAGTGAAAACTTGGAACCTGTGTTAGTAAGTTCAAGCGGCACTTGTCAAGATACTCCAGAAGTTTCGGCATCTACTAAAAACCACCTTTTTCATGTAAGCTACTTTTCTACAAATTTTGGAGAGACTTACAACTTCGTAGCTGATCATATCAACTCTTACTTTAATAATTCTGTTATGGAACAAGGAAGAAAAAAGAATGCATTATTACAGGACTCTGAAAGAGAAGAGAGGAATAAGCTTGATTCTTCAGCAAATACTGTAACAAGTGAAGAAAAGGGAGTGAATTCAGGAGGTACTTTAGCTCCTGAAGCAGAGATCTTGGGTACTGAAAAGACAAATACTGCTCTCCCAGTTTCCACTAAAAAAAGTATTGCAGACTTTCTTTCATATCCCAGTAACAGTGTACAAGCTTTTGTCGACAGCTATATTGGTGGTTTGGTTCCAAAGTTAAGATCTGATACAAAAGTTGTTCCACCAGAAAAGAGTAAACAGCAGGAACAAGAAGTGTCTGAGAAGACTGATGAGGACAAAGTAAAAGAGGCCAAAACTGCAGAAGAGAAGGAGAAGCATCTGTCTCTTCAGAGAGAAAAGGCAAGTCTTTGCTTAGTGTTAATTTATATATTATTTCTATGTATATTTTTTGCAAGTTTATATATATGCTATACTATATATATATATGTATATGCATATCTTTAAGTATAGATACACATTTACTTATGTAAATAAGTATATACCTGTGTATATACTTACATACATATGTATGCATACTTTTACTTATATATAAGTATTTGTACTTCCATATAAGTAGATATGTGGTGTTCCTGCCCTCAGCAGAGATGTTGGAACTAGATGATCTTTAAAGCCCTTCCAACCCAGACTGTTCTCTGATTCAATCTGTGCACTTTGATAAATAAGTACATATATAAAACTATATAGATTTTATCTATATGTATGCATACTATATGTAAACTTACAAATATATATATATGTGCATTAAAGTAGGCATAGATACATCTGTGTTTAAGTATTTGATGTTTTATGCAGGTATAGATCTGTTTATGCACGTTTATATATGAAGAGTCTGTGTGTGTATTTTTTTGCACACACACCACTGTGCATGTGTGCTGTAGGTACATTTATTTTGTTCATATATACCTAGAGTCCATAATTACAGACAGATCTAGCTGTGGTATTTTTTGTAGATAGAGTAATTTTATAGTTTATGGTTTGTTAATGGTTTAAATACCAGAGAGTTGCCCTGAAAGTCCACCTGAATACATTTTGACCTGTTTGTTTGGTGTATTCTTGCTGTAAACTTGATTTCATTTTCTACTAAATAAAGAATCAAAAGGTTTTTGTTGACAATTTAAGCAGTGCTTACTTGGAACCTGTAGGAGATCTCTAGTACAACATGCTGTTCATTGCTTCTGAGAAATCTTAAAATAGCGCTTTGAAATTAGTCTTGACAAATTTTACACATTTCTCAGAGTAGTTTTATGTTGTCTGTTTGTCTTCTTTAGATCATTGCAAGAGTGAGTATTGATAACAGGACTCGAGCTTTAGTTCAAGCCCTGCGGAGATCGGCTAATCTAAAAGTCTGCATCAACAGGGTTGAAGAACTGACCTGTCATCTTCTAGAATTTCCAGAGAGCAGAGGAGTTGCAATTAAGGTGCAAATAGTTTTTATGCTTACATAAAAATCAATCTGACGAATGATTGATACAGAACAATGTAAAACCTCCTTCTGTGCTTTTGTGGACTAGTCAATATTTCCTGTTTGCAAGGATTGTAGTTTGAGTGTCTCTTTTTATAACTTTTTAGCTGGTTCAAGCAGATTCATATGCAAGCTACTGTGAGTTTAGCTAAAGGGTCTTAAGATTGCTGTGTTTAATTTAGAAGCATACGGCATGGTCATGTGGCTAGGTAGTATAGCTTTTTCCAGTGGTAGATAAAGGTCGTACACTGTGTCCCCTGTGGCAGTTGATTAAATGGGAATGTGCTGTACAGTTGATCTGTAAATGCACAGTACTTTCTATGCTTGTTTACATTCTTTCTTCCAAGAGAGGTGGCAAGAGAACCATCAAATAAGTTAATGCAATCTAGTCCTACTTGTTTTCTTCCCTGCATTGAGAGGGCGGGAGGTGGGTGGTAGACTATTCAAGATGTACTAGCTAAATCACAGCATTTGTCAACCTTGTGCCTTTTTCCACAAGATGTGACAAACCTGTGACACAGATTGTAGAATTTCTGGAAGAAGTAGCCTTTGGGAATGGAGTGCAGGCCAGATGAATTATCTGGGCAGGGTACAGGTCAGGCATTCACATAAATATATGTGAATTACTTTATTATGAAAGAGTGTATTCACTACTCCCATTTTGATTGTAATGCTGTGTATCTTTGTGGTAATGTCCATTTAAAAAATACTCTGTGTGGGAAAGCATTTTAAATTTTGTTTTGGTATTAGTGTACTTAGAAGGCATTTCTTGTTTTGAAGCAGTGCAGTACTTACCAAGCAAATCTACTTGGTGTGCCTCATACTCGAGTCTACACTTGGCTGATGTGGTACTAAGTCAATAAAATGAAACTGGTAAATGTAGCTTTCCTAGCTATTAAAAATATTTACATATCATCTTGATTGTTTAATTTTGATATGTAGTTACTATAGCACTGAGGTGTGTACAGCATAATATTGACATCCTTTCTTTCCCTTGTTAGAGAAAGACATGGGTAAATACACATTTGAAGCTTTTTTTCCAAGTTTAGCTAGTATATTACTTCTGTACTTTAATGACATGCTAGTGGATTTAAGAACGGATGCTTTTGGTTTAAACATAAGGTTAGAATTAAATATCCTTGTATTTATCAATAGGAAAAATTAATCCCATGCCTGTTGCGACTGAGACAAATTAATGATGAAAGTCTTCAGGCTGCCGTTAGAGAAACTTTAGCTCTGATTGGCTATACAGACCCTGTGAAAGGCTGGGGAATTCGAGTCCTCACCATTGATGGAGGGGGAACAAGGTAAAACTTCTGGGGTTTTACATACTCATAACCTTTTTCATACTGTAACTAGAAGTAAAATTTCAGTCTCTCTTTGATAGATAAATGCCCAAAGAGGCAATTTATGAGTTACCTTTCTGTCACGTTTGACTATCTAAGGGATGGGTATTGTTTTTCTATGCATTTTTGCTTGAATGGTGTTTGTGTTGGTGCTCATTTTGCTGTACACAGTTATCTTGCTCTATCCCAGCAGAGTTCACACTGCTGCACTCCAGATACTGTTTTGTGATAGAGAAACACAAATCTGATGGTCTCTAAATCATCTCTCCCATTATTTCAGATACATTGAATTGAGGCCAAGTAAACCCCATACTGGAAAATACTATCCCCCAAGGGGCATTATATAGCTTTGTTAAGACCAAAATTTAAGTGCTGTGTAGTGGGAGTGCAACTAAAATCTATCCTTAGTCTACATCCACAGAAGTTGATCACCCCCCAAGCCTTTGCTGTAAAACAATATGGCTGTAGCTGTTGAATACTAATTTGGTATGCCTGAGTATGTCATTCATATTTAGTACTCATCGTTCTGTTTCAACTGTGTTCTGCTGCTCTTTTATTTCCTGAAATATTCAGGATTTTTACTGTTGCACTTATTCAGTTATAATTAGTTATGATGAAGCAAAGGTGTTTGAAAAATGATTAGAGCTATGTAAGATAAGACCACCACTGTATGTGAAGGGGAATTTTGTGTTTCAGGGGTTTAGTTGCACTTCAGACTCTACGGAAACTAGAAGAATTAACTGGAAAGCCGGTTCATCAACTTTTTGACTACATCTGTGGCGTAAGCACAGGTAATTATTAAGTCATAAGTTGGAATTTTGCTATCAATGTAGTAAAAGAACATTTGAAAATAAACACAGATTTTGCAGTTTCTGATTTAAGAGTGTAAGCTGGGAAAGTACGGTTGTGATTTCTAGAGTCTTTTTGTTTCTGAATAAGAACTTTGGGCAGTCATGACAAACTCTTGGCTTTAAACTGATTTGTCATTTTTTCAATTTATGTGAAATCTTCAATTTGCACATAGAGTTATCTTAGGTGTTTGTGGAGCTTTACAGACTACTAAGATAATAGCCCTCAAGAACTGGTGCTGAGTCAGTCATGTTTCCTTTATTAAGTTTACAACAATGTTTCATCTTGTTAATTACCTGCCAGACGGACAGAATGTGCCTGTAGCAAGATCTTGAATGATCTAAATCAGAGGAAGTGGTCAATGCTGTGGTGCCCTCCCTTCATATTGGTCGGTACAGGCTGGAGAAATGGCTTGGCAGATTCAGTAAAGCCAAATACCAAGTCCTCTGTCTGAGCTGGGGTGACGGCCTAGAAACCAGCTTTACAGGAAAGGACCTGGTCTTGTTTGGAACAAGTTGGTTGTGAATCATCGCTGTACTCTAGAGCAAAGAAAGCTGACTACGTTGGCTTGCATGGACGAGAACGTACCCAACAATTGAAGTGTCTCTGTTTGGTGACAAAGGTCTTGTTATGGCCTCCTCTATAAATCCTTTATCTTTTGGCTATGTTTTTGTGCTGGGTGCATCTGGCAGAGAGCCAGGGGCTGGAGCTCATGACGTGTAAAGGAGAGAGTGCAAAAACTAGGTTTATTTGGCCTTGAGAAGGCTAAGGGTGGGCCTTTATTCTGGTTCAGGTAATGGGAAAATAAAGAGAAGATGGATCTATAATAATTTTTGAGGTATACAGGGGTAGGAGAAAAGCCAGCAGACAAGTTGGAGTGTGGGAAGTTATAATTAGGTATGGGATCATGTTTTTCTTGCAGGGGTGGTCAGACACTGGAAGGAGTTGCCTGTTCAGACTTTGTAATCTCTGTTCATGGAGATACTCAAAATTTGGTTGAACAAGTCCTGAGTAACCTATTCTAATTATACTTGTTGGAACAGGAGGTTGGACTAGATGATGTCTACACCAGGTCCCACCCAGACTTATTTACACTTGTGACTCAGTGATAAGTTACTCCTCCCTAGAAAGCAGGGAACTCCAAAGCATAAGTTTCTACTTTAAAGACAGTAATCTCATTCAGAAATTGTTAGACCAGTAGCGCCACAAGTATGTTTTCTAACATAGGAGGTATGCTGTACCTAGCATACTCCTGTGTTACAAAACTGAGCATACATGCACTAGCTCAGTTTCCTTTAGAAACGCACATTCTTCAGTTTTTTTGTCATACTTATATTCGATCAGGAACTATATTAAACACAGATCACCCTGGGTCGATGAAGTGTTTCAAGAGATTAGCTTAATAGACCCAAAATAGTGGAGGAGAGTGTTCAGGTCTCCTAGACAGAATTTGTTTGTAACCACAATATAGTTTCCTGCTTTATACTTTTAGTAGTCTTCCAAATAAATCCTTCATTAGTTAGTTTAGTGGTAAGTGGTTGTTTTTTTAGAAGGTGGTTTCCCTACTAAACACTTCTCCAGTGTTGTCTTCAACGAATAAAGGTGTTTTACCTTGGATAGAGAGGCCTCGTGTTCTTAATTTACTCCCGCTACTATCACTAGAACTAACTTGGTTTTTAATTCTTCCTCAAATTTTGGGATTTATGACTGCTAATAAGTCCTTCACATCTTCTTTTAAATTTTGTTTACACAATTAAGCTTTTGTCTGCAGTTGTCCATTTTGCAATAATAAATGTAAAGACATGGCTGGGTGAGGCTATGCATGTTTGCCAGCACTGTTGGCAGTTCAGTTTGTATTGACAGTGCATATGCCAATAGTTTTGCAGTTGAATGAATTATGCTTTGCAAGAGTGATGGATTAAATTTTAGGAAATGTGCCTCTTGTGCACTGCACTTCTCTTTACTGCTGCAGTTTTTTTATTTCTTACTAGTGTTCAGCTGTTTTGCCTTTGAAGTTTGGAAATGCCCTTGCTGTGAATCCAGCATCACTGTCTTTGTAGTTATCTTCCCCATGCTTCTCTTCATTGGGGGGTCAGAGGGTGTCAATGCAGGCAGTCACCGAGAAAGATCATTGCAGTGATGGTGTAATAGGCTCTGCATACTTTGAATCTGCTCACCAAAATAGCAAATGTATGATATTGTAGAACTGGTGCTGGAGAGTTTAGAGGAAGAGAATGTGGCAGAGGATTTGCATGATGCAGGAAAATAGTGTTTCTCTGCTGCTAGGTATTAAGTCTGCATGTGGTGATTTGGCAATTGAGATAGTTTCTCTTGATGAAACTTTGTGTCAAGTATGATGAAGTTTTGTGTCAAGTAGGCCTAGGTTGCCTTAAGCATGTGTGCTGCCTTGTAAAATACTCTAACTATGAATCCACTCAGCTCCGCTCTCCCAGTTGGCGAGCTCTGTGAGAGTGAAAGAGGGCTTGGAAGTCATGTTTCTTTTAAAGCTGTCTGTAACTTCCTGAACTAATTTTTTTCTGCACATGCATTGTATTTTTACTCTATTTCAAAAATTGGCACCTTTTAAAATTAACGTTATTCAAGCCTATGGCATTTATTTCCAGATTGAAAAAATCACGTGTCCTAATTATTTCTAATGTTTAATTGCATGTTCTCGCAGTATGGCACAACTAAATTTAAAGGTTTTGTGTGTCCCTTTTGATTTAATATATCTGAGAATTGTAGTAATGCATTAACTGTATTTTTCCACAGTTCCTTTTAATGGTATTTAGCAGCAATGCTTTTTGAGTGCTGTTATTTTGTTCCTGCAAGGGTAGGTCATAATTTTTGTTAGGGACACACTAGATGGCAGCATGTATGAAACTAATTATAAATGGTTGCAACCAAATGTAATCCAAATTACTGGAATCTCGTTTATTTTTGCAGAATTTTCCTAGAATATTTCTATATTGACTTAAGAGTTTGCATGGTAGCAAATAATGCTCCAAATAAATTTTTAGTACCACAGCATAGATTTCTCTTACTCATTTATCTTTCCAAGTAAAGTAGTGGATTTCATTTGCTTTCTGCCATATGCTTGTAATCTGCAAAATGAAATAATACGATGTTTTAACTTCTCATATTTCTGTTTTTGGAAATAGATTTTTTCTGTATTGTGTACATTCTTTTAAAGTGTGGTTTGTGATCTCTGAGCAGGAATTTAGTGAAATAAGTGACAGTTGGTCTTGCTGTTTCAAGACAGATATTCACTTAACCTATGAACTACATTAACTGGTAATGCATCTTTGTAATCTTCCTCCAGGATACGTTTTTGTAATATTGCAAAATATTTGTTTTTTTCAGGAGCTATATTAGCTTTTATGTTGGGCTTGTTCCATATCCCCCTGGATGATTGTGAAGAACTGTACCGTAAGTTAGGATCAGATGTTTTTAAGCAGAATGTAATTGTTGGAACAGTCAAAATGGGCTGGAACCACGCCTTTTATGACAGTGATATATGGGAAAAAATGCTCAAGTAAGTAAAAGATAATCAGATGAAAAATAATTAGTGCAATGACTGAGTGCATATGGTTTTGTTATTGCTTCATTGGTGTGCAGATTCTTAAAACAACTAGAAGGGACTAACATATACTCTTTCTTTTGAAATAGCTGTTTTCATATTTACCAAGATGCTGGAAGCTTTTAATATAATGATTTATGTTTCTGGGGAATAAAGTAAGCCTTACTGCACTGATTTCTGATTATATTCCTGTATGCTTGCCAGCTCTGCTAGATCTGACTTGTTACAGATTTGCTACAAATTTTACTAACCACCTGCTGTGCCCTTTTTAGTAAAGGAGATTGGAGAGAAATAAAATTATGTGCTGTAGCAGGGATTTTTAATATTTGCTGCTATACTGGAGGGCTTTGTTCATTGCCACTTTCTTTGAAAGGGAAATGAGCTGTAAGGGTTGCAGTGAAAAATTATCTGCAGTGTCAGAGTTGCCTGTGCAGTATATTCTCTTGCATTGATGGCTATTCAGGAAAAGCCACTAGAAAGAATTATTATATTACAGGTTTTATTTATTAGTTTTATTAATCTGCATTTGTATTGATAGTTCAATTGTTTATAATTTTTAGCAAACGAATGTCATAGCTTCCCAACCAGCATGAGCTGACCTTGCCACTGAAGGAACTGAACAATCTTTTCTGAGAGACAATGTGAAATAGTAAAAGGTTCCTTCTGATAAGTAATAACAAGTTCCTTTGGGAATGTGATTACTGTGTTTTATGGGATTAAAAGAGTTTTTATGACATAATAGTGGGAATACCAGTAGTGTCTGAATTTTAAGCATTTTACTTCTTTCATTAATTGGAGAGAGAAGCTTCTAAACACTTCTTCTCTGTGCTCTTGCATATTTTTAGAAATAAATACATATATCAAATTATTATCATTAGCTTTTCTTCTCAGGTATCTAAAGGTCTTTTTTTAGAAATTAGATGTTTCTCTGTCTTCCCTCATTTCATTCCCCACCCAGTTAAATGAAGTCTTGTGAAAATCAGAATAACCTAATGTGAAAGTATTTTACATGGCTTTATTAAAATACTATTGCTTTTCTGCATAAATGTGCATGTAGCACATGAGGGAAGTAAAGAACCCTACTCCTGTGCAATAGGCAAAAGCAGGCAATTAATATATTATCCATAGAGTAAATTAAAAATTAAATGTGCTGATCAAAAATTACTTCTTGATTACCTGCAATGTTGAAGGGAGATGCTATGCCTGCACAGCATTTTGTTGAAGAGGCTTCCCTGTGGTGTGGGGGCGTGGCGCTGAGAAGGGAATTGTAAGGTTATATAGTATCTCTTTACAGCAGTATTGAAGGTCAGGTCTAACATTGTTACAGCATGGGGAAACTGCTGCGTGCTTTGTTTTGAATTTAAAAGCCTTACTTGTGCTGTGTGTGGTTTTGTAGTTTAAATGGTAACTTGTCAGCCTTGCTTGAAATAGAGACAGTTCATTGTCAGTGTACAGATGTGTAATGCTCGTTTAGTCCTACCACAGTATCAGTGGTGGTATTTTCTGTCAGAAGGTATTCTTGCTGAAAATAATTAAGTTGATGTTTCATCGGTCTACTGTTCCATTCATGGGATATATTGAAAATTGCATTTCAGAAAATGACAACTAATTTTGGTTAACTGACATTTCATTCAGAGTACTTTAGGAAATTGTTTTAATATGTTTTATGTATGTCTGTTTTAACTCCTCTTTTATATTTCTTGAGTAGCAATTTGAGGACTAGTTTTAATGATTTACGTTATGCAGAAGATTTTACTTACAATGTATCAGTATATGTAATGCTATATTGAATTGCATTTGTAAGAACCTGGATTTTAGTTCCAGCTTCTCTGTTTTGTCTTGACTGTTGTTGACATATACAATTTTCTTCTTGCATGCAGTTTTAAGAAACTACTGGAGAAATTTGATGAGCAGCTAGGGGTTTTCACAAGCTAGCTAAAATCTCATGTTGGGAATTTATAGTCTTGAGAAGCAATCAGTCACTCTGTGAAGAGTAGGATAAAAATTACATGTTCTCTTTTGGTAGCAAAATGGATAATGCATGTGTTTGGGAATACAAGTAATAATACTTCAGTATTTGTTTTGCAGAGTGAAATACAAATTGACACTGCTCTCTAGTCACTAGATGGGTAACACATTCCATACCAGCACAGGATATAACAGTCTCTTGTGCAGGTTCGGTAAAGATGTCATAGATTTCGGTACTACTGGTGCTGTTGGAAGAGGGTGAAAGTTACAGTTTTAACTTTTGCATTGAGTGCTCTTTCTCCAGAATATTTGCATCACTGCTGTGGCCCTTTAGAATGTTTCTTCCAGCATATGGTTGACAATATGTTCTTCATAGCATTATTGAAATAAGTGTTGCAATATTACTGACTTGAAGCAATGATAGAGCAATGTTTGTGAAAGAGACTCATTGTTTAAGTAGGTCATGTCTAGAGGACATAGGTCACAGACAGACACAAACAAAGTAGATAAATGGAAAAATAGGATGGCATAATAACTGATGAGTGGAAAAATGTAAAATGCTTACAGGATTTAAAGTAACTTTAATATTAAAAGTGATTTGGTTTTCACAGACAGTTTAATGAAACATCTGTATGCTTGTGGTCAGATAAGATGATTCAGTGTGTGACAGTTGGGATTGAAAATACATAAAATACTATAATGCCTTTATATTAATTTACAATATAGTTTCAATTAAAATATTATTTATAGTCCTGGTTTCCCCATTTTACAGAATATTTCTGTTGCAAGATTGGGGAAAAAGTAACCAATGGCCTAAAGATAACGCACTTTAAGGGTCTTTATCATTAACAAAAACAAATGAGTTAAAGTGGTAATTTGAGATAGTAAGGCATCATGAGAATTACCAGTTTCTTCTTTTCTTTGATAACAGGGGATTATTCAATAAAATTAGGAGGCTTTATTTTTTAACACAATATGTGAATAAACTGTGGAATTACTTCTGCTGTGACTTCATAAAAGAAAATCAAACAGTGAGAAAAATACATTTATTTAATATGCAATTGCAGTATTAATGGTAGCATCAGAACTAAACTAAATGTGGAGGTAGTACTAAACTTTTCTCCTTAGACTGTAATGTCTGAAGTTGCACAGTAGTTGAAAGGATTTTTGTACCTACTCTGGAGTATCAGTTTCTGGCCTTCATAAAAAACAGGATGCGATGAGATAGTTATTCAGTTTGATGGTTCCTATAATTAAGCAGAGGATATTGCTTATGCATTTTTTTCATCTTTGCATTCAGGGTTTGGGAAAAATACCTAATACAGACATTGCAGAAATAGATGAAAGAGATGCAAATCCCTAGATGGCTTTGATATCTCACCTCTGTCAGTCCCATTTCTTTTATTCCTACTTCATGGTTCTGTGTGCCTTCATCTCCTTATGTAAACAGTTAATGAGTGCAGATGTCACTCTTCCCCTTCTGGCTGGTGATTCTGAGACTAGAATCAAAGCAAAAACAAAACTGTGCTACAGGTACAAGAATTGTGTCAGCAGGAGTCTTCCATCGTAGGACTGGGACCTGTCTCCCTTCCTTCCTCCCTGTCAAGGACATGTTGCCAGCTATCCTTCAAGCACAAATATCCACTAGAAGAGCAAATTGTCCTAATTGCACATACAGTCTACTGTCTGCATGGAGGACTGCTGCTATGGTAGCCTTTAAAGCTTCTTTTGTCTTCTGGCCTGAGTAGGTAGATAAAGATGTCGTTTTTAACAGTGGAAGTGCTACTCCCTCCTGTCATGGGTGCAAGCTGTAGTTGAATGATCTTGTAATAACAGCACATGGAATATCTTAACTTTAAAAGTGTGGCAGTATGGAAAACCGTAATTGCAAAATAAGGCAGATGCACCAGCAGTGTTTGGGTGGGCTGTCTTTTAGGGGAGGAAGAAAGCTTGGTGATTTAAAGGAAAGCCTGTTTGGAATCATTATGGGTGACCACCCACTCTCTAGGAGTTTTATACCTTGTAAGCAAATCAGAGTTGAAGTAGATGGTGAGGTGAGATCACTAGTCTAGTATGGTAATTTGCTCCAGTCTCCTCTGTTGTGCAAAAGGACTGTCTTCTAGTTAACAGCAGGAACACTGACCCGGATATGATGAGAAATTAGAATGCTGACCATTAGTGGGATTTATGAAAATGTATTCATGTGAAAAAATATTACCTCAGAAAGGAATGGTAAATGCATATTGGATTACTGTTGTGGAAGACTACATGTAGATGTTTTAACTTTCTTCTAAATCATATGGAATCACATCTTTCTCTCTGTAGCTTTCGTTTCTGTAACTACGGAAGAGTAATTTTTCATGACTGTAGAACCACTTAATAAGGATGTTGACTTTTTGCTTCCTAAATGTGGCAAAGTATTTTGTCTAACTATGTAGTTGAGTAACTGTAATGATTTATGGTTAGGTATGTAAACTGAGTAATTTAAATCAAGACCTCTTCAGTCACTCTTCAGACTTATTTCCAACAGGCTAGAAGGTTTGAAGTGTCAGTCCATTGAAGTCACTAGTATAAATGAGATTTGTTAAAGTGAAATACAAACATTGCTTCTTTTAAATGCAAAGGTCTCAGAAATAATGATGATAAAAATGTACATCTTGTGCATGCTGAGTTGATGGAGCATTTTCAATTTTTTACACTTTTTTAGAGAAAAGATGGGCTCAAATCTTATGATTGAAACTGCAAGAAAGTCCAGATGTCCAAAGGTAAGTACAGTTTTCTAAGATAAATACTAATTGGATATTTCACAAGTACTCTTAAGAGTTCTGAGTAAATTCTGTACCTAGAAGAGCATTGGATAGACAGCATGAATGTTGAAGTGCTCTTCAGACTTGTATATGCTTTTAATGGATATGGTTTTAAAGGATAAAAATAATTAGATTCTATATGCTTTTAAAGGATAAAACTTAATTAGATTCTTAAATTTTGGCAACAATTTCTGATATTTTTACTGCTTCTAGTAGGAATATATTGCAGAGATGTTAAAAAACTTGGAAGCCTAGAAATACTGGGTCACCATTTTGGGGTTGTGCTAAGTTTGTTTTTTTCATGTAAGAATTCTAGCGTCTGGAGATTCTGTCCTGTCAGCTGTGATCTGTGTTACTGTGTTGCAAGAGGGCACGGGTTTCTTCTCACTTTGTTTGGAGTACCTGGTTTTCTCCATTCACATTCTTGGGCCCCAAGATCTCATCTCTTCCTGTATGATAGAAAAGGCACTAAGTCATAGGAGGGGTGACATACAACAGCATGAGAGTGAAAGATGAGAAAGCATGGGTATTTTATTTTTGGTGAAGGATAGGGTGTGAAGAAAGAAGCGAAATATAATAGGATATATTTCAGAACAATCTGTAATTAACAGGTGTTTTGGTGTCATAGCACTATATTCAATGCTTTACTGTTAAATGGAAGATATTCACATTTTTCTAAACATAGAAACGTGTGCCTTACTGACTGCGTTCCTAGTCTGTGTCTAAAACAAGGACATGAAAAGGCTGGTGTGGTATGTTGCTTTCTGAGAGAGAAGCTATCCTGTGTTGACTTGAAAGTTATCTTTGAACTGGGATCTTTGGCTTCCTTCCATGTTCTTCAGTAATAAAATGTGCATATAAATAGAGCTGAAACTAGCTGTTCCCACTAATCTCTTTATAGTGCTGTCAGTGGTGGCACTCTTTACAAGGCACAGCAAAATCAAAATAAAACACACAGTTCTGTGCTCTGCTGCTGCTAAATTCATGGCAAGATGGGTTTTTCCAGAAGGTGTTGAGCACTTTGCAACATAGACTGCATCATGGAGTGTATAAGGGTATTGCCAAAAATGAAAGCATCCTTTTAAAAAGTTTTCTATTATATTTTCTGAAGTTTTTTTTCTTACTGCTTCTGTTAGTGCTTAGAACTAAACCCTCCTTTTGAGAAAAACAGGAAACTTCCTCCATCAAATGGTGGAGTGTGAATCAGGCAGTTTTGCTTTTGCATTGTAATGTAGAAGTTACACTTTTGTTTTCTATAAGGATGAATTTACAGTGAATAAAATTATTTAAATTAAGTAACTGAAGAGTGAAAATGCATACAGTGATATCGCAGCATCAGCTGTGCTGTTGAGTAACGTTTCATGAGAACACCCTATTCTGTAAAACAGTAAACAAGACAGAGTTGAGCTCCCACTTGGCTGCTGGAGTGTTGTTCTGACAGTGCCAGCCAGGCTGGCTGCATCACCTCTAAAGGTCTTGCACATTGTAACACTCATCTGTAACTACGTGTACTTTCTTCTTATGATTACATCTCTAAGATACATTCTTTCTGTTGTCATAATTGGGGTTTTTCAATGGAAATATAATTTTGGCTTTTCACTTAGATGAACATATGTGATTTTTGTTACTGACATTTTAGTTTGCTTACAAAAAAACCTTGACAGACTTTGTTCTTGTGCAGGAGAGAGTCATACTACAATTCTTTAACTCCAGTTGCAATATAAAGTAATCATTTTCTTGGAGAAAGAAATTGATTGACAGTTCTGACATCCATGTTTAATAGCAGTGTTGTATTGCTGGTTACAGACTTCTGAGAACGAAATACTATTTCAGTAGGAAAAGTATTTAAAAATCACATAGCTGACACCCGCATTTTGTTTAAATATCATAGATATTTGTAGAAACAGAATAGCCAGTGGAAGCAATTAATTGCAGGTTTAAAATAGCATTTTCTTTAGGGATTTGGGTCTCTTGTTTGTGTTTTACTTTCCATTTTAAAATTTAGCTAGACATTAAAAAATGCAAATAAATATTGAACCTAGTAAGATTCCAAAGGTGCATTAATGTATACATTGAATTTCATATGGTGGGAAGCTTTCATTCTCATATAATAGTTATTATCATCATACATAACTAATTTTTTTCCTCCTCATTTACTAGGTAGCTGCAGTAAGCACCATTGTAAACAGAGGAACACCACTGAAAGCCTTTGTGTTTAGAAACTACAACCATTTTCCTGGCATTAAGTCCCATTATATGGGAGGCTGTCAGTATAAGCTGTGGCAAGCAATTAGAGCATCATCTGCTGCACCAGGTTACTTCCAGGAGTATGTTTTGGGCAGTGATCTTCATCAGGTAAGTTGAAATCTTCTCCTTGAGGAAATACTTTCCAATTTTACACCTGAGAAAAAACATGGTCTGAATCTCTGAATCAAAACAAAGCAAATAAGTTAGTAGTACAAAGAAAATCTAGGACACATGGGGCAAGAAAAGATATTTTTAGCTTCTATAGCCCTTACAGAACGAGAAAGGTTTGTATTCAGAAGACAAAGATTTTTAAGCCTAAGCTCTTCTGCTATTGCTTACTTGGGAGGAAACCTTATATGAGTTGTAAATTGCGTCTGACTTCCTGCTTGCAACTGGTATTTTGCTGAGCATTATTTCACTAAATAGCTGGTGTAACTTAAAAATATAACAGTATTGTAAAATGTGAAAAAAACAGATTATACACTTTAGCATTCTTTTTATTAGTGTACAAATTCAGTTTATGGTCTACTTTAATTCTTTCCATTGATAGCTTATTCAGCTTTACCCTGGTTCTGGGCTAGTAAGAAGAGTAAGAGATGCCACAGAAGTAAGATTAAACTGAGAGGACAACTGCAAAAGAAATTCCCTTGAGGATAAAGCAGTGTCTCCTATCATCACTGCATGCTATTTTATTATATTACAGCCTCTCTTGGTGACCCTGATAAGTAAAGAACAAAGCAGATTAATTTCTTTAGTAGTTTTTTAACCATGGGGTTCTAGTCCTCCAGTGCTCCTGTATTATTCTGCAGTTCTTCAGGTTTTCAAAGAATACTTCTTGCAGTGCATACTAATTTAAAACTATTAGTATTTATTTTAGTAAATAGCTGGTGCAGATCTGTGGCAGAAAAGACTACAAAGGGTGACTGAACCAGAGATCTTCAACAAAGACAGCACAGGACTGACACTTAAGTTTAATGAAAGCATGTGTTGCATTTCTGTTGTATTAATTCATATGATGGCATTAGCCTCAAATGCTGGAAAACAAGTAGGATATTTTGAGTAATAAGATGTACCTGGATCACATATAGAATTTCTGATGGTGTCCATTAGAAGATTGTGTACTATCCTTAGCACTGTAATGTCCTTGAGTAGTACTGAAATTTAAAGGCTAACAGATAAATAAGATGAAATAGAGGAAAATTTATTCAATTAAGAGGTGGTAAAAAAACTCATGGGTACAAGCAAACAAACAGCTGGAATTTTATCTGAATAAAGACAGCATATTTCCATTTTTTGATTCAACATTTATTAGGTGATGAAATCATTTAGCTATCTAAAAGCTGCATAGAAATTAAGGGATGAAGGGAAAGGGCTCAGGTTCAGACTCAGGAAGGGAGACTCAAGTTCAAGAGATTCTGAAGTTTCTTTCATTTTGTTGTTTCCCGTTTTTGTTTAGTATACTCTTCCTCCCTCCTTTACCTGACTGGTCCCCACAACCTTCCTGGTACAGTGCATCTTGTTATCCTCAAAACATTTTAATCAACTACTATCTGAAATAAGCAAATAAGTTTTGACAGGTTTTTAGAACTAAAAGTGGAATAACACATCAGATTCCAAGCCAGAGCACTCCTTGAAATCCTGAAATGTGCTCATCTTCCATCTGGACAAGCAAAACTGGGAAGGGAGCTGCTTTAGCCTTGGGAGCTGTTCCAAGCTGCTCCATAACTGATTGGATGGGTCAGTGTTAATCTATGTAAAGAAGTTTTCTTTCTCTTTCACCTTTCCACCCCTTCTTTCCTTGAATTGAAAGTACTTGGAAATTGATCTGTGCTTTTACATGAAGGATAGCTGATAAAAAACAACATGGTTTTATAAGTTCTGCACAGTGCTTTACACAATTCTTCATCTTAACATAGTTTCTGAATTGCCAGACTTGTGTGAAATACAGTAAGGCTGGTACTTATTTCTTCTCTGTTCACTTTTAAGTCCAGTTTACCAGACTAGGGAATGTATAATTGGTGTCAGTAGAGATTAGATTCAGTATTTTCAGACACACAGGACTGGAATAAAGTCTACTTATTTTTTTCCTTACTCCAGAGTCTTTGACAAAGCCCTTCTATCTGATCCTACAAACCCTGTTTCCCAAGTTCACCATTCTTCTTTATTTGATGTATTATAATTACTAGAAAGCTAGGGCTTAGGATCAAATTCACCTTTGTCAGCCATAAAGAGCTAAATATGTTCTCAGTACTGAAGCAGTTCATTGTAGTAGAACTAGATGCTAAATTTTTGGATTCAAACTTTTTCATATAATCTGAAAAATCTCTTCTCCCCAGCCAGGAATGTTTAAACATTTGAATTCTTATAGAAACCACCTTTCATGTCTGACATGCTTTTCTTTCCCCAGATTACATTTTTATTACCACTTTTCCCCAGATTACATTTTTATTACTACTTGTCTTACCACATCTCTTTTTCCATAATTATCTGGTTTATGTGGGGGGCACTTGGATGCTCAGGTACCAAGTTACTACATGGCAAATGCTCCATAACTGTCTTCATGCAGCTTTCTAGCAGAGATTATAAATCCACTGCACATTCTGAAACAAACTTGAATTGCCTTGTTTTAACCCTGGGGTAAGAGCCTCTGTGCATGTAGCAGACTGCTACTTTTATTTTCCTGGGATTTAATGGTAGCTTATTGGAAAAAGCAAGATATTCAAAGTTGTACCTCTGCTGAAATATTCAACATAAATTTAAAGAAATACATATGCATAAATAAATTTAAAAATAGATAGAATCCTAACTGCAGCTATATTCCTTCTTAAAATAGCTTTCTTACCAATATGTTAATATTGGTAACTCTTTGTTCTTATAGTTCATATCATAAATATGGGAATAGTAGATTCTTGTTTAGCATCTTAATTCTGAAAATGCACTGCAAGTGGAATTTTAAGTTCCTTGGCCAGTAGTATATATGTAGTTTATATGGAAATTCTTGCTCTTTTCTGTATGTACACTGTCTAACAGATTGAACTGCTTTTGAACTACATGAATAAATGAAGCATAACATTGTTAGATGTTTTTGATAGTACTCTGATTTTTGAAAAGGGCATCAGCACAGTGTGCATTAAGTGTAAATAATAATTTATGCCAAAGGCTTCAAAATTGCAGTGTAATGTCAGAAAGATAGTGTTTTAAGAATTTTTTCATTGATTGGGAACTTTGATTAATCATCAATCTGTTTTCTGAACATTAACTGTGCTAGTTTCTTACTAGCTTGTATATAGCCTCCCTCTGAAGTGTTGTCCAAGAACAGAGTTATCCAAAATGTATGTGAAAATTCAGAATACTAAGTACAGTATTTGTTTCCTAGCTTTTAAGTTTGTGACTCTTTAACCATTATATAGTGACCAGGTTCCATATTAGCTTTCAGTTGTACATTTAAATCTGAATGAGAAACTCTAGCAGTTCATCTGACTGAAGACTCTTCAAATGTGTGAAAATATTATTTTGATAATGGAAATTTACTGGATTTTTTTATTGTCATCCTGCATATTCATCTCTTATGTTATCTAGCTTTTGTTAGAGTCAGAGTCCTTTCACAAACTGGATGAAGTAGCTGAATGAGAATTATGTATAGGGTTGAGATGAATTCCTAAAGTTCTTAGGTATGACTCCAAATGTCTGTGGTGGAGTCATGGCTGAGCTGAGCTGTTGGCTTTGACTTGCTTTTCTGTAATTGTGGAGTTACATGTCGTGTGTGTATTTGTGTACACACACGTGCCTTTTCACTGAAACATTTCACTTTGATTTCCTGTACGGGGCACTCTCAGTGTGAAGCGTGTTATTTTTTAAATAAGGTAATAAATCAGTTTTGCAGTTTTTCTGATGTCATTGTTTAGAAAGAGGTTTCTAGGTGCCTGAACATTTATTTGTGCTGCAGGTGAGCTGATGACTTGGTTTGTTAAATTTCTGCAAAAAGCCATCAGTTGTTGCAAACAGCAATATTTACATTCAGGTCAATCATACCATGCTATCTGGTTCCGCTCTGTCAAGTAAGAAGAAACAGTGCAGCTGTTGGTAGATGAGGGGAGTAGGATTAATATTCTTTGTGGTTCAAAAGAGGAACACATTAACATTCAAAGGGATTTAATCCCTGTAACATGCTTCTCCAGGAACCCTGCAAGTTAAGAGAGACCAAGTCATGATGTTACATTATAGAAGCTGTATTGCCACATGTCAGTTCCTTTATTTTAAAATGAATTTTTGAAGTAATGAAGGCTCTTAACCTCTCCCCAGTCCTGCTGCATCCAGTGACTTTTTTTTCCCCCTCTACTTCCTTCAGAGGGCTGTTACTTCTTGTATCAATTATTTTTCCCTTTTTTTTCCCTGTACTGTGAAAAACATTTGAGGTACTCAGTAATGTCACTTCAGTAGACAATAAAGTATGCTGAGGAAATTATTAATTAAATTAATTAAAAGAGCAATTTAGAGTGTAAGACAATCATTATGCACACTTCATTTAATAGCTTTTACAGTACAAACTAAATTCGTCCCACAGGATTAATTCAAAGGGCAGCAGGGATTGTGTATGTGATGGTGGTAAATTCAACAAAGCCACAGATTTTTCTGAAGTAAAATACAGCGAATTTAATACAAAGGACTTGATCACCTTCTTCTCGACAGCTTCCCATTAATCCATTGTTGTATTGGAATTCCATTTATTATAGTGCTGATGTTGATGTGTAATATTGCTCCAATAAATGTGTTTTCTTTGAGCAAGATCAGATAATAAAACATTTACATTGGCACCTAGTCTGTTAGTGGAGTTTTAATAGTGCAGGTGTAACAGGATGTGTGATGAGAATACAACCTAAAAAAAAAAAAAAAATATATGTACAATAGTTATAACTAAGATTTGAAGTCACACCTTCATTGAAAAAGATAATTCATGGTTTCTACATACTTTTCAAACTTTCCCTTTCATTTTATTAGTTAACAAATCTGTAAAGCCGATTCATCTTTATAGCTTGTTACAGGAGAGGCCTTCAAAAGTGATTCACTTAGTGCATCCTACCCTAATTGGTTTTACATGGTAGCTTTTAAAATTAGATTCAAGGGTGCTTCCCAGGCTCTAAGACATAGAATATAGGTCACATTGAAGTTCTTTTCATTCTTAGGATATGCCATGGTGATCAGTATGCACCAGAGCTTATGCAGGCTGTGGTTTAATAGGTGTATCTTGTTCTCACAATGACAGAATCAGCTCTTTCTTTGTTTCTCTGTCTACTTTTTGCCATACACGTTTGCCTACAGCAATCAAGGCAGTGTTGCTTACTGTTTAAGGGAAAGGGAATTTATTGGCACATGTAAGTTACACAGTTATCTGCGTTTATTTCTCTCTTATGGGTTCCATAGGTTTGGATAACAGCTCTGAAGGTGGATGTGCACTGTGCAGTTTACAAGCCTTTGTGAAATTGCTGTGGTTACTGTACAAGTAGTATGTTGCAGAGCAGACTGCTTGTAAGATTCCCTGTAGGGGCTTGCTAAATGACATATTATTGGCAGATTTGTTTAGTATAATGAAATTGAGAGTGTCTGTTGTTTAGGCATTTAACTAGGAAGCATTCTAATTTTTATCTCAGTTGTTTCAGAGTGATGTTTTCCTAATGTAGTCTTCAGAGGCTTTATGTAAAAGAAGAAACAAGATCTTGCTCTCAAATAAGCTGTAATCATTTAACTATTTTTTTGCTTAGACTTTTGAGTCCCTGTATTTTCAGTGACACTGTTGACCAGATAATATTTGCTATAAAACAAATCTTGTAAGATCAGAGGAGGCTGCATAGAATGGAAGAATGTGAAGGGAGTCCATTCAGTAATCTCTGTACAGACAATCTAGGTTCTGCGCTTATGTTCTGATGTTGCAGCCACTATTTCTTAGATCAAAAAGAAAAATTTTTCAGTTCTTTATAGTTTTTATTTTCCTAGGTTGTGTATTTTTTCAACACTGACTTAAATGGGGCCACATTTCCAAAGGAAATAGCCTTGTGATGTTCATTGCAAATAAAAGCCCAAGGATGTGATGTGGTTATTGATATGCTTTTGCCTCTTCCCTCAAGGAAAGCTTGATTTTGATATATAGTGGTCTGGTGCTTAATGTGTCCGATGCTTATAGAAAGACACTCATCTTTTTTAAAATTTTCTTAGTCTAAATATGTGTCTCTCTCAGTTTTTCAAAACAGACTCTGTTCTCTTGTTTATCCTAATGGTCTTCTGCTGCACCTGCTGCATTTTGAGTAATCTTTCTTGCAACTGGACTATTCAGTGTGGTTTTTGCATGACCCAAGGCACATTTCACAACATTGAATGATATATTGGAGTCAAAATTAGCACTTCTAAATCAGAAACAAAATTCAAAGGTGTTAACTTGGTCAGGCTAGAACACGTTACCTTAACAGTATGCTGTGTTTCCTTTTTCAGAGGAAGATATATCTTAGAATTACACTTGCCTTTATATGTTGCCTTGTGCTTTATGTGTTGGTGGTTTAAATCATTGAGTGGTAGTTCCCTACTCAGACCTTTTTCATGATGGTTGTGATACCAACTGTATTATATCATTTAGCCATGTACTTCTTAATTTAGGGGACTTGTGAAAGTGCAGAACCTTTCCTTCAGTCCTTACTCCCCATCCACCTGCCTCCACTGTGGATACAGGTACTAGGTAGTTCATGTCCAAATCCTGAATCCATCACAGCACTTATCTTCAATGAATTAACTTTATCTCATACATTTTGTCCATTTTAAGATCAAATCCTTTGGCTGCAAACATATTTTGTTTCAGTCGCAGTGAAATGAAATGTAATGTTTGAGTCAACATGTAAAGAATAAAATTGTCTTAAGAAATTTAGGTAGCTTGCATAATTCTATAAATAAAGAGCTATAATTGGAAATCCAATTTTAGTTTGAAAGTACAATGTGAAAGATAAAAAGAAATTAGTGGAGTCTGTAATACATTTAGATTTGAAAGGTGACTGTAGAGTTAGCTTACAGCATTGATTGTTGCATGGTTTTGAACAGACGGATGACCAACATGTTTTAAGTAGCATTTTCAAGTGATATATCCAATAATGAGCTACCTACATTCCCTATGGGTCACTACTGGTCTTTCTGTATTTTTCTCAATGCGTTTTGAAGTTCCTGACTTTTTACTGTTGTTTAATAAGCTAGCAGCTAAAAATGTAGACCAATTAATTAGGAAAACTAATATCACGATGTAATAACAATAACACTGATCAAGTTACTGATGTAAAAATGTATTGAGTCTAAATATTTCCATTGTTATCTTGGGAAATAAAATTTAAAGAATTTAGAAATTTTGAAAATTTAACATGGTCACATTTCACAAAGATCAGGGTATCTCTGTATCTGGTATTCCTTGCTCAGTTGTAGAGGTTTCATATTAATGTAATTGTCTGGTGCAGCTTTCTCCTTAGTCCAGTATATTCTGCCATAGCAAATAGAATATTTACATGCTTCCTAAGTTGAATGTTGTCAGCAAGGACAAAACTTCTAGACTTGAGTATCCTGGAGTCATCTGAAAATAGAAGGATTTTATTCAGACCCATGGGTTGGGGAATTTTGTTGGTTGTTTTGGTTTTGGGGTTTTTAACTGTACTGTTAACTTACCTGTGCTTCAAAGGTATCATAAGAGAACCTGAGTTTGAGTCTGTGTCTGGGGTCAGTGTAGGTTCAGCCATGGGCCCATTTTTTATTAGGTTACACGCTCTGATCTTAGCTTGTAATATCACAGCCAATTCATCATTTGGGAAACATGGTTAAAATACATACCATTTTTGTGATGTGTGCTGTTAGCTGCAAAATTAATGTAATTAGATCTGTCATGCACAACTTATGCTTTTAATGAAATATCTGACAATATATTTTATTGCCAAACAATTCTTCCTTTCATGATGTTTACTAATATTTAGCAAATTTCCTCAGTACCCTGTAAACGTACGTTTTCTGTATCTGACATAAACCCATAAATTCAGTGATGTCTTCAGAGCAGCAGGTCATTTTCTGTGAATTAATGGCTCACTAGGATGAGTTAATAATTCAAGATAATCACCTAGAAGTCTACCTCAGCCAGGCATTCATTCTAATGAATGTAAAATATATTATCAAATGTTTTGCATTTAAGAGCAATACTATTGACAGCTCTGGGAAGCATTGATCATGACATTTGGGTGTATGCCAATTGTATTATGGTATTGCTAGTTTTTAGGGGGGAAAATGATAAATACTCTATGGGAAAATAGTTGAGCTGAAAAGGAAGCTTTTCAGTAAATTTTCAAATGTTATTGAATGGGGTTTTTTTTTTGTCATGTGATCTTAGTATAATGTCTCTTTGTAACTGGTGTGGCAGAAGTACAAATATAGCTAATGCACCTTCAGATTTTCTTTGAAAAATAAAGAATGTAAAATAATGCAGTAATGAAAATTTAATATTGGTGTCATTCAATAATATAGATACCAATGCCTTTAATTTTCATATTCTATACAAATGTTTTCTCTAGAATTTTTCTCAATGCTAGTTCAAGGGAAATCCCTTTTTCACTGCGCTCTTCCTGTCAAGTAACTTAAGTGTTTATTTTTCTAGTAACTTATGTTTAATTAAAAAAATAAACACTTAAATCATAATTTTGTGACAGCATTTCAAAATAATTAGCACAAGGTGTTTATTTCAGGAATCTAAAGGAGCTCTCTGCCTCTCCCTAAATAAGGGCATTCATTCTTTCTGTAATTGTTAGATATTTGGTGTGTAGGAGGATGGCATTTATATCTGTCACCAATTAGGGCCTCTGCTGGGAATCAGCATTGTGCAGAATATATTATAATTGTGTGTAGTTGACCCCAGTAGTCGGCTTCTTAGCATGATTAAAAAGCAAGGGTGAATCTTCCCGAATAAATTGGATTAAATATTTGTATAAGGAGACAACTGTAGGTCATTGTATGCTTTATAAAAAATTACTGAAGTTATTTAAATAAGTTTCTCACTCACACAGCAAAGTGGAACATACCATTAGAATGAAACGAAAACAAATTATTCTTGGTCACTACATTTTAGACAGAGATTTGTTAAAAATATTTACACCACCATCCATGGCTTGTCAGCAAGATGAAAACAGTTCTGCTTCTGTCCTGTTTCATGTTTATAAAACTTTTCATATTTTGCCAAATAGCTTGTTAAGGAAAATAAAGATTGCCTGTCTTACTGGGAGTTTCTCTTCACCAGTTTCATCCTCAGTAATACTGTGATCAATCTGACTGATTACTCCCAAGAGGAAAGCCATAATTCATGTATATTTCAAACATATTTGTATATATATAGCAGAACAGCATAATCACTTAATCTTTGTATTGAAAAGGTTATGTTTGTGCTGAAGCTATAGGGGGCTAGTTTAATTACAGTTAAATCTGAATGTATAGATTTCTTTTTTCACAAAGCACTTGTCAAAAACGATAACTTTTTAGCCTATTGATGCTTTACTGAGCAAGCCTTAAAACTTAAGGTAGGAGTACTGATATTTTCATAATGCCACTGGGTGCCCAGAGCAGTGAAAGGACTAGGCTGGGATGTGAATCTTGAAGTTGCCTATATTGATAGACCTTACTACCTTAGGCAGTGAAAGAATTCTCCCCTTTCTCATTCCTGTCTTCTACTCTGAGGATGTTTGTTGCTACATACATAAATGTATTGAGATGATTTTATAGAATGATTTTGCCCATTACTTCTGGGAAATAGAGTAAATGTTTTTAAAGTAGCTATTTCAGTTTTTCCTAAGAAGTAACCCCTTATTGCTATGCAGCATCTCCTCAAACTCATTTGCAGCAACCAGACTTATCCTTAAGCTGCATATTTATGATATTTATGTTGACTTTAAGTATAGAATTTAAAAAATACTTTTCAGAAGTCCACTCAGAGTCTTAGCCTGTCTTGTTCTGTGATAGCTTTGTACTAATTCTGTCTCTGCTTTTTCACAAAGACAGTGAAAGTAAACAACAGAGCAAGTCTCTAAGAGTGAACTAAAATGCAAAGCATGTCTGCATAGGCAGTGAGGTGAAGTGGTTACTATGGAGCCAACAAACTCAGCTTCCAAATATCAGACTTGGCTTTCATACATTATATATCCTTCATTCAGTGCTAGATTATTTTATTCACAAAGTTTAGGATAATTTAAATGAAACCGTGCAGCACACAAGGTGTTACACAGAACGGTTAAAAGGCTCAACTTGAGTCTGACAGAATTAGGAAGCGCAATGAGAGCCTATGAATGTGGAGAATGTTCTTGTGAGAAACAAATGCTCTCCCATGGTATAGTACGATTTTTGAATTTTAGTATCTTAATTTCAAGTAATTATTTTCAAAGTATTGACTTAAGTATGTCACTGGTGACTTCATGCCTATTCACCATAATTATTTAAATAGTACAAGGTTTTCAGAAAGTCCTGAGCTACCAGGCTCCCACATGCTCTGGAATACTTTCTTGCAGACTTCCCAGTCTGTTTTCCTTCTGATTGTAGAATTTGCACCCATCTGTTTCACAGTGTTTAACCAGGCCTTTCTTTACCTCTAGAACTGTGCAAGCAGGGTATCTCCATCAGAGATTTTATTGGAGCATTTGTTTACAAAAGGTGCATTTTTCCTGCTTTAAATAATTGAAGATCTATAAGTCACAGGGGAGCCTTAACTCATCATTTTGCAACTATCAAAAGATTGATAGAAAATACTAGAAAATACTAGCTACAGCTTTAGACTCCTTGCTTCCTACCAGCAAGCTCTAAAAATATGGTTACTGTTGTATTAAGGAATTTTTTGTGAAAAAATCTGTGAAAAAATTTGTGAAAAAAATTCATTGGCTACATCTGGGAATAAGATATTAAATAAAACAGAACAATTGCACATTTACCACCTGGAAAGCATTTGACAAAAGACTGAAAACAATGTCCCAGTCCCTGAGTTCACTGCTTTGCTATCACTAGCAATTTTGCAGTTGTATTATTGTTAAGTTCCATTTTAATATTAACTTACTTGATTACTTCCACTATTTTTAATTTAGTAATATCTATTCATTTATTTGGAAAATTTTAAGAAGCCTTTTTCTTTGCTGCTTGCCTGCCTGATGACATCGGGAGTTATGCCCCCTTTTCTCGTATCTCCTTGCATTTGCATTCCTACTCCAACTCTTTGTGTTTGGTGTACTGCCAGCAAATTAAGTTGACTCAAGTGTGGAATGGTTTTGCAAAGTTCAGCAGATGAAGCAGTGTCTGGCACTTGCCACTGCACTGAGTGTAGCAGCAGAGAAGGGAAGGGATGACAAATGTGTGTTTGGGAAGTGAAAAAGAGAGTTTGCAATTAGATTGAGATCTAGCTAAATGAGAAGAGAGGGTGAAATGCTGGGAAGGCCAGATAATCCAAGAATGGAGAACAGAAAGAAAAAGGGATCTGCCCTGGCTGTTTGCCCAACACTAAGTCCTGAGTCAAAGCTTGAGCCAAGTCAACCTGTTGTGGATATAGGTCAACAGTTTAGTCATTTGTAGAGTTCCTGTAAGTTACCCTTTCTGTTAAAGATTTTTTAACATAAATGAGTGTATGATTGTGCATCATACACTCATTTATGTTAGAAAAAGCCTACAAAGTCCAGCCATTAACCTAATACTGTCCAGTCCACCACTAAACCACATCCCTAAGTACCACATCTGAATGTTTTCTAAATACTTCCAGGGATGGTGACTTTACCACTTCCCTCTTCAGTGTGTTCTAATGGTTTTTGGTGAATACATTTTTCTTAAATGTCTAACCGGAACCTCCCCTCACACTACAAATTTTGCATTTTCCACAAGACTGAGACTGGACTGACAAAATTCAAATTCTAATGAGAATGGATTTTGAGATGTAATTTTGTTTTACAGCTAAAATTATATACATCTGTGATTAATGCAGTATTTCTTTAACTAGAGTAGAACCTTAGGAAAACTGGAGGAGGAGGAGAGGGCCTCAGGTGGTTATCTGGTCCAGCCTCCTGTTCAAAACAGGCTAAACCTCAAAGCTGGGTTGAGTTGCTCAGGACTTTGCCCAGCTTAGTTTTGAAAATATCCAAGGATGGAGATTCCACAGCTGCTCTGGCTCTTACTCTGTACTTTTTGAAAGAATCTGGGTGTTTCTACTTTAGATAGTGGAACACTGTGATGAGCTTCCTCCTTGGCTTTTTTTTTTAACAGGGTAAGCAAACCTACTTCCCTGTGTCCTGTCTGTTATGTGCTTCAGGCCCCAAACCATCTTAGTGGTTCTTTACTGTATGTGTTCCTGTTCTTCAGTGTTTTTTAACTAGGTGTCCAAAGCTCTACATAGTATCTGTCCCCAGTCTGGCTTTGTGCATGTTGAATAAAAGGGGATAATCACTTCTCTTGATCTATTGGTTTTGCTTTTAGACCCAGTGTGTGTTGGTAATATGTAATTTATTGAGTATTCTGTTCATATGGACTCTGTGTACACACAGGCAGTACCATTCCGTAGGGACATAGCTAACGGGATAGAGGAAAGGAGTGACATATTGAAGACATTCCATCTGTCCAAAAGGAACTGATAAACTTAATAGGAACCAAAAAGGTTTAGGGCTGCACATAAAGTTAGCAGTGCTTTGTAGAATTTGAATTGTAGCTTGAAGCTTATATTATCAAGTTAAAATATCTCTTTATATCAACAAGATTTTTGCACCATAATATGTGGTATAAAGATCCTTATTTTGTTTTGAAACAAATAGGGATTGATGTTGCTTCTCTGTAGCCATAGATCAGATAAATCTGCCTTGTTTACTTCCAGTTGTTGAATTACACAGAAGTTCTGAGTGGCAAGAAAGCTCATGGAATCTAGCATGGGTGAGGAAGCTGTTGTTAGTTACCAAGACATTCCGTACTACTGGCAATCATTCAGTATTTATGTTTATTGCATTTTGATTAATGTATTTTTATAAATATATTTTAAAAGCCCAATGCTTACAATAAATATTGTAATTAGTAGGTTATAAATCATTTAGATGAGTTTATATAGTATTTTATAGCTATAGAATAAGTTCAACAGAATGAGAAAAAAAATTAGGACAGCAAATTTAGCAGGTCTCCAAAACAAGGATAAGTGAAGTTTAGTTTCTTGTGATCTCAGTATCTTTTGTACAAAATTGCAGAGTCAACCATTTGGGAATTCTGTTCCTGTGTCTCAAGGGCAAGCATGGAGAAGGATATGTCATTATTTCTTTAAATTAATTGTAAAATATTTAGAACTGGCTTTCATATTTCTGTATTGCTAGTTCAGTAGACATCTTGGGGTGGGCTTTTTTCCAGTTCTATGAAGTTAGAGGAATTACTCAGAATCAGAAGGGTTAGTTTCTGTTCTTTGAGAATGGAAAATTCTTTGTTGCTTACATTTTCTTCAAATGCACTTCATTTATCGAATTTTCTTCGATAAATGAAATCGTAACTAATTTTAAAAACGGTGAAAATACTTTTTCACAAGAATTTCAGCTTTTTGCATAATTTATTGTTTCTGGAGCTGCAGATTTAAACAAATTATTGCAGTATTTCCTTCACCAAGTCCTTAATAGTACAGTTTAACTAACAGCATTATTTACTCCTTTAGTAGTTGATCATTGCAAGCAAATGCAGTATGATGAACATCACTTTTTTAACAGAGTAATATTATTTCAAGTATTGATTAGGATATGGTTACTATCACCCATAATCTCTTTGGAGGAGAACAAACAAGTCAGTTGCCTTTCTTAGTCCTGCTTCTAACTTTGAAAACTGACATGAGTCTATTATCTGTATAAATGCTAGAAGTTGTGTCTAAACTGCAAATCATTAGGAATTTACTGTCATTACAATAAACCTAAATTGGAGAAAGTTTAAATATGGAAATCATTGCACAAAGCCATTAGTCATCATCACAAACACATTTGGTATGTATATTTTATGTTCCTTTGATCTTTTATTTGTCAGTATTACAAAAATGTTGTTATTCTAGTATAATATACCCTCAAACTTCTGATAACACTAATTTTTCCATGGTGTAGCAGTCATGTTTAATTATATTTACAGTATCAGTGGAAATTATTTTGTAAGCATGTTTTAAATCTAGGAATTAAAGAAATAATTAAGCACCACTATGATAATTACTAAGATTTTAGATAAAGATTCATGGGGAATTATATAAAGGACAAAAACGTCCTTGTATTAATTTTCTAGACTAAACATGAGCAAGTGATCATGGGCACTGAAGAGACCATTCATGTTAGCAGTGTAGTCAGTGTTTTGAGTGAGGTGGATGATATCCAGAGAGGGTTCAAAGAGCTTTTTGTAGTTTGAAATGAAAGGTTAATTTAAAAAAGCAAGCTCAAAAAACAAAGCTCAGTAATCCTGGTTTTACTCAGCTAGCACAGCTGTAGTTACAAGGAGTGTCTGTAAAATGTTTTTCATCTCCAAAACATTTTTTATTCTAAGCTATACCTGGGTAGAGTTGCTTTTCCTTATTGTTCTAGTAATGTGATGGTCAGATATGGGATATAGGGAATTCAGGCAACTCTAGAATATAGGGAGTGCTTGCATTATACCTATTATAGTAAATACTCTCTTTTATATTTTACTTGTTTGTATAGCTTCTGAATGGATACGGTTATCTTTATCTCTGCTGTTGATAATGTTCTCAAGTTTAAGTTTTGCCTTTTTAACTGCTGGTTTTAAGGCATTCCCAGCAAAAAAAAACCTCTGTTTAATTCAAATTCCCAATTAATCTACTTGGTTGGAGTGAAGGTCATTTTACTTCCAGGAAGTGCTGAATGTACTTCTTGAGATTCAGTGGATCAAAATCTCATTGTGTGAATGCTTCTCAGGCTTACTGTCATTTACACTGATTCTTATTAGTCCTGAAGTGTTTTATCCCAGCCTCATCACCTACACTTTCAAGATGTTGCTAGCAAAAGATGTCTCTCCTCAATTCCAGAGTAGAATTTGTTCCTAGTAGTATTGGGCTGAACTGTCTTCAGACAACTTAGAGAAGACTTATATCCCCAGGGCTGGTCCTCAAAGGACCTTGAATCGTCCTGATTCCTGATTAAAGGACAGTACAGAAGAGCTCAAGCCACCAAGGAGATCTTTCAAGTGCATTGGTGACAGCAGCTGTCCTAGTTGATGATAGACCAACAAGGAAAGGTGCTTTGCTGGACCTGGTGATTATGAAGAATAAAGAACTGGTCAGGGATATGAAAGTTTAGGAAAGCCTTGACTATAGTGACTGTGAGAAGGTGGAGGTCAGGATCCTAAGGGGAGGAAGCAGGGGGAAAAGGCGGACTAGAGCACTGCATTTCAGGAAAGCAGACCTCATCCTCTTTAGAGCTCTGCTTGGAAGAATCACATGGACTGTGACCTTGAAGAGAAGAGGAGTCTAGGAGAGCTGGCTGATAGTCTGTAATCGCTCCCTCCAAATTCAGCAAAAGACCATCCCAATAAGCAGGAAATCAAGCAAAAGTTGGCAGGCAGGGATGAGCAAGGATGTCCTAACTGAACTCCAACATAAAAAGGAAGCGTACAAAAGGTGTAGGAGGGACAAGTGACCCAGAAGTATAGATGTCCTGTCCAGTCTTACAGAGGTGGGGCTAGGAAAACAAAAGCCGGTATGGAGAGGGATATAAAAGGTAACGACAAAAGATTCTAAAAGTACATAAACAGCAAAAAGACTAGTGAAAAAGTGGGCCTGCTACTGACTGGGACAAGAGAGCTTGTGACAAATTATTTGGAAAAGTCCAAGATGTTTAATGCTGCCTTTGTCTCATCTATACCAGTAAAAATGGCTTTCAGGAATCCCAGGCCCCTGCAGCTAGAGTGAAAGTCTGGTGCAAGGAGGACTTGTACTTGGTGGGAGGAGAGCCAGGTTAGGGAGCAGTTAAATGAACTGGTCATATGGAAATTCCACCTTTGAGTGCTTTGAGTGCTGATGGACCTGGCTGATGCCATTGTGAGGTGACTTGATTATTTTGAAATTATTGTGGCTATCGGGATAGCAGATACCATTCATGTCTTCAGGAAAAGCAAGAAAGCTTTGGGGAACTTAAGGCTGGTTGACTTCAGCCCCAATCCCTTGGGAGATGATAGAGGAAATCCTCTAGAAAAGGACTTGTAAAGTCAAGAAGAAGAAAAATGTGATCATGAGTAGTCAGCATGGATTTACAAAGTAGTTTACTTGTGATTGAGCAACCCTGGCAGCCATCTGCAATTGGTAGACAAGTGTAAGGCATTGGATGCCTCAACTTTGTGAAGCCTTTGACACTTACCTCCCATACCATAGACAATTTGACAAAGTGTGGTTAGGTAGAGACAATGAGGTGGATACACACTAGCTGAATGACTAGGCCCAAGTTGGGATCAGTGTCACAAAGTCAAGTTGGAAGCCAGACACTAGAGGTGTACCTAGGGATCTATACTGGGGCAAATTCTATTTAATGTCTTCATTAATGATCTGGATGATTGGACAGAGTATACCTGCAGGAATTCCATGGATGATACAAACATGGGAGGAATGACTGGTACATGAATGGTTAGACCACCACTCAAAGGGACCTCAACAGACTGAAGAATTCTCATGAAGTTGAAAAAGGCAAAAGGCAGAGCCCTGCATATACAGAGGAATAGTCTCATCACACTGAGTTGTAAAGCAGCTTGGCAGAGAAAAGACCTTGGGGTGCTGGTGGACAACAAGCTCAACATGAGTGATGCCCACTTGCAGTAAAAAGGGCTAACAGCATCCTGGGCTGCACAGCAACAGTGATGCCAGCGGTCAGGGGGGATGGTCCTTCCTCTCTGCACTGCTGAGGCCACATCTGGAGTGCTGTCTCCGGTTTCCCAGTACAATAGAGACATGAGTCTATTGCAGTTAGTCCAGTTCAGGGCCACAAAGATGCTTAAGTCTCTCCTGTGAGGAGAGACTGAGTCAGATGAGACTATTCAGCTAAGAGAAGAGAAGGCTCAGGGAGGGGATGTGTGCAAATCAACAATGGGAGGGAAAGAAGATGAGGAAGCTGTGGTCTTCCCAGTACTGCCCGCTGGTAGGACGGGAGACAATGGTGTAAATGCAAACACATGAAATTTCATCTGAACACAGGAAAAATATTTTATTGTGAGGGTGGTCAAACACTGGAACAAGTTGCCCACAGGGATTTTGGAGTCTCCATTTGTGGAGATACTTAAAACTTAACTGGACGTGGCCTTGGGCAGCATGCTGTACCTGATCCTCTGTGAGCAGGGCGGTTGGACCAGATGAGCTCAATAAGCTCTTTCCAACCTGTATGACTTTCCAACTCTTAAATCAAAGCTGTAGCATCCTGTGTAATGACTGTGTAAAGCTGTAGCTCTTGTGATTTTTCTTTTTTAATTTGTTTTGGAATCTTCAGGTAGTGATTTGGGTTTTGTTAGAGAAAATTTCCTTGTAATATCACTAATAAGCATTTCAAGGGGCAAATATTTGATTAAGAAATTGTTAATATGTGTATCTGTCTTACTGAAAAGGTCTTCAAAAATGAAGTCATAACTTCTCCAGATATTCGAGTGAATGTTGCTGTTTCAACCTACCATTTGTATATAATGCAGCAGAACTGAGCACAACCCCAGCAGCTGCACTGACAGTGCCTGGGAGGCCAAGCTAGGAAGCTGCTTTATCATACAAACAGATTCAATTCAATCTCACACAACTTGGAAATTAATGCTTATGGGTTTTAATTGGTTTTGTATATTAGGGCTATGCTAGTTTAATTTATAGTTTCAGTTTTTTTTGTGATCATATGTTATGTATAGTACCAATATTTGTATTTCTTGTTAATTTACAGGATGGAGGTCTGCTCCTAAATAATCCTTCTGCGCTGGCAGTTCATGAGTGCAAGTGTCTCTGGCCCAATGTTCCACTGCAGTGTCTGATTTCGTTGGGCACTGGTCGGTACGAAAGTGAGGTAAAGACCAATGTCACACACACCAGTCTGAAAGCCAAACTGACGAATGTTATCAACAGTGCAACTGATACAGAAGGTTGGTGTCTTAAGATATACTTGTACTGTGACTGTCTACAATTATATTTATGGTTCTTAGAATTATAGTTCCAATTCAGAGAACAATCTTCAGCCTTTTGTCTTTCCCCTTCTCTACCAGCCCCATGAAGCTGAATTGAAGCATGTCTCTTTGTAACTTACTGTGTACAGTTTTAGTACCAGTATTACATATTTTCTGGAGGATAAATATTTTTACTTGAGCTTTAGGATAAAAGGCATATTTAGGAATTAATTTTAAAATAATATTTTCTTATATTTTATTTATTTTTCCCATAACGCAGAAATGCTTAGTAGTTAATATAGAACATTTCTTTTCAACAGTTTCAGAAAATATGCTTTTATACGTGTACTTTTCCAAGGACTGTACTGTATGTACCAGTGCTGATGACTTCCATTGCTGTCAGGAAGAGCCAAGCATCTGTTTTCTAAAATAAATTTGTTCCTAGATGGAAGTACACTGGAACTCTTATCACTAGCAGTTTACATCTGTTTACAGGAAATATTGATACACAGATAATTTCCCCCTCCCATTACAAAGGAAATTGATACTGCAAAAATCCAGGGAACAAGAAATGGTCTTATGGTCTAGATCCCTTGTTGTATAGTCTCTGTCAGCTGACTGTGAGTAGTAGGAAAAAAACTAGATTTTGGATTGCCTTTTGGTTTTTGCACAGCTGTGGAAAGGCAGTGGGAACTGAGGGAAGGAGATACATGCTCTCCACTTTCTATCAGAAAGTTTCATTGCAACTGAAAAATGAGGCAAGAAATGTGGAGGGAAAAGGAAGAAAGGAAAGTTCATTGTGTAGACCAAAGGAAAAGAAATTGAAAGAGAGGAGAGCAGATTTGAGCAAATGGGAACTTGTATTACAAAGGAAAAAAGGGAGAGAATTAAATAGGGCGAGAAAGACTGGATGTGGTGAGACAAGAACAGACATAGCTGAGTAATTTGCAGGAGGAAAGGCCAAGACAAGATTATTTCAGATTTACAAGCATCTTTTGCTTTTATCTTATACCTGATATTTTTTTCACTTCAAACTTTTTATATGACAGTAGATGTTTAAAAGACTGGAGGAACATGGTAAGGATACAAAGAAGATAGAATTAATGGTGAAGGAAGCGATAGAAATGGGATTTTAAGTAAGCCAACAAAAAGATCTAAAGGGAGAAAGAAACAGGTTATAAAAAAAGAACATATCAAGGCATTGCACAGTTTTTTATTTTACTAGTTAACTGAAGTAATATAATTTAAATTGAATATTTTAAATTAAATGCATGTTAAATTCAAGCCTCAAATATGTAGTAATATATTTTAAAAATTATTGATAGTTGTAAACAAAATAAAGCTTTAGTCCTACATATTTTTACTTTGAGATTGCAGAAGAACATACCTGTTGTTTTCATAATACCTACTTCTGTTAGTACCGAGTGCAACAAATCACAGGTATCCTGAAATGGGAATATGGAAGCTACATTTTTGCTCTTCAGGATATGCTGTTACTTGTTAAGGACTGGAATGTAATTAAAAATCTTGATATCTACAAAGCTTACTTAATCGTCATACCAGTGAAGTTGTCTTGGAATAAAAGATTAATCTTTTCCAGAGTGAGCAGAGCTACGGGGTCATTTACAAGTCTTCTAATGAGAAAGGGGTTTTGATGAGGCAGTGGTAGAAAACTGTTTACTCAGCAAAGCAGCACATATTTGCTCTTACTGTGTCATTTCAGAGCAGTTTTTGTTCAGATCACTTGCAGGACTGTTCGACTCTCTCATGTGAATTTAACTGTCTTCTTCATTTGTTTTCAATACAGAAGTTCACACCATGCTGGATGCACTCTTACCTCCAGATAGTTATTTCAGATTTAACCCTCTTATGAATGAAGACATACCTCTGGATGAAAGCCGTAAAGAGAAACTCAATCAGCTGCAGACAGATGGAATTCGTTATTTAGAACGAAATGAAGAAAAACTGAGAAAAGCTGCAAAAATATTAACACAAGAAAAATCAGCTTGGCAAAGGTTTCAGGACTGGTTAAAATTAAAGGCTGACATGTATGAAGGCTTGCCGTTTCTTTCCAAATTGTGAATAAGTAATGCATGAAAGATAATGTAAATCTTGTTCCAGAAAATCCATTTGGTTACTGTAAAGGAAGAACGTTGATTCAGGGTAAATAACATCTTTGGAAAGCTATCAGAATTCTGGGGAAAGCCATTCAGGATGGCTGTTTTGTGCACACTCATTACAAGGTTTTAAGGTGTTAATTATTTTTGGAACTCAATGAATCTTACTGTTGCTCTACTTTAATTTATAAAGTCAGTAAAACTGAAAATTATGGAAACAATTGTGCAATGCATTTTTGGATGTATGTGCTATGATTGTGGCAGAAAACCTTTATTCATCAACTACCAGGCTTATTCAAAGTTAATTAAAAAAAAATCCTCATTCACTTTAGTGTAGTCAATATACCTGTTACGCTCTTATGTAGGCAGTGAATTTAATAGAAATGTAATATTCTTGCAAAAACTGCCTGTGTTAATTGCACTTTTACATCTGAAAGATAACATTTAAATTTGTTTTTTTATTTTAGTGCATTTTGTATATAACACTATTGAGTAAAATGTTTGGATGACCATAAATGGCCTATTAAATAATCAACATAACTGGTATTTTTAGAACTTTCTGGTTATTGTTTTTATGGGAATAACTTCAGATTGATTAACTCATTATTTGAAAGTAATCCCAAGCCCCAAAGCTTCACTTAAGCAGCTATTCCAGTTACAGGATAAAGGAAATAAAATACTGAAATAGTTAATATGAATGAGAAAGTTTCTTAGGGAAACTTAAGTTTTGGGTGCCAGACTTGAGGCATAGTTCTAGTCAAGAAGAAAATTAGAAGTTGCAGCATCAAATTATATAAATTTCCTTTTGTCTTCCAACTTTCATATGTGCATTCTCCTGAAATTATGTCAGGGGTGTGAAGTAAGATTTAGAACTTAGTCCAGTCCTATTGCCCATTCCTTTGGGCATACTTCCTGCATATGCCATGAGGGATGCTGTGAGCTGTGACAACACAGTGTCTCAAGCAGCATTTTCAACAACAGGAAGGTATGTGGGAGTTCTTCAAAACAATGCAGTGAAATTTGAGGTAGACAAAGCTACTGTCACATGTTGGCACGTACCTGTTAATAAGATTGTTTGCCAGGTGCCTGGGGGAATGTTTGTCTTGTAGTAGACAGCTACAGTGCATGAGAATATTGACTGGATAAAATGTAAGTTCTGTGCAGTAGCTAATGCATCCAGTTTCACCAAAATCAGTGCATTTATACTTTGCTGTTTGGAACTAATCACCTGCCATTATCTACTAAAAATAACATTTATTGTGATAGTCACCTTCTGTACTTGTTTTAAAACATTGAAAATGTTATTAGGCTGCAGCTCAGAAAGGAGCTATGAGGCAGACAGCTGAGATCCTTGGAGGTGCTACATCATGTTCAGAATGTGCAAGAAAACATTTGATTGGGATGTTCTTTTTTTTTCCTTTCATTTGATATATTTTTAATTTTGACCTGTGTCATTTTACCCAGATATTCATTCTTTTCATCCTGAGTTCTCTCCCTTATGTTTGCCACACAAAGCAGAGATTTATGATCACAATGTAGCTTTCATTTATACAGCATCCCTTTTGCATGCCAGTTACTAAGAACTGAGTAGAAGAATAATGAGATCAAACCTTTCCCATAGGTGTGAGATGATTTAAGCATATAAAAAAGAAATGTCAACATTATTCTGATAGAGGTACTTTGTACAGAGTTAAACCCTATTGCACCATAAGTCAAAACAAACAGTATCAGGTAGTCTCATGTAACAACACACATTGCACACTTCTCTGGCAAAGATTAAAGTCACAGCATCATCCATGAGATATAAGAGGCATTATTCTGAATTCGTAAGTTTCCAGTCACAGTTTTCTGGGACAAGTATTATCTAAGGAAATAGGTACCTTTAGTGAACAAAGTGATAACATTTCCCTTTAATTTTTTTTATGTAAATAAAACCTCATGTTCTGAGGATTTTATTTCAAATAGGGTATGATCTGGATTCATGACGATACTGTTCTTGATGAAAGCTGCTGTCATATCTTGATTCACCCCTTTTTCCCCTCCTCTTTATTGCTGTAACAGTATTTTTCTTAAGCATGGCTTTTAAAAGTACATATGGAAATGGGTTGGGCTATAGAGTAAATAATTCAGACTGTTTTAGGCCTCTGTGTACATAAATTCACAAGGTGCTTGTATTGAATGCCTTCAAATTAACTTGATCCTGAGGGTTGCAAGACTCATTAGTGTCATGAGGCACTAATGAGTTTTTTCTCTCCTGTAAACCATTTTAAAATGTGGAGATGCAATAGGTATTTCACTTGAGCTGTAATTAGTTTTTAGTTACTTAAAAAAAAAATCAGCAATTTGTCAGAAATCCTAGCTACTATGGATGTGTTTCATAGTGCTGTGTGCAGCACTCTATATAAAGTACAATTATTTTCAGGAAGTTTGAGGCATTGGCTGTGTAATACTGCATGATACTTTAACAACAAAAATGGAATAAGAACTGTAGCGGAATGAGATCTCGCTAAATTAGGAAACAGAATTTTAAATTAAAGGGGTTTTTGATAGGGAGCAGAGGAATTAGCACTTGTCAAATACAAGGAGGCTTTAACTGATCATTGTGTTGGACTGAAGAACATGCTAATTCTCTTCACAGATTAATCTAGGAGGAATCATGAGTATTTTTAACTATATGATTTCAGTGCAGCATGGATTTGAGAAGAGAATAGACAAGAATGAAAAAAATGCCTCTGAAGAATAAAAATGTTAACAATGGGAAAAGGAATACTGTACTGCAGAACATCATGTTAAAGGAATCCTGCTTTGAAAACGTACCCCTGGGAATGCTGTGGGGCTATCCAGTTGAAAAACTGAAATTGACTCAGCAGTCTCAGCTGCTAAAATAACTGTATCACTGCACCAGAGAATTCCCCAGACATGTGGAAAATGTGAGCAAACCTGAAAAAATTAGATGAGTGTAAATCTAGAATTTTTGAATCTAGAATAAGCAATCACAAGAAGACAGTAAATAGATAAGCATTCTAGGTCACTTGTGCATTCAGAGACAACTACAAGGTCTGTCTGACCAGATGAGTGTTACCATTTGAAAATGTGCCTGCATCCTGGGAATAAAATCAGGAACTTTATTGGTGTCCCTGCCCACAGCATTGGGGATGATCTTAATGGTCTTTAAGGTCTCTTCTAACCCAAGCCTTTCTATGGTTCTGTGATAAGTTTAGGCTTCAGTTGACAAAGTGAAAATATCAAATTTGCAAAATTGAAAAAATGTCTTTGATTTTGAAAGGCAGAAAAAAGTCCAGACTAGGAAATGAAAAGGAATAGGCATAAAATAATCTCCCTTTATGCAAAGTCAGAAAGAGAAAAGCCTCTTAGGTTTTCTTAGATGCCCTCTTAGGTCACCTCTTAGTTCCTTATTATCTATGCAGTAGGAGATGTTAATTGAAGGAGGTTTCATTACCAAAGGAAAGAAAATAAAACTTTTAAATGTCCAAGTCTGATCACTTGAAGATACTTCCTGTCAGTGTCCATTCCAGCAGTGAAATGAAGATACTGATTCTCTTGCACAAGCTGCAGCCACAGTTGACTATAATTATAGTTTTGGTCAGTGCTATTAGAGAAAGAGATATTCAGACTAAAACAGATGCAAAGAAGGGCTGCCAAAGGGAAGATTAGGAGAGTGTGGTTTGTTTCCTCCAGCAAAACAAGGGCTCAGTGGAGGGAACCTGCTGCTGTTTAAAAATACTTCAAGAAAGAAGAGATGATAGGCTAAGGGACAATGCTTGCATAATACCAAAAGTGCTCAAACTTACAAAGTAAATTTAACCCGAAAGTAAAAGGTGCTAAACCCGTTAGGAGCAAGGTTACAGAATGGCTACAGAGAATCAAAAGAGCAAAAGAAACTGATTTAATGTAAATTTTAGAAATCAACCTCCTGGAGGGGGTTCTATAATGCATTGTGCCTACCAGTATCCATGTCCAACTAAATCCCTTTAACCTTTGTGGCAGGTGAGAACTCATTAATCCCTCATATATAGCAGAATCCATAGGCTTGTGGAAATGTCTAACAGCTTCTTCTCTTAAGTTCTAAAAGATAAGGATAATGTCTTATCTTTGATCCATTACTTATATTTCATTTATTTTGCTTTTTTTGCTGAGTTGGTAAAGGGAGCTGATACAGGCTGAAATAATATTAGACAAATGAAAGGTGAAAAAAAAAAAATGTTGTATTTATTGGTAACATTAATTTTTCATCAGAGATTAAAATACTTATATTCTGCTGGGTCAACAAACAGTGCAGGTTTCCTTCCATTACAAGTTTGTTCTCAGAATGACAGGTATTAAATACAAACATAATCTGTTGCAGGGGAGTGTGATACAAACCCATACACCTTTATATTCAACTACATAAGGCAAGAAAGAAAATCCATTTGTTTGGGTTTTTTCACACTGTTGCTTAAACAGGGAGTCATATTTTCAGACCTTGCAGAACTGTTCTGTTTGAAGGACAGTTTCCTGCTAGAAGTAAGATATATTTTTGATGCAATCATATTCATTTACGAAGAAAAATAAGCATGCCAAATGCCTCTTCCTCAAACTGCAGGAACAAGATGAGTAGGCTCTTTCCTTGCTCCAGCTGCACATCACTGAGGTGTAAACTCAAGGAGATGCTGCCTCCCCAATTCCCCTGCTCACTGCTCAGCTTCCTCATTCCCATACCTGCAGTTGTGTCTGCTTCTGGTACAAGCCCGTGAATTCCAGTGTGCTGCCTGGTCCAATACTCTGTTGATGGCCTTCACTGTTTGCAGATACTCATAATTATTTAAATTCTTCTTTCTTCAAGATTTAACAAGAACAATTCTATTATTTTTTTTTACTAATGTTGGCAGTTTTCAGTAAGGGGGAACCATTGGCAATTTTCAATATACTGTAAAAATTAAACAAGCAATGAAATCCTATATTACTTATATCCCTGGTAATGCATGTTTAATTTATGGGAACAGTTCAATTTTGTTTTTTATTTATGATTTCATTTTATTTATTTGTTTCTTATATCAATATCTTTAACAGCTATTTCCCCATATAGTTGCAATAGCATAAAATGTACACAGGAGCATTTTGGTATCTTTACCTTTCAGGAAGAAGCTGTAATATAACATTTTCACGTAAAACCACAGAGACGAACTGGAAAGACAACTAATACCTTTGAAGTGCAATGCTGAGTTCAGCAAAGTTATGCTGTTAGCATTTAAAACCTCTTTTTTTCTTTTTAAAGACCTTGGAAACTGGAAAGGGAACAGATTTTTGTTCTTACACCATTATTTTCTAATTGAATGATGTAATAATCATCACACTAATACCACAGGGAAATGGTCTTCTAGAATGTCTCAACATTTGGATAGCAGAATCCCAAACGTAACTCCTTAAAAATCTGGCACGTGTCCACGGTATCCTTTCAACAAACGGTGCTTCCTCACTGGCTGCTCTGTGGAAAGCAGAAATATGGTCCTGTCATTTTGTAAACCTCATTTGAATGTATTTTCAGGCAGTCAGAAAACTTGTAACAATGGGACAACAGGACCTATATTGCTAAGAAAAAAGAACCAGAAATGTTGAAGAGTTTACAAGCTGAGTAGGGAATGTCTATATCATCCTACAAGGACAGGTAGGTATTTCAGGTACTGTTTAATGTGAGAAGTCAAAGGGCAAAATCATTGATACTGCTAAATCTGACTTCAAAGCATTTCCTTATTGAACCTACTAAGACATAAGCATACCATAACTTCCAAACCTGAGCACTGTGTCCATTCCAAGCAGGTCTAAACAGTCTGGTTATGAATACATTAGGAAAGACAATAATATTTCTATTGCAGAATAAGTTTTAAATTGCACTACATATGTCAGAAATCATTTGGAAGAGCTGCAGATTAATAAGGAAAGCTTAGATGAGATTGTCAGGAAGCAGGTATGCTCTGGACAGCTGTTTAGTGCATGGGTTCATATATATATATGTGTATATATATATAAAAATGGTTGTGTATATTGGAGATAGTAAAGAAAAAAAAAACAAGACAAAATACTTCCAGCTTGATGTTGTTCCTATATATTTTATGCCTGGTCTGTAGAGTGCATCTACTTCAGATAGAGAGAAATGGAAAGCTTTTCCTCATCCATTATGCAGGGCTTAGCATACTGCAGCCTCTCAGGTAAACATTGCCTCTTTTCAAACCAATACATTTACAGTAGGTGCATCATATTCCACTTAAAAGAAACACTGTTAAAAAAGATTGGCTTCCTGAACTGCATATATCCAGCATGTGCTAGATCATGACTGTGGGATTGCTGCTGCCTTTTGTCAGTATGAGTTGGACACTGGTGTGAGTTCCTGTCTCTGTGGCATGCCCAGAAAGCAGCATTGTTTCCACGCAGTTTGTGCTGCATGGGAGCTTGGTCGTCCTGCAAATGACCCTGCTGGCACTGGACACTGCAGCTGCTGGACACGGGCAGCAACTGGGCATCAACAGATACTCCTCCTTCACACTGGAGTTGGGGCCACTTCATATTAGTGGTCTTTCTGACCAGTCAGGCCTTTAAAAAGCGCACAGAACAAGATCTCTTTCCATCAGGAGATAATGAGGAAGAAGACTTTGTTCATTATTGCCATCGAGGCACAATGCCTTTGCTTTCCTCCCTCACAATAGCTCCTTGTAAAGAAGAAGCTCTTGCAGCTAGGCCTCAGAAAACAATACTCCACAGTCAAAATGGCTCACAGTGAGCTCAAAGTCACTAAAAGCACTGGAAAGGACAAGTTCTTAGGTCCCCAAAGTACTTGAAGTGTCTGGTTTCCTTAGAATGCCAAACCCTGAAGGCATTGTGAGACACTAACTGTGTCAAGAGGTCCCTCTGCAGAAGGTTCCAGTGGTCAGTTCCCCATTGCAAAAGCACTTCAGAGGTGTGGAGTCTGACAGCAAGTACTTACTTCTAGTAACCTTTGCTATGGAGAGCATCTCTAACAGAGCTGGTATCAAATCCCAGCTGACATACAAGGATGTTTGTAAAATAGGCAGCTATTCTTAGCAGGAAGATGGTGCCAAGCCTTTTCCTTTCTGCCTGGGACAGTTCCTCAAGACTCCCATGCCAGCCTTCTGTCCCAGAGAAATATACTGTACAATGAGACAACACAGTTTCCAAGCCAGATTCAGCGCTGGGCGGAGGGGGGTGTTAGATCAGGTTGTCAGATGTGTGTGGAAAGGAGTGCATTTCCTGAACAACCCAAAGGATCAGCATAGGTGCTGCTCTGCTAACACTACAAACCACTTGTACTACTTTGATTGCCACCAAGGGGTGACATGGGAATAGGCAGGCTGCTACTCCAAATTTATGTCTCTTTTGTGTGAAAGGGCACTCTGCTGCTGGTGGTGGTGAAACCTACTTCATCCCAATATGTGCCCATGCTGCCGTGCCTTTTCAGAGAAGTGCTATCTGTGACTCTATGAAAGCACACCTCATGGAGGGGGCATGGAATATGAGCTGGCAGCCTCAAATCACTGTAGGGCACAAGGAGGTGTTCTGACCAGAACGGTGGAAGTCATGTTCTTTGAGGAACATGGATCCTCTGGACAACAGCTGAGTCTTTCTCCAGAGCCCAGAAGCATTAGGGATGCAGCCAGAGGCATTCTAAGGGAAGATAATGAAGGAATATGAAACTGCACAAAGCAGAGCCAAAGCCTGTTCAAAGTAGCAAAGAAAAGTTCTAATTAGGTGCTGAGAAATATGTACTTTTTATGACAGTTTCTGGACAGCTTTTCTTCCCTAGTTACCTAAAAAGAAATGAGAATAAAGAGCTTCTTCAGAAGGTAAGTCACCTTGTCAGACTGTATTTGTAAAAACAAACACACTGAATCTCATAAACCCTTACTCCACAACAGTAAACAACAGATTAGAAAATTATTGAATGCAGTTAATTTTCTAATCTGATGCAGACATACTCAAATAGAGATATAGCACTGCAGCTTTCCTTTTGCTGAAATTAAACAATAACTGCTACAGCTAGCCTGTATTTTAGCATTAACCTCTGCTCTGCAGTCACTGCTGTGAAGGTGAATGAATCAGATCACAGAAGGCTCAATGTCAGTGTTTTACATCTTCATCCAGGTATATATGCTAAAGCTGTGTTGTCTCTCGTCTCTAAGCATGTCTCTATCGTTACTAAAACAAAATATCATGGTAGATGGGGGCAAGTAGTCAGCTGTGCACTCAACTGCATCTACCCTTCCTCATCACGGTGAAGATGTCTAGGATTTAAAGTTTCGCTCAGACAAGCCATCTTGCCTTATTCTCCTCTTGCTTTCAAGGTCTAGAACAATAGCTGTTGTGAATCCAGGTCTGGGTTTACTCCCCTAGACACAAATGGTATGATAGCATTTCTGTAGGAGTTCTGACCTGAGTACTGTTTCAAGATGTTCCCTTTTTCTTTCCCAAAATAGATAATTTTTTTTCTATGTCATTGTTCGCCATTCTGAAGAACTCTCATAATTTTTGGTTCTGCCCTGTGGAACTTGTCTGACTTCTGACACCCTTCTGCTACTAACGCTGTGATGTAAAGTACTGTCTTTCAAGATCACATGCCTAATTTTGAAACCCAATGCTGATGTTATAAACAACTGTAAATAGTTTATAGAACAACCTCTGTGCTCATCTTTTCCTCTGTTTATTTCTGGAAAAGAGTGGACTGGCCTGAGATACCTCTCTTCATGTTAAATCTTGAATATTTGCTATAGAAACATAAAATAGAACATAGAAATTTCTGCTGTAGAACATAATATAGAAGTGTTACAGAAAAAAAAAGCAATAGTTCAAAATGTCAGTGTTACAGCATTTCTAAACCTTTGAGCATTGCACAAATGTTTCTTGGAACAACAGATGATACAAGAAATGACAAAATCATTATTACATAGCTACAGTGACAGAAGATCATACATAGACTGAAAAATCACAGTATCTGTTCCCTAGATCCTGAGGTTGGTTGACCCACATTGCCTCTTGTTGAGGGCATCAGAGTCTACATGTGTGAGAGTCAGTGCCAGCCTACAGACCACCTTACTCATCACCAATTGGGACTTTCAGCACCAAGGAGCAACAATGCAAACTGCAGTGTTTTACGCTTTTAGGCTTGCTTCCACCCAGCCTTTATTATTAAAGTAGTCAGAGAATCATAGACTATGCTGAGTCAGAAAGGCCCCAAGAGAATCATTAAGTTCAATCCTGGGCCCTGCACAGGACAGCCCCAAGAGTCACACCCCGTGCCTGAGAGTGTTGTCCAAACTCTTCTTGAACTCTGTCAGGGATGGGTGCTGTGACCACTTCCCTGGGGAGCCTGTTCCAGGGCCCAGACACCCTCTGGGCACTGCTATATCCAGTTCATGCCATTCCCTCGGGTTCTATGGCTGATCACCAGAGAAAAGAGATGAGCACACGTCCCTCCTCTTCCCTCCATGATGAAGCAGTAGGTTGCTATGAGGCCTCACCTATTCCCCTCTAGGTCTGTTCCCCATCTCTGTTGTCCTGCATTGGATGCTCTCTAACAACTTAATATATTTCTTATATTGTGGTGCCCAGAAGTGCACACAGTGCCTGAGCCGAGGCTGCACCAGCATAGAGCAGAGTGGGAAAATCCCCTCCCTCAACTGTTTGGCAATGAAAAAAAAGAAAAAAACATCAGTTGGTGTTAGTTTGAGTAAACTAGGAAAATCATTTTTCACCCCTCTTGGTGAATGATGAATTATCACACAGTCTGTGCTCTGTGGTCACTTCAGCCAGCTGATTTGAGACCATATAGCTGGTAACTACACTAATTTGCTTCTGAGAGTTTTCAAAATACTCAAAGGGCCTCCTGAGCTGAGGAAACTGCTGGACTCCTGTAGCAATCAGCATCACAGCAAGCAGGGAAGCTTGTTCTGGCACTGGAAGAGGCGAGTGATAATTCTTTAAATGTGAGCCCTGCCTGAGCACTTTGGAGGGAGCAAGGGTATTTACAGAATGGAAGACTGACAATCTTAGAACACAAATTGGAAAAGGAGCTCACTTCTAGCGAGTGAACACCAGGGATCATACATCATAATTACAGGGTGTTGTGTATTTGAGTGACACACAGCACAGAAATGGTAGATACCCAAACTTTGTGATGATTGCTGCATATGATAATAGGTCTTCCAGTAAAGTGTAAATAGCGAGACAGAGAAGAGTAATTTCCAGTGTTCTTAGAAACTGTGTAACTTTCCTCTAGTTTGTGAAAGGAAAATGAAACTCTTACCAATAGAGAATGGAAAAACAACAAAACTCAGGGATTATGCATCAAAGGCCAGAGGCTTGGGTGGGATCAAACAGAAGAGGACATAACGAAGCATTTGGTGCTGTACTGAGGAGTGCTATGCCACTAAACCATGAACTGGAAATGATTAGACAAAATACAAAAACACAAGCAGAAGCCCATCTGCTAGAGACAGAATAGTAAAAGTAAATAGATATACTTTCTTTTTATATATCAGTGCAATTTTCTGTTAGGAATGAGGAGATAAAAGGTATTCCTTCTGCTTATGTCGATGCTCCCACTGCACATGAAACAGGACTTTTGCAAATTTGTTGCACCTCAAGTTAACCTCAAAAGCATGTGGAAATTATGTCTAGCAGGATGTTACCTGACAGCATTTCGGAAATCTCAGCATTTTAAAATCTTAACATTAATTTCTTGTGGTGCAAAAATGCATTGAGTTTAATTAATTTCTTATGTTCCCTAATTACAATTTTTAGCAATATTTTTTCTGAGTAATTTAAAGTATTTGATTCAGCTGAGGCAGATTTCTTGAACCTTTCTAAATTGCCAGTTCATACCTAGAGGTCCATACAACTAGAACATTCCCATGGGATCTCAGCTCCTCTTCCTGGTTTCAAAAGGGCTACTGGTTAGCTGTTCCAGTGATCATCAATTACATCTTCCAAACACCATTTTGTGCCTGAACTATGACAGACCCTAGGAATCATTAACTAATCTCAGTGCCATTTAAAGCGAGAATACTCACACACCACACAACAGTACTCACTGTAACTGAGGGGATGGGCTGCAAAAGGATTGCTTTTCCTCCTTCCCTGGGTGTTTTGCCAGTGTGAATTGTACCTTTTCAGAGTCAGAAATCAGGGTTTTTCTGTGGAATTTGAAAAACCATAAATAAAACCATGAAGAGTGAAACCTTTCATTTGAAATAATGCTAGTTTTCTGGACCTTTAAAAATACATTTTTATCCTGATATGGTGATAAATACAGGAAAATCTTGGAAATATGTTTGATTATGCAGAAAAAATAGAGCTGATTGCTCACTGTGGTCTGCTTCAGAAAGTTACAAGGACCATGACCTGGCATCCCTCTGCTGCAGAGCCAGTCAATGTACCCAAAGATTTTCTCACTGCTAAAGAAATCCAAACATAAGCCATTAGGGCAATGGTGTGTTTGTAATTTAAAACGAATTTCATTCTCAGAAGGTACAGCAGATTTAAACAAAAGGTGTGTCCTAAGCAAGCAGACTAAAGCCCTTTGGGTATTTTTGTAGTTCAAGACTAAAGGATAACTTCAAAAGGACTTAATTGATAGAATTTTTCACAAAGTTTTCCCTGTCAGTTCTCAGTTTCCCAGGCAAAACCTTACCTCTGTTCTAAGGCTTATATATGTGATCAAAATTTATATTCATGTATTGGAAAAAGGAGCAGCCCTTACTTTTTCACCAGCTTTGCTCTTTTTCTCTGTTATCATAAAAGACTTCAATACATGCTCAGTTTTTGTGAGTGTGTGTGAAAATCATTAAGTTCATTCACATTACAGATATGCACAATAAAGAAATGCATTAATACTTGGTGGATAGCAATAAAGTTTCAGTAAAGCAAGAGTTATAGCTCTAATAGCTATTATTAGGCATTTCCAGAATCTTGTCATTTCTTCCTAGATCATTTCCATAATGGAAAAAACCCCACTGAAGACAAAGTCTCTTAACATGAGACACTTTGCTAAAGGATGAAACAGGTTAAATCATAACATCAAGCTTGACTTTAGGCTTCTGCTTTTGAAAATGAAGCTGCTTAGTATTCAACACTTTAGAAGTCCTTTGGACAAATTGCCTGTGTCTGTAGACTTTTGATCTTTGTGGAGTAGTTTTTCAAGAACCTTGAACCTTGAGTTATGCTTCTGAGAGATTTTTAACTGTCTCAGCCAACCTCTTCTAATGGAAAAATGTGAAGTCTAATTATACATACAAAAAGTGTTTGGTGTTTGCAGACAGTTTAATCCCACTGCGTGTGAAGGACTTCCTTCCTTTATTTACATATCAGATAAAACACAGGTCCTGTTGAAATTAATATCAAGTTTCCATTGACTTTAGCCATTTAACCATGTTGAACACAGCTGTCAAAAAAAGATGTAGTTTCTATAATATGACAGAAAGTTTGTATTAAACACAAATTTTGTAATCCTTTCTCTCTCAAGTTTCTGAATGGTCCTTTATATCCCTTGAAATCACCTCTTGAGCAAGGACAAAAGTACTGTTGCCTGCATATGATGGTATCTGCAAATGTTGTAAAAAGTCCATCTCTCCATTGAAAATTTTGATTTCTTAAGCATTCTCAGAGCAAATCCACCTGGTCAATTGAACTTGACACAAAACCAAGCTGATGGTACTGTCTTTCTGCAATTAGAATTGTTCAGGGTGTTTGACATATGCTTAACTCTTTTTTTCCAGCCTTTGCTAACTAGCAGCTAAGAAATTGAGCATTTCTAAATAAAATGATGTTTTCATCTCTCCTTCTAAAAGGTACTTCACTTTCCATGGAATTATTAAACACTCACAGGCACAAGAGAGAATGGTCTAATCAGTAGTCGAGGTACAAACCAGACACAAAATATTGGGGAAAACCAGGGCCGCTTAAAAATCGAACACAGCAACAACAACAAAAAAGACATCAAAAAAAAAAGCAGTGACATATTGTGTAGACATAGGGTTAAAATTCAAGTTTCTCTGTAAACAGTCAAATATATCAATTACACTTTTCTTGCTTGTGTGAGATGCATTTTATGTGTGTAATCTTACTTTCTCTCAGTGTTTAACTATCCTGTAAGGGTGGATTGAAAACTCTATTTTCATCCTCAGGTGTTTTGCAAAGTCTGTGGCCTGAGAAGATGAAGCTCATTAAGCAAAAGAAAGAACTTAGCCCAGATTTCCTGCTTTCTTTATCAGCACACAAATGGCCAAGCTAATGAAAAATCGGGTAGTGACAGCATCGAGAGTTCCTCCTCTCCACCTACTTCTCAAAGAACAGGATCATGTCCTTTCATTTTTCATTCAAGCATCTAATTCCTGAAGGAAATTTTTGCCCTATGAATCCCTGGCAGTATTTGCCACCATCTTTGAATAGCATAAGTCCTACATAGGCATGATTCAAACCATGGCATTTCCATGTGGCTGTCTGTCTCCAACTGGCTCTTAGCTTAGCCTGCTAGCCTTCTTGGCTTCCAGCAGAGCTCTGATTTCTTGTAAGGGAAACCTAGGTGGCAGCTTATGAATCAGACATAGAAGTACCTAACCCTAGTCACAAATTGTCTGTTGAGAGAATAGCTCTGAAGCCTTAAATTATTTTTCAGTTGTTGACAGCACATCACAACACTTCTGTGCAATGCCTTTCCTGTACAATCCTCTTGCTACCCTAGTTCTCAACATATTTTATATCAAAACACATCCTCTGCCTGATGCTCTGTGAAAGCAGATTTCTTACTGCTACCAAAAAGTGCAGCTTTTAACATTAGACATTATCACTTAAGCTTTTGAGCTTGTCTTTGGTCTCTTTTCTGCTTAGAAACATTCTCATTTTATGCTGCTGTAGTAAATAAATACTAGCTTCTGAAGAGTATTAGTCCAGCAGTTAAGTGCATTTGCTTTACTACTATAGCATCAAAAAAAAAAAAAAAAAAACCTCCAAAAGAAACAAGAAGTGCCTATAAATAAACTAGATTAAAATTAATCTCAAAAGTTGTTCCGTGTTTGATTGGGGTGCTCAAAATCTACTGAATATCATTAGTCTAAATTTTATTGGCTTTCAATACATTCAGTGGAGTATATCTCACTCTTTTACTTTGTAAAGTACTTTGCAGGCTACACCATGCTCCATTCACCATTGTACGACCTCAAAACAAGTGGAACAGTGGTACAGTGGGATAACTCATGTTAAAATCACATGGATGGCATTCAGCTGAGTGCATGCAGACTCTTACAATGTAGACATTTACAGCTAAATGAGACACCCGCTGGTCCTGTTACAGTCAACGGAGAGAAACAGGCATTTCTAGGATGCAACTTGGCTTATTCTAATGTAGACATCTAAAATAGGTTAGATGAATCATACACCAGAAGTGCCTATTTCTGGTTCCCTTTATGCTCAGCAGAGAGACTGACTAGCTCAGATGCAGACATTCACATAGTAGACATCTAAAGTTAGGTGAGATGAACAACCCAACATGTCTTTCCCCATCCCTTTTAAATCTCTGCTTTAGGAAGAAAATGTCAAAGAATTATTTTCAGCTAACACTAGCCTGTGGCAGCAGCTCTCTGGCCACAGAGAAACACAACTTTCCCAAGCATAGTTCTGGGGAAAGACTGTGAGAAGATGAGAGAAAAGAATGAGAAACAATTCTTAACTTGCTACACCTGGTATTGGGAACATGGGGAATGTGTTACGGAAATTTGTTTACCAAAGGGTGGTTTCCTAATCAGCCAATAGTGTTTAGATTGGAGGACCAATTAGGTCCACCTGTAGCAAACTAGGGTATAAAAATATGTGTTTCTTAATAAAGATTATTGATCAGCCTTCTGTAAATACCTGGAGTTTATACAACTTATCACCCAGCTGGGGGCCCCTTACAATGACACTAGCCTTTACCAAAGTATCACTTCTCTGAGTATTTTATTTGTAACCTCTTCCTAAAAACACTCTTCAAGATCCAGATCACAACTGATACCTATCACAGACAAGTTTCTGATTTTTTTCCTTTGTCACAATACTGCAATTGTGAATCAATTTTGTATTTCAAATAAATGTGTTGTGTACCTGATCAGTGCTTCCCTAAACAAAGACAACAAAAACTCCAAAGGATCAATATAGAAGAAAGCAGTAGATAAAAGCTAATTAAACCGAGGTTGGTAATAAAGAAAAATGAAGATTAAGATAATGCTTGAAACTGCCCATCTATGGATATAATTGCAGCAGACAAAGTGAGAAGAAAGGCTACAAAAAGTAATACGACTACAGAAAAGATGCAAGGCAGCAGAGAAAGCTAATATTTCTTCAGCCACAAAACTTCTGCTTATCATGGCTGTTGCTGTCTATGCCACCAAGCCCACCTGCTTCTCTTTGCTACCATCCTACTCTCAGTATGGGTAGCAGTCATCCAGACCAGCAGAAGCCATCAACAGTAGCTCCTAGCTGTACAAACATTTGAATTTATTTGTTTACTAATAATTATGCAACAATTTGGAAAGATCTACTTTGTGCTATTGAACGTGTATATATGCTTATCTATGCAATATAAAAAAAAATAGATTTAAAATTCGGAGGGGAACCACAATGGTGTAATACAAAAAATATAGATTTAAAATTCAGAGTGGAATCAAAATGGTGTAATAAAAAATACAGATTTAAAATTCGGAGGGCAATGACAATAGTGTAATCATACCAGCTGCAACACTACAGCTTCACCATACATCAGTAGAGCTGTTTATTATACCAGTGTAGAGTTGTTTTTTATGCCCTCCCTGCAACAGTAAAATCTCTTCTTTTACATAGGTCTTGTGGTCGATTTTCCACCAAGTTGTTTGCCACAGCCCACTGGTTTGTGCCTATAAAGAATCGTATGCTGGCCACCCAAATACTAACCAGATCTTTGATCCTACATTTCAAGAAAGGTAAACTTTCAACTCAGATCTTTCCCCTCAAGTGTCCTGCAGTTCTACAGTCAGCCTCCTGAAGGTTTGGCTCACCATGTTGCCTATGGAATCCATCAGGAATGCAAACAGTTTTTCAGCCTTCTCTCTGCATTTTATACCTATATTTTCACAAAGCCAGGAGTGACTACACAATCTCCTGATGGAAGACAATATCATGGAAGAAAAGTCAGGCAATATCCTAGCATTTTAAGGCCATCCGTACATACATTAATGCACATTTACTTAGACTGTAGTGTTTTTGTAGATAAATAAATCAGCTGGAAACATGGGAGTTGTATAGCAAAAAAGAAAAAGTTAGCAAACAAATTAAAGATCATTGGAACACATCTCTCTATATAAAATGGTTTTTCTTCACATTCATCTAATCTTCTTTGCATATTCTGGTCTCAAACATTAATATCCTGGCCTCAGATTGATAGGAGTTTGAATATCTCCAAAGTCTGAAGCAGTAATGTCTGACTTATTGTTTAACCCTTGGATATTTATATTCATGTGCTATATCATTTACAGAATCTTTTATTCATCTCAAGTGTTGTTTCCAGAAGGTCAGATGTTCAGATTTAACTTGCCAGAGTTGTAATGTGGTTTCTGCAGAGATGCAGAGTAAGGGCTATTTGCTCATCTTAGGCATTGCATTTTGCACTATTAAGTTATCACTGTAGAGTTCACCTTGAGAGCTGTTCCCTGAAATGTATAATGGTTAACCGCTACAAAAGTTGCCACCTTGCAATGCACAAAAGGCTATTCCTACAGCGGCTGATCCAAAGGCAAATTCAGCAGCAGCGGTTAATCACATTTACTATGTTAAAGGTATAGTTGGATTAATTTCGAGCAATACTGAGCACAGCCCATAGAAGCCTCAAAATTAGATTAAAATCCTTTCTGATGTCGTTCATTAAATGAACTGACATGAAAGGGAAGGAGAGCTCTGTGCGCTCAGTAGAAAGGTTTACTCGGAATAAGCCCCGTTCCCGACTCTTCTCCAAATGGTGTCACGCAAAGCTTCCCTTTCACTGATCGCATCCAAGCGCCCGCCTTCCTGAACTTGTGAACTGTAAATTTAACGAGTTCAACAGGACAATTCTCGAGTGTAAAATAATATCCTTGTCTCCAGTTTGGGAACTCACTGAAACCATCTATTTAGAGGGGCACTGCCGGGCTAAAATAATGCGGCTATTTAAAACACCGCCCTTGCCGGGGGGGCAGGCAGCTCCGGGGGTGCCGCGGGGAGCGCTCGGCTGTCCCCGGCCGGGGGAGGCACAGGCGGGGCCCGGGGGCCTGCCGGGCACGGGCGCTGCGGGGGAGGCTCCGAGCCGGGTCGGTCCGGGAGCCCCTGAGCGGCGCTACAATGGCGAATGCACCCCGCTTTTAACCGAGGCGGCGGCGGCAGGGAGCGAAAGAGGGAGGGAGTAAGGGATGCCCAAGATGGACGCGCCCCGCGCCCCCTCAGGTGCGAGGGACCCGCGCCCCGCCCCGGCCCCGCGCCGGCCCCCGCGCCGCGCGCGCGCCCGCCCCGGCGCGACTCGCGCAGACGCGCGCGCCCTCCCCGCCCCCCACCCCCCGCGGGAGCGCGCCTTCCCCGCGGCGCGGCGGGGGCGGGGGCGGCGGCGGCGGGGAGGGGACAGCGCGGGAGCGCGCCCGCCGCTGCTCTTCTCGCCGGGCTGCCGAGCGGCCAGCAGCAGCAGGAGCAGGAGGAAGAGCGCGAGTACCCCTTGACCCTCTTCTCCCCGGGCAGAGGGGCCGCACCTTCCCGTGAGTACCGACCTGGCCGTTCATGCCACCGCGTCGCGCATCACGCACAGTGAGCTGCCGCGCCCGCTGTCGCGCCGGTGTCACATCCATCCCCGCGCACCGCCGGTGTCACATCCATCCCCGCGCACCCCCAGTGTGACATCCCCACCGCACCGCCGGTGTCACCTCCATCCCCCCGCACCGCCGCCTGGACGGCGAGGAGCCGCCCGTCCTCCGTGGGTGCCGGGGCTCCTCCGAAGGGGCGGGCGAGGAGGCACCGGCTGAGCCCGCCCGGTGCCGCGGCGGCCGCTGCGGGGCTTTGTTGCGGCGGCGGCCGGTGGCACCTCCCGGGGCGGGCGGGCAGGGGCCGGGCGGGCCGGGCGGAGACGTTCCGCGGCTGCGACGCGCCCACATCCCCGGGCGGGCTCGGTCGCCATTTCGTGCGCTGCCCGGCGGGGGCGAGGGCCGGGCGTGTGCGGGGAAGGAGCTGTCGGTGCTGAACTGCCGCGGTCCGCGGCTCGGCTCTTGCGCCTTTATTTATCGCCCGTACTTTTCTTTTTGCTTTCCCGGCTCCTCACAGTTGCGATTTTATTGAGGTGTAAAATAGCTACAGGGTGTCTGAATTGCGGGCTTTTCGTGTTTCCTCTGTTTTGGTTTCTTGAAGGCGATTAATGCAGAATATCGTGGTGAAGTCTGTGCACAGAGTGTGCTTGTCTCTTTGGTTATAAACTAATAATTAACCAAACCTTCAGCTGACGCTGAGGTCTTCAGCATAGATGTGTTAGTTTTGAAGTCTGAAATGTGTTTAAACCAAGGCTTCGGAGTCTAAGTGTAAACAGTACCTGATTAATAATGCCAAGCTGTTTAAATATTTAAGATCATAGTGTGCTTCAGCCCAGTCAAGAAGCCTGTTCCGTATTGACAAGTACTCTGTGAAAAGAATGCTATTGCTTAGCTCTCTGTGTAGTTGGATAAAACAATGGAAAATGTGATATATAGCTCTGCAGTGAAACCTATAAATCATGACATGATGTTCTTTAATCCATAAAGGTCCAGCTTTTGTGTGTTTATTCAAAACAACCTCCTACTGAGTGAAAAAGCCAGTATCAAACACCTGGGTTTCTTTTTTCTAATGTTCTTTGTGTATTTCTTTCTCTGTCTGAATTTGATTCTTAATTAAGTATATTGTGGAAAAGGTAGATGAAACCTGCAAACTTTATTTTATCTAATAAGTGCGCTGTTAATAATTTTGACATCTCCCATAATTTAATGTAATAAATATGATAATTTATGGATAGTAGTTGCATGTGCATAAAACAGGTCACTGTACGACATCAGAAAGCATCTGGACTCTCTTTTGAGTTTGAGAGCAGCTTATATGCCAAGAGTCCGGTCTTGCTGCTGTTCTTTGGCAAAAGATATCATCTGGAAAGAGAAGGGTAGTTCAGTGTTACACAGCTCAAAGGACCTAGAAGTCAGAAAACTGACTTGCAGGTGCAGCATCTTTTTAATATTTCTCTAATGTGTTTGATGTTATCATTTGTGTGAATACACCTCAGGCATTTGTTTAGTTTTGAATAGAAATTGCAATGCAAGTGACCAGAGCTCCTAATGAGTGTGATGCCGAAGTCTGTGAAAGTTACTTATTTGAATTTCAAAGTACTTTGAAATTCTCCTGTGTGTCTAAAATTAGCTGTCAGACTATATCAGTATAGAACTGGGAAAGTGTTACATTCTGAGAATATTGAACGTAAAGAAGCAAACCCAGGAGGCTGCTTGGTGGTGACAGAGCTTGGGATCCACTGGATGAATTCACATTCCAGGTTGTGCAAAGGCAGCATAGCTAAGGGCAAACTGTGCAGTTGTGTGACCACATCGGATGGTGGAGTGGTGTACACCAGCTGGTGCTGAGGATGGAGCTAAAACCTTCTTCACAACTCACAGATAAATCCACAACTAATCATAGTCCTAATAGTATCTTAGTTCTGTCATTAGCATTACTGGCCACAGCAGAATTATTCTAAAGTAATAACGTTCAAGGTGAATGAGATCACCAGAATCTGAGCCTTAAATACCGTTCCATATCTTCTTGGAGAAAGCAGCATATTATTCATCACATATACCACAGCTTGTTTGACAGTAAAGGCTATAATAAGAAAATGTGGCTATTTTAGTGGTCTTTATTTTAAGAAAATGAAATAAATCTAGTGATGCATACTGATACCTCCTCCTAGCTTGTTGCGCTGTGGTGTTTCTCTTTGGTGCTCAAGAAGGTGACAGCAGAAGCTCTAGTAACCACCTTAAGAGTTTCTTGGGGTTAATGAGATGTGTCTCTAACTGTCAGATATTATTATTTTGAGGATTTCAATTTAAGTCAGGTAATGCACGTTGCCTATTCTTCCTGCTTTAGCAAAATGACTCGCCATGGTATCTGGACATAAAAGATATTGAATAGAATAAGGGTTTGGCATTTTTTGAGCATTTTGATTGAGCTCAAAGAACTCAATCAGCCTAAAAATTAAATCTGTTTTGCCTGCACCTGTGAAATTGCTGTTATTCTGTAGTTTTATTAATCTGTCTCAAATCACCTTGAATTGTGATTACTTCCATTATATTGACATAGTTCAGTAAAATTGTGCTGTTCAGTTTTCACTGGACGTGTTCATTTCTTCACGTTTTATGAACAGGGTTGGTAAAATGGGAAGTCATACAGAGGAAAGTATATCTTGGTAATGAAATCTGAGGGAATAATGTAGGAGGTATTGCGTTGGGCAATATGCAATGAATTTGATTTTGCCTTCCTGAGTGGGCTGATAGTATTTAAAAAATTCTGTTAATACTTTCTCTGCAGTGATAATTTGTTGCATTTATAATTGGTGTGTGTATTGCCTGTTCAGTTCAGTATAAAGGATATTGCAACTTCTGCATTTATGAATACTGTCTCATAAATGTGATATGAAGGGAATTTGTAAAGAGTTAATCTCTAATAATAAGATTAACATGATGCACCGTAAGTTTTGTCCTGCAGTTTGTTAACCAGGAAGGGATAGTTGCAAGCTAGCTATCTTGCTTTCTTCTGAGCTGCTGGAGGCTGGCTGAGCTTTCAGTTATTTACCTCAATAGAAAACTGAAAGGGAAAAAGTGAACAAAGGAGGTCTGTTTTGCCTGTCCCACTTGCTGGGCTGTTGTCTTTGCCCTTTTCAGTGAAGGAGGGGGTAGAGCTGGGTCAGAGTTGAAGAACACTGAAAAGGAATTCAAGTCTTATATTGAAATGTGAAGGATAGCTTAGTTTGAGCACCGAACACATTTGTTAGAATTGATTTTTTTCTGTCTGCGGGAGCTTTAACTGACAGATGGTGATGGACTGGCATATAGACTGCTAGAAGGTACAGCTAGATATGTGTTCAGACCCTGATTAGACACTCAGTAAACAAGTGCATATCTGATGAGACTTTTAATACTGGAGATACTGATGCTAGACACTGTGTGACACACTAGACATTTGATTGTGTGAATTAAGGGCAGACCCCTGCAGCTGGCATACATTCAGGCTTACTTGTCTAGCCTAATTGCATTGCAAATACTCCTCTGGATTGATCTTTAGCTTCTCCCTTCTAGTAGATGTTGAATAAGTACAGAAATGTTCATCTGGATCCTCTATTAACTGTTGTTAAGAAGCTTTCAATTTTTTTTTTTTTTGGTTTGCTCTATGAATTGGGATGTATCTTAGCATTCATTTTGTGAATACACTGTTTTCCTACACTGTTTTGGTTTTGAAATGGCTCAATTCATAATGTGGTCACAGCTTTCCCCTTGTTAACTTTTTAGTATGGAAGCATAACAGCTTGAATTATAAAATGTTTCTGTAAGAGCTCACAGTACCCCCATTCTCCTTTAAGCAACTAAACTTTATATAAAAAAGCAGCATTTGATGCAGAGCATTTCAGATGCATAAAAATAGCCAAAAGAGGAAAAAAAAGGCTAGTTCAAGTTATGAGGACGTGATAACTTTAAAAAACAGCCTCATTAGAAAGGAACTAGCTGTCTAAATTGTCAGTTACATCAGACAGAATTGGTACAGATGTTGTCTCTCTAAATTCTGTAAATACTCATGTAAGACTGCTGAATTTGGATGCATCCCAATGGGAATTGAGTTGCCCTTATACTTTGTCTGCATCACTAAGTATACATGGCTTTTAATTTCCTTGGGTTTAAAGTAAGTAAATGTTACTGTTCAACAGCTTGTTTGAGGAAAAAGAGCTGATCCATAACTTCCTGGTAGCATGAGTTAGTCTTTGGCCACTAATTAGGTTTTTCTGGACAGCCAACCAAAAAATTAACATACCCTCTTCCTTTAGATCGTTACCTAAGTGAGGACATGACAGTGTTTATACACGAGTACAGATTGTCTTTTTCTGATCTGTCTCTGACTTCAAGCTTTCTTTTCTCTGTGTTTTCAGTGCTGCTGTGTTTGTCCAGCATGATTCTGAGGGTTCACGTGAAGGAGCCCTTTACAACGCCCTTTGCTGCCTTTACAGCACTGTGGGGCTCTGTGTGTGTCTGTGCATTTCCAAAGGTGCTGTGTAAGCAGGGAGTGCAGGAGGCAGCCTTTCAGCACCAGATCTGCAGTCAGGAAACAGTTCTGGTGGTGCAGGACAGTTCCGTGGAGCTAACTGGCCAAGGGGAGGCTTCCCCACTGAGCGCTGTAGCAGGGGCAGGGTAGTAGAAATCAGGAAAATTCAAAAGACAAGGAAAAACAAATCTTGAGAAGTGCCACTTCTCAAGAACGTTTAAGAGTTCAGTGGTGTTCGTCAGTAGGCTTGTACACAAGTTTTTCTTTGTAACAAGATCAATGGTTCTTTTCACTGTTTCTCCAGTTTAGAAGGACTAAAAAGTAGAGTTTCCCACCCTCCTGCTGTTTGTATCTTTAAGACAATCAGAATGCAGGAGGTGCTTGATGTGCATTCCTTCTTAGAATTTCCAAGTGATAGCAGGAAGAGGAAAGCTTGGCCACAGCTCTTCTCGGGGTGTGATAAACAGGTTTAGTAACTTGGTTACTGCCACTTTGAGTAAGCTGGGATCTGTGGGTCCCTCCACCCAGCCCCACCACCACCTGTAGAGCAGTGCTGTGGTCTCTGGACAAACTAAATATATAATAGGAAGTTAAATCCTCTTTTATTTGTGCTCTTTTGAAATGGAAGTAGTTTATAGATTGTGAGATCAGCTGAATTTGGTGTATTTTGTGGAATTTGTTACGTGGCAACAAAAAAAAATCAAAATCCGGTTTTCCCGTTGGGTGAGATGAGATGTTGATAGTTGTGCTAGCCATTTTACTGATTTTTCATCTCTTCTGACTAGGTAATTCCTACTGAAGCTCAGAAAAACAAAATATATTCCTTTTTGTTTCCCATCCTTTCAAAACCGTACAAGATTTGAGTAAGTTTGCAAGAGAGAACTCTTGATTAAAAGAGAAGAGAACAAAAATGGAGGTTTTGCATGCAATGCCGAATACCCTGAAGCCTCTGGGCATTCTTGAGTTTTGGAGCTGTGAGTTTTGTGTTCTGGTCCAGCTGCTGTGAAGAGCTGTGTTCTCTCCATGGAGGAAGTTTTTTTACAGTGAGCACAATCAGCCATTGGAATAATCTCCCCAGGCAAGTGGTTGATTCCCCAGCACTGGACACTTTTCAGATGCATCTGGGCAGCCTTTTGGGACGTCTTGTCTAGACTGTGCTTTTGCCAAGAAAAGCTGAACCGAGGTCCTTGAGATCCTTTTCCAACGTGGTGTTTCTGTGGTTCTCTGTTCTTGAGGCTCTTACAGACATTCCAGAGTCTTCCAAGCTTCTTTCTGCTGCAGGTGTCATTATTATTCCCTTGGCCTAGGTTTGATTTGGGCATAAAGGCAGATAAGAATTGATCAGTATTGCTGCAGCTCAGTCCAAGTAGTGCTACAAGGGTGTTTGGGCTGCAGCTTTGGGCTTGTGAAAGAACTCATCATTCATACTGGAGCTGTATGTACCTTATGAATAGTTTGGTTTGCTTTTTGCCAACTGTAGTGATTGTGTCTGTATAGACATTTCTAGACAGTGCAGCTCTGACACCTGTAATGTGAAAATGGTCTTTCAAATATCCCTGCTTTCCCTCAGAAGCATTTAATGTGTTTATGGACCTTGGAGTCTAGTAGCCAATATTTCAGTGTATTACAAAGTGTTACATCTTTCCCAGGCAACACCAAACTTATAATATCAATATAAATTGAAACTTCATGTTTCTGGTTTTCTGCTTTTCTGTAGCTGGAGTGATTAAAAAATTATATCTGAACTTGCTTCTAGACAGGGACAAAAATGAGCAATATCTTAACTTATATGTGAGGTATTTCTGCATGATAAAGTTGAAATGTAGGCAGTTGACTAACTGGAAAACAAGCCAGTCCAAGGTTAATAAAAGCTAAATATCTATTAGATCTTCTGGGTGGTAGTTGTATAAAGTGCATTTTTAACTTAAAAAGGGATAAAAATGTTGGAACATAGAGTGTGACCACCAGAGGGCAGACACAATGTTTAATGACGCCAACCCAAAATCCTTAGAAAGGAGTCTATGCCTGTAAAAATGCAGTGAGATAATGACTGAAAAAATAAAAGAGTAAAAGGCACAAAATTTTGTACACTGACAGAAATATAATACTGTTTATTGTTTAAGATGAAAGTAAATACATCTGCTTAGAACTTACCTGAGGTTTTGTATTCCTGCATTGGAAGTCAGAGGAGTTCATCAGATCATGCAATTGACCTGTAAATAATGAGTTCTTTAACTGAACTTATTTGCCTTTATATTGAGTCCAGTAATTTTAATTTGAGCATGTTTTTCATTTGGAAATGAAAAGTAGACTTCTTTCTCAATAGTTTCTGCCTTGTAGTTAAAAGAATAAAGAATCTCTCTGAATTAAATTTCATGTTTTCCCAGATATACCCCAGGATTTGCATACAGTTTTATTTTATTAATAATATCTATGTCCTTTAAAGTGTGTAATTTTGCTCTTCAGAGTATTAGGGAAAATATTTAATGTTACAGAACTTAAATTAAATGCTTCAATAAAGTAGCCTTTTCCAGGAAAGCTGTAGTGTAGATTTAAGTGAAAAATGACATCCAGTAATTTTTAATTAGCTTACTTGATGGGAATGTAGTTGTTTAATTAAAGCAAGTGAATATTTTGGTTTTTACTGGTCATGCACTGTCTCAAGTTACAGTGATAGTTCCTTTTCTTTGAATTATTTTCCTCTAAAACCTAGGCTGTTTTTGTGAAGAAAGAAAAGCCTTTAACCCATTGTTTTGAAGCCACAGTATTTTTTACAATAATCTCTTTAAAGACCTTTGGTTGCTCTCTGGGGATCTCAACTCTACCAGTAAAGCCAGTACATTTTACTACTATACTTTTATGTAATTCACAGCCTTCTCACCTTCTTGGCATTGAAATACAGGAGTAGGTTTCTCATCACATCCAGAATTGACAGGATCAGACATTTGAAGGGGTATCATGGGATTAAATATGAATATACAAAACTTAATAACTCATTCACTTGAATAATGTGTCCTAGCTTCCCCCCATCCCCCATGTCTAGAAACCTAAAAACACCTGAAAATTAAATCAGAGTTGCAGTTAATAATTGGTTTTTTTTTGCACCTTAAAAAAAAAGAAATTAAGTGGCTAAAGTATCAAGAAACTTGATAGCTCTCTACAAGTGCTCAATTCTGTCCCTTAGATACAGTGGCAGAAACACTGTTGCTGGGATCATCTGCAGCATCCCAATCTGTTGGAAGTTAAGTGGCTGCCAGGACTAATGCCAAAGTTCACATTAGCAGGAAGATTAGTCTTTGTGTTCGTTGTGTTATCCAGACATTTATGTGTGGTTTTTTTCTCTGAAGTAAAGCTGTCCTAAGAGTCAAACATTCCTGTGAATTCCCCTGCCCACTTAGTTTAACTGAGATCATATTGAAAGACAGCCCAACAGTTACTAATCATACTCAAGACGGCAAGCTAAAGTAAATAAATACAATTTTTTAAGTATTATAGATGGGAAAGTTCAAATTACAACCTAATAGGAAGCTTCCTTGTTTGCCTGTCAATAGAAAGACATATTTATTGGAATGGAAGAGAGAAGAGGAAGAAAATGCTGAAACCAGAAGAAAATGTGAACACAAATGGAAGGGAAACAGAGCAAAAAGAAGCCTAGTTAATTATATACCAATAGGTACTATGGTTTCTTGTTTACTAAAACAAAACCTTCAGCTGTAGTTTTAGTGAGTGATGCTCATAACTCTGAAGTATTGTCTGAATTCGTAGAGAACTAAGTTTGAAAAAAAGATCTGTAAGATTCTTCTCCTAAAAACTGTTCATCTGTTCCTTTACTTGCTGCTCCCAAGTGTAAAAATGACCTTTCTGTGACGGTCTCTTGATCTATGCTCCAGTGATTATTCTGCACACATCTGAGTTGTGACAGAACACTAGAATGAAAATTGCAAAATAGTACAAGAACATATTTCTCTGAAGATGCAGAATAATAATGAAGTTGAGTGCCTGGATTATCCTGGATAGGAGAGGATGGAGTGAGGCTTCTGTTTCTGAAAGTATATTTTAAAACAGTTGAATATTTGCTTTTATTAGTCAAGATAAATATCTGTGGTCATGGGAAATAATTTATAATTCACTATAGTGAGCAATGCACTACTTCAATTTTTGATCCTTTTCAAAAATAGAATTCAGATTAGTGGAATTAGGAAGTGTTTGATCATAATTTCAGTAATTCTCCCCAATTTTAATAATAATTTATTTTTATAAAGAATGATGAAAGATATTGCACTGATGGCCTTGAAACATGACTAGGAATTTAAAGATTTTAGTACTTTTCAATATATTTCCATTCGAATATTACTATGGGAAATAGAGGTATTGATAATTTTTAACACTAAATATCATTGGAAAGCACAACCCCTCTCTTTCTGCATAGAACTGAAAATGTAACTCATCCTTAGTAATGTAATTCAATTTCTGAACGCTAATCCTCTAACAAAGACTTGAGCAGAGCCCAAAATGAAACACTTGCAAGTCTATAAGTAGGACCCAGAAGAGCAACATTTTTTACTCCCTTTTCTTCTTTATCCCTTCATTGCTTTTTCTACCATCCAGTGATAGATTTTTAAATACCTGCTATTCAGGCATAGGCAAGTAATTAGTATGTAAATCTTACTTTGAGTGCAATTGAGTGTTAGTAGGCACAGAAATGTAAAGTGCAACTTACAGTTGCCTTTTAAGAAGGCTTACATTCTTTAACATAATCAAACGGTCAGACTTGGAAGTATCTTAAAACCTTTGTTGTCTAATGACTTCTGAGTTTTCATATAAAATTATTTTGCAAATTTCTGCGTGTTCTTTGAGGCTGTGGCTATCTGTCCATACATTACCAGTCCTAATGGGATTGTAATGTATGATTACAGATTCTAGACACAATTGATGGGTACTATGCAGTACAGTTTCTTAACACTGATGTTTTTCAAGAATATTAAAGCCTGCTCCACCAAATAGATTCATATTGATGACTTTTGTTACTGTTTCATTATGTCACTGTTCAGTACCACACTTTAAAACTGTGTGTGAAAGGACACATGGTTAGCATAAGGATTCCACTTTCAGAAGCCCTTCATGTAGCAAACCTTGCTCATCAAAAGTTTCCTTTGCTGTTAAGGAAGCTGCATTTGAGCTGATTAATTTTATTGGTGATGTGGAAAGGAAAACTTAGATTAAACTAGTTTAATTCTGAATAGTGCTTCAGTAGCTTCAGTACTGGAAAGCTAACAACTATACTGTAAAGAAAATACAATATCCTGTAGATGGCTGAGGATAATACCACTAATACTGACTTTGGAGAACCAGCATGGCCAGATTATCCTCCCTGAGCTCAGCATGAATGGATGATATTCTGTTGTAGTGAAGTTATTGATTAGGTACAAAGCTTGATGACAAAAGGTGATGAGTTTTGAGATTTCATTCATTTTTGTTATACTTTGAAGCAGGAGTTGTGTTTGGGTGGAGCTTCCCTTGCACATCCAGCCAACTGTCCCAGGAACTGGTAGTGGTTTTAATGTGACACTGGCAAGTTGCAGTCATTAGCAGTATCATCACACAGTAGTTTCAAATAAAAAGCTTTCCATTATGTGTATTTCTGTTGATTCTCCAAGCTGTGATTTCTGCTCAGGTTGTTTCTATTTATTTTTCAGGCTATGTATTAACTGTGCTATAAATGTAGAATTGCCCCAAACTGACTTCTTGTGAGCAAACGTAGGCAAGAAAAGAGCAGGAGAGGAACTTTTTGTGCTGTGCTGTCTGATCTGAGGTCAGTATTAGCGAAGGGATTTGTGTCCATTCATAGTCAACAGTTCAGCTGACTTCCTTGACCTGTTACACTGTTGAGAGTTCTTCTGTAACTTATTCTGTGTATGCATGTGTTATCCATGGCTTTTTTTAGCTTCTAATAATTATCTGATCCATTTACTGTCTTGGATATTTGAAATAAAACTATGCTTGTAGGGAAGGAAATGAGGGTGGAAATTAACCTTCTGGGGTGATGACTGTGCTGTGCACATCAGCACTGGTTCCCCATGGTCCTAAGGTGTCACCTGTGTTTGAGACTACCCCTACTCATCACTGTCGATTCAAAACAGTCATGGCTGATCTTTAAGGAATAGGAAAACTGTTGGAATTGCCTAACAGTGCATATGAGGAAATCAAACTAAGATCAAACTTGTCTGTAATGGCTGGGTTTTTTGAGAAGCCAGAGTTGTGAAGCTGATCACGCTTGGACTGACTGAGAATCTGAAATGCAACCTTCACTTTAGAAATACTATTCTGATCCTGTCTGGGTAGTAATTTAAAGTACTTGCAGGAACTTGCAGTGAATTCACTTCAGCTATTTCAGAAAATGTGTGAGAAATGACTGGAGTTCTATTTTTCCATCTGGTGTCATTATTTTAAAATTACATGAAAATGTCTCAGCGTTACTGGTTTTTTCTGGTCTACCGTCTATGTAAAATGGGAATAATGCCTCTAGGATTAATCTGAAGCCTGAATTGGGCTTTTGATCATTTGCTGTCATTTAGTTCAGTGCAACTTTGATAAAACAAGTATTTTGGGTACTACGCCAAAAACCTAAATTTGGAAACCGTTAAGGAAGCAACACAGATACAGATGAAGTAGGCTTAACGGGTTGACAAATTTTATGAGATGACCATAGTGTTTCCTTGAAAAAGACAATGTAATCCCTTGTCTCCAAATAACTTTCTCAATATTGTTGCACAGTCAGGCAGCTGTTTGTTTAAACAGTGAATGGAAAAGGTAATCAGCTGGTTTCTGTTGTGATGGATAATGCTCATTTGAGGAATCGAATCTCTTAGATAGGGTCTGATGGTCCTTTATCACCTGGTGGTGGAAGTCTCTTCATCTGGATTAAATGAGACTCCACAAAGCATTTTCTGCTGGTTATGCATGATCTGTTTCTTTCAGTTTACCATAAAGTCTATTCCATCTTTTATTTCCTGGCTGTCTTGCATACACACAGGAGATTGCCATGCAAATAGGAACAGTTTCAGCTGCCTGAGGGAGTCTCTGGGAATGCTGGATTCTTGACATCAGATGCTATTCATGCTTGCAAGCAGCTCCAGTTGGCCTGTGCACAGCTGGAGCTGCCCAGGGAAACTTCAGGGACTGTCCATTATTCCCAACTGAAGAGGTCCTGTTTACCAGCTGCCTTGTTATAAAGGCAGGTAAGAGTTTTAGTCATCATGCTGTGCAAGGGACTGATTTGAGATATTTCAGTTGAACAGTTCCTGGTCCATGCTGGAGGCTGGTCAGTGTGCTGGGTGTGCACACAGACACAGCCGTGGTAACTGTATGGTGTTTTTGAAGTTAATTTTGGTTTTTTTCCACAATTATAAATTCTGTACGTCTTGCTACAATATAAAATATATTGGTTTAGACCAAAATTTGGTAGTAAAATCGGGATAAAGGAATGGATACACATTTTACAAGCTTTCTGGAAAAATTTTGTGGTATTGTGCTGTTTTCCTGGAAGCACACCATGTCTTAAGTAGTTTCTGTGCTAGTGTTAATTGCTAACTTTACAGTCATTGCCACTAACAGCATGTGATGTTTCAAACAGGCTGCTATAGCTTCTGAAATGGGATGTCTTTATCCTGATGACAGCATGGTGTACAAATGTCAGTACTTCATCAAGACTGCATAGCAGCAGAGTTGGGCACTGGGAAATTCCATCAGTCCTCTGAGCTTTCAGGTGGTGAAGGCTGGGAGGGTGTTTCCAGACACGTATCCTTTCCCCTCAGGCATCTGCTTTTAGCCATATCAGAGGTGAGACCTTGGGATGCTTGTTACTATGCTGAGCGTATGCCAGGCTTGGTAAGACATGCAGCACTTGTATCTTCAAATTAAAGAGACCACCAGACTAAACTAAACCAGATCAAGGCTTGGAAGCCTATTGGACTCTAGGATATTTTTCTGACAAATGTTACTGTAATAAGTGATCATATCTGTAAACATAGGGTTCATTGTGTGTTTATGCATAATAAAGTGGAATCCTGTCTTCATAACTTAAACTCAGCTGCACCAGAATCTGAACTATTTGGTGTAGGGCAGATCTGCCCAACAGATTTTTTTTTTAGCGCTTTGCATCTTGTTGAAAAATAAGAACTCTCTGAAGACCAGTCCAATGAAATCCTTGTCTGTCTTTCCTTAAAAGCATTAAGGAATCATTAGGATATTGTATCTAATTTTGAATTTGTTTCTTTGCTGAGCAGAGTGGGGGGCAAACGTTTAAACCAGGTGACTTCCAGAAATCCTTTCCAACCTTAACTACTCGAATTATTCTGATGTCTTTTGTCCATTTCAGAAAAAGTTTGTCTGTCGTTCTTCTGTGGACAAATATTTCAGAATATTGGAAAAAGAACATTCTTTTTTTTCCCCAGTTACTGGGTCACAGAAGAAGTGGGAGATCCTGGTTCTGCTGTGATCTGATTGTTGGGGGTTTTTGGTTTGGTTGCTTTTTTAGTTTGTTTGTTTTGTTTGCTTCTTGTTTTGGTTTGGGGTTTTGGTTTTGGGTGGTTTTTTTTGTTTATTTGTTTGGTTTTTTTTCTGGGCTTCATGGGATCTCAGTCACTTCTGTGCTCTGGGTTCTGACTGCCAGGACCCAGAGCATGTTATATGAAAGGTTTCATCTGCCCTGAGCCCCTGTGCAGCTGGGAATGAATGACTGGCAGAGATTGTATGCCAGATTGTACTCTCCAATAAACCTGTATTCTGTAATAAATCATCAGCAGCCCCATTCAATCAGCCCTTCTCATGGGGAGCTCGAAGTTGGATCTCCCATCATTAAATATGTGCCATGGCCCCCTGGCTGAGGAAGGAGTCAGCAGAATTATCACTGTTTCTGCTTCTCAGGAATTGTGATCTCTGCCACATCTGATTTTTGCTGTTCTTCAAGGGATCTCTTGTAGACTTCAGGTGCTTAATCACATCTACTTAGAGAGCTGTAGAGTGCTAAACCAAAGAGAGGCGTTTATCTACTCAGAATATGTGTTATGTGCACAGCTGGGGGAGTGAAGTTGACTCTCGAGGAACTTCTAAGGCTCACCTGGGGCTGTGCAGTGTACTTGGGTATCTGCCTACGTTCTGGGACTTTTTTATGCTACAAACTAAATTGCTGTTCAAAATTTAAGTGGGATAAGGTGAATTAGCATAAGGCTTAATATTGACTTCCTACCATAAAGATATCTGTTTTATTAGTGGCGAAACTTTGTTTTATCATCCCATCCCATGGATGTGAGTAATTCACCAAACTGGAACATTAGACTCTAGTTTAATTTCCAAGGATAAGTGATGATAACCCTATAATTTAATTTATATTTGTACTAAAGTACTAAACTTCATACAACTGTGCTGTTTATGTATACCACAAATGCTACAAAGACTATTCATAAAATAAAGAAAAAGGCCCAAACCAGGTCTGCTTTGTGAGTCCTGGTTTGGATGTTGCATTTGCGATTAGAAGACATTGATTTGATGTCACAAGTATTTTTAACAGGATTTACAAAATGCAAATAGCATTATGTAAGACAGATTACCTATGGCTTTAATACAGGATTGTTTTTAAGCCAGAGGCTACATTTTGCTGGGTTATGTATGTTTAAAACCGAGCACATTAGGATTAGGCTTGGCAGGATACCATTTTCAAAATCCTTGATATTTTCAGGTTAGATTACTTCAATTTTTTAAATTTAAAATATGAATTGAAAATCCTAATTTTGATTGTTTTTTAAAGTAGCTTTCAAGGTGGATATCTTTTTGAGTCAGGATTGTTACAAACAATCTGATTTGTGTCGGTAAAATCAGGAATTGCTGTAGTCCATCATAGTCCCGTAAAGTTTTTTTCTAAGTCAGAAGGCTGCTTGGTTCTAAAACCAGCAGAAAAGACCAAATGCATTTCCTGCATAGCAGAACATATGTGGATAACATGTCACACTGCCAAGCAAGTCAGTCAAGTGTTGGCTTTGCAATGAACCATGAGGAAAATCTTACAGGCACTTGAACTCCAAATAATTTCTCAAAGGCCTCATATGTACAGTATCAAAAGTTCTTGACCTTTAGGTGAATGAAATTTCAGGAAACTTACACAGCTGGCGTGGAACAGCTTCATGTGACTCTGCATTGTTGTCATTGCTTTATGCTCTGAATGCCTGAAATAGGGCACTCCCTGGCAGACAGGCTAAGAAAGTCTCTTACAGTGGTGATGGTTCCTGTTGGAAAGCTAAACTGTTGGATGTACTCAGCAGCCAAGGTTCCCTATTAACAGACTTAACTGGAAGGATGCTTTTTTGTCCCCCCAGATTAATTTCAATTTTTCTGTTTCACATAGCTTATGCCTGGTTTCATGAAAACATGTTGACATCTGGTTTGTTCACCAGATTTCTTCCAAACTTTTATTACCCTAGTGTTTTTCCCAGGGAAACATTTGGCAGCATTTCATGCATTGAAAGGAATTGTATATACAATTTAATATATAGATGCCAAAGAATAAAAAGTAGAAACTTAAGAGGGAGAAAAAAAAAATTTTAGCAATTAGGAAGTGCTAGTATTGCTTGTAAATATGCAAGAAAAAACCCTCAACTTGTACTTTGCATGTAGATAATTTATTCTTTCTATTTTAAATAATAAAAGTTCTTGTATTCTGTGACATGTATTTATATCTCTTAGTACAACTAGATGGCTTTTCCATCAGCTTAGTTTTCATTTCTGTGGAACTCTGTAGTCTGAGCACCAAAATACAGCTCCCAAATGCCACAGGCCATAAGGATTTTAAATGTTAGGGCAATAATCAGAGCCTATCCTTTTAGAATGTAAATTCCTGTGGTATTCTCCATCTGCCATTTCTAGGGAGCATTCAGATAGATGCTGATGTGCTCCTCTGTGGGGAATGATGATTATTTCTGAGAACTGAAAAGTGGATTCTGAATTTTAGAATTTTAGCATGGTGATAATTTCTGGAAAAAATTGGCTGGAAGACACCTTAAGGAAAGCTCCTTTTAGGTGATTACCAACAATTTATGTTCAAAGAGATAAAAATACAATGGAGTATGAAGCTTGATGTTTCTTAAATACCAAGGAAGCAGCTGGAAAAGCCCATGCCTTCCTGCAAAGCCCCTGCACCCCTCAGTTTTAAGCAGTTTTAATCCTGGAGATATTGTGCTCTCAGCTCTTAGATGACAGCCTGGTCAAGGACACAGTGGTGTTCTGCATGGCTTTTAAACCCCTGCTCTTGAATAGGTGGGATTAGCAGGGGTTCTTGGATTTTACAGTGGGAGGGGAACGGGTGTGAAACAGCCCTGAGATGGCACAGCAGAACAGCAGGGATTGCTTCCTAGAGTGACTGATGCCCCTTTCTCTTGGGCCTGTTGGCTTGGTGTTGGCTTATTTTTTGTTTTTTTCTCCAGTAGATTCCTTGTTTCCCTCTGTGCTGCCTTTTGGTCCAGCTGGGCAGTCTGAAGAGCACATGTGCCCTGGGCAAGCCTAGGATGAAGCATGATGCAGAGGGGAGATTGCATGTCCTCCTCTCAGAAGCTATTTCCTTTTTCTTTGACTGATACAGAGAAGGGGTAAACATATACCTGTGTAATAGATACACCTTCAGAGTGACACCTGCTAGCCTCCACCATGTGGTAGCCTCACCCCATAAACTCATTTAAATGAAAAAAGAGCTCTTTTCATGGGTACAAATGAGCCAGAAATTGCCAGGGAATTGTTAAGCAGTGAGTTAGCAGAGCTGAGGTAAATACAGCAGATGTCTAGCAAGTTCTCTACCATCACCATCTCACACTAGTACATAAACTGAACTGTTTCCTCTGAAAGCAGAGAGTGCCAGCCCACCTGGAGAGGTAGAACCGCTGCTCTGGCAGCTCTGGAACGCTTAAGTTCTAATGCTGAGCCTGATCCTCCTGGATGCTGTCTTTCCTTGAAGAGGCTGACACAGCACTCTGACCAAAAGGACACTGGTTTGTTTTATGCAGGGGATGTGAGCAGGGTGATGATCTAGCCTTCTGTTTTGCCAAGCTGTATTAAACCAGTGTGGCCCAGCCTATGTTACTGCTTGCTCAGCCTGTTCTAGGAGTCCAAACAATTAGCTATAGATAATATCACCTAATTCCACTGTGAAATAAAAGAGAATGGGTGGTCAAAAACCTCCTGACAAGAGCTGTTTTGCTTCGAATAATGCAAATTAAGCATCCTAGCCCAGTGAGCAGGGAGCTTTTTGCCTGTAGCCACAGGTCTTTGTTCCCTTTTCTGACAGACTGCGTATCCATTCATCTCTCTGATTAGGAGAGCTACTGCTACAGTCAGTCAGGAATGGTAAGTGTGTGTCTAGCTGATGTTGGTCTCTCTTGCATTTAGGAAGTCTCTGCACAAGCACATTTAGCTGTCTTTATGTTTGGGCTTGTTAATGGTGACAAGTTAATGTAAATTAATTTGCAGATCAATGCTTACTCCAGTCCGTTTGTCAGACATGTGAGCAAAAATTGGTATCTCTGCATAATAGAAGTGCTAAATGTATTGCAAGAGAGGGAATACGTAACAGAAAATACTTTTTTTTTTCCTGGAATGTGGTATCTTTAATATGATCTCTTCCATAATCATTTAGAGAAAACAGAAGTTGGACTCTCTTAATTCATCATGGGTTTTGGTGAGTCTGAGTAAGAAAATATTTGTGTCCTAAAGCCAGTTTTTTAGACCTCTGTCTATTTAGAAAGCCATCTATTAAAATGATATGTGTTGTTTATAATTAGAGAAGTAAAAATTTCTATACATGAGAAGAGAAGCAAGTGAAAGATTGTTTTCAAAACTGTTTCCCAGTGTGGCTGTAGACATTTCTTCCTGAGATTTGAGGGAGAAAAGAGGTTTTTGAAGGATGAAAAATATTACACACCAGATACAGGTGCAGCTGAATTATACTGTAAATATCAGATATGTATATAAAATATACATTAAAAAAAATCCTCTTCTGTTTCCCAGTTCTTGGTTTGTTTTTTTTCACCCAGTGATGAGTGTTGTACTGCTTTTGTTCTAATCGTAAGATTAAATACTGAACATTAATTCAGTATTTCATTCTAGATATTTTTTGACAATGAACTCACAATTCATTATGTAGGTATTTTTTTGTTTGACTTTTGTTTTTGCTATTTTATTGTCTTCTGTTTGACTGCAAGGCCCTTCTACAGTTACTTGTACCAGTCTTTATAGTCACAAGGATTTTAGAGCTCTTGAAGGTTCAGAGTTTACTCCTTTTCCAAGTCATTTTTAAGTACACTGAGCAGCATAAGCCTGAGCATGGATCCCTGCAGGACTCAGGATAGCCTCCCTTCCCTCTGACATGATTACCTAGTTAGAATTTTAAAGCTGCCCCTTTCAAAATAAGCAGAATCTGTAATGAAGGCTCCAAGCTTGTACTTTTTCCTCTCCCACGCTTAATGCCTGGTCTGCATTTAGCAACCACAGTAGCAGTGCTGTTAGATAATTTCTCTGTCTACTGGTTGCTGTGGTTTTAACCTGCTTTGGTGTCCAAAAATACAAACTTATACTGTGGGACACCACTAACTCTAAGCTACTGAAACTTGGAATAGGGAACAGGGGGAACGGTGTGTAAGGGAGGGCACATTTTACATCTGTTTTATGCAGCAGCTCATTGCAAATGGTTGGGAAGAAGTTCGTAGCTGACTACAAATCAATGTCCTTTTTTTCAAGGTCTAGTACTGTATTATGTGTTAGGATTTTAAATTATTTTAAAATAAAATAAATGGAAGTCTGAAAACAGATTTTTCCATCTTCAACAGCAAAACATCAATTCTGCTTTTGAAACAACCTTTTTATAAAATGGATATGAATCCTCGGACTGAATTACAATTATTAAATATTATTAATTGCTTGTGGTATAAATACAGAAATCCAAAACATGTGACTCCTCTCTCCCAGGGACACAATCATTTAAAGATAGTCACAATTTTGCATAATTTTTCATACAAACACTTGTCCCTCTTCCGTTTCTGATTCAATATATGGTGACAATTAAAGATGAGATCCTTCTGAGTTCAGTCCATTATCAGATGTTACTTACCTTTGCATCATAAAAGCAGAACTAAAATGTATCAAATTTGTAAAATGGCAAGTTGTCTGTGGCATGATGGGGTATTGCTCTGGGAGCGGGAGCAGCTGCCAGGTCACAAAACCAGGCTGTAGAGGTGGGGAAAGCAGAGCAGAGCTTCTTGCCAGTGAGAGGCTGGTATGACTCAGTGCTCTCAACCAACATGCTTGACTTCGGAATGCATTTCCAGCCTTTTCTGGGATCAGAATAGCTGTAACTTTGGGGCAGCCTGACAACGTTGCCTTTCTGTGTAGTCATGTTGAGAAAGCTGAATGATTCAGACTTCTTTTTAAAGAGTTGCATGTGTAGTGGCTTTTCTGGTTCTGCAGTGCGTTGGTTGTTACGTGCTGAGTTGGACTCGCAGTGGTTCCTGGCTATAATATGCTCTTTTGCATGTGTATTTTTTCCTTATGATTCAAGTTTCCAGTAAATTGGAAAATAGCCTTCTTTGTTCTGCATTTCTCCCCTCCTTTCACTAGTCAGTGTCAATGTAAGGGTTTCATTGGTGGGACAGTAAGAAAGGACAGACAGTCGGAGGCAACAAGAAAATGAAACCTCAGAGTTCTCAGGGGATGATAAGTGACTGGTAGTGGCAAGATAGCAAAAGATTTCTTTCAAAGAGCTGTGTGGAAGAAGCAGAGAACTAAAAATGTTTTCAGCTATATTGAGAGATGAAACAGACGGCAGACTAGAAAACTAGGGAAAAAAATGGCAGGAAAGCCACATGGGGAGGACTGTGTTGTCTGGATGGCAAAATTCAAATGGAGAACAAGAAAATAACTGTACATTGTAACATCATAGAAGGCCATCAAATTTCTCAGGCAAAATTTGCTCTTAGTGAGGCTATGCTGGCTGTCACAAATCACCCTCTTATTTTCCATGTGCCTAAGCATAGTTTCCAAGAGTATTTGCCCCATGATCCTGCCAGGCACAGAAGTGAGATTGGCCTGTATTTCTGTGGGTCTTCCTTTTTTCCCCTCTTTTAAAAATGGGGGTTGTACTTCCCCTTTTCCAGTCAGTGGGAACCTCGTGGGACTGCCATGACTTCTCAAATATGATGGACAGCTTAGCAGTTGCCAGTGAAGACTGAGATCACTGAGTACCTCAGCCTTCTCCATATCCCAGGTAGCCAGGTTTCCTTCTGGAGAGAGCCCACATTTTCCCTAATTTTCCTTTTAGTGTGGATGTACCTGTCGAAGCTTTTTTGTTACCCTGGACAGATGTAGTTCTATCTGGGCTTCAATTTTCCTAACATGGTCCCTGGTTGCTTCCACAGTCACTCTGTATTCCTCAGAAGCTCCCTGTCCCTGCTTCCACCATCTGTAGACTTCCTTTTTGAGTGTTTGAATGTGTCCAGGAGCTCCTTACTCACCCATGCAGACCTCCTGGTAGTTTTACCCTCTTTGCTGGTATACATGAGCTGGAAGGAAGAGATCTTTGAATATTAACCAGCCTTCTTAGGCCCCTCTTCCCTCCAGGGCTTTATCCCATGGTTCTCTACCAAGCAGATCCCTGAAGAGGCCAAAATCTGCTCTCCTGAAGTCTGGGCAGTGAGCTTGCTGTGTGCATGCCTTGTTGCCCCAAGGATCTTGAAGTCAGGGTAATCTGAAGTGGCTGGTGTTGCCCCTGTGGCATCTTTCCCTCCCTTTTGCACTGTTGCTCTCAGGCTTGTGTTTACACATACTTGGAAAGGGAATATAAAGAGTCCGCGTTGTCTTTAGGGCAGGAGCCTCATGTGGAAGAGGTTTTCCCTCAGTCTTTTTCTTATCAAAGAAATATGCAATTAAAACACAACAGTAAACCCTCCCATACTCTTTTCCTGGGCTGGATTCATTAAATAACCAACAGGCTGTTGCAGCACGGGCTCTGTGATCACAGACATGCTGGTACAGAATCGAGCTGACAGATGAAGGCAGCACGAGGCACTACTGAAGAGGAGTCTGTCCCAGCTCTTTTTTTCCCCAGAGTCCCTGAGGCAGTTCATCTCAGCACAGTAACCTATTTCAGTCTTACTGGGCTGTGCTGCAAATCTTATTAAAATACAAGTTAAATGATATACAAAAAATTATAAGACAATCTTGATTAGGACATGAACTACAAAATTCATATTACCCCTCGATGTTATTTGATCATTATAATTTTTATTTGAATTTGAGAGCAATTATCTTTTCTAACTGAATCTTGATTTCTAAAAGAAAAAGGGATTAAAAAATAGAATGTTTTAGCAGATGTAAAAATCTTAATTTTTGTAACTGATTTGTGTCTGTTAGAGCCAGAGTTTTTTATGATTTTTTTTTTTTAAGTCAGACTGTATGTAATGTTTATCTTCTGAATTGAGATGTCTTGGATACAGTTTGAAATAATGTTAACTCTTCAGTTTATCCTTTAAGTCAGTCTTACACCCTTCTAATGATATTACATTTTTTGGGTTGATTGACTGAAATGTGCTTTTGTGTTCATTGAAAGGTGTTCAATTATTCTACTCCCTGGCTTCTGGAAAAGCATAAATGCATAAGATGGGTGTGAAACTCCTGTTTATATGGGATATGTTCTAGGAAGCATTTGTGGACAGAGGGGAGCTCAGGCTGTCCTGCCTGGAGATGCAGAAGTTCAGGCACGAGGAAATAGCACTTTGTTTTGGTTCTGCCCCAGAAAAACAGGCTTGTGACCTTTCCCCTTTATTTCTTTCTCACACATTGAGGGTTCTCACCTACGTCATGCGTTAAAAATTCAGGTTAGACAAGACCTGTTTTGTCAGACAGAGTCCTAATTCACCAGCTGGGAGGAGAGACTCGGCCTGTGCAGGGCCAGCAGAGCTTGTGTGAGCCTGAAGTGGGCAAAGCCACCCAGACTCCAGTGGGTGAACGTTAAACACTGCTCTTGGGTAGGTCTAGTGGTTACCCCTGTGAGGCTCCATTCCTTATCTGGTGAGATACCTACCTGTTGTTGTGGCTTTCCATGGACTGGATGATACATTTTCAGCAAAGCTTGGAGTTCACAGAAGAGGAAGATGGTACTTATTTTAAACTGATTTTAGTCATTCTCACAAATTCCCTCGTATTTGTCAGTTGCTCTTTCCATATGCACTCACTCACCAGCGCCAAGATTTTTATGTACATTCCTAGGTGTTTCCATTAATGCTTAGTCTATTACCTGTCTTAATTCTTGTTCAGTTTGGCTGGAATAAAGACACCTGACAATCATACTGTGATCTATACCTGCCTGTGATCCACAACATTGTGGAACTCTAAGAAAAGTTGCTCATGGATTTACGGATGTGCGTGCGTTAGAGGTCACAGTGTTATCCGCACACTGTGGCAATTTACTTACGATTAACTTCACCAAAACATTTGTTTGTTTGCTACTGAAAGCATTTGGTTATCGGTGTCTACTCTTACCAGTTTTGTTCTGGCTTGAACTTTAATACAGAAATCTACTATTCCTCAGGGCTGGTGATTTCAGAGTAAGAAAGCAATTCAGTGACTCATGAACATGCTCCCATAAGCATTTGTGGCTTATTAAATAAGGCTTCATTTTAGTGATACTCAATTTTGATATTTAATACTGTGTTTCAGAATAAACCTAAACAGTTATTTTTCAGCTTTTTTTTTTTTTTTGGTTGGTTTTGGATGGAGGTTTTTTCTTTCTTTTTGTTGTTTGTTTAATTAATCATTAATCTAGGAAAAACATTAGGATATATATTTAGGAAAGTGCTAATCACTGGGGAGTAATTTCATTACTCCTAGTATTAATCCAGTGGAAAACTAAGTTATGTTTGTTCTTGTATGGTTAAATCTTAATATCACATAATGGCCAAAGGTTACTGCTCCCTGAAAATTCTGCACACCTTGGCATTTTTTGTTTGTAAGCTCATAGCAGCTGCTCCTGGAGTGGATGAGTGTTAGTCTGGACAGTGGAGAGGCTGAAGTACCCACCTGAAGTGGAAGGCTGGATAAGCTCAGTCAGGGAGGCACAAAAGTTCCCACTCAGTGCTTGGCACTGGCCCTGCCTTGGACTTGTCTGCAAATAAGGCTCTTTTTGCTCTGCCATCCTCAGCAGGTGCCAGGAGTTTGGCTTAGGTTCAATATTAGATCTAAGCCAGCTGTATGCATTAATGCATTAAATGGGAAGCTGACAAGCTCTCTTGGAGTTCAGGGTATTGGGTGTGTCTAAACTCTCTCCAGTAAGCAGCCTGAGATCCCAGCATGAGGTTGAGAGACCTAGTCTGCCTGCTCACAGCCTTCCTTCCCAAGCTTGGCAGGGTTTGCTAGCCCAAGGCCAGTGTGGAGAGCCTGAGTGTGTGGTTCCTCACAGGGTGTCTGAAGCTGGTTATATGCAAATTTTCATACAGAGCTGCTTTGCATGGCTGTGGTGCTGCTTAGCCACCTGTACCACGCTACCTCTGTTACTGTGACCAGCAGCACAGCTCAGAAGAGGCCAGCTCATCCCTGTCATCCCCATGGGAGTCAGTGCTGGTCCATCCCTGGAGATGGAGGTTTGCAGCACTGAGCTGTGTCAGGCGTAGCTGTGCTGTGCCACGGTGTCCCTGGAGACCCACGGGCAGAGATAAAGCCTTTGTTGGAGACAGTCTGAGCCTGTCTCAGTTTTAATGTTAAGCAGGAAAGTATGGATAGCTTGTAATGAGTGGGGGTGGAGGATAAAAAGAAAAAGGTGTGTCGAAAGTGCATCTTCCCTTGTGAGAGAGGGAAGTTTCTCTAGTGCAGGAGGAGAGGATGTGAATATGAGGTTTTCCAGTTGTGAAACCTGGACTGTTTCTTGTGTTTCCTGTTGATAGTGGTTTGCTAGAAATGATTCAGGAGCTAAACTGTGTGGTCTCTCCTTCAAGAGAAATACCTTGGCACAGCCCAATGTCCTAGGCAGCAATAAGTGGCACCTTCTGGTCCTGCTGAGTGCCCTAAGGAGGAATTTCTGTCTCCTTCTGTCCCAGTGACTGTGTGCTGGAGCATGCAGTGACCCACCTGCAGCAGAGGAGTTGACACCTCTCTCATACTGGCTTCATGTGGCTGAGAGCAGTGCCCTGAGAACGGGAACAGGGTTATGTTCTGTCAGGGAGGAGTGGGTGTCGAACCAGGAATGCAGTGCTCTTAACATGAATAAGATAAGTGTGGTTTCCAACAGGTTTGCATCCTAGATGATCCCTGCTATTATCCCATTGTCCAGCAGCAACTCAAATAAAGTGATGACAGAGTGCTACTTCACTGGGCATATGAAGTAGGAAGATCCTGCCCCTCCTATGAAGTATTTACCTGAAATCTAGGGCAGAGGCTTTTTCCTCTGATATTCTTCTTAGAATTAGTGTTTTAAATTTCAATCACATAGAAGTGGTTGAACACTTGGTTGCCTAAATGAAACAGGGAGAAAGAGAAATCCCAGTTGGTTTTTGCAGTTCACACCAAAGGCTAAGTTTGTCTAGACTTCCCCATTCTACTTTGCTTTAAGAGGAGGAGTTACAATGTAATGTTTTGTTTGTTTCAGGCTTTTTTCATTTCTGTTGTTTCGTTATTGTTCATGCAACTAGGTCTAAGAAAATATAAACTCTAAGAAGGAAAGGGTTTTTAGATGAAGAATAGTGATAAAATACATATTTTTAAAATATTTTTAAAAGCTTTAAAGTATGCATTTGTAGTTGAAGGTTGAGCAGTGGAATACTTTTTATACTGTGAGAGGAAGGTGTGGTGTTTCAGGGTGGGCTTCTTTGCCATACAGAAATGTAAAAATTTCATTTCATGTTTATTGAAGTATGGAAAGATATGGAGAACAGAACTTGGGTGTCAGGCTCAACAGGGATTCTTATGACTCCTTTTCATGTTTCCTTCCTGCTTAATTTCTCATAAATCAAGAGAAATACCTTGTTATACTTTCATGTAATGTTGTAGTTTTCAGTCATGATTAGTGTGCTTGATAGGCATTCTTATTTCTTCAGTAATTAATAATGAGTGTCTAAAAAACGTTGGATTTTTTTCATCTGCTGCATTTCATATGCTGCTTGTTAGGGAAAGCTAAATGACTTCACTGCTTTCAGCCTATTTCACTTGTCATCATTGTTCTGTAATTAATTCTAGAATGCAATATTGTCATTCATTTAAGTTCTTTCTCTTCTCTGAGAAGACAGCCAAAGGTGCCTGTGTATCAGAACCGCCTTTGTTGAAATAATCAATGAGGTTCAAGATGATTTATAGAAAACAGTGGGCGATCCCCCTTTGTTGGAGTGTCCTTTGTAATCCTAAGGGTGGCACATCAGCGTGGTATGGCAGTGAGTGGGCTCTAAAGAGCAAGGGTGCACAGGGGGTGACTCATGGAGTCACCCTTGAAACAGGATGATTTCAAGTCAGGCTTTTCTAAGTTCAAATGCAAAATGCAGAGAAATGTTTTCTATGAGTACAAACACTGTTTGGGGATATGTGAAATAGTCATTGTTTTGCATTTCATTTAATGTATTAAACCAGCCTGAGACAGTTCTTGAGTTTGTCTCTGCTCTCCCTCCCCTTGGTAAGTGTACTGCCTCATTAACTTCCTGGCCTAACAATAAAGACCTTGCAAAGACTTTTGTGTATCGCCAGACAGATGATGCAAGGCATAAGTACAGCCTTGGGAACATCTTTGGTGTCTTTCTTAGTGAAACCTGAACATAAAGGTTGGTATTTTTAACTGGCAGGATTTCAGTAGACTTGCATCACTTTTGGAGCCTGAGTAATTTTTTTTTTCTTCCTGTACTCTTCAAAGTGATGTAATGGGGGGAAAAATGACAGCATTTCACAAGGCAAGAAAGAAAATCCTATCTGAGTGATGGTTTTGGCACTTTTTAGTAGGAAGGAGAGTGATGACAATAACCTTCAGTTCCGATAATAATTCCCAGTTATAATTATTTGTGAGAATGTGCTATATTAAGAATTCTATGCTTTCCTGACATAATTTTTAATTAACTTAATAGCTGTTAAATTTCACTCAATCTCTCTATGCCCTGCTTAACATTTCTTGCTTTGGAAGGCGTTGGTTTCCTCATTAGCTGTCTGTATCCCCAATTACATTATTTCTGCCTTCAGTGGGATTGTAATTTAGTTTATTAGATTTCTAGCATAGAGTGATACCTAGTCAATTGTCAGATGTTAATTGACAAACTTAGCACTATTTCTCCAGATGACCTCTCAAGGAACTATGAAGCTGTGTTGCCTTCTAGCACTGGACCCATAAACTATTTTTCAAGCAGAGTGAAAAGAAGAATTTAGTCGTGGTGTAAGAAGAAGCACACCCAGTTTCCTTTTTACACAAAATACTTGCAGGGTTTTTACTGGAGAAAATAATTTGCTTTTTCTCCTCCTATATAGGATGAACTTACACTGGGTAGTATTAGTCTTATACAGATGTCACTAGAAAATGATAACCCAGAAGAATGAAAAATGCAAGAAAAGATGTGCCAGACACTAATTATTTATTTTTTTAACTTGAAGGCTATCTTCTTATTAGATCACTAATTCTTGATGAAGTTTTTGCTCAAATGAGCATGATGTTAAAGACAAGATTTAATTACAGAGCGGAAGGTGTTCCTCCTGAAGGAAAACAAACTACTGTTGTCTGTTCTCCTTATTTCTATGGAATGTGGAATCTTCTATGGAAATTCTGGGGAACTGTTTTTCAGTTGGGTCTTTTAAGTGTCATTTAAAAAATGTTTTGTAGTTTTTAATTATTTAACATTTTTAAAGTATCTTCATGTCAGCAGATAAGCTGGGAAACATAGTCACTTAGTGTTCTCTATTAGAGGGTTCAATGTTTTAAAATGGAAAAGTAAATGGAAATGCTTGTTTTCTAGAGTGCATTGTTAGCCCTCACATTGGAAATTTCCTTTTGAAGCGGCGGTGGTGGTGGCAATATTTATTCAAAATACAAATCTCCACCCACCATGCTTAAACCGTCAAATATTGAAGTGCCCTTTTTAAAGGTTTATTGCAAAATTGAAGCAGTCATATACTTTTGTTTCTAGTAATTGATGGATTTTTTTTATTGTTAAATGAGCTCACACAGAATGTGCACAGCTGTCTGACTTGTTGTGCTGATCAGTGTGTACTGCAGTGCTCCTTATGCTTAAAAATATTGTATTGTAGGTATGTGGTGGAGGTTTGCTTTTGTTAAGGTCAGCCACTTGGGAGTTCTTCATTTGGTGAATCATGTAGGATGGTGCAGTGATTAGATGCCAAGTCACGATCCAGTGCTTTGAGCTAATTTTACTTCCAGTGTGCTGCTTTTGAATTGAAAGCTCTTCCTACTGGCACTGTTGTGTTTCAGGCAGGAAAGGAGCTGTCCTTTAGCTGCTCCTTGGAGCAGGGCTCCTGTCAAGGGTGTGTGCCTTGCGGTGCAGGCTGCTGACTCTGAGTTCGGGCTCTAAGGATCCCAGCTGCTCCCCCACTTCTTTTAGGGGATGGCATGTATGTGTACAGGAGGATGCTTCTGCTTTTGCCATCCTGAATACAGAGCAGGCTTCTAAAAATGTGAGAACACAGAGCCAAAGGTCAAGTGTTGCTCTGAGAAGATCAGACACTCCTGAGTGTCGTCTGAGTAAGCTGTGTGCTGCACCAGATCTGGATGCAGCTTTTCTTGCAGTGGCTTTTAAAAGTGGTTGGGAACGACTTCCTAATTTAAACACTTGGAAGGAAATTATACCTGAGGAAACTGTTACACAATACTGAGCTAAAAGTAGAGCTCTGTTCAAATCTGGAGATAAGTTTTTGTTATGTATTCAATTCCTGGTTTGAGTCATTTTAGTTCATACATAGGGGTACAGTGCTACCAAATTGCATGAAATAAATGCAGCTTGTAACAGTTGATGGAAATCCACAACAGTTGATCATGTCTCACCCTTTATCATTAAGGGAGGAATTGTTAGTGCTATCTGGTTTTTAAGCTGCCTGGCACTAGTGTTTGCTGCAAACTAGTTTTATTTGAAAAATTTCAGCCAAAGTAATTCAGTCACTTCTGAAGATGATGACAGAGTAGAAACTATTGAAATAAAAAAGCCACGGTTTTTACTTAGAAACCTTTCCCTTCCTGCACAGGATTGGTACTTTGTAATTGCTATGACTAATTACTGGCTCAATTAAAGAACTTTTGATGGATTTCAGCTTGTCTGTTTTCAGTAGCAAAGCATAAGCTGTAACAATACTGTAACTATACTGAGTGCATCCCAGATTATACCTGGAGGTGTCTGACCAGGATTGGTATTTATAGTAATAAGCTATTGGAGATGGCCAAGTTTGGGGCTTGGCAAAAGAGCTAGTGGCTTAGGGGGATAAGGAAGTTTGCCCTTTGGTTAATAATATTGCTTGTCAGTAATTTTGAGGAATGAGTAGCTGGTAATGTGGAAGGACAAGGAGAGTCAGCAAGAGGGTGAATGGTTAGCCCAGACTCTGTGAGAAGTTGTGAAACTGGTGAAGCTGGGACTTGGAATTGCTGGGGAAGAAACAGATCCTTCCCTGCTAAGCAACTAGTGTAAGGTGTTGTAAGTGCTGCATCCTCTAAAGGTCTGGGAACTTCCACACTATGTGCTGTCTCCTTCAAGTCCTACAATCCTGTGCCTTTAATCCAATGATGGTTTTGGAAGGTTCAGTTCAGTGTCTGGTATAATGCCAAGAGTGCCAGGATCTTCTTTTTCATAGCCTTGGTTAAGTATGTTGTGTGTTCTGGGGAACATAAGACCGTGCAAGAACCAGGAGCTGCCTAGGAAGGTCTTGGAGCACTGTTGGCTAAAATAGAAATGATGCTGTCCACTGCCAACAGCCCCCAGTGAGGTGATAATTTGAAAAGCCAGCTGAGGGAACCAAACACTACGGATGGTCATGCAGCTCAGTGCTTAAGCTCCTGCACAGACCTTTTTTGTACTCAGGTGGTGATGCTGTGGATATGGCAGAGATTACGCCTCGGAAGTTGGGGGATTGGGAGAAACAGACTGACCTAAAGGGCTGGAAGCTTGTTTATGTACATGTGTTTGGGGGACAGAAAGGATGAGTGCAGTAGGCAAGAGTAACAGCTGGGAAGTGAGGAGATACCAGGAAAAACCCAAAGGAAAGGCTGAAGCTTGGATAGCAGGGAGCATGAGATCAAGGTGCAGCAGTATAAGAGGTGGGATACAGATGCACAAAAGGTTCATCTAGGCTGAAATGTGCTTGTGAACAGTATCCATTGCACAGCTTCAAAGTCTGACTCCAAAATTTTGGGGTCATCTTTCTGTTGCTGTGTATTCCACTGCAAAAGTCTAAGTTGTCTTCCACTGGTGGCGTTTTGTGAAGAAAAGTTTTCCTTTTTTAAAAATTTTTCTTCTTTTTAGATCACTTGTGCAGAGGCCAGAGTTTAGATTACTTGGAACAGATCTGAAGTTCCAGTTCTGCTTTTAAGCTGTGTCATTATTTATAATGTGGAATAGATAGAATTTATATTCCCAAAAATTTCTCTGAAGATCTACTATGAAATATTTGCTGAGAGGAATAAGAAAACCTCCAGAATAAAGCACTCAATAGAAACATGAGACCAATTTTGCAAATGTGGTAAGAACTTTAGTCTCATAGTACATGTGCATTATAATCATTACATGATAAGGCATGCTGAAATTGATGTAAATAACCATCTGCCTATATAAGGGGAAGGGCTGAAATTGTTGCTGGAAAATTGAATTGTTGTTATGGTTATAGAGATCAGTGTAAAGATAACAGTTCATCCTACCATGTGCTGTTTATGAAATATACATGGAGTTGGATGGGTGGGAAGCACAAGTGGAAAGAATCAACAGGCCACTCCCAGTGTGTTAAATATCAAAATTTTCTAGAGGAGCATCTTGCAGAAGCTCCCCTATTCCCTAGGACTGAATTCCTTATTACTTCTAGCATGGACAGCTTGAGCTGTCTATTTTCAGATACCTACTGACAGTCTTATGGGTCTTTTTCTCACTTTCTTCCCCTGGAGTTCGTGTTTGCAGCATGGCTGAAGCCCCAGCTTCCAGGCTGGGTGGCAGAGCTGTCTTTGTGGTGCTGGCAGGTGATCTGTCAGCTCTTTTGCTGCCAGGCAGGGGGGTTTGCAGCACACAAACCCCAGCTCCCCCTGCCCTTGGGAGAGCACAGAACTTGGTGGCTTTCATCATTTGCCAGCTCACAAAAATGCTTTGGGTTTTCCAGCCTTGTAGCTGAGATCAAAATCATCTCTAGTGAAAGTTCAGTTTTGTTAGAGTTTCTAGCCTCTCTACTTGGGACAAAAGCAATTCCTAAGTAGTGTAAGGAAAGGAATATGGGGTTTATTTTCTTCATTATCTTAATTTTGCTGCTTATGAGAGGAGTTAGGTGGTTACTGTGGATTGCTCATATTCTCAGCAAGTGGTGAAAATCAGTTTGATGCCCTGTAGGTTTGACAGGTGTTACCAATATATGTACTGGGTGCAAAATGAAAATACCTTACTATCATTCTAGACTGTGTTGTTATCAGTTGTCACCGTAGTTCTGTTTCCAGTGTTTCAATACCCAGGTGCCTGAACTAGCTTCCTAAATATAAATGCACTTTCCACTTGCCTCTGATATATAAAAAGGGTAAGGACATATTCCACAGTGATTTCAGGGAATGAAGCAGAGCTTACTTGAATGGGAGGCTGATTTAGACTGTCAGATATATTTAGCAGAAAGTGAAACATACCATTAGCACAGGTGCATTACAGTGTTTGCTGAGAAAGAGGGCATGATTTGTGAAGGTTCTGGGCACTGCTGACACTTACTTGCAACATTGCAATTTGGATTGGATTGGGAACTGGGGTCAGGAGGATTGGGCTGGGGAGAGGATGCAGAGTCCTGGTAGCTGCAGAGTGAGAAGGAGTCAAAAAGCAGAACCAGCTAAGACTGGGAGGCCCATACAAAACACAATGAAGAACTGGGATCTCTTACTGTGATCTTGTCATCACCAAAGTTTTTTGTTTTCTGAAGCTTGTGTGATTGTCACACTGGTGCATATTGTCTGCTCTGTAGCCCTGAGTCATTACAGCTCTCAATAGACAGCAGCCAACTTGACTGTGCCATATTAAGCAGTGATATGAAGCTTGTAGAATTCTCTGTAGAACAGTCTTACATTTAAATCTCTATTAAAAGGATTTTATTTTAAGCTTTCATTTTCTGAATAAGTGAAGGTTCTTGTACTTCACTTTATTTGTGGCCATCTGAATTTTATTTGCTTCTGTATTAACACAGAAAGGATGAGGGACTATCTCATTTCTTCTACTGACAGGTCCTGTTACTCTGCTGTGGGCCACCTAAGTCAATCCAAGTTCAACATCATTTATCAGGTTACAGGAGGATGTCATGCTTTTGTAAAGCTGGCAGAAAAGTGAGCTCTTTTAACAGAACTGCCCTTAACATGAGGTTTCAGTGGGTTTAGTTCTCGTTCAGTTTAAACATAAAACCAGAATGACGTTCTGAAATTATTAAAAGCCACTGTTATTTTATCAAGATTATTTTTCAAAATAGGTTTAGATTTTGACTCACAGTTTTATTTTTTTTAATGCAGATACCATCGTTGAGTTGGTAGTGTTGTAATTGGCATGAGGACACAGTTCTTCAAATGTCTTCAGGAGCTGAGGAAGCTGAAAGTTTTGCACTCCATGCTTTAAACCTGAATCTCTATCTCAAAAGAGTTCTTTAATGAATTTTTTATTTTGGTAAAATAGGCATCTTGTCAGTGTTTCAAGTCAAAACAACATTAAATGTTAATAATGCCACAGCTTTAACTTGCTGTGTGTTTTAAAACTACCTCAGTGCTTCGAAGTCAGTTGGTAGCACTCAGTGTTAGCCTCAATCAATATATGCCTGTAAATCCTTTCAAAGAACCTGCAGTGCCTATTTTTTTCTTATACTCTTTGTTTGGTTTTTTTCTTCCTTTAACCTGTTTGAATTCCAGTTCCCATCTTGAATTTGGCTTGGTCTATAGTATACACTTAATCTCTTGCTATTTGTAGTGTTTGGAGGGTACAAGTATGTTTTTAAAGTTGTTTGTTCCTTGTGGTATTTGCCCAAGTATTTTTCCTTTTCTGGTAGGGGAGAGCTGTACACATGTACCACCACTGGCTGTTGTGATGGATTATCCTAGACAGACTATGACACTGTGGCAACTGCAGAAAATAAAAACAATCTGATTTGCAATTGGAAAACAGTTCTACAGCAACAGCAGAATGAAATACACTTTAAAAAAAAATTCTTTAATATGTATTCAAGTCTCCAGTCTTTGTTTTTCCATAATCATCCTTTAGGTATTTATTGGTTTTACATACATCCTAATAAAATTTACTGTTCTTTAAAGGAAAATGAAATAGTAGCTAAAGTAATTAATGTGTAACTAGTTAATTTTAGGTTTAAGTGTATTTTCAAATAACCCCCCCAAAGTTTAGCAAAGTGAAAACATATTTTTATTTCTGTGTTTGTAGAAAATAATTGCTAAAAGCTTATTTACCAAGTTAAGAGGCCTGCTTGAATAATCTCTTAAGATGAAAAAGAAATTTTTTCAGTGTTTTGAGGCTAAATCATAATTTTTAATAGGCTGTGTTTGCTAAGGTAATTTCCCAATATGTTTTTCAGAATTTCAGTAAGACTTGGGTTTATCAAAAGCTGGCATTCACTCATCACAGATCCTGAGCCAAAATATTCCTAGTTTAAAAATGAGGTAACATCTCTATCATCATGCTTTCAGGAAAGACTAATACCACAGACCATAATAGTGTAACTAAAATAATCAGGTAAGATTAAAGTTTTTATTTTATCTATTTACTGTTTTTTCCAGTAAATAGTGAAGTTAGGGAACTTGAAGATTGCTGGGAAGAAGTGTAACTCATTGGAACAGGGGGCTTTCTCAATATGGGGAGGTGGTACTGAGAAGTGAATTAGGAGACCATGTGATGAGTGGCTGTTCAGGCTTTAATGGGCTATTCACAGATCCCTTCAATACCATGATTTTTCTTTGTGTGTCAAAACAGTGACTAATATTAGTGTACTGAATAGAACAGCATCAGTTTTGGTCATGGCCTTAGAAGCCCCTCAAAGACAAGGCCCTTACTCTCTGAGTTCACATTTGGTTACTGTGTATGTTGTAAACTCATCACCCTTTGAGGCATGAGGCTGCATTTGGTGCATGTGCTGTCTATACTTTTGGAGGAGAACACAGCACATTTACCTCAAGCACCTGCTGGAAGTGCATTGGTTTCCTGGCTACAGCAATTTGGAAAAGAGAGCTGAGGCTCTTGTGTAAGTAAAACCCGTCCTACAGATGGAGATTTCCACTGAGTCTGACAACAGGTAGCTATTTTGCAATTTTGTATATGGCATACAATTTGGTAAGCAAAAAAGTGCTTTAAATGGATTATATTTAAATACAGAAATTACATGTAAATTATATTCCTCCTTCTACAATTGAAAAGTAAAATAATTTGATACCTTTAGACTTGTGTCATACACTCCTAATGGAAGGAGGGGATGGTGTTATTGCAGAGGGACACATGGCCTCAGGAGGTAACCTGACATAACTGTACCTGCTGGTGTCACAGCTGCTGGAGTTACAGCTGTGCCATTTTCCCAGCTGCTCCAGTTGTGTCTGTGCAGCAGTTCTGGCTGCTACAAACCAGGTTGGCTGTACAAAAGGCAGTTAGTAAATAACTGAACTGAGTGGTTGGCAATGCCAGCAGCCTCCTATGTGCAAAAATGATTCCAAACACCTTTGTTATCTAGGCTGCTAATAAAGGAGAGGTACATCTGCTGCTCATCAGGCTGTTTGGTAACTGCAAAACAGGCTTCTGCAAAGTTCAGTTTCTTGTAGAGATTTCTGGCTTTTTTTTTTTTTTTTAAATCCTGTAGGAAGTCATTTGACAAATGTGTGAAGTAAGGAAAAATCTATAAAGGGCACAACTTCTTTGGGGTTTTTAAGCAGTGATAAAGCCAGTTTCTATATGTGTGTGAATATTTGATCCCTTACTGCAGAGAATACAAAATCATGCAATGCATGCAAATCAAAACCTGGACCTGCTGTGAGTTTGGATGTGTGGTAATTTGGCTATAATGAATATGATGTTAATTATTTTAATAAAATTTCCATATTATAATATTTAGTGATGACTTTATTTCTTCATGAATCCTACCCTTCTTTTTTGGTCTTTTTGGATACTGTATACAACCTGCTACTTTCTTCCTCCCCTGCTAGTATATGTATAGTATATTTTCTTGCTGAAACTATCTTTTGAATATGTGATTTTATTGCTTAGTTCGCCCCTGTTGCTATAGAGTTTTACTGTCTTTAAACGGAACACAAATAGTTCATTTTTTTTTCATTGCAGAGGTGAAAAAGCTATTATGCTTGTGTGGCTCCTGCTTAATGTTCCTGCAGTGGCTACTATAAAAATGAAATATTTATTCCATTCATGCAACCCAAATTCAGCAGTTAGTTGCTACACTAAAGCATTTGACAACTTACAGAATATTAATGACACAGAGTCTTTGTGAAGATGTGAACGGCACATCTAGAGACAATACTTTGAAATCACAAGTATAATTACAAAGAAAAATATCAAATGTCCTATTTCCATAAGTAATACCAAATTATTCAAATGCATTTAAAATCAAATGTAGTTCTAACTGGACTGCAGCAAGGAATGGTTTTAAGCCTTTGAGTATTATTTTTTTATATCCAGTTCAATAGTTGAAATTCGTTCTAGATCAGTAGTCATGAAAATTAATTTTCCTATCAGAAGACTGAGAAAAAAATCTTTTTAAAATTGAGACCTTGAAGTCCTAATTGTATAGTATGAAAGGGCTCTGCTGTAGTGAAAAACGTGCCATGTTTGAGAAGTTAAACCTGAAAGCAGTTTAGTGTGTGTTTTTGGAATAGATGTTCATGTTTTAGTCTCAGAAAGAGAAACCAGGTTTAAAGTGAAAGTTTGTGGAAGATGAAACCCAGAAATGCAGTTATGTTCAACTTTTCCCTTTTGAAAATGGTCAGATTTATCAAAATGGGGGCTTCCACCCCACAGCAGCTGTTCCCAGTGTGGGTGTGCATGTTCACGCAGGTATCGTGTGAGCTACTCAGTTTTTAATGCCCCTTCCCCTTCCCCTTCCCCTTCCCCTCCCCACTTTGTGCCGCTCCAGCTGTGCATGCAGTGGTGGTGTCTCCAGGGCTCTCCTCTGGGGCCAGCAGTGGGCACTGGGAAGAGCTGGGACACAGCAAAGCTGGCACAGAATCAGGAGGTCAGGACGTGTCTCCATCTGGATTTTTTTAATTAAGACTGCTTTACTGCTGAGTGCCGGTTTTTTGAATGAAGATCTTGTATTTGGAACTTACTGGAAGAATTATTACAGATTTGTGCCTTTTCCAACCAACAGCCTTGACTGCAATACTGCTGGAGGAGAGACTGGAGATAAAATGTACCTTTTGGCTAAGTAGATGGTTTGTCTCTGAGGAAAATCCTTATTCGTTGTGTTTTAGGATCTTTGGATAGAAGGACAAAGTGGTAGAAGAGAATTATTTTTTTTTTACTTCAATACTCAGATGTGATCTGCGAGGGGGAGAGGTTGTCTTCCCTGTCTCTAAACAAGCTGTGCCACTGAAGCAAAGCGCTGAAGATGACGTGAGCCACAGCCAGTGCCGCTCAGTGTGAAGGAGTAAGCACTGCCACATATCATGTTCCTCTTGCTCTTGGTTAAAAGCAAATTACAGCTGTCTGTGCCAGTGCTTTGGGGAGCCCAGTTCTTTTGTATGCTTGGCATGCTCTGTGTGTATGTGCAGCCCTTAAGGAGTTTCAGGTGGCTAAACTTAGTTTCAAGATGTTAGTCAAGTTATTGACACAATTCAAGCAGACAGCTTCCAAATTTTATCAGAGTGATTCAGAGAAAGAAAGGTAGATAGCTAGAGAGCATTCTAGTTCAAGGCACTGATAATTTGGATGTTTCTATGTGTTATCATAGATGAGGGTGGACAGAGGAACGTCAGCAGCTGAATGAATTCCAGCCAGATTCTCTTTGGGTAGTGCAGGCTCAGGTATAACACATATAGCACATGCAGAAGTTCAACCAACATGTGCCTTACCAAGAAAAAGAAAAATCTTGGACTGCTGCAGTATCCCAAAAAGATTTCTACATACAAAGAAGACTTGATGTAATTAATTTTTTTTCCTTCCCTTGAGAACAGACAGAATCTTGATTCTGTCTTGTTGGGATTTTTTGTTTGCCTGCTTGAATGGTGCTATTTGAATGGTGCTTTTTGTTTTTTGTTCCTGTTTGGTTGGTTTGGGTTTTTTTTTTACAGAATCAAGTGTAACCTCACTTCATAGCTGTCATCTTCCTTTTATCCTCTTCACTTTCTTTCATGGGCTTGATTCTGTTTAATTTTTTTTTTTTTTTAATGTGTAGTTGATGCAAATTCGTTTTGGCTATGCACTTGATATCTTTAGTTTCAGTAACTTCTAGTTAGCTACAGGCACTGCAGCACCAACAGATCTGTTTTGTTCCTGAAGCTGCAATTGCTTTTCTGGCTGCTGATAAATCTTCTTATCCTGAGGTTGGGAAGTACACATTTGTCTACACTTACACTGTGCTTCTTTATATTTAAATGGCTTTAGGCATCCAGTAGTCAAGGGCACTTATTGTGCCAAAGAGGAAGGGCAAAGCATTTGTTCCACTCTGAAAAGGGATGGAGAAGAGTACTAGAGAAAATCTTAGTATAATTGAAGTTAATGCTTTGAATCTTATTATGGCGCTTCCTCATTAAAAAGTAACGTGAAAGTATAAAGAAAGCCCATGTACAATACTTAACTGGATGTGCTGGTAAAATAATAAAGTGAATGAACCTAGAGTTATTTGAAGAGGGCTCTTCTCAGTCAGCTGTGCTGGAATCACTTTGGGGAAATCTCACACTCCTTGGCAACTTCTCCGTGTGATAAACAGCTTATGTGGCTTACGTATGTGAACAAAGGCTCTCCCTGTAAAGGATTAAGAGAAATGGGACCTGCCTGAGTCTGCATCCCCAGAGCATGTGAGAAGGGATTTTCTGAAGCTGGCAGATAGTCTGCTTTGGCTGGTACAATGAACTTCAGGAAAATGTAGAAAGGAGACAAAAGTCTAAGAATTGTGATCAGGACATACAGGCTACAATTATTTTGGAACAAAGAATAGTTATTAAGGTCTAATTAAAAATGACTTAACCTGATTTCCATACCATAATGTGTTGGTGACTGGTAAGAAATAACTGGCTATGTTGTTGTATAGAGCATCCTTTTATTTGTAGGAAAAAAAGCAAAAGGAATAAATGATTGCTGACAGAGTAACACCAATGTGTTTAATTAAAGTATGTCAGTGAAATTTCAGTGGTAACAGCTTAAAACTAGTAGAAGTGGTTATGATGAATTTTCAAAATAAATAAATAAATTCTATAATCCTTAGAGGATCCTGCTCTTCACAATTTTTGCTTTGTAATATCCCAGACTTTTTAGATACTCCTTAAAATTCACCTCCCAACCCAAGTACTTGGGTTGATTTTTTGGGATAAGGATACACAGCTGACAATGAATAATCACCTTGCATATCTTGTTATCCCTGTGAAACTGTCTTTTTGAATGCTATCTCCATTTTAAAGTATTTTCAGACTGCACAATCATAAAGGTATCTTTCACAAAGAAACTCAAAATTTTTGCACATAAAATTATGATTGCTGAAAACTTTGCTGGTAAAGTAAAGGAGATTGAAGCTGGAAAATGAAAAATAAAAATCAAGTTTATATATGCAAAAACATGGCAAAGAGAAGATGAAACTATCAAAACATGTACAAGGAACAAAGCTAAAGCAAAACTATGCATTTCTTTAATTCTTATGTAGGAAATGGAAACATTTTGCCTCTTGATTTTCAAACCAACAACAGTAGTAGTAGTAATAGTAGTAGTAGTAGTATGATCCAGCATGCCTAATCTGAGTCCTGGTGTAATCATCAAATTGAAATACCATCTTAGTCGTGTGGACATTAATGGTGCACATTTCAATACTGAAGTCTGTACTCTAAAAATTCCACTGTTGACATGACTTCAGTTGTAATTGATAGGCATACAGAAGCTTTAAAAACATTCAGTGTGCAAAGTAGCAGGTAAAAGAAGCAGCCCATTTTATTATCGTACTATGACTGTGAGCCTTTGTTCTTCTCCATTTCCCGAACCCAACTGCACGAGCAGCTTTTGTTTTGGTCTTCCTTTGCCCCATTCCTGGGTAATTGTGACCCACGCTGCATTTGAGAGTTCCAGGTCCCATATGTGTTTGCCCAGTCCAACCTCCCAGAGTCCAAAGCCTGTCTCTGGGGTTAAGCTGCACCATGAGGTGAGCTCTTCAGCTGCTTGAAGGTCTTGAGGGTCTCAGATGAGTATTGCTCTAACTGAATTTTGCTGGAAGTATGACTTTGACCTCAGCATAAATGATTTGTTTCTTTTCCTGAGTATTATCATATGTCTGGAAAGAGTTGAGGACATTTGGAAAGGAAAGCCAAAAATGTGTTCGACATTTCCTAGATGTATTGACAGTTCCTAGATATTTCTCATAATTTTTTAAAATATTTTCTAACAAGCATATCTCAAAGTAAGGAATTGTGGGCTGTATGTGCACATCACAGGTTTTTTTTTTTCTGCTTAAACAGTTCAAGAGGCCAAAAATCAGTTTTGTTAATAAGTAAATTGTGCACTATGTCATTCTTAGTGGTTATATTAGTTTAAAGCTTCCTGAAGCTAAAATGGTACTAAGATTTAAAAAGGTAATATTATGATTACAAAAAAAAAAAAAGTGCCTATCTCAGTGAACATTTCCAGAGGCAGACATGATTATTTCTGTTGAAGAAAAAAAGCTATTGTGACTGTGACTGAAAACCTTCTCCTAATAGAAATGTATTGGAAAGTAAGGGAACCATATCAAAGGCTTCTTTTGAAGTCTCTACCACAAGGAGCCTGTTTTATTATGATAGCTGCTGTCCTAGCATTCAAGTGACAGATTTTGCTATGGGTTTTGAGCTGTCCATTAAATATAGCACCTCCATTTTTTGAATGTTTTGAGTAACCCACAGAGTAGCTACTGTCTGAAAAGTGGGAGTCGCAGTGGGAAGCTGAAGGGCACTGGGCCTCTGGAGCATTTAGTGTTTAATGGATCTACAGCTGTAGTGAAGCAGTGTGCAGAAATAATTCTGATTAGGCTTGGTCAATCAGATGACAAAATGAGCCTTGCCCCTCCATCATTCAGCACTAAAATTCAGAGGACAATTTCTGCTTAAACCCAGTTAAACACAAATACTCTGGTCAACACATAATGTATGAGCTGATTTCTTGATATAATATGCTGTCAAAGGCAGAGGGGAGCAAATAGTTAATGCTACTGCCTTACCCAAATTGTTTTCTTCTGGGACTTCATTTTGGAAGGATGATTGAAACCATGAAAATAACTATTTTGAGACTTGAGCTTTTCCAAGGATTAAATGTTACTAAGCAAAAATAACAGATAAATACTGTGCCACGCTTGTGGCATGGTAAGTTGCTTCTTATTTACAGCTTCATGTCTGCTGTTGTTGTTCGAATGTACATCTGTAGATGTGCAGTTAAAGATTAGCAACTGAATGGCAGAGGCTTTGCCTAATCAACACTGTATTATTTGATGAGAAATTTCCACATAAAAAAATTAATGACCTATAATGGTAATTCACCTCTGATTTTTTTATCCCTCTCAGCTAAGTGTTTGCAGCTCTAGAATCAAGACACAAATGTGAAGTGAGAGCTCAGATTAGGATACTCTGGTTCTGTTTTGTCAAGTTTAAGAGTTCAGGTGGAGGCAGTCATTACTGAACCTCACTGGCAATCTGCTTTGAAGTAGATTCTTAAGTGCAGCTCATGCTTTTGTGAGGAAAACATTGTTCTAAGAAGCCTTAAAAATGGAATAGGTTTCAAAAGGACCAGATGAACTTATTTTTCTGAACTGGTTTTGGTGCTAATAGAGACTGACAGAATTCATCCTGCTAGCTATAAAAGGGTGCAAAACCCTTAAAGTTTCAAATGTTTTAATTGGACTTAAAACCCAAACAAACAAAAAAGAAAAAAGACAAAACCAAACCAAACCAAAAAAATCAATCAAACAAGCAAAAAACCCCCAAACCAAACCAACCAACCAATCAAAAAAAAAAAAAAAAAAAAAACCCACAAAGGGAAAAACCTGGATTTGTAACAGAACAAACCAGAAAGTTTTTAAACAGGGTTTCTTTCTTTAGGAGTCAAAACAATGTTAGTTTTCTGTGCCAGTGTTACTTCAAGGTAGTTCTTTGGAAAGGAAGGGTGGTCCAGAGGCTCATGTGGTGTATGAGATCAATATCTGTAGGACTGTAGGCAAGCGCATTTGACTCTTTAAAATATCTTTCTTAATTTCTCAGCACATTTTTACATTCTTACACTGGAACTTCACCACTGAGTGCAGATTGTAGTTTTTGCAGTGATCTGTCTCTTAGAGACCCTGTCAGAGATGGGGGAGTGTCCCACTGGCAAGTCGTCAAGTAAAATAAATGTAAGGGAGAAATGAAACTATATCTCTGAGTAAATAGGCAAGTCACAGGTAGCTGCTTGGAAGGAAATTGTGGATGTAAGATCTGGGGACAAATCTTAATGTTGATTGCATTTTCTATGCACCATATAAACAAAACATAAAAAACTCTCTCTCTATATATGGGTTTTTTTGGTTTAAAAAAGTATTTAATTTCTCTTAAAAAACCAAACGGAATGGAAAAACGCCCTAATAGTGTGAGTGTAATTTTATTAAAAGGTTCACGCAGCTAAGCAGATTTAGCTCTGCTTTTCTGTAAATACAGGGAAATGTTTAACCCCTATTGTATGGCCACAAAGGCTGTGCTGATCACACAGAAGCTGGGGAGGGCTGAGGACAAAGCCACGGGTGGCTGGAAAGGGCCCCTCTTGTGCTGCCCCTGCACACAGGCAGCAGCAGCAGGGCTTAGCACCAGAGTTTTGTCAAGCTTGCAACATGGAGGGGAGCACGGTACCAATTCTTGCCACTTACTAAAAGGAAGAAAAGAAACAAGTAACCCACCAAAAAAGGAAGAGGACCATGACAGCTGTGTAGCTACATGCAGAAGGTAATGGCCGAGTTCCCTTCTCTACCCTGGCACTGCCCACTCACTCAAATAGTTGAGATTTATGTACCTTAGCATTAGTTACTTTGATTTATTGGAATGAAGTAACATAAAAAGGTTATAACTTTGAACAGGAGAACAAACTCATGCTTTGTAACTTACTGAAACATTCAACTTTGATTAATAGTCTAGGAATTGACAGAATGAGGTTATCATTTGTATCCATGAAGGAAGGGTTGGCTTTGCAACATATTAAAAATCAGATGAAATCTGTGTTCTGTTTTGATTAGTGTAATATGCATAAAATTTGGGCATTGTCCTTAGGGATGCTAATATAATCTAGGCTGGACTACCCACTCTAGGAAGTGTCTTCATGAGGGTGTGTGTATCAGAAATGGAAAACAAACCTAAAAGATACTTTTGTTGTATTTCCAGTGTATTTTTTTTTCCATTGTTACTTTGGCAGAATCATCTGGGGTTAAGCACACCCAGAAATAAGATAGATATGACAGCAAGATGGATCACTGCCCTCATCAACCAGCCAGGGTGGTTTCTCCTTTTCTGAGAGCCCCTCATTAATCCTTAGCTCTGAAAGAAGAAATTATACAAGACTGAACAATGGAGCTCTGCAGTACTGGATTGCATAAAGCTGTGCTTAAATACATTAAATATCACAAAGCAAATATTTTATATTAGAGAACTTTGCACAGTATTGTAAAGTAAACAGAAATTGAATTAAATATATGTGTATATAGATACATTATACTTTTTATGAGAAAGCTGCATATTGTCTCACTATTGCTTTTTAAGGTTGCATTAAAAATATTAAAGTGTCTTGACATTTTAAAGAATATTTTTGAGTACATTTTATGTAAAACCATTTAGCCAATCAGATTATGAAATAAAATGTGGATTTTTTTTTTATTTTGGATTTTTCACATTTGAACTTTTTACATAGTTACCTATTGGTAACTGTGTATTATTTCTTTTTCTAAATTTAGCTTCCCTCAAGTCTATCAACACTTTTACAAGAAAAGCAACAATACTATGTAAGTTTTCGTTATTTCATGAGTGTCTTAACAAATAAGTGTGCAGTAAGCATAATGTCAGGTGCAGAAAATTTGAAAGTGTGCTTTACATTTCCACAATATGCTAGTGACCAAGCAAATAATAAGACCCCAAATATATCTCATAAATTAAAAACATATTTAATCTAATCTATGGACTTACTTTGGAACCATCTTTTTTAGAACCCTCCTCCTTGATTTTTATTTCCTACTCATTTTCCCCCTTCTTTTAGTGAATCTTAGAAGTCTTGAAAAGATTACCCATGATGTCAACAGAGCTGTGGTTTTCTGCTGTATATGAGGTCTTATACAAGTCATCCCTGGGTTTCAGAACATGCCTGACTTTTAAACAATGCCATTGAGGCTATAGATGTTCTTAAATAGCAAAACCAAGAAGAGAGAGACAAATACCTGTCATCAAGGTAGGCTGGTTGGCAAGGGCTGGGCTACATCTGCATTTTAATGCTTTGAAAAATGAGTCTCTTAGAAAAGAAGGCTGGCCATAATCTGAATGTGGTCTGGGTGCTGTGCTGTTCCTGCAGCCCTGATAAGTATCTGGTGTCTTTTAGTTCAGAGTACCTGGGATGGTGGGAGCTGTGTTGCAGCCCACCAACGTGGTGATGGTACAGGCTAACACTGTAAATGCTGGGATCTGCTCCAGTGGGTCCCATGGAGGCAGGCAGAGGCTGCAAATGAGGTTGCAGTGCCTGGCAGGCGAGAATTGCAGGGCTGTCAAGAGTGGAGAATCAAAACTTAAGGCAGTCTTACCCATGCTGTTGTTTGGAAGGATTCTCCAGATTGGAACGTTCCCTAAAGCATGCTCAGTTTTTGTCTTGGAGACAGTTTGTTGGGGGATGGAACCAGGCAGGAAGCAGCATGAATGGCAGGGTAGATGCAGCTGGTACCTTGGTGTAATGGGATGTGTGATCGCTGTCAGGCTGTGCTGTGGTCAGCTGGGAGCTCTGTTTGCTTTGGCTCATCCAGGTCCTGCTGGTTTGCAGGCAGCTTTTCCAGCTGAGTATAGAGGCAGGGGGTTGGAAGTGGTTTGAGTGCCTGAATAAAGATTAAGGCAATGAAGTGAATTTTCTAAGAGAATTTCACCCCTGTGAAATAAATTATGTATGTATGCCAAAACTCCTGATGTTACAAAGATAATATATTGTTTCCAATGTTTTATTATGTAAGAGCAACAAGTTGTTTTGGAAGAGCCTGATAAAAAGCAATTCATGAGAAATGTTTCTTGTTACTGAAAGAAATAGCTACAAGAGGGTTCAAGTCAACAGTTAAGGTTTGACCAACTGGAAGGCTAATCTAACAATAAAAAAGCTTTTAAGAGTATATGGAAAGAAATTGTATGACAGAATTAGCAATTTGATGAGAAATTAAACTGATCTTCCTGTATCACCGTTGTAAGCTGAGATGTTGCAGTGTCTCCTGGTTTACTTTACAAAACAGCACCAAATTAAGACTAAAAAAGGAACTTTAATTTCCAAAAAATAAAATGTATGGGCTTTTATATACAGGACACAAAACAGCGGGTGCTGCAGTGATGCTAATTTGTTGCTGTTTGCTGCAGTTCATCACCAGTTCACTGAAATAAGGACAGCATATTGTGGCAAGCATATCTGAGTTTGCAGATTAGCAACGTGTAACACTAAAAGAGTATAAGGGGCAGCCTCAGAAAGTTTTTGAAACTCACTTTCAAAATTCCTGGTCTTTCTTTCACCTTGCTGACTTGAAAGTTCGACTCCTCATGTGCACTAGCATGGAAAGATAGGCAACTTGTTCTCAACAAAACATTAAATGTGTTTAAAATAGGTTAAAGTAACAAAGTAAGAGATGACAGGAACTGACTGCAAAATTCCTGTCAATAAATGAAGAAGGTAACAGCTGAATTCAAAACAAACCTCTCCTGCTGTCTTCCTCTTCTTTGTTTCGTGCTTTTAAATTGGGGAAGAGGGGAACAGGGGGTGCAAGTGCCATCCATCCACGGGAATATAGGATGTTCTCCTAGAAAGTAGGAGTTAAGACAAATTACAAATTTCCCTTAAGTCACAGCCCTCTCTTTGTGGGCAAGTGCTGTTTGTGACCAAACATTTCCATTTTGCATCCACCTCTTCCAGTGGATGTCCTTAGAATTCTGGGCATCCATAGCACCAAAAGCACTGAAGTGTTTAGTTCTGAGGTACCCAGTGTGCCTTAAGCTGAGTTATTGGACACTGGAAAGAAGTGGTTAAGCTTCCTGATTGTCTTGCTCAAGCTTTGTGAAGCACTGACTCGTTGTCACTAATGGTGCAGTGAACCTGGATAAACCATGGTTGCTTTAGTTTGATCTAAGTGGCTGTTTTGGAGAGCTAGATGCAAAACACAACTTTGGAACCTAGGGAGCTGCTTTTCTTTCTAATGCTTCTTGTTTTTTCTTTGGCCCAACATATATTAATTAGTTACTATTAAAATACCATTTCATGTGACTTAACTGAATTTAGTATTGCAGCTTTATCAAGACATATATGAAGTATTTGTTGTAATTTAAGAGTGAATGTAATTATTTGCCTCTATAAATATTTCAGGTTGTATGTTATTTTTTCAGGCAAGGCAGTAACATAAAGACCTGTCATACAGGAGATAAGGAGGAAAAGTAAAGTGAGAGACCAACTTTCTCAGAAGTTTATTTGTACAAAGGTAAGATAATTTTTCCCTCTGAATTTTTTCCCTATGCTAAATGGAGAAAAAACCCTAAACTATTGGCATTGATTTTCTATGTCTTAGGGTTCTAGGATAGTCATAAAACATGTTATGCATTTACCTGCATTTTCATGTTTGTTTGAGTTAACAGTCTTTGGTTTATGTTACTTGTTTGTTTTTTTTTAATTTCAGCTCAGATTCATAGTTTCATATAATTGCAGGTAGCCTCAGTCATCTCTGATGTTCCTTACTGGAGAGAACAGGTGTCAGGGAAAGTCAACTAGTGAAACAGTGAGTCAGGAAAAATGGACTTAGAATGAACAGGAAATATTGTACCAAAAAATCAAAAGTTTTTTCTTCTGGCATAGACCACAGATTCAGTGATGGGAACATTCTGAAATCTTTGCTCAAGTAGTTTGTCCTAACACCTTTTTCCCAATCCCCCATGAACTCCTCCTTGCTCTTGTGTTTTCATTGCGTAACTCTCTCAGCGTAAGAGGAGAGATGGCTTTGCTTGAAGTGAGTAGTAGCTGCTGAATAGTTATCTGTGTTTTAGTATCTTTAAACTAAAAATCTGATTTGGGGATCTTGAATGTGGTACAGTATGTAGCTCAGTAGAACAGAACTTTTATATCTCTTACAGTATGTAGTTCAGGATGGTTGTAAAGCATTTTATCACTCATTTATGCGGTCAAGCAGACAGAGCACCTGAAAGCATCAGTAATATATTTAAAACAGAGAAGGGAGGGGATGGTCACTGAAGCATTTTGACTTTTGAATTACTGTCTGGCAATGTTACTAAAAGTAACATTTAAAGCATCTCTCCCAGCAATGAAGATAGTTTGCTTGTTTGTTTTTTACCTCTTCTGAAATGGTTCTTGTGTTAGTCACTCAGGAGTTAAATACATTATTGGATAAAGAGAACTGTTACTGTAAGGTTTTTAAACTAGACTGCTCTGAAAAAAAAAAAAAAAGACCATTGAAGACTCTGAAAGGCTTTTTGGATGGTAAACACGTTAAGGAAGCTCTGAAGTTCTTTGGCTGTGCTACTGGCTGCTCTCGCTCACCAGGATCCTGGCACCCTATCACTGCGCCTTCATCGCCTCCATTGCTCCACTTCTCCTGTCAGGGAATGCCACCACACAATACATCTCCTGGGGCTAATTGGATGAGTGACAACCAGCCAGCTCCAAAGTGACAAGTGTTTGAATGCCTAATTGGGTCAGTGCACAGGTGCCTGCTCTTCATGAATGAGATGTTCTAGCTTTCCTCTGTGACGTTCTCTTGGTTCCTCTCATTTTTGCTACAGTTGTGAAACAAAAGTGTCAATACTTTGATGTGAGAGAAAAGGCTTTATCAAAGGAGAAGGATGATTTCCCATTGCCCTGCTTTGTTTAAACTAGCTTTACTGCTTGAGTACTGGCTGGAGGAGACACACAGAAATTCATTACAGTGATAGAAGTTCGCTGATACAAATAGACATTTCAGTAGACAATAAGATGAATAATTTGACTGGTAATGACAAATACATTGCCTTAATCTCTATGTTAGATGGTTCTCATACTGTTTAGACCTACAGGCTTGAGCATCAGAAAAAGTATGGGAAGGAAAAAGAACTTATTTTATTTGCACAATGAGACTTTTCCTTAGTCAAATAAACAACTTGCCTTCATATAACGAAGTCAGACACAGGCAACTGTTTTTTCTTGTTGAAGGCTTGTTCTGTGCATCGAGAACAATTGACATTAAGCCCATAGTCTATATTACTTAGATGTGTTTGCCTTCCTTTTGTCTCTTCCACAAAGAACCATAGGATACCTGGTTAGAAAGGGTGTCTGGAGTTGTCTTGTCCAGCACCTACCCTGATCAAGTAGAGCAGCTTGCTGCTTGGGCAGCTGTTGAACCACCATAGAGTAGAAAAGGGCTTTCTTTTGTTTAGGTGGAATTTCATCTGTTTTGTTTGTGCCTATTGCCTTTTACCCTGTTGCTGGGCACCACTGAGAAGTGTTGTTTGCCCGTGTCCCCCTGAGGTATTTATACACGTTGATAAGATCCCTTGCAGCCTTCTCCAGGCTGGAATTTCAGTGCTTTCAGGCTCACCATGTCAGATGCTCCAATCCCTAAATCATCTTGGCAGTCCTACACTGAACTGCATTCTGGGATTTATGTTTATGTTTGCTTGTACTGGGCAGCCCATGAGTGGACACAACCCTTCAGGCATGTCTCAACAGTGCTGAGTGGAGCAGGATGATCTTGATCCTGACCTGCTGACAACATATTTTCCTAATGCAGCACAAGATGCTTTTGGCCTTCCCTGCTGCAAGGGTACCCTGCTGGCTTATGGTCTTGCTTGGAGCCCATGAGGACCCCCAGATGTTTTTCTGCAAGGCCTCTTTCCAGCTGATCATCCCTCATCCTGTTCTGGTGCTTGGAGTTATTTCTCCCTAGGTGTAGGACTTTGTATTTCCCTTTGTTGGACTTCATAAAATTCCTGTTGGTTTATGGCTGAGCTTTTCAAGGTCCCTCTGAGAGCAACCAGCTGGTCTGTGAGCTGCTCTTCCCAGTTGGTGTCATCAGGAAACTTGCTGAGAGCACACTGTATCCTATCATCCAGGTCATTAATGAGCTAGTTAAATGGAACTGGGCCTGGTACTGATCCCTGGAGTACACCAGCAGACTTTTCTCTAGCTAGACTTCATGCTGATCACAACCCTTTGAGCCCAGCAGTTCAGCCAGATTTCAGTCTATCTCACTGTCCATTTCTGCAGCCTGTACTTTATCAGTTTGTCTAGGGGGAATTTATGGGAGACCACGTCAAAAGCCTTGCAAAAGTCAATATAAACAACATCTGCTGCTCTCCTGTCACTCAGAGCCTGCCATTAGCTGGTTTGTTCTGCCCAGAGTGTCTCAGTCCCAGCAGGTGCTGCTGGCAGGGAGGCTCCAGGAAATCGGTGTCTCCCCAGTTCAAGGTTTGTTTAAAACAATAGTCTCACTTTTGCTTTGGCTGACTTGAATGTGCATTTCTAAAATAATGCTTTTTCATTGGTGTATATTTAAAAGTGTGAAGAGAGCTATTTAAACAGAGTCAAGTTTGAAAATATTCTAAGTGGTGTGAAGTCAGCTAGGTGGCTACTGTCAACACTGTACAGCAACTGTTGATGTTCCTCACTGTCCTTACTAGTAAAAATACCTGCTGACAGAAGTGGAAAATAAAGAGAAGGAAAGGCTTAACACGGCATCTCACAACTGTTTAAGATAAACAGACTGAAGAAAGAGTGCTTTTAATTGGAATTGTTAATTAATTGGAATTAAGAGAAATTGTTTATAATAACAGAAGTACAATTTTTCAAGTTTACGTTATTCCTCATAAAATTTTACTGTGAAAAATACCCTCATTCTAACAAGGCTGGCATATTATCTAGTTAAATTTAAGAAACTTGATAGGAGAAATTGTTTGGAAAAGAGAAGCATATTTCAGTAATCTAGTTTCCTAACATCAGCAAAGAAAGGATGAAGAGAGCTTCGTACTCAAGAATCAAAATGTAAGCATTTTACATTACAGAAGTTAACTCTAGATATCAGAGACATTTTTAACAGGTTGGAAAATGGAAGGGTTCTAGAAAGAGAACTCTTCTATTTTAATTTGTGGAATTTATATATGTTAAAAATACCTGACAAGGCTTTCATTTATTGTTTATAAACTTATATGTTTCATAAATGTGTTTACAGCTAAAAGCAGTTTTAACAGAAGTAGCTGTAACTCATGCAGGGATCACAGCCACTCTAGTTCTACTGAAGCCTGCCCAAATGCAGTATGTGTATGGTGTCTAGGATCATTTTGGTGTTCATGTAAAACATTAGGTTTTGCCCAGCTTTTTTTCTCACTTCATAATCTCTGATTTCCTCATATATAGAATAAATTAAGTGAACCTCTTTAATGACTTGTTCCTTTTTTAGATTTCTTGCTATGTGTTTTTTCAGTATATTAAAAAAGGACAGTGTGTAAGTTGTGAGTTTCCTGAGTTTCTCAGCTACTGATGCATGCTCGTTTTGCAAGAACTTTGGGTGATGACTTCTGTGGTACTCCTACATCACTGCAAATTTGAGTTTGTTCCTGTGGGGAGCTGTGCATGCAATAAAGATGTGATAAAGAAACACTTTATAACTTTTTTTTTTTTTAAGATAATGTTAATAGGGGAGAGATGGTAAAGAAAATAAAAGAAACGTTAAAGCAAGTTTTATTCATTTGAAACTTTCTGTATCACTAAGAGCAACAATTAAAAGCATTTAAATGTTATGAAGTCTGTTACCTGCTTCTAAATATACAATCAAACATTTTCTGAGTGTGTCACTAGTTAGAAAGAGAACCAAAGGCAGGTTTCTGAAGTTGAGCGTACTCTCTGTAGCTGATTCTGCTTTAATTACAAGACAGCTCCTAGATTACATCTAGTTCTTGCTTAGTTAATACTTCAATAGCTTGGGTGTATCTTTGTTTTATAAAGAAGAACGGTGGGAAAATAGAGGAGAGGTATTGAAACAGTAAAGTTTATAATTCTGACGCAATTTAGACACAGATACTGTATGACACAAAAGATGAGCTTAGAAAATCATTTAGGAAAAGACCACTGGAAGGGATTGCAGCAAAACATAAAGGACAAAGGGTAACAGTTTGCTATAGAGAGGGAAAAATTGTTTTTTAAATCACTGTTGGGTTTTAAATCACTATTTTTTATTGCTGTGTATAATTAAGGAAAAAGATAACAGTTTCTTGTTTTTATTGTAAATTTATAGAAGAGTGAAAAAATATAATCAGCATACATAATATTATGGGATAATCTGGATAGATTTATGCACCAGAAAAATGTAATGGATGGAATGAAGGTGGAAAATGTTGTTCATTTTAATATCTGGATGCTTCAGCCTTTGCTGAAGGCTGATGCTGTTTTGCAGAGTCTAAATGACCCTTTAATTATCTGAATATTCTTCTAGTGTTTTGCAGCAGGACTGTATTATGTCTAAAGGTATGTGAATATTTAAGTGACTGATACAATGTAGATCTTCATTTTAATTTTGTACTATTTCTATCAAGGAATTAATAGTCTAAAAGCGTTAAGACAGCAAAGTCACTTGTGTGTTATTGATTTAGCTACATGTTCATCAATGCAACAAAATGTTCATGTTATCAGTGTCACAGATTTGTAGTACACAGACAGGTATCTGGAACGTGTGGATTTATTTCTAAACATGTAATATGTTAGCAAATCTAGATCTGTGCTTTAGGTAGAATGAATAAGGCAAGTAGTGTGTTGCAACTAATTTCTCCCCTCTCTTAATTTCTCAATAAATTTCTATGTCAGTTAGTTCTCTTGTATCAGAACCATATAGTAAGACCAGGGAAAGGCACAGAATTGATAGAAAGTAATTTACTGCTGAAAATACTAGTAATTGCTCTACTGAATGGGCTTTAATCATGATTTTGCTGCAGTCTTCAAATTCTGAACTCTATTTTGTTGATCAATCTCTAGGAAAAAATACCAGCCCTTCACTGGGATCAGAATTGCTTATGATTTCAGAGCCTCAGTTTCTGAGTAAACTGAAACAACCTTCTGAAACTTGCAGAATTGTTCAGAGTAGCCAGGTAGAAGCTGTGTTTATTCTTTATGGCCCTCACTGCTCGCAGCAGGACACTGTGTGTACGTCACCCAGAATTAATCCTCAGTGACCCCTATTGTCTTCAGAGGAGGATGAGGCTGGGGCTTGACCTCAGGACAGTTTTCCATGAGGCTCTTTGCTTCTTCAGTGGAGGAATTTGGCCTGTTTGCAATTCAGAAGCTCAGCAGGGACAGAGGAGAAGCACCTCTAGTATCTCTGGCTTGTTTATGTGAACAGAGGAAGCACTGTTGGTGCACTCCAAATATGCATCACATGCACTTCTGCAGCAGGTCAGACCCAGCTTATAATGACAATTTTGCTTCACTACGATTCTTAAGGCTTATTTTTAATTAAAACTGAAATAATGCCATTAGAGTTAACCCTTCATGATGATGTATTCCAGCACCATTAGCAGGCCTGAGTATCTTATGTGTAAAAGTCTTGATTTTTCTGAATTGAAAATTTAAAGAATATTCACTAAAATATTAATAATAGAATGTGTCATGAGTGATTAACCAGCCTGTAGTCTAGCATAGACCTGTTTTTTGTAGAGAACTTGTTTCCAAACAACAAACCCTAAATGGATAATTCATTCTATGCTAGGCATTATTGCATCTCAGTGGTACCTCAGTTTACATTTACATTTTTTATAACATAGTTTCCAGAACTGCATGAGTTATTTAATTTACAGTATTGTGAAATTAAGTCAGCGCTTTTAGGATTTTTGCTGAAGTTATTTGGCAATTTCTTTTAAAATAAGTGATTCTGCTTTAACCTTCATATTTTCTGTCTTGTGAGAGAGTCTTTTTGTTTCACTATTGATAATTATTTATTTTGAGAAGGATTTAATGTGAGACTCTACAATTGTTTCAGTTACTAAAAAAAATATAAAAATTTGCTAACTTCATGTTCCTCTTCACTGTATTTGTTATGTTGTGTCATCATTTGAACCTTGCTGACCTGCAATGTGTGGTACATAGTCAACTTGGAGGACCTGCCAAGAATGGAAGAACTGTATAAGGGGGCTGAATAACTGCGGAAGTTTAAATGTCTAAGAAGACACATATTCAAACAGGAAACATTTTAGTTGTATTGCCAATGTAGTTAGACACTAATTTTCTGAATATCCCAGTTCTCAAAAATATTGTTCCAGTGAAATGTCAGATTCCACTGAGAACGGTGAGAGCTTCTACTTCCTGTATGTGGCTGTATTTAGCTCAGTAAATTTCATCCATTCAAATATTGATTTTTTTGACTGAATGGCAACTCTGCCCTCCCTGCTGACTGTGGAAAGATGAATTTCAGGCTGTTTCCTTGGGAGTCTCTCAGGGCTGATCTACGCCTTGGAAGTTTTGTTGGCAATTTACTGGGCAATTAAATTCCCAGGAAGTACTTCAAAGGAAAATGGATCTTTGGCTGGCAGGAGTGGATGTTTTCCAGCCAAAAAAAAAGAGAAAAATGTTGCAAGAAGATTTAAACCCTGTAGGTATATATTAAATAACCTCCCACTAACTGTCAGGTCTTTCCACTAGCTCAGGTGTGTTCTGACAGATTTCTCCAGCAGCTCTCAGGGCACACAGGTTTGGAAGGCATTGAACCTTTCACATCTGGAACAGCAGACTGCAGAAGGATGATCTGCTTCCACCCATTAATGTCGTTCAAGTAGTTGTAAAAGTTATGAAGTAGAACCATGTATTGAATGATGGTGTGGAGTAGCATAAAGCAACCATTCATCCAAACAGTATTAGTTGCCTTGGACTGTTTGCAGAGCCCTGAAGAATCTGACAGCTTCAGTTCATGCAAATTAAATGGATTAAGTTTCCTACCATTTATTTTAACATTTTTTTTCACGATACTTCTCTATGTCTCATTGATTCAGGTAGTAGAGTGTTGGCTGTTGAAAGAGTAGACAGTGGTTTGTAGGTTTTGGGCCTCTGGGATCCTTTCCAGAACAATGAGGTGGTTCAGGAATGTGGAAAAGTGATATATTCATGAATTATATTAGTTGATATAAAAAGCTGGAAAGACACAAAATATTCATGCAGCCTGCAGATATTAAAGTGGTTGCAGGATTTAATGGGAACTATAAAAGAGTTATTTCTCTGCATTAACATTTGAATCTTGTTTCTTTCCTTACACAGTTCCCACAAAACACTACATGGTGTAAAATACAATTTGGATTCTCAACATTTTCACATGAATGCTGCTGTCAGCTTTTAACTTAGTTTATAAGTAAGCTTTTAATATGAAGTTTTTGTAAAACCAATTTGCTCACTACGGAAGTAAACTTTGTTCAAGCAGTTGAAAATTAACACAAGTCAAGAAAAGCTGATGGAGCATTTTTTGACTTCTTTTTGGAATCGATGCAGGAAAGTGATGAATAGCTTATGCCTAAACTATAAGGAAACTGGATCCACGCCTGTTCTTTTTAAAGCCAAAGTAGCTCTTCCAAGGTGTTTGATGCTTATTTGCTGGTGTATCAAAGTAACTTACGAAGAGGATTTTGATAGTTGGTTCTTCATGCTGCTATTCCAAAAATTGTACAGATAACCTGTATGAAGTTGCAGGAGGATTTGTCATTGATGCAAGGTAATTTTCATTGATGTAACTGTTTCGCTTAAAGGTACAAGAAGAATTCTTAGTTTTATTCTCCTCACAAGCCCCTTGTAACAGAGTCTGCTCTTTAGCAAGTGGGACAGAGCACTCATAAGGACCAGAAACAGCTTCCACAAAACAGAAACTGATGTATCAGAGGTTCCTGTTGGAGGGCAGCCCTACACAAGGTGATACCTGGAGTTTGACACACAGTGTACTCCTTATTACTAATACTTCTTTGCTGTACTTCATAAAAGCAGTTAGGTTTTTCTTGAGTGCAGAGTCCCAGCTTATGGAGTTATAGAAACTCCTGAGAGTCTCATGATTAGGGCCTTCTGCTAGCTTAAAAATGAAATGCTAAAGGCCTACTCTACAGGTTTCCTCCTACTCTGTAGCTATATGAGCACTGATACAGGCTCCCTGTGGAGGTGATCACAGCACCAGCTTGTCAGAGTTCAAGAAGCACTTCCAGGCACATTGTGGGATTCTTGGGACTGTCCTGTACAAGGCCAAGAGTTGGACTTAATGATCCTAATGGGTGCCTTCCAACTCAGCATGTTCTATGATTATTGGTGTGATTCTACCAAACTAATGTGCAAAATGTTGCTGCATACTTTTTCCATATTCAAAGTCATTATATGTTCTCATCACTGCACAAAAGGTTTGCAGTTCTCTTTTCTGGTTCTATGCTGATGTAATAGTATTTTAAACTCAGGAGAAAGAATTAAAAAACTTCCATTAGTTTCTGTTGTCTAGGTAGGTATTTTCTCACTGAGATAACTAGCTGTTTGAATACTATGCAAAAATGTGTCTTTTGTGTTCAGTATAATAGGGGACATAGATGCCCAAACCAGCAATGTGAATTACTCTTCTTATGGTGTTCAGTGCTTGAAGACCTGTGTCTGTTGTTTCTGGGTTTGGTCCAAGGTGTTCAAGTAGGATCTTGTGTCTCATGTATACAGTATTTCATCTTCTCAGCTTGTTCATTGTCAAGCCATTACAGATCCCTGAGTTCCATAGGGTCCAGCATTGACTGACCTAACCAGTCAAGAACAAGGTTTTCGTTCCTGGAAAAGTACAAATAAACAAATATACAAACACTGAGTTGCAGATTGTAGCAGCAAATGTTCCTGCACCTGTGGTTGTTCTTGCAGCTGCAGTAGCACATCTTCTCTTGAAAAGGTTCAGCTCTTCTCCTACACCTGTTGCTCAGTGGAGGGCTCTGCTGAAGGTCTTGCCTTTAGGAGAGCTTCAAGAAGAGGTATTGTACAAGAAGTGAGCCTGTGAGAGAAAGGTTACAAAGAGCACAGGCTTAGGACCCAAACAGGCTGTAGGGCAATATGGTGTGTGTGCACTGTACCTTGACAGGTGCCAGCAGTTATGTTATGTGTGCAGTTGTCCCCTGGTACAATGACTGACTGTGACATGTTGTGTCTGACAGTGGCTTCTCTGTGAAGCCTGTGAGATATGGTTGGCACAGCACCTTTGATCTCAGGCACTCTGTTGCACCCTGCTTTCTTCTCACAGGCCTCAGGAAAGCTGATTACTTGACCTGTAGTCCACTCCTAATTTTAAATCACATTGATTCAGCACACCTTCCATTTTGTCTCCAGGAGGAACCCATTTTGTACCAGGTTATGTAGCTCCTTTGTTACTTGTACTTATCCAGGTGATAACCTTATTTGTTATGGATGCATTCATGTCTAATTGAACTTAGCAGCAGAATTCCTGTTGACATTACTAAATTAGGATATAATTCATTACTGTTGGGTGTCTGTGGTGAGGTGTCATTCCTGGTGATATATGAAAACTGATAGAATTAGGTTCAGAATATTTAATTTACTTCTCTAGTTGATTTCTTGAAGCTCTCTTCATCTATACTAGTCTACACAAGCAGGTAGATCCATAAAAAGATGACTGTGCTTTTTTCAGCATAATTTGAGAGTGGCCATGATGGGATATGGAAAGCTTTCTGTGACACTTTGTGTTCTGATTTGGCTTGGAGAAAGTTCATTTTTTTCAGAGATGGTATGGGGCTGTCTTTAGGATTTGTGCTGAATGCAGTGATGGTAACATAGAGATGTTTTTGTTACTGATGAGCAGGGCTTACACGGACCCAAGGCCTTTTCTGCTTCTTGTTCTGCCAGGAAATTGGAACTGCGTGGGAGGTTGGGAGGAGACGCAGCCAGGACAGGTGACACCAGCTGACCAAAGGGAGATTTCATGTGACATCATGCTCAGTATATGCAGAGGGGGGAAGGAGGAGGAAGGGGGGGAATATTTGGAATGATGGTGTTTGTTTTCCTCAGTAACCATTACAGTGATGGGGCCCTGCCTTCCTGGGGATGGCTGAACATTGCAGAGCAGTGAATTCCTTTTTGTGCTTTGCATGGGTTTTGCTTTTCCTATTAAACTCTCTTATCATGTGTACATGTGGGCATAGAAAACTGAAAGCTCTGAACCTAAACTTGTTAGGCAGAGGCAGGAAGAAGGACCTCAGCTTTCAACAGAACTGAGGTAAAATCTCACTGACCCTCTAATGTAGCTGTGTGGGCACTATCATCAGAGGGGAAAGTGCTTACAGCATCACTTGGCATTCACTTGGGATCAGTATTAGAATAGTACAAAGTAGTAGGTGATTTCAGACTTCTAATTAAACACCAGGGATTGCATTCCCTCTATTGCAAAAGGTGAAGTCTCATATTTGTGATATGAGAGAATGATGCCTTTTTCTGCAACCCTTGTATGTCTTTTGTGAAATAGAAAGACTATTACATTGCAAAAGCATCTGTGGAGCATCTACATTTTCAGGCTTTTATTAAATGGTTAATCTATATGGGATTTGTGGAATCCAAAGCAGAAACATTGTTAAATAATGCATGCTGAGGAAAACATAATCTCATGTATCCCACTGAGGCTTTTGGTTTTGTTTTGGGATTCATGAACTCTCGTGGGCCTTTAAAAAATTAGCAGATCTGAGTACTGTAACAGCTCAATAATGTAATCTGTCTGGCATCAGGAACCCTCTTTTGCAGAAGCTAAGTGTCTTTTGACGTGTGATGTGGTCCGATAATGTTTTAAAGCTCTCTGGCTTCACCAGAGAGTAAATGACTGAGTATCAGCAGTTTGTAAAGCCTTTTAATACTGCTGAAAGAGTAGATAATGACAGTGTACAGTTCTAGAACAAAACAATAAAGACTGGGATATACAAAAGTTGATGGCCACTTAGATTCTAAAATAATTGCAGTTCATGTGGGTTTGGCTTTTACAGCTTTTGAGTATAAATTATTTTTGTTTTTGTTGAATTTCTATGAAGTGTTATTCAGGAAACACATTTCTGCAAGAAAACTGTCAAATGTTTAGCCACAGAAAGCAAAACCAGTTCCTTGAAATCTGTCATCTAGTCATCTGTCTGTAAATTCATTAGTTTTTGAAAGGCCACCAAAGCAGACAGGATTTAAAAAGGAAAAAAATTGTTTTGAAAGATGATATATCCTTCTCACGTTCAAATTTATACTCGAGTTTTGTAAGGAAATTACTGACCTAATCTAATGGCAAGATAACGGAAGGAATTGAATATTCTGCCTGGCAAAATAAAAAAAAAAAATGAATCCAATAATTATTCATTAAATAATTAAATTCATTTGTTTTGTAATTCCTTTAGAGCAAATCATGATAGTGTAGGAAGAAGGATGGGCAGACTCTCTGGAAACAGTAGAAAGTCTCTTGTGTCTACCTACTGCAGTGCATTCTGTCAAGTGGCAAAAGGAAAGGCTCTACCTACTGTCTCTGCCAGTACCTCTGTACAAGAAATGCACTTTCTTTCATCAAGAAGGGTTAATGTGCTTTTCATTGCATTCTGTAGTCAGTAAGATCATGTGTAAATTAATTTTGTATTTCTGAGTACAGCACCTTTAAATCTACAACTAGCTTAAGTAGAAAACTTCCTACGAAGTTCTTGCCCATTGACATCCTTCTATTATTGTTAGTAATGCATGCAGTACTTCTTTCTTGTCTGAAGTACCTGTCTACCTTCAGAGAACAATATAAATGGTTATTTATTGTTATGAAATAGAGCTTCCTGAGTTAGCTACTGCCGTTTGTCTTGACAGAGCTAAACTGAGCTAAATGCTTTTCCACTCAGAAACGTTCGTCCATTTCTCTATAGAGAAACCTCCAAACAAATAAAGGATTCCTACAGATTTGAAAAGATGACAGCTGGCATATGTGTTCTCACTGACAATGCTGAAAGAGAAGGAGAAGCTTAAACAGGACCTGAAAAGTGTCAGTGGCCTGGGCAAAGTGGAGGCAGTGAGCTGCTCCACCAGGGTGCTGCCTGAAAACACCATGAGGCTTTGAGCACAAAAGTAGCACTGGATTAATTCTTGAAAGAATGTCACATTGGACTCCCATAGATGAATTAAATGTGTTTTTAAAATCTCCTTTTTGGAATAACCTGCACAGTGGGATGCCTCTTGGCCAGCATTCATGTAAAAAGCAGTATTTGTCTTCTTTTACTGTATTGACAGTGTTTTGGAAGTTCCTTTTTTTCTTTTTTTTCCTTCTTAAAAGGATACCAACAGTTGAAATTAGTAGCCAGAACCTTCTGCAAATCTTTATTCTCCTATGAGCTTTTCTTTAACATGGCACACAGTTTAGTTATTTGACAAAAATAGATTTTAAATTCTGATATTAGCTCAATAAGTTCTGATGGAGAATGTTGGGTTACTTCTCCCTCTTTGTCATATTCCAGAATATTATATTAACCTAACAAATTTTCTGTCAATGATCTGTCTTTCTTTGCACCCCTTTTTCATAAATACCTTAAATATATTTTTTCATATTCCTTTCAATAGCTGATTTGACTTTTGGGTAACAATGATATAATTTGCAAACTAGTGTGCAAATGGAAAAGCTGTGTTGTGCCAGAAGTATTTAAGATTCAGTGAGCACAGAAATTGCAGTGAGGGTGGTGTTTTAAAGAAGTGTACTCATCAGAGCAACAAATTCTCATTATGTTGAGAAATATAGCTCTAATTTGTGACAGGACAGACTAAATATTATTTTTGTATGTGCACATATGTGTATACACACACACACACATATCTTATTAATTTTATAAGTATATAATGCTAGTAACTTTATCAATTATAACATAATTTTTATAGAAGAATAGAATGGTTTGGGTTGGAAAGGTCCATGTACAGGGACACTTTACGCTAGACCAGGTTGCTCAAAGCCCCATCCAGCCTTTCCCTGAACACTTAAGGATAGAACATCCATTTTTTCTCTGGGCAACCTGTTCAGTGCTTCACCTTCTTCCCAGTAAAGAATAACTTCCTAATATCCAATATAAACCTACCTTCTTCCAGGTTAAAGTCACTCCCTCTTGTCCTGTCAATACTTGCCCTTATAGAGTCCCTCTCCAACTTTCTTTTAGGCCGCTTTAGGGGAACTTTTAAGTCTCCCTGGAGCTTTTTCTTCTTCAGGTTGAACAATCCCAATTCTCTCAGCCTCTCTTCATAGGAGAGGTGCTTTAGCCCTCTGATCATCTTAGTTACCATCCTCTGGACTTGTTCCAACAGAGACACATCTTTCTTGTGCTGGGGACACCAGACCTGGATGTAGCACTCCAGGTGGGGTCTCATGAGGTCAGAGCAGTAGGGGGGAATCACTTCCCTTACCCTGCTGCCCACGCTGCTTTCATGTAGCCCAGGACACGTTTGGCTTTCTGGGCTGCTAGTGTCCATTGCAAGGTCACTGCCAGCTTCTCAACACACCCAAGACCTTCTCTTCAGGCCTGCTCAGTCTGTTCTCTGCCCAGCCTTTGCTTGTCCTGGGGCTTGCCCTGACCAGGACCTTGCACTTGGCCTTGTGGAACTTCAGGAGGTTTGCACGGACCCAGCCCTCAATCCTGTGAAGGTCCCTCTGGGTGTCAGCCCTTCCCTCCAGCGTGTTGACCACACCACAGAGCTTGGTGTCACCAGGAAACCTGCTGAGGTGCACTGGATGCCACTGTCCATGTCACTGACAAAGATGTGACGCAGTCCTGGTCCCAGCACTGACCCCTGAGGTACACCACTTGTCACTGGTCTCCACTTGGATATCAAGTCATTGACCACAACTCTGAATGTGGCCATCCAGCCAGTTCCTTACCCACTGAGTGGTCCATCCATCAAGTCCGTTTATCTCCAGTTTAGGGACAAGGATGTCCTGCAGGACAGTGTCAAATGATTCACACAAATCCAGGGAGATGATGCCGGTTGCTCTTCCCTTATCCATTGATGCTGTCGTCCTATTGTTTGTCAGGCACAGTTTTCTCTTAGTGAAACCATGTTGACTGTCACCAATCACTTCCTTACCATCCATCTGTCTTAGTATTCTTTCCTGGAGATTCTGCTCTTCATGATCTTGCCAGGCACTGAGGTGAGACTGACTGGCCTGTGGTTCTCTGGGTTTTCCTTTGTTTCCTTTTGTAAAAGTGAGGGTTATATCTCCTTCTTTCCAGTCAGTGAGAACTTAACTAGGCTGCCACAGGTTCTCAGATATGATAGAGCGTCTTAGTCATAATTTTCCTATCTTTAGAAATAAAAGCCTTCAGATACAAAATGTATGGTATTTATAAAATACATTCTGTTAAATATATGTGAAGGATGATACTATGTTGGAAGTATTTTGCAGGAAACTGCATACATTGATGTATGGTAGTTGCCTACACTTTCTTAAATTATTTTATTCCCCATAAACCAAATACACTAATTTATTCAAGTACAATCTAAAAGGTTGGTGGATATAACTCAGTCAGGGAAATCCAATAAAGGCTTGACATTCCTTTTTACATGACTTACAGAGTCTGCAGAATCTATTGCTTCACTTCAGAATTAAAAATTCACATATCTTAACAGCCTACACTAGGAGCAATGCTGCAACTCATTAGAAAGAAATACAAAGACATGCTTTGAATCATGAAGATGGGGAAAGTAAAATGTCAGTGTTTTTTAATAAAAATGTACTGTGAACTTTATGAATGCATCTGTCATCTTATGAAAAGTGTCTGAGACATGGTGAGAGAAAAATCATTATGGACTTTATTGGCCACTCTGCTCTTGTGGTACAGATGTGTCACAGGAAGTATGTGAAGGCAGGAGATCCAATTCTGTTCTCTTCTTCCCGGTGTGCTTCAGAAGAAATTCTGCTGAGAATAGTACAATTCTGTGCATGGCATGTGAAGCAATATAAATAGGGTAGAACTCAGTCCAAGTTAGTGCTCTTTTTAGCCAAATTGTTACAACTGCAGTCCGTTTTTTATGAGGTAGCAATTTTAGTGCAGGATTTTTCATGTTAGGAGTACCGTAGGATTGTTTGTGACATCCACCAGTTGAATGTATTTAAACCTGAAAGTTTTACAATCTGGAAGGAAATGGGATGCTATAGTGAAAAGCAGTTTGAAAAGAAAGTACGGCTGTGAATCCCAGACACATGGAGAAACTGTGTCCTTGCTGAAGGTCATGGAAAAGAATGTCTGAATGAAAGTCATTCAGAATAATCAGCTGTTCAAAATACTGGATGGCTGATTAGTCTGAATGAAAAAGCCAAGCATAAACAAAATTTGAAGACTGTGACAGAATTCCTTGGGAAAAGCAGAAAGTCTGCAATTCTGTGAAGTTCTTGCCATAGCAAAGTAGGTGAAAGGAGAGCCTATTTGAGAGGCTGTCTTTGAGGAACATATTTTAACTTTTATGTACTTGGTAGTGATTTGAAAAATCAGTAGATGGTACTGATTGAGTTCATTGAGTCAAAGGGCTTAAGTCAGAGATACTAGGACTTTATTTGATACTAGGACTTCATTTGATTTTTTTTTATTAATATTACATATCTGTTTTCAGATGTTTGACTCTACTTCAGAAGGAATTGTCCTTGACTTTGCAGAGTATTCCTTGCCAATGCTTAACTAGGAAGGAACAGAGTCAGCGTAGAGCGACGGGAATACATCAGTATTACATTCACCTCACATCCATGAGGACTTGGACTGGGGATACAGTTGTATATATACTGTATATAACAGTATAATGTTGCTTTACCTTGATTAATTTCAGGCTGTTATCCCAAAGAGGTAGTTCCTTTGAGGAAACCCCTGTCATGTCAAAGCCTAATCTTTTCTTGCAGAGGTTTGTTGTCTCTTGGATCAATGAACTAATGTAGTTCTCTCGGGATGCTACGATCCTTAAATGAGAAGGGAGAGGCCAGGAGCTTGCAGTGAGGAGCAGAAGAGCGCAGGACCTCTTAATATCTTCTTGACAGCTACTTCTCTTTAGATCAGAGCAAGTCTAGTGGGAAAATCCACCCTTAAAAACAGTATCAACTTTTTTATTTTAGTAAAAGGAGATGCTGGAGAGAGCACTAAGTTCTGTTCTTGCAAAAAGAAGGGAGTATGGCCAGTGAATGGGTGGCCCTAATTCCACCCCTTCACACACACACAAAGGTTTTATTTTAATTTGTGGAAATAGCTTCCCTACATAATTCTGTGACTCCACCCAGCCACCCAAAGAAGAAAAGTCATTGTTCAAGTCTGTGAACCTTCCTTTTTTTCATACCAGGAGTTGTTTAGGGTATGTGAAAGATATAGGTACTAAAAAGTACCTTCTGATAAAGTACTTCGATGATCAAGAGATTACAGTGATTGTTGGCAAATAAAGGGGAAACTACTTTTCTAACCTGGCCCTTAATGCTTTTATAGTAGCAAAACCAGTTGTATAGATGAGTTCATTTATAGGCCCAGCAGTCAAGTTCGTTCAGGTTTAATTTTATTTGTTTTCTGAAGTCAGATTTTTGAACTGGGGGATTTTTTTGGTGCAGGTGTCTTGAATCAAATACACTGAAGTAGTTCCTTCTGTTGAAATAATAGTTTAACTACACTTCTGTCCATTTTAAATATTTGAGTCTTTCCTTCCTCTTTCTGTTTTCCCCATGACATTCAATATCTCTGCCAAACCACCCGTAATGACTTAGGGTAAACTTTCTCTGATTAAATATGTGAGAAAGCTTATGTGTGAAGTTCAGAGAGTCTTGGTCATGCCAATCTTGATTTTATATCTGGAAATACTGGTTTTTGACATTAAACAAAAGGTGTATCATATTTTTCCCAGCATATACTGATGTGAATACGTCTTGCAGCATTGAAAATAGCCAAGATTATCAGCTGCTGTGGAAAAAAAAGGAATGTGGTTTAATTAAGCAGAAATTTATTATCTTACCTGGCAACAAGCCATAAGCAAGCATTATATGTGAAAATGCATTTAATCTGTTGGACCCAGCCTTATGCTGGGAACTCACTATCAAGATTAAAGAAGAGTGAGAAAAGATCTTATTTCATCTTCACCTTCCCCATGATTTCGTGAACAATGCTTCCAGGTGACTCCTTTTTAAAGAAACCAGCTCCTGTTACAGAATGAGTTGTGAAGTTAAAAATGCAACATGAGTATGAGTGCAGAGATCCCTGTGATGCACTGTGAAAACTTGTACACATTTTTAAAACAATGATATGGGGTACAAAAAGCCTGGTTGCCTTTGTGTTCCACTCTCATTTCATATGTAAGAAAACCAAAAAGAGCCAAGCATAAACAAAATTTGGCTTTGTTATGCACAGGCAGCCAATGTGATATAACCTCATTCATAAATTTCATCCAGTGCTGTATAAAAATCAGTGCAGAACCCCAACAAAACAAAGAAAACCCCAGCTAAACCCACAAATGTAGAAAACTTCAACACGTTTCCCACAACACCATCCTTAGAACTTTTTTATATGCCTTGAATGAGAAACATTGTTTTCATGCATTTAGAGATGAAAGTTGAGTTGTTGCCTTAAATTTGACTCTGACAGGAAGGAAAGCGTTTAATTTCAAGTTAAATGTTGCCTGGAAAATTTGAACCTAACTGAATTGTAGAATATAGTTATGAATTTAACTTGTTGTTCAGGCTAGAAACTGGTGAACTACTTATCAAATGATTGCAGTGAAACAGCTTGAGTCAAGTTCCTGTAAGGAAAGATGGAGGACTAGGAGAGGGGCTGCCCTAATTTTGCAGCCTGGATTTGCCAGCCAGTCTTAGCTATTGTAACTAATTTCTTTGTGAGTGCATCATTGATTTATTATTTTATTATTCTGACTGTACGAAAAGCCATGTTTCAAACCCTCTTCTTCAGTATGAGGTAGACTGTTCTTATTCAAGGTCTGATTAAGGTTTTTTGCCATGTTGGGCTTTATTTCCCATCACGCTTTCTTGTCACAGATGGCTGCACTCAGCAGTGTGGAGAACAGCTTTTCTATCAGTCTGGTGGTGCTGCCTAGCTTACAGGTTTTGAGAAGGAAGGAAAGGCAGCCCCTTTCTGTTCTCTGGAAGGAATGGTGCTTAGCAGAAATCAGGGTTAGGAGGATGGGATGCAGGAGGGATGCAGTCCATTCACAGCTGCTTGTCTAAGGAAGGTCTTGTCTTGGTTTCTTGCTCCTTTTTGGAAGGAGGGCCTCCAGTTCTGTAGTGTGCTGCTCATATGGTGGCACCTTCACAAACATCAGGAACCTACCTGGTGGGTGGAACTGCCTTTTTGTTTGTGCTATGTCCACGTGGTCTGTGAAGCATTTCCCAGGAGCCCTACCTTAGGTTTCAACTTCTTCCCATAGATCATATGGAAAATTTGGTAAGACATCCCCATTTCCATATGTTTTGATTTCCAGAAGTACTGCTCTGAGACACATTATTCTTTTGAGCAAATCTGAATTGGGAATTGAAGCTGTGGAACCCTAGGGGATAATGCCTAAAGGGAAGTTAAAGGTGAGACTGCAAACCAGGCTGGTTTCGGAGATATAAGGATAGAAGATCAAAAATTACCTTCTTCCCTGTGGTGCAGTAGTTTCTACATGTCCTTACAGACCCAATTAAAATAACATTTGATTAAAATGAATACAACAAAGCAGTTTTTAGAGGTACTATATCTCTGGATAAATTGAAAAACCACCAAAATTTAATTATATATTAAAGATTAAAGAGTACTTTCTGGTTTTAGTTATATTACAGTTTCTCTGGTGTATAAGCAGTAAGGCAATTTAATGTAAAATTAAAAATCCCGGGACAACAGCTTCTCTCTCAATTCAAATTAGCATGTCTGAGAAAATAATTTTGACCTTTAATGTTGATTTATAGCAATTTTTCATTCTTTATGTGCTGAAATCCAAAACAGTGTTATGTTAATATGGCTGTATTACCTGCAGGTGTTGCTTGATAGTTGAGTGAACAGTCCTTTGTATTTTCTTTGAAGGATCAATATTTCAAGATGTGTGAAGAAGAAGGGTCTAAGTGACAAGTTGCCTTGATACACTGTTATTCTAACTATTACTGGATTGACTGAAAATTGCCTCAAAGAGTAAGGTAATTTATAAAAGCTATAAAGCATAGCAAAGTGTTTGAAGTAATCAAAGTTAATGAGGAGTGATTTATTTTCACTTTTAAGATGCCTTCACTGTTCTAGTTTCTTGAACTTTTCTTTCTGAAATGTTCATATTCGATACTGCATTTGCATGAAAAAGGTGCATTAGATGTTACAACTGCATAAAAGATTAGAGCTGGCAAAATTGAATGAAATAATTTTTAATAGTTGTGCTGTGAGAAATTGCTCTCAGTGTACCTGGGTAATTGGAGAGAAATTAGATTTTAATGTTTTGTGTATGTCTAGAAATAGAGCAAATAACCTTCCCTAGGAAAAAATGGTACTTTGGAAAGAAGATATACATATAATTATAAACCAGTGCCTTTTCATGAAATAGGAATTCATTTCATTTCAGTGCTACCTCGTTTCTCTGCCTAGACATACTGTCATAACAAGCAGGTACTACTTTAGAAGCCTCATTGTGTAATACAAATACTGTATATGTATATATGTAAATAAACTCTTTTTATTTTTGAATCATTAAATGTGCTCATTCTCTATTGTGGATAAAATAATATGCTTATCAGTCTGCTAGTACCAATTTGCAGCCAGGTTTACAAGTTGTGGAGTGCTTTTGCAGTACTAATGACAGAATTTCAAGATTTTTTTTGTTGTGTTTTCCTCTTGCAATGTTTTTTTTTCCTTCCCCTTGAAGAATCTTTGTGTAATTCAATATTTAGTATTTCGTGGGAGGATATAATATATGCTTGGAATAGTATTCATATCAGAGAGAATACTTCTAATGGAAAAAAGCTTTTTGTATCCATTGGTGTGACTGTGCAGAACTGTGATGGGCCTAATTTACGCAGAAAAAAATACTATTCTTGCAATGTGTGCTGTTTGGATTTGAGATTTTGATGTAAAGGATAAAATACTTTTAAGAAGTCAAAGAAAATAGTAGTGAACACGGAAATATGAAAGAAATTCCCTTCATCTCCTCAGTGGTAATATGAATGTGAAATTCAAATGATCCTGTGAACAATGTAAATTTTTACATCAAAGTGTAATGTTTACTTACATAATAGATCTGAAGTCCTGGGTAAAATTTTTTTTGTTTTATTAATGAATAGCATAGACATAAAAAAAAAAAAGAAAAAAAGTGCTCCTGGTTAGGGAACAAACTGGATTAACTTCTTAATGAATAAATGAGCTTTTTTACCCTTAAGGTTTAAATTAATGATTTTATAAAAAGGCATGATCAGGCTCTAGTTACTTGCTTTGTTCTGTTCTGCTTGCTAAAATTGCACCTGAAATTACGTTATTTCAGTGGCGTTAAATGCCTTCTCTGATTCTCTTTTAAATGAGAAATTCAAAATATTCTTAACATATAAAATGTATTTCAAATGAAAGAGCAACAGCATGGAAATGTAGGTTAGCACATCCTACTTAGGTTTCAGGTTTTTAATGATGTTTTAAAACTCTATTAGAGATGTAAGATTTATTGTGAGAATTAAGCCGCTGGGTTTTATTTTTGATACAATAAACTAAAAAATACATTCATTTAAAAGCCATACTAATCCTTTAACATCATATTAGCAGAGAAATTGGTCACATTTACATAAAAGTGGAATGCATAAAAATAGACATTCATTTATGTTTTTGAATAAATTCTCTTTTCTTGGCCTTTGATAATGAAGATACAAGAAAATGGCTGGAGAACAGAAAGTTAGCAGAATCAGCTGCAGCAAAGATAGAACACATCTTAATCAAACCAAGATTTAATTACACCAGATGAAGCCAGTCACAAATTTAATTGAATAACACCGGCAAAAGGAAGGATAAATACTAAAAATATGAATTCTAGTAAACTATTATCTTTTTATTTGAAGTCTTTCCACTAAAATAACATAACAACATGGGTCTATCCATTTGAGCAGATGTGGTTTAATAGTCAGTGTCAGTAAAACTGGTTAAAATCACAGTTTCTTCTAAACAAGAAGAAAAATATAGTAATAAATGGAAAGATTTCTGGATAACAATAGACTGTGGGGGGAAGTAATAACAGGTGCAATGCTGGTTCATCCAAAATGTCATCTGTGCTTCCAAAGTTTTGATCCAAGATACTTACCCTGCTGTGAACTGACAATGTTCATTTTTACAGAATAGAATCACAGAATGAATTAGGTTGGAAAAGACCTCTGTGATCATCACATCCAGCCATTAATGCAGCACTGTCAAGTCTGCCATTAAACTATGTCCCAAAGTGCCACGTCTTCTAAATACCTGCAGGCATGGTGACTAAACCACTTCTCCAGGCAGTCTGTTCCAGTGCTTGGCTGCCCTTGCAGTGAAGAATTTTTTTCTAATAGCCAATCTAAACCTTCCCTGGCACAACTTGAGGCAATTTCCTCTTGTCCTATGTCATGTTACTTGGGCGAGGAGGCCAACCTTCACCTTGTTACAACCTCCTTTCATAAGGTCCCACCTGAGCCCGGTTTTCTCCAGGTTAAACAGCTCCCTCAGCTCCTCCTCATCAGATCTGTGTTCCAGACCCTTCACCAGCCTCCCTGCCCTTCTCTGGATACGCTCCAGCCCCTCAATGTCTTGCTTGTAGTGAGGAGCCCAAAACTGAACATGGAATTCAAGGTACAGCTTCACCAGTGCCGAGTACAGGGGGACAATCGCTGCCCTGGTGCTGCTGGCCGCACCATGGCTGGTACAGGCCGGGTGCCATTGGCCTTCTCGGGCACCTGGGCACACATGGGCTCATGTTCAAATGGCTGCTGGCCAAAACTCCCAGATCCTTTTCCACTGGGCCACTTTCCAGCCATCTGCCCCCAGCCTGTAGCACTGCCTGGGATTCTTGTGACCCAAGTGCAGGACCTGGCACTTGGCCTGGTTGAACCTCAAGCGATTGGCCTCGGCCCGTGGATCCAGCCTGTCCAGATCCCTCTGCAGAGCCAGCCTTCATTCCTTCCTTCCAGCAGATCAACACTCCCACCCAGCCTGGTGTTGCCTGCAAACTCACCGGGGGTGCGCTTGATCCCTTTGTCCAGATCATTGATGAAGGTTCTGAACAGGATGAGCCCCAGTACTGAGCCCTGGGGAGCACCGCTGGTGATGGCCTGTCGGCTCACTGCCATTCACCACCACTCTCTGAACCCAGCCATCCAGCCAGGCTTTTACAAACCAAAGAGTATGCCCATCCAAGTCCTGGGAAGCCAGTTTCTCCAGGATAATGCTGTGGGAATCAGTATCAAAGACTTTACTGAAGTCTAGTAGACAACATTCACAGCCTTTCTGTCATCCACTTAGTGGGTCACCTTGTCATAGAAGGAGTTCAGGTTGCTCAAGCAGGACCTGCTTTTCTGAAATCCCTGTTGGCTGACCTGACCCCCTGGTTGTCCTGCATGTGACACATGATGGAACTCAAGATGATCTGCTCCTTGAACTTCCAGTTCCAGACATTGATGAAGTCCCCTCTCAGTTGTCCCTTCTCGAGGCTGAACAGGCCCAGCTCCCTCAGCCTTGACACATAAGAGAGATGCTCTAGCCCTTTAACCATCTTTGTCTCCCTCTGTGGGACCTGCTCTGGAGATCCCATGTCTTTCTTGTCCTGAGGAGCCCCAAACTGGACACAGCACTCCAGATGTGGCCTCACTAGGGCTGGGTGGAGGGTCAAGAAAAAAAAAAGAAAAACAAAGGCAGCGGAGAAAAAAAAACCAACTGGAATTCCAATCTTCCCTGCTTTATTTTATCTATAGAATTGAGGTGTCAGCTGCAGCAGGCAAGTTTTCTTATGGTGATGATGTTAATCAGATCTTTCTGAGTTATTATGAATTATTTGAGAGTGAGGAGAAATGAGAGTCGCTCATTTAAAGACGTGGTAAAAATCACTTCAGAAATCCCTTTCAGAAAATCTTGAAATTCTTTCTAACCATTGTTAGGGCACAATTCACCCCTGCACCCCTGCAGCATTCCTGAGCGTAGCAACCTGGTTATGAAGTGTACTACAACACTGGTGATATCTGCAAACAAATTTTAAGTTGGCTCATTTACTTAGGTCTCACGTATTTCTGTTGGGAGCAGTGGCAGCATGAATTAGTGCTGTATAAAGCAGGAACAGACTTGATTTGCACAGCTATAATAATTGTAAAGATTATCAACTCTCACTTTTAAAGAGAAAGCTGAGAATATTTCTATAGTGTTGAAGTGTTTGTATCACAGTTCTCTGTTCATTTCAGTTTTTAATGGTGGGCAGGTAACAGGTGTAATTGTAACTACTTTAACAGAATAATTTAAATTAAATGACAAACTTTTAATTAAATTTTAACAGGTAAAAGTTTAATTAAATTAAACTTTACCTGTTAAATGGGTGTTGCACATAGGTGGCTAGTTCCCAATGCCCATCACCAAAAAATCTACCCAGGGCAGCTAACTGGAGTTGGTACAGTTTGTTCCCTCTGTGCTGTTTACCCTCCTTTGTTCATGTACTTGTTAGGGTTTTATATCTGACAGAATGCTTTAGTCGTCCTTTTCTGGCAATGTCCCTATTCTGAGTGACCTCCTCTTTAGCATAACTATTCCATCATTTCATGCTAATATTAGTGGTTTCTGCTCTATTTCCCCAAGGGAGGAGTTGCCCTGTCTGTGAATCAGATCCTGCTCTTTTGTGCAGTATGGTTTTCTCAAGAGTATCTCCAGGATTGCAGGAATACTTCTGGACAGTCAGTGCTTTTGGGGTTAGCTGTAGGGATGCAAAGAAGATAATTAACCAGTGTAATTCAAAGTGTATTACCTTCTCCTTAGGCAGCTCTCTGAAGCCCCTGCACTGAATTCTGATGGATAGAAAAAAATTAGGAAAATAGAAAAAAAAGTCCATGTCATCACATCTCCCAGGTAAAGAAATTAATATTTCAGGGAGTATTTCAGCTGAGCATCCTTTTTGCATATTTACAAGGAACTGAACGGGGGGTCTGTCATAGATATATTTTATGAAAAATCCTTTTGCTAGGATTTTTCTCTTGAGAAGCCAAGAGGCCTCAGAAAAGAAATGTAAACAATGATTATCTGCTGCCATGGAATGCAACAGGTGGATCTTTGCTTGGTCTCATGTGGTTGTTTTTAATTATTGGCCAATCACAGTCCAGCTGTCTCGGACTCTCTGGTCAGTCACAAGATTTTATCATCATTCCATTCCTTTCTATTCTATTCAAGCCTTCTGATGAAATCCTTTCTTCTATTCTTTTAGTATAGTTTTAATATATAATTTTCTTTTAATATAATATATATAATAAAATAATAATTCAGCCTTCTGAAATATGGAGTCAAGATTCTTGTCTCTTCCCTCATCCTGTGAACACACAGAAGTCTTCACTCAGGGTATGGCTCCACTCACCACTTCACTATGATATGGCTGTCAAAGCATTGATACATTGATATTTTTTCTTATAAGCACTGTATTATTCTATTGCAAAACCTTTCAGAGGGAAAGAGATGGGCTACTTGAAAATGTTTTCCTTGTTGAAGTTTGTGCTGAATTGTTTGTACTTAAAGAGCGACGAGATCATTTGCATGCTCTAAAAGTGTCAAAGCGTGAAGAACTATCCTAATGAAACCATCATCTAGGTACCTGTTTTTACCATCCATGAGCTGTAAAAATGTGTTTTCTTAGTTTATTTTTTCTCACTTATTCTGAATTCTTTCTAACTTACTGAGAATTTTAATGATCAAGCAGAATTCTTTCCTCTCCTTGATCCCCTTATTTAGTGATTTTTGCTTCAAGCCAAACTAAGCTCTCTAAATTGATGCAAGTTACATTTTCACTCCCTCCTTTGTAAACTCATGGTCTTCTGGAGATTTGCAAAGTTATACTCAACTCAAACATCTCAACCAAGTCTTTGAAAGACAGTAAAGTATGTATACATGCATAAGAGATGATGTGTATTTGTTCAGGCTGTAATGACTCTAAAGGACTGCTGAAATAGATGTCACTATACCATTAGTTTTATGTTCTATTCCATCATTTTTATGTGAGAGGATTAAAAAGGTAAAAGAATCTGAATCCAGTCAAGTAGTTAGGACACCAGATAGGACCCAAGCAAGACTGAGACATCTGCTTAAATTTGCAATACAAAAGTGCTGTTCAGATGCTGATTTGATTCTGGAGACATCTAAACTTGCCTGGCTTACTAGGCTTACCTACCTATTTGAGGTCTATCCAGAGCTTTGCTTGGCCATGTCTACAGTCACCCCAGCCAAAGCAGTTTATAATTTAAGCTGAGCAGGATCTAAAAAGTAAGTACTGCTCTGTTTAAATCCTCAAAAGGGCCAAATCCAATATAGGCCTTCAGGGAATATGTAAGACAACTGTAAAAGCACAGATTAGCCTTGCTCTAGTGTTTTAAAAATCAACTCTTAAGTGGCTGCTTTAAGGATTCAAGTCTGTGACACATGACTGAATTTACAGGCTTACCTGCAGCCCTTAATTAGATATTTGACCTTTGTGCTTTGTTGTTTGGGTTTTTTTTTCCCTGCAGTTTTGGTGCTCATGGATTGTATTTCTTGAGCAGACAGTTGAAATAAGAGTGGAATTTTTAAGGACCCATATCTCTGCCTTTTTAGCTTTGCTCTGCTTTTTTAGCATTCCAGTGTTCATAGTGATCTACCAAAGAGATCCAGTTAGCAGCCATGAAATTTTAGGCTCATGGCAGATGTGTTGGTAATTTCCAAGGTGGAGACAAGCAGGCAAATATTTGGAGTTTTTTTATAGTACCAAGTCTTAGAAACAGAAGCATTGTTTTCTGATGTTGTTATATTATTTCAAGTAATTCGATTAATTGGAAGAAAAATGGTGATGCATCATATTAGGATGGAAAGCCTCTTTAGTCATAGTAACCATTAGTGGATATTGAATAATATGTGTTGAAGATACATAGTTTTATGTCACTCAGCAAGTCTAGGTGTCATGGGCCTACCTGTGAGCTCCAGAGGAGCCAGTGGGGAAGATACCTGGTTCACAGGTTTTCATTTTTAATAATGTTCCTTAAGGTTGGAAGATAGCTGGTGTTCTGCCCAGATTCAGAATAGACAAGCAGATTGAGCGGGGTAAGTATAGCCTGATATAAATCACAGTGAACATATGGAAAGAGCTGATTGGGGACTCAGCTGATAGGGAATTAAAGGGCTTGAGTAAAATTGATTCTGCTCAGAGTTTTATGGAAAGTAGAGCTTGTAAAACAAATGATTGCCAAGAACTTGATTTTAATCTTTTAATATCTGGTAAAATTACAAGTTTGGTAAGATGATGGTGTCAATGTAAAAGACTGAAAAGCATTTGACTTACTGCCATGTGAAACCAATTAATAAAAACAAGAATTGAACTATGTAACAAAACAGACCAGACTTTGATGAATAACAAACCAGGTGGCAGGTCTTAATATAGGATTGTCAGTGGTTTCTTGGACTAAGTGGCTTTCCCGTAGTTGAAAATAGAGAGTGACGGTAGAGAGACTGTAAATTGCATCTGGATTGTGGAAAGGAAGGAGACCTCTACGAATGCTTAAGTGCATTCTCAGAGCCAAAAACCAGTAATGCTGGGTGTAGTGGCAGCTCAGGAGTGTAACCAGGCTGATGATTTTTTGCTGTATATAGAACTGCTGAGAACATTTGGAGTGTGGCGCACAAGGCCATCTGCCTTTGTCAAAATAGCTTGAAAATGGCTAAGTGCATATAAACATCTAACCCTAATAAGTACCTGAAGCATCTGAATTAGTCTTGAAGAAGTCTTGTTGAATTGAGGAGTTCTGTCTGCATAGTTTATTTTTCATCCAGTTCTCTTTAAATGGATGTCCCTAGAACATTTACAGTGTAGCCAAATCCTAAGCAATGGGCTTAACCTTCATAAACAGGAGATCACAGAAGATGATTTAGTATTTCCTGATGACTTTAAGGGATAGATTTACAGTAGATTGGGACAAATTAAAAACTTGGAGGGAAGCAGTATGGTGTTTTCCAGGGTCTTAAATGATGAGAAATAATTCTAATGTGGTGTGCTTTTAAAAAGTTTTAAAAATTATTTCTTTTTATTGACACCTCTATTCTTCAGACACTCTAAAGGTATGGGTCCTGTGGTAAGTAGATTAAGACCAGCTATCTAGAAATACATCATAACTTAACCTAAGAGTTAAGAGATGGATGGGGAAAGCAAAACAGTGGGGACTGAATTGACTACAAGATTATTCAAGTGCAGAATTTTGAATGCTACTTGGGTCTGTCAGCATGTAGCTAGGTGTTTAGTCTGTTATGTCATAGTACCTCCATAAAAACAGTTAGAATTATTCTTGTTATGTTGCATTATTGTTTCTAGTCGTGCTGTGTCTGTGCCACTTAGATAGGGTAACACTAAGTGCATTGTTATCTGTTTCTATTTGAAAGATTTTAATTAAAAAGTTGTTTCTAATTAGCATTTTTTATGTGGCCTATTATTGCAAATGCTAGATAACCTAAAAAAAAAGGGTGAAATTTGAAACCATTAGTTCAAAAATATTTTTAATTTTCTTATTAATACTTGCATAGTTAGCATAGTTGTGTAAACCATGTAAGTCCTGTAAAGACCTTCCATTAAGTGATAAGGGTATTGCTGTTGTCCTCAAAAGCAAGCATTTTGTGCTTTTTGATTATGATCTTCAACACTTGTTTTTAATGTACAAATCCTTAAATACATTTTTGCTATTTGAAATTGCTTTTCATGTTTCTGTGGATATTAGACTGCTATGAAACAAACTTTCTTGAAAACTGTTTATTTTTCCTTTATTCTAATTTATCTGTCTTTCACTGTGAGAAAAAAAAGAGCCATTAGACAAATGAAGCAGAGGAAGTGTTTTGCTAAGTAATAATTTTTCTCTAATCTCCAGTGTCTAACTTGTACTGCATTAATTCAATCCTGTTTATAGAGAAGATAATGCTTTTTTTCCTAATGTGTATGAAATATTCCTGTTTCTCTGTCTTGCAATTTAATAACCCTTTCACATTTCTTGCAACTGACCTTGGTTTCCATTCATATTTCTAAAGACCTTTTTGTCTTAAAAATAATGTAATTGAGTAGAAATGCATAATCAGTGATGCATCAAATCTCTGTGAAACAATATTACATTTAGAAAATGCTGTCTAATTTTGGACTAGGTTTAATTTCAGTAAACACACTTCCTTACACTATTGCATCCAAAAAAAGAAATATTGCAGCAGTACTTACAAGGAAATTAAACATGTTGTATGATTCTGTTGAAGAAGCCAGAGGAAAAATGTGTCCTCTCTGTCATTTGGAGCCTCTATTGACTCAGCTTTGAGGTGTCAATTGATAGTGTGTCTGTCTGTATTAATATTCCAATCAGAAATCAGCATCCCTCAGTAGTCTGTATTAATATTCCAATCAGAAATCAGCATCCCTCAGTAGTGGTATAGTGTAGTAAAATACCCTCTGTGTTTGCTTGCGTGGGTGTGTGGGTGTTTGCTCTACAGTCATGGATACTGTTCAGTTGTTAACACTCTCTTTGGAAAATACTGACCTGACCCAATTGTAATTCTGTGGTGCCTGGACACAATTCAGGGAGTGTCAGAGTGAGTAGGTAGGATGTATACTCCTTCAGTAGAGGAGAAGGATGTAACCCATGATGTACCAGTGTCTTCTCCCAATTAGCAAGATAAAAGGACAAGAGGGAACAGTCTCAAATTGCTCCAGAGAAGGTTTGGATTAAATATTAGGAAAAATTTCTTTACTGAAACAATTATGAAGCCCTGGAACAGGCTTCTCAGGGAGGTGGTTGAGCTCTCATCCCTGGAGGTAATTAAACACATGTAGCTGTGGTACTTAGAAACATAGTGAAATGTTGGACTTGGCAGTGCTGGGCTGATGGTTAGGCTTGATGATCTTAAAGGTCTTTTCCAATCTTAACAATTATGTGATTCATTTGCTCTTGAACTGTTAAAATTGAGGAGATCCTTATCCCTTTTGATTTACAAAAGGAATCTTGAATTCTGCCTTCCAAATTTTCCCTTCCATATACATGTTGTTTTTCCTAGTTACTTCAGTCAGAAGTATCTGGTTTTGCTGTTTATAGCCAAACAGTCTCAGTGAATTGGGAACCAACTGTGTCTTGATCTTCTGCCATGTAGTCTACCTCAGGGTCTCCTCAGGTGCCTTCATTCTTCTAATTGTGGCTTTTTGTGGGTCATTTTTAAAAAGTAATTCTTTGTTTGTTTTTTTTTTTTTTTTTCTAAGTGAAAGAAGGTCAATGTTTCTCACTTGATCCTGGTTCTTTTGTAATATGTACATAAAACCCTTGCCTTCTGAAATTACACTTTGTGATGAAATACTATTGCACTTTGCATATGCATTTTTATTTAACTGGTCTCCTGTTTGCTCTCCTGTAGCTTCAACCCTTAGTCCATGTTGTTAGTCACAATCACCATCTCATCGAGAAGCACAGAAGACATTACAAGTGACATTTTGTTAGGTACATAGGAGGTATGCAGGTATAGAAAATCATATTTTGTACAAATTGGTAAGCAAACTCCTGACTGAACTGTCACAATATATGTGTTTCCCTATGAAAAGGGTAGGAAAAAATCTCTCAGTTACAAGAGATTGTAAATGAATTATCTGGAGGAAAAGGCAATCTGCTGTATAAATATTTCAAGTTTTGCAATTGAAGCCTTTACATTGATCTGTGCTTAGAGGCCTGTCCTTATTTTGTAGCAGATAATGTTATGTCAAAGCAATGTTTAGTTCTACATAGCAGCTGTTGTATTCATACTAAATTATGCCAGATTTAATCTTGAATATATTCAGCAAGAGCAACCAGTTGTGCTGACAAACCAAAAATCATTTTCAGTAATATTCTGTCACAAGCCTTTTGGGCACATTGGCTCTCTGAGGTTGAATTCCAATATTATATCCAAACATCCCAGCAGTAGATGCAATTGGTATCCAGCTGGAACTTCGCAGTAGCAGAGGTAGACAATATGAGACTATTTCTCAAGAGTATTACTTTCCCAATCATTTTAATTGCCCCTGCCTGATTCACCAGTGCTTGTGTATTCATTTGTACTTGTTCAAAGCAAATGCAATTTGATTTTACAATACTCTCAAATCACTGCAATACTCATTTTACATGTCGAAAGAACAAGACAATAAAGTGGATAATCAGGTTTTCAGGGTTTCGGAAGGCAAACTGAAACGTTGCATGGAGAAGAAACAATAGAAGTCAAGGTTCACTTGTGCAATACTTCAAAGAGTATCCTGTAATTCCCAGGTCATGGCACAGAGAGGGCACCTTGATAATTGTGATGAGGAGACAACATATTAATCAGGAGAACAGTGGGTGAGAACCTAGTTTAACTGAGAAGAGCAGACAGCTGTGGTTGCTAGAATAAAATCAGCTTTTCTGGAGAGCACTTCATTGCAGGAAACATGCTGGAGTGTTCTCAGGCACTCTTGACAGAAGCTCTACTCCTTCCCCTTGCTCACTGCAGCAGGACTGTAGTAAACTGTATGTGCCAAAATAGGATGGGGAAGACCCTTCTCACCTTTCCCAGCTCAACCCCCGGCAATTTAGGGTACTTACTTAAAATGTAGCAAAGTTCAATTTGTTTTTCTAGGAAAGTTCGAGTATTTTTCATGCTTTTCTGCTTCATGTCTGAATCCCTTTCTCAGTATTTTTAGATTGGCATGACACCTTGACTGCTTGTGCAGTTCCAGTTCATATAATTATGCAAAGGCCAGAACTATGGTGTCCTCTCTTCTCATGTGTTTTATAATTTTTCTAATATGCCCTGATTAATAATTAGTTGTTACACTACAGTGAGCAGTCCTAGAGATAGTCTGGAATGTCAATAAGCAACTTGCCCTGTCCCATGATGCCCCAGTCAGCAGTTCCCAACAACTCCAAGTAGTACATGTCTAGAACTTTAACCAACTGCAATATTCTTATTTTGAAAGAAAATTCTGTTTTGCAGATAGTGACAGTAGGAATCAGAGAGTTTGATCTCCTAGGTTAGGATGAGAAGTATAGCTCCACACCTCAGTTGTAGTTTCTAATTCCAGTTTCGCTCTGAGGACTGTGTAAAGAGAAAGATAATTTACAGCAGCAATTAAGAAGCATAATTTATTCTGTAATGTGAAAATTGAGGGAAATTCTTACCATAGACTGGCTTAAGTAACTTCAAGAAGTACAAACAACTCTTAATTTAACATTTGTAAATCAGCTGCTTCTTTGCAGCTTTAACTCCTTGTGGATTGGATAGCTTTGTGTTTCATATCTGTAGCCAGAGCTGAGCAAGTGTTCTCTTCCAGGTGAATTAATGCTGCTCACTGTGAACTTTCTGATCCATCTGGGAAGTACTTTCTCAGTGGATGTTCATTTACTGAGAAGGCATTGTGCAAGCACTGTTTGGACTTCTAGGGCTGCACAGCTCTTTGTGGGTCACTGGTGATGCTGATGGGGCTTGCAGGCAGCTGGTTTTCACTCCTCCAACATTCTTCTCAGCTAGAGCTTGGTCCTGAATGCAGGAAATAAGAAGGGAGCCAGAATCATTCTGCATGGCTAATGTGATCTCTCACGCTTGGCTGAGGGGGGAAATCTAGCACATTTCAAAGAACTTAAGTTTCATTTCCGACAGTTCGCCACATATGAAAGGAGGAGAAGAGTGTTTGAGAATATGCTGACAGTTAATTATATTTTGGTTTCAGGCTAGAAATGACAAAGCATTTTGATGTTACCTATTTTGAGAGGAATCAGATATCCAGAAATAGGAGCCTAGGTACAGTACTCAGGACAGCCCCTTCGCACCTTCATGAAGTTGCATTCAGTCTACAGCTGTCTTATTAGAAAGAGTTCCAAAGTGGGGAGCTGGGATACCTAACTCAAAGCTGCAGAAAGATTCTGCAGTTTACTTAGCAAATTCATGGCTTGACATGTTTTCATTGGAGTAGATGCCTAAAATGCCTCTTTCCAAGAATGGTGCCGGGTGCTTGAAGGAGAGACTAGGTGGGCTAGAGCTTTAATCCTCTAAACCTACTTCAGAGGACTCTTATCTTTAGCATATACTCTTTTTTTTAAACTAGATGGACTGACTGATGCTTTATCCTTCTTAGGAGAGGCATTTGTATTTCTGTTCAATAAGGTTGTAGAAGTTCTTCATTAGCTTCTTTAGGAAAGTGGTATGATCTAGATGATCTAAGAACTTGTGAATTTCTTGGATTTCAGTAGAATACATGTTGTAACTCTTATCTTTAGATATAGTATTTAGACTGCTTGTATTTCATAATATTATTAAGACGCATGTGATCATTTAACTCTCCATTATATCTGCATATCATTCTTTTGTTTTTTATTTATCAGGTTTCTTGTCTATTCTTACACAACTACTGCAAGCTATCTAGTCTTACGAAGTTGAACTTCATTCTTCAAGGCTGATTTACTCAGTACAGCTTAAAATCATGATGAAGAAGATGAGCATACCTACAAGCAAAACTTCCCTGGTCCTCTTTCTGTGCCAAATTATTTCTGCACTGGATGTACCTCTTGACTGTAAGTATTAACCTGACAAATAAGTGCAGAATAATGGAAGAATAATTAAATGTTTTCTGTAGGGAGCTGAAGATAACTCCAACATGGAGCTAAAATAGAGTGTGTTTAGTCACTTCAATCAGGACATTAGAATATTTACACTGACTCACTGAAGATTTTCAAAACCTGTGTATATAAAATGAGTTACCTTGTTCAGTTGAGGAGGTGTAACACGGGATTCTTGGAGAATCCTGCTTACACTTCAGTGTGCCTTTGTTTGATCAAACTGAAGAAGGCCAGAAAAGCCCTGCTAAATGCTAATTATTTGTGAAATTAAGATCACATTGATATTTTTCTAAAAATCCCAGGACAATTCCTAGTGGCTGTAAACAGTCACCCTTACCTTCAGAGAAGAGGTTCCCAAGAGGTGGTATGAGAGCTAGTAAAAAATTCAAATACCTAAAATTCAGACACTCGAAGCATCTTATTTTTTTGATGCAAAAGGGTAAGTAAGGCTCTTGGATTTCTTGAGTAGTAACTGAAAGCACTTAGGAACTTTTACTTAAAAACATGTTAGAAATGTGCTGGGCAGGGAATTCCAGCATTAACACATGAAGAAACGCCTGGAGGAGGGGAAGTCCCACGATCTGAAGTTCTTGTCTAATATAAGACTCTGTTAGTGGGGAACCTTGAAGGTAGCACTCCATGCTGAAAAGGAGGCAATGGAAGCTTCTGTGTTTTACATTCTCAATAGCTAATTTTATTAAATTAAATATTTTAGGTTGCTGTTTTCTTTCTAAGATGAACATGATCACATTTTCAGAATTCAGTGACCCATGTTGCACCTCTCAGTGACGATTCATTTGTTAAACTAATTTCCAGCGAAGAGAACATTAGAGCTAGTATTTAATTGATGGATTAATGCATCAGTAAATTTGCCTGTGATTCTAATCTGCATGGTTTTCTTTACTGCTGTGGTTTTGATACCTTCCTCTGTCCAGAAATGCATGTTTTTCTTTAATAATCATTGACATACATTGCAAGTGCTTTGGTGGTTTTTTTTTTTCCCATGCATTTTACAAGCCTATCAAACCAATGACCTGTATTTCTGTAACAAAATCAATATATCTGAATCACATTCAACTTGTTGTATTGTAAATGCTTTTAGAAGAATAAGCCATGGGTTAAGGAAGGCTTTGAAAGTTTGATGAATAAACGAACATGTTACTTTCAAAACTCAATTTTTCTCCTTAAACATCTTTGCAGGCTATATATAGTCTTTTAAACCTATCTTGTAGTTTAGCAACTAATATAGATTCTGCACCTCTTTAAAATTTTTTATCTTAAAAGTAAGATTTTGGGTTAAATTTACCAGAAATGCATCAATAGACAAAGATTAATAGCCTTTTTGGATGTATAATTTAAATTCTGTACTGAGAATTTAATTCCCTTCTGCTTCATGCTTAATAACTTTGTGAGGTCTGATAAAGTCACATACTTGATTTTTTAGCCAGAAATCAAATCTAGAATGATGGTATCACTTTCAGAAATAATGATGAGAATGGTCTTTGGGAGAGCACTACAAGGGAAGGGTGTAGATGTTTTGTGGGTCTTCCCTGAATATCCACCATAGAGACCTGGTGGTGAGAACCTACCTGGTTCATTGAATATTTAGGTTTTATCCAGGTTAGAAATTTCTATTCATAGCAAGTTCACTAGTTCCTAGTCGGTGTCTCCTCAAAGCAGGCCAGGAATGACTGAAAATGTAGGGGAGTCAGGGACAATTGGCCTATTGATAAAGAGAGGTGTTTATGCAAAACTTTGGAATTAAGCAATAATTCCAGTTAGCTAAGATGAATTTTTTTTTTTTTTATTTAGTTATTTTTCAAACCAGAAAGGGTTGCAAGTCTGTTGAGTAGGATTAGGTGCTTTTGTCTTTACAAGAGTAATTTTAGCCTGAAGCATTCTCTTTGTTCTTCCATGTGATCATATGGGTGGATTGATTTTGACGGCAGCATGAGCGTAGTACACTCCATTAATTCTGATTTGCTGCTGTCATCTCAGTATTTGTGTTTTATGTCCTTGCAAGTCCAAAATCACATGGCATGGTTGCCATTAAAAAGTCAACACTTCAGGGAAGTTTCTCATGCTGAGAGCTTTAAGATAAATGTAGTAATATCTGACACAATGGAAACGTGGTTGGAATTTCAGGTATCGCTGCATGGGTTGCAGTACTGAATGTTTTAAATGTTTTCTTTTTAATGGTGACCAATGTACTTTTCAGAGATACTTATCTTCCCTCTCAAAATTGCTAATTTTCTCTTCACTAACAAATATTTCTCTTTAATCTCCATTTGTCCATTCAACTGCTGATTCTGATGTGGGAATAAAAGCAAAACTTCTAGAAGAATGTAAGTTACTCTTCACTAAAAATAGGCTGCGTGCTGCTGAAAATTAATACAGATTGTGCTGCAAATTAAATTTGCAGTCCAAAAATGTGTGATTCTGACATCTTGCTGATAATTTGGTTTGCTGTATCTAGATGTTTTGTGCATGCAGTGTTCAGAAAATACTAACGTTCATAAAACAACATTCTGATATTCTGAATCAATTAATTGTGTGATTTTTGATGGTGCTATTTGAACATTAAAATCCTCACTCAATATCAGCATGTGCCACATTTTATTACTACTTTCAGGAGTAAATAGATTTGATGAAAAATTTATTGGAATATATGTACTTTTGTACTATTTTACATATTTGATGTGGGCATATTTTTTTATATCCACAGTGGATGTAGCTATTTAAGTAGACTACATATTTTATGGTTTCTAACTTAGCTTTAGTTTTTTGGTTAATTTAATAATTTTTTAGTGCATTCCATAACACAGGAGTAGAGATTTCAGGTCTTTGATGTGCATCAGATGGAATATCCTGTAGGCCAGCGGTGTCATATCCTTTTTCAGAGTAAATTTGCCATCTGATATATACTGACCCTGAGAAATGCCTCTGAGAGGGAAAAGGACTGCCTTCAAGTACTCCTAAAGAAATACACACAAAGGCATCATGAAAGAATGTTGCCTTCCTCTTTCAAGGATTCTCCCCTGTGCAGTGAGGAGCAGAACCCAGTTTTCTGTGGTCTGTTCTGTTCTGCTTAGCTGCTGTGTTTTGTTATGATTCAATGATTTGATTTCTTTTCATCGCTGTTTCTTGTAGCTAGGGTTTTACAGACAGCTACCTCTGTCTGGGCAAAGAAGTACTTAATGTGTAATGGTATCCTTAAGGAAGACTTAATTAAAATCCCAGTTGTAGAATTTGAACTGTCTAGAGTGAGGCATGAGAACCAAACTAGATCTAATGACTGAAATATTTTGTTCCAGTGGCTAGAAATCACCTCAAAGCACAAGCAAAGGGTATTTCTGGACAGGTGATTTACAGCACTTGGACAGAGATGTTCATGGGCATGTTATTAAAGAAGTTTATTTAGGTGACACTAAACTATAAACATATGAATAATGTTAATGATGATACATTTCTCACTATCTTAATATCACAAACAGGTTTTTTAATGTAAAAAATGGGCATAGATAGTGGTAATAGGTAATAAATTACCATTGGTAGACACCAGCTGCTTTGTCAGGTGAATCAATTTTGTTCTGTGCTACTTGTTTTATAGTAATTGAAAAATGAAAAATGTTAAATGATTGCTTCTCCTGGGACAGTTCCAGAGATATATTTCTAATGGATTTCTTAAGAGGTGCTTTACTTTTCCTGCATGTTTACTTTATTTGGATCCTAGATACTATTTTTGTCATTTTTAACAGTGTCTTTTGCTTATAACACACTTTTACTCCTGAAAAGTAGTTCTTAAAAGCATGCTTTATAGATTAATGCAATATCTTAAGCAAAATAAATGTGTGGACAGGTTTCATCCACAGAGAATTTGAAAATATACAAAATGTTTAGAAGCACAAAGCAATGTATATTTTTTCCTTCTGTGTGGTACAAAACCATTTTGTGGAGGTTTATGTCTTGCAATTCTTGATTTCAGATTTGTTGGACTTAGAATTTGAGTGTCCTTTGGCTTTGTAAAAATCTGTTGAAATCTGAGGAATAGAAATGATATTTTCATTAAATATTTTGGATGAGATCTTCATCCGCTGTAAATCAGGATAGCTCAGTTGGAAGTTAGTATAGCTACACTGATTTACAAGGGTAGAGAGCTTCAGCCTCCTGATACAAAGGATACTTTAATCCCACTCTTCTGTCATTGATTTGGTTCCTAACTGCAGTTCTTCTTTATCTGCTTATAAAAGTGTCTTGGTGATACTGTGAAAATATTGTTGAAATCATCTCTCTTTGTTGTATTTCATAATGAAGTGTCACAACCTCCTACGATAACTCAGCAATCTCCAAAAGATTACATTGTTGACCCTCGAGAGAATATTGTAATACAGTGTGAAGCCAAAGGAAAGCCACCTCCTAGGTTAGTAGCATTTTATTTTTTTTTCCTTTTATTGGCCTAAGAGTATGGAAGAATTAGGAGAACATACTGTAATTTTTGTAAACTAACAAGATCAAAATTATATATATGAATGTGCTTGCACATGCAGGAGCATGCACACATCTGCACTTCTGTAAATTACACAGCTACCAGAGGGCAGCACAGTTTTGACTCTTATCACACTTGACATTTAAATGTTTTTAGAGTCATCAAGCAATTGTAGCAATTTTTTTTTCTCAAAACTCTTAACAGTAAAATAATGTTTGATTATTACAGATAGGTAAATGCCCATGGAACACAGTAAGAGGCATGCTGTACTATGAGCTGGATAATGTGCCAGGTGCAGGCATAGTCTTTAAGAACGGACAGTGAACAAAGTCAGGCTAACACTAATGCATTCACATGTAATGTTTTGTAAATAATTCCATTTTATGAGGCTGATCTTGAGTAGTGTGTATTAGTCTTATTGATCAGCAGCCTTGTGTATTTAATAACCTTAAGTTTTGGTTTTGGCAGAAATGGATCAGATTCCTGTTCATTGTCCATTTTAAGATTATCTTTCAGCATCTTGAAATATTTGACAGCTACTCCTTTCAAGTTACTGAGTACCTGCACTGGAAACATCAGTAGCCATGATACATTCTGGCACTGTTAGTAACTGCTGCTGATTGCAGAGACTGTGAACATAAAGTGTGCTTGTCTCTACTCTAGCAGTGTTATGCTACACCTTACTAGCAAGGTCTGTCTGTGTCATTTAGACACAGACAGAGCTTGTTAGAAGCTTGTTAGAGCTTATTCAGAAATAAAACTGAATAACCAGTTTTATTTCTGCATTGCTCCTGTTGGTTGCCTTGGCATCACGGTCATTATCACGCTGGGCAGAAGAATGGAGAAGATGGAGATTATCTGGGATGCTCTCACCCTTTCCAGTGTTCTATTAAGGACAGGAGTTCCACAGAGCTGCTTTGTTTGCCAGCATTTTAATTTCGCTGGCCCAATGTAATTTTTAAGAGTCTGGGTGTTTATGTAAAGGATCAGATGATTATTGTCCACTTTGGGACAGCTGTATTGCTTCTGCAGATGTTTTTCTTGAAGGCATTTGATTGGAATTACCTGAGAGGAAAAGAGTGCTGCCTGTGAGACTGTCATACCTGAGCCATCTGCCAAGGCTCTCTGCTGCACATCCTCATCTTCCCCATGAAACATGGCTTTGTTTCTGTGCTACAGAGAGGAAGTGACAGGTTTTAACTAAAGAAATTTCAAATGAGTTTTCTAAGCTTGTGCATAGTCTTGCTTATTTTTTTCAGATATGAAATTTATTTAATTTGTATCAATAGTTAGCCTGTTTGGTCCATCACTCTTGGTAACCTGCAAATGCATATTGGAATTTGAATTGCCCCAGAGCTCTGAAGTCAAAGGTGGACTTTCTTAGCCACTGATATTGCAGTTATCACACTGTGATATCAGTGTGATAACTTCTAATGGGTGAGAGGCATAAAGGTTTCTGGATGTGCATCTATCTGTAACTAGAGCAGAAAAGACTCTGACTGTCACTCATCTCAAATTCAGGGGTTTGTGCTACTTTTTCCACCTGTCATTTGAATCTACATTACACTTTCTTGCATCCTTAATATTGGTAACAGAAACCCCACATTCTGAAACTTCACCTGCAAAGTTGTAAGACAGAGGTTCACTGTTAGTTCACTATGCATGGTAGTCTTCCCAAAAACACTGCATTGTGGTGCAGCTCTGCTGCAGGTCCAGTTCTTCTCTCCCACAACACAAGGTGCAAATATCATGTCCAGTCCTGCTGCAGAGGGTCAGTGCACAATTTGAGTCAGTTAGAATTTGAGCTTTTCCAGTACCATTTACATTTATACTTTAGGAAGCATTCTAACCAGCACAAAGAGTGTTTGTGCATAAGATTCTGAAGCTGAAATGTAATGAGTACAAAGGCTGCTGTTCACAGTGTTTGAAGCTGTGAGTACTCAGCATTTCATAGGTGTTGGTCAAGCTCTCTGTGACTATACTTCTGACCATAAACAGAGCATAAGAAAGTGGTGTTTATGGTCTAAGTTGTAGACTGTGAATCTCTGCTTCTTTACAATTTTTTATGAGTTCAGTCTTCATTTTTAAGGACTACTTTTCAAAAAATCTCTTGTTCTGAGTAGGATCAATATAAATTTGCTAGGTCAAATAAAGGCTCTCAGACTATATAATCTCCATTAGAGGGTTCTGTTTGCATTAGAATAGTGAAAAGGACTCAAACTCACCACAATCTTTCACTTGCATAATTTCAAAATCGCCAAACCAATTAAAAGAAATGGTCTCCTGCTGGGGCCTGAGATGACACATTTCAGCCCTGAGCAAGTTTTTAAAGACAGGTTTATAAACCCTTTCAACAATAGGTTTTATAATGGAAATGCTAATGCAGCTTTAGCAATATCAGTTCTTGCAGATGTTCCCGCATCATTTTTAGCAGAAAGAAAATCAGTTCTTTTCCATGTATGATTAACCTCAGAAATTCTTAATGTATTTTTTTAAAAAAGAATTGACTTTGAAATAGCTCCTATTAATATGTTCAGCCAAATCTTTTATCTTAAAATATTGCCAGGTTTTTTATAGTAAAATTTCTGTATTGCTTTATTAGTTAATTGAGTTTGGGAACTAGTCTTACTTATCTGCTAATGGAAACATAATATGTATTTTTGTTAATTGTTTTTTCTTCTTTTTCTTCATGCAATCTACAAAAAGCAGCAAAGAATAAACTTTTCTTTTTGTTTTTATTGTTTTAGCTTCTCCTGGACACGCAATGGAACTCATTTTGATATAGATAAAGATGCCCAGGTAACAATGAAACCAAATTCAGGGACTCTTGTCATAAATATTATGAATGGTGGGAAAGCAGAAGCATATGAGGGAGTTTACCAGTGTACAGCAAGGAATGAACGAGGAGCAGCCATTTCCAACAATATCGTTATAAGGCCTTCTAGTAAGTAAAGCTCTTAATGTTCATGAAGTGTGAAACACTTTGGTTTTCCTATTTGCTTGTGAACTTCTTGCCTTTTTGTTTTCCTGTCTTAAAACTTCAGTCATCCAAATGATCATGCTAGAAGTTATTGGCTATTTTCTAATATTCAGGTATAATACTGTATTACCATTTCTGTTGAATACGGTTTCTTTAAAATTAATTTTATTCTTTTTAAACTTTTTAAAATTTAATTTTAAATTTAATTTAATTTTTTTCATCTGGATAACCTTATTATATCTAAAACTGAGTTGCATGTATGACACTACTGCTAGAATAAAATATTTACATCTGTAAGGCTTTAATTTATTGACATTGATGGCATAATTGAGGACCACAAATTTTATTCTGTTTATGAAGTCTGTACTCCATAGTTTTTGTAATACTTTTAAAACATAATAGATTTGAACTAAAAAGAAGCTAAAAATTTTTTGATTAATGGTAGATTCTTTCTACAGTTTTTTATGAGTTTAGTTTTATCTCAGTTCGGTTTTCAAGCTTCTCAGCTTAATATGTGCTGTTCTCACATCTTAATTAAAGAGTGTGTGTATAATACAGCTTCAGGAATGTCTACCCCTTTTTCTATTTTAGCACATTACCTTTTTTTTCAGTATAGTTAAAAATTTGCAAGATACTGCTATAAAACCTTCAGTGAATAGACAAAATAATTTGAATCAGTTGATCATACTTTCAATAAATCATTGATGTACTTTTCTTCCAAGAAAACATAAAAAAGAACAAAAATAAAAGCTTTAGCAAACATGAAAGGACTTAACATTCTGATGGATGTAGTTCTTTCATTTCCCTGGAGTACTTTGTGCATTTTCCCTTTAAGTTTTTGAGGTTTTGCCAATCCAAAGTTTGTGTGTGTGTCAAAATCACTTTCTGTAGGATCGCCTTTGTGGACGAAAGAAAAACTAGAACCAAATCATGTTCGCGAAGGTGATTCACTAGTGCTGCACTGCAGACCTCCTGTTGGCTTGCCACCACCTATCATATTTTGGATGGATAATGGTGAGTTTGTTTTTCATGCAGTTGACTTTTTGCAGTTTTTCTACGTAGTAGATCATTGCTTACCAAAACCACAGATGGTGAAGTTTCCCTCTAAGTTAAAATTCAGTGAATTTCCATTTCTGTAGAACAGAGGAAACAAGCAGACATACAGCCCAAAAGCACGAAGCCAAAAGCAGCTGGAGATCTTAACGTAAGTTGTAGATTAACCCACCGGGGAAGAATGGGTAGACAAGGGATCTCATCAGGAAGCTCAGAAATGTCTGTACATGTACCAAGGCACAAACAAGTGTAATTGAATGAATGTGGAGTCTGCAGATCATAATAATAGAGTGTGTCAATTATATTTGACATAAATGTGTTCTTTCTTTCCCTTAGCTTTCCAAAGGCTGCCTCAAAGTGAAAGAGTTTCCCAAGGTCTAAATGGAGATCTTTATTTTTCTAATGTACAACCAGAAGACACCCGGGAGGACTATATCTGCTATGCAAGATTTAATCACACGCAAACTATACAGCAGAAACAACCCATATCTGTAAAAGTCTTTTCAAGTAGGTATTGCATCACCAAATTACAGTATTTATCCAGAGTTCTCGAGCTACATGCTGAAGTTAGGTAGTGTTGTGCTAAGGAATGTGGTAATTTCAATTTTGAATAAGAAATTACATTACTGTGTAAACTTGAAAAGTAATCTCCAGTTTTCTTGATAGATAATTGATTTTAAAAGCTATAATTTTCACTTTATAAGGCTTTGTGTTTTGAAAAATGTTTAAGATTTGATATATACACTATAAAAGATAACAGTTTTCAAATGTTTTTCCAGTGAAAGAATATGAAGTTATTATGATTATTGTAACTATTGAAGCAAATTAATCAATCACTTGATTAACTCACCGTGGCCATGTCATCACCTTTTGATTCCCAGAACTTTTATTTATCCCTTTTTTATGCTTCCTTCATGATATTCTGTTTATTTCAGTGGATTCATTGAATGACACTATAGCTGCTAATTTGAGTGACACTGATATTTATGGTGGTGAGTTACACTGGTCCCCACTGATACTCCTTGTTTTACAGTAGCATTTAGTTAACTAACTTCACCTCCATGGCTACTTAATCTTTTGCTCCTTTTTCAGTTTCTAATAAAGATGTCAATTAGTGCTGGTGATAATACATACTTTGCAAAGGGACTGCCCAGTGTGATCCTTTCAAATATATTTAATTTTTCAATACTCATGTAACATATGACTCATAGAAAATATAAACACTTATAATAAAATAGCACTTTCACACTGGTGCAGAGTTTCAAAACTACTTCTTTACTGGTTGATTTTTTAATATTTTTCCTCCAATTTATCTAGTAGTTTGATTATGTTCATTATCACTAGGACTATTCAATGTCATGTGCTGCATAATAAATAACAACAATTAAGCACCTAACAGATCCACTTCACATTTAATAACTTACTGAATGTACCAATACATTCATAGTGGTAGGATAAGTTTTGTTTGTTTGGTGTTTAAGCTGGTCTTTCCATTAATCTATGTTGAATGGTCTTTTGTATGTTCTGAATTAAATCCTCCTGAACAGATGTATGTGTGTTTAGCAAGGCTGACTGTGGAGCACCACTGATTCTAGACTGTCCACTTGATATTGGGTGACATAGAAAGTACTTGATATTTATTCTATTTTTTGTCTTTTTCTTTGTAAAATGGGGCTTTGTGCATATTAAACCATAACTTACATTAATCTAAAATAAATCATGGGCACACAATATTTTACTTTTCTACATAAAAATTGCATGTTATTCAGGAGGGACAAACAAGAAATAAGTACCTGAACACAAAACAATGTATTAACTACAATCAGTGCGAAAAACACTGTTGGGTTGGCTCCCAGCTCAGGACCACCATGGGTAATTGTTCTGAGCGCTCACAGTCTGGCCAAGTGAATCTGCAGCCCTTGGCAGTGCCAGCACTGGGTAGGTGAGTTGTTGCTGCGACTGTCGGCTGCGTTCTTGACTCTGGACTTCTCTGTTCTCCTACAACTTTGAGTTGATTGTGTACAGGTTATTAAGGAATTCACAGCACATACTGGATTAAAACAAATTGTTGTATTTATGCTAATGTATTAGTAATTCCTATGCCCTAACAAACTTTGAGTTTATTATGTTTCTAATACCATTTTTAAAAAACAAAATTATTTACTGTAATGATTTGGACTCTTTCAGCCAATGACTCTTCAGAGCCATTTAATTATATATGTTAATATTGCTACAAGAGAACATTAGACTATTCACAGAAAACACTCTATAATCACAGAAAACTCTTATTCTGAATTCCATGAAGGCGTGAGAAACACCATATTCTTCAAAAGCCAACAGAGTATAATATCAGAAATGAGTCTTATAGCTGCCTGTTTACTGTGCTTATTGGTTACAGGTTGATCAAGGTTCTATATTGCAAGACTGGGGAACTGCTTAAATTAAAGTTAAATATATAGTAAGAGGAAAATACCAGGATTAATTTCTGAAACAACGCCTCACATTGTCTAGAAAATATTAAAGCATATTCCAAAACAGACTGGACCTTTCACTCCCTTGGTTTATATTTCTGATTAAAAATAACTTTGCTTTATTTTTATTTTGATGGAAGCACAGGAATTTTCAGTAACCCTCAGTCTTGCACTGTGCCTCACACCAGTGGCCATACCCCCCCATTATAGTTCTGTTGAATGAAAGAGCAGCTACTTAGGATTAAGATTGCACAGTTGCCTATGTAAAAGCTTTGTATCAATTGTTCCTGTCTTTTAATAACAACATTTCTCTTCTATGTGTTCAGAATTGTGGCATTTAACAGATGTGTTACGTCTGTCAAAGCGCTAATGTGTTCAGCTTTGTAGTTGTGCTGCACAATGGCTTTTAATCAAATGACCAATGTGGAGCAAAATCTCTGTTCAAAATGTGAAAATGGTTGTATGCACTTGATTGGTATTAGAGTAAAATTTAGAAAATAATTGTTTTACTACTTCTTGTTCCAGCAAAGCCAGTTACAGAAAGGCAGCCAGTTCTTCTAACACCAACAGGTAGCACAAGTACCAAAGTGGAGCTCAGAGGAAATGTGCTTTTGTTGGAGTGCATTGCAGCAGGATTGTGAGTTACTTTTGAGACATTTTTTTTTCTAAATAGAAATACAGAAACAGAGGGAAATTTCAGATATGCTTAAAAATGTGACCACTGTATAAGCTTATGTGTTTCAAAGAAGCAGAAGTGTAAAATGGAAAGAGCCTTTTTAAGGAACTTCACCATTTGTTTGGTCATCAGCAGACTTTGAAACCGGCTATGAACGTGTGTGGCCTCTGCATTCTCATATCCCCAAACCCTGTGCACAGGAAATGGGTTGTGCCATTGTTTGTAAAGGACACAGGCAAGAAATGCTATAGACTAATCTCAGACATATATCCACAGATTTGCAGTCAGGAATAAAGCTTCTGTTGTTTTCCTAAGTTTACAGTCATTAGGTTCTCAAATTATACAAAAATAGGTAAGAATTTGCTGTGGGAATTGTTAGAACAAATCTTCAGGTTCTTACATTTAATTTCTCATTGTAATTGAGCTTAATTGGTACTTGTTTCTTCAATGCAATGCAAGTTTTCTTCTGCTGGTTATTGTGCAAAAAGAAAATTACTAAGAGCAATTTAACTTCATGAGTTACGTTGACCTTTTAATCAGTTTCATTCTCAGGAAGAAATCTGAGAATAGATTGGTTATAGAATAGGAGAAAACCTTTAGTGCCTATTTCAAGAACTGTAAATATGTTTGCAGTGCACAAAGGCAGAGTGCTCTCAGGTAGCCCTGAGGAATGCCAATAATTGCAAATCATGCACCACAGCACCACACACATGTTCACTTGCGTGAGCTCCACAGGGCGTGCTCAGGCACAGCTTGATCTGAGCATCAGTGCAGTATTTCTCTCTCAGCTGTGGCCTGCTCAGGTGCCTGCCCCAGCAAAACCACCCCTGTGAGTGGAATTAGCAGCAGCCCAGGTAATCTGCATCTGTAATATAGCTATATGCCTTTTGACAACCCTGCAATAAAAGTATTAGGTGATCCAAATTCCAGTAAAATGACTGGATAAAACCTGTGAAAAAAATAGACTGTAATATATAGTATGGCTTTGTGTCTTTAGCTGTCATGTAATTAAAAAACCAAATAATCAGTGAGGGAATACTTGTCCACAGTGGGCCAGATGCAGATTTTATTTGAAACAACTATTCTTAATCACCGACACTATAATTAAAAGTCAGCTTTGTTAGGTGTCTGTGTTATAAAATATGTGATATTAGACTGCTAGGGGAACATTTGCTTAGAGCCATTACCGTTTGAGAGAGGACATTGTAATCAGTAAGCAACAAACTGCAATTTCTTGTAATTGTCAAAGTATATCTCCAGGTGTTTGAACAACTTGCAACTTCTGTGGACAGCATGGGGCATAGCCAAGATTTAGATTCAGTGCAGTGACAAGTAGCTGTACTTGGCTCAGCACTGACATTTCTTTCTTGATTTCTTACAAGAAATGTTTCTGTCTACTTACAGCTCTTTTGTGAAGTGCATGATGTTCATGAAGCATTGGGGTATTGCTCACACAAAGGACAATTATAAACTTGTCATTTTATGGAAGCTACCTTTACCATAAGCATCAATTTGATAGTAGAAGCCTGTCTTAATTTATTAACCATCAGGTTTTTAGGTTAATCAGCAGACAAATGTATTCTGTAATTATTAATCCTAGGAACAGATGGCCATTGACAATGTTAGTGAGACTTGTCATTTCCTAGAAACAAACGCTGGCATATTTTTCATATTTGTTGGATGTTGCCCAGAATCTGGGTAGAGGCTTTTAAAAGAATTATTTATAAAACATGTATTAAAAATATTAATCTGCTGAACTCTTACTTTCCTTTTCTTCAGTCCTTAAATTGGATCTGTGCTTTTACTTCTCCAGGCCCACACCGGTAATCCGCTGGATCAAGGAAGGTGGGGAACTGCCAGCCAACAGAACATTTTTTGAAAACTTTAAGAAAACTCTCAAGATTATAGATGTTTCAGAAGCTGATTCTGGGAACTACAAATGTATAGCAAGAAATTATTTAGGTTCAGTTCATCATGTCATTTCAGTAACTGTGAAAGGTAATACTAAAATTATCCTTAATGTAATGTTGTCAAGGGTCTGGAATGCAGGATGGAAGCAGGCTTCTCTAGGATGAAGTATAGCTAAAAGGATGAATGATAATGGTTAAAAATCCCCCTGAGGAAGCATTCAACTGTCTGACTTCTAACACTGGGAGAGCTTTACTGTCTTCAATATCTTTTTCATCTTTTAATGTTACTTTGTAAAGCATCAGGCTAAACTGTTACTGATTTTACTGTATCAGTAGTAAGATAATGCCTTCGTTTGCACAAGTACTACATTTATTTTAGATCCTTTGATTATCTGTCATTAGACTGCTTCTTTCTCTTGCTTCTCTATCTTCGTCCTTATCTCTCTTCATCATTTCATCCTCATTTTCTCCCCTTTTCTTCATTCATATAGCTCAGATTATTTCTTTCCTCTATTTTATTATTGTCTTACACTCTTATGGTTTTCTTCCTTTTTCTCTTTTACTGATATTTCTGTTCCTGTCTTCTTCATGTTTTTAGCAAAGATGATGCCTTATAGTTCTAAAAACATAACATGTTTGTCTAAATAGGAATTGTAAGTATGCTGTGAATACCATGAAACAAAAACCCGTAATGACAGTTAATTAGTTATTGAAATAATCAGCTGTATTGCTTACTTTGCATGCTAAATAGTCACTTATTTTGTTGTAGATCAGCATCTTTTTATGATCTCATTTAACTTCCTTTCTCAGAACAGAAGTTTAATTTTCTGTTTGCATCTGTCCATCAATCCAAAATCTGAAAATTAATTGCAAGATGTGATAATATATGCTGTTTGTGGTTATTTATTGTAGAAAAGGATGGAGAAACATGTGAATTTCTTCTAGTAAGGACAGTGTTTCACCCATTTTGATCTCTGTGTTTTTATCTGTCTCAGGTAAACATCTGGCCCCACTGCAATCTGCCATTGAATTGAGACCAAGGATTTTGCCATTTTAAAATTTCAGCCTTGATATGAAATCTTTTTTTTGTAATCAAACCTAAATTAATTCCTAGCAGCCTAACTACTAAGAGCATGGATATCTCTGAAATTAATCAGAAGACCACTGTAGTGTCTGCAAATGCCATACACAGATAAATTTTGCTTTCTTTAGGAAAGGCAAATTAGATTTAAAGCAGGCAACCCTAAATAAAGATCCTTTTTTGTTTATCACAGAATTTTAATGCAGTGGGTGACCAGGGGGTTAGTTTGGCCAAGGTATGATCTATCACTTAATTGAGTATCATAAACACACACACATATATCACATATATATCACACACACACATATATATATATATATATATATATATACACACATGCATATCTAAGTACATATACAGTAGCAGTATAGCTGTAAGTCTATATCTACACAAAGCTTGTTTGATTTATCTTCTGATTACTATGCCTGGGCCTTATGGTTTTCTGTAATTTTGGAAAATAATTGCTGTCTTTCTTTTCTTAAACCCAGCTGCTCCATACTGGATAACAGCACCCAGAAACTTGGTTTTGTCTCCTGGAGAAGATGGAACTTTAATCTGCAGAGCTAATGGCAACCCAAAGCCTAGTATAAGCTGGTTAGCAAATGGTGTTCCCATAGCAAGTAAGATTCTTAATTACCTTACAGGAGCATGAGTAAGAAAATATGAGGAGTCTCAGGGTGGTTTTTGTCAAATAGATGTGAAGAGCCTGTATTTGTGTAGTTTTTGCCTGACAGGTAATGCTAAATCATAAAAGACGTGATAAAATACAGTGGTTCGTAAAAGCTGAACAACAAAATGTGCCTTTGAGAGAGCTAAAGTGTGTAATCATGCTCCTGGTTCCTGTGTCTGGCATTCTGCTGGTAGTGTCTTTGTGGATATTGGATGTTCCCTCTCACAGGGCCATTGCTGGAATGCCATTGTTACCCCTGTGTTTCTGTGGCAGTCATGTCTGCTAGGTCTCTCCTTTGCTGCCTCGCTGCAACTCTAATGTTGCCTAGGAATCCTAAATGTGACATAAAAAGTGAAGTCCTTGCATGTGTGGATATACAGAGTACTTGTAGGATTTGCAGTACACTGCAGGATTTGCAGCTTAGTGTGTGTGAGCCTTCCAGGCTTCAGCTCTAAGAAGCTGCAGCAGCAAAACTGTCTGAATGTGTCAGCAGGTACCTTGCAAACAGTTTGTGCCAAGTCGCTGTCAAAGAAAAGGAACCCCTAAGGCAGTGGAACAGTTGTTTCTGTGTGCATGGGTAAGAAAAGCAGCCCTGAACTGGTGATTGAGCCACTTAATTGCTGCAGTGTTAGGACTGGCAGTGCTGTATGAGAGACACAAGGTAGCTGCTATATATAGTACAACTTGCCTTGCAAAGAAGCTGCTGGAGGACACTGCGGTGTGTTGTCAGCTGGGTTTGCACTGAGCATATCCTGTACTGTCAAGTCACACTTGGTTCTTCTACCTTTATCCTTCCCCTTTCTCAAAACAATAATAAAAAGCCAGGCAGTCTCACTTGTTGGCTCATAAGAGATAATGTACTCTGAAACACTGGTCTGTTTAAAGTATGACAGTGTCCTTCTGTCACTTTCAGAAGTTTAGGAGTTGTTTAAGTCTGTGGACAAAGTATAATTCACCCAGTTTGGGACGTGGGGAAGGATTGTGTATGGTCAGAATCTAGATAATAGCAAGAAGTAAACAAGAATCCTCATTAGATGGATTTGAACTATTTGGTGTACAAAAGAGAGTAAACTTATTTGTGGTGGAAAAAATGCAAAATAAGGGTATATATTGAAACAAATAGAAATATTTAGCAAATAATCTGTTTCAGGAATCCTAATTAAATGTAAGGGGAGATCTACAGCCTGAGATTTAAATTAAGATTTAAATTATTTACCATTTCCATTGGTAAATAAGTTATGTAAACTGACATTAATCACCTTGCCATCCAACAATGGCAAGACAGGAAAATATCAATGCAATTTTGTATAGTTTATATTTATAAATATGTCATAATGCATTTTATCATCAAAGTTTGGTATTTGTCCCTCTCTTTCCATTCTGGATTTTTGGTGGTCTCATCTTTCTTTATTGTTTTCTCTTTACTCACCATTCACTTTTTGTTTATTTGTTTGGAGGGGATTTTTATCCTGCAGTTCTTGTAGTTTAACTATTATTTCAGGCCTCCTGACTAGTAAAATCTTTTTCATCTGGCTATGAAAGTCAGCTTTGCCTTGCTCTTCTTCCTTATCAAAGCTGTAGGATGAGCTGTTCAAGTGACCAACAAGTACATTTTCCAGAAAAGCAGTGATGTGTTCTGCTTTCTTTCACGGTAACAGTAAAACATTAAGAAACAGAGTTTCCAGAAGCAGCTGCAGGATGCCACAAAATTTCCTAAATACAAGGAAGCATATATTGGACTGGCCTTGAGGAATTGGTACACAAAGTCTTGTTGATGATATTCAGTAAAAATGAAAAGACTTTAATTAAATTAACCACTCAAACTCAGTAAGGGAAAGAAAAAAGAACACAAGAAATAAGTAGGTGGGCAGCTCAGCCTTATATTAAAGGTCACTTTGACTGCTGAGAAAAGCAGAAGTCTTATCCACATTAAATATTTACGTGCAAGTTGATTGGATGCTCTAGGACACTGCATCTGTCAGGGCATCTATGAGAGGCATCATGATCACAGAAAGTGCAGTTCTTAAGATTCTTGTGATTTTTTATTATTCTGAGTTATCAAAAGCTGTTCTGGAAATTACCAAGTACAGTGTGCCCTTTTGTTCACTTGTTACTAAATTATAGAATTGAGCCCCTCATCTTCCAACTGAATGATTAGGAAATCACTGTAAAAGGAAACTAAAGCAGCTGTTTCTGCTTCAGGGCATTGCTGAGAGAGCTACACCCATGGCAGGATTTCAAAGAAAAAGAGCTACATTTGAATTTCAAAGCCCTGCTGTCATCATATATCCCACAATGTGCCTCTTGTGGCCTAGTAATCTGTTTGCAATACTTTAATTTTCTGTTGGAAAGCACAACTGGGAGATACTTAATTCTTCCGGTTTTGTTTTTCCATAATAGAGTCAGACAAGGAAGAGGGAATGTTGAAGAAAGAACCATTCGTCCGTATCTCAGTCAAAGGCTGAGGTTTAAATATCTGTAGGGAAAAGGCAAAAGGAAAAAAAATGGATAAAAATGTAGTGTGTGTTAGCAACTATAAAATAAAATTGCAATGGTGTGAATTTTGTTCAATATTCCAATAATCTGAGTAAAAAAATATTTTTTAAGTCAGATTTTCAGTCTTCCTGAAATATTTTAATTAGTTTTCTTCAACAGTCATGCTGAAAACACCAGCATTTCTGAAAAAAAAAAAAAAAAAAAAGGCTGCTTTAGACATGTTGGAATGATAAGGACCTAACCTAACCTCCTAATGTTTACTCACAGGAGTATGATGAACTCACATGCCCAGTCCCACTAAGGTCAATTAGAATTACTTTGGCAAGTAGCAATTGAAAGTTCAGGCCATGACTCTGTGTTGCCTTGTGGTTCAATTAACACTCAAGATCTGCATTATTTATATCACTGCATAATACATTGTGTCTTATTGCTTAGATAGTCAGCCTGGTTTTACAAAAGGGAAGCCATGCATAAAGTGTCTCAACTTTTAAGAAAGTAACAACCCAGATTAATTGGGAAGGGGAAACTCTTTCATAATTGGACTTCAGAAAGGCATTGCAAATAATATACAAAAGACTGGTTTTTTGGTCCAGTGGTTTATAGTTCATGGTGAGCTATAAAATATTAGATACAGACACTTAGATTTATACAAAGTAGTGCAAAGGTGCTGTTTATCTTCTTTTAACACATTCTTCTCTTCTTATGTTACATTCCACATTGAATCTCTAGGTTTGAGTTAGTCTCCATTAGTACTCACACTGAATTGAAGGGAGAAACATTAGCTCTTAGATTTCTTTCATGAAAGGCCTTGATAATCCCTGGCTGAGACATTCATCATCCATCATTTTTCTCTGAGAGTACACACCACAAGCTGTTCACTGCAGCCATGGGAGGGTGGGGAGAAATTTGCTGACCCTAATGCCCCCAGTATTTCAGTCTTGGTGAGAAGACTGCATGGGAAGATGTTTATCCACTGCTTCTGCTGTTGTTGTGTTGAAACTTTTCATCTGGCCTAGGAACTTCAGCAGATGAAAGACCTTTGATTATCAGGTTTTTTTCAATTCTGCACAAAATAGTCAAGGATGATTATAGTTAGTGCAGGTAATGCTGTGCCTTTGGAGACAACAGAACTGTCAGAATCAGAAACTCAGGAAGAAAAGGATTTCGGTGATCACAGGAAAATAATATGCTGAGGAGCAAGTGAGATTGGTAAGAAAAGAAAAATCACATTCTTTACCATTTCAGTTATCCATGGGTTTTTAATCCAGATTTTTTCCCTTCCAGTTTTATGCATAACAGTATGTTTTAACTACTTCTGTTTGGAGAGCACATGTCATTCTGTCTTTTTTTTCAAGGAAAAAAGTAGTAATGGTGCCATTGTGGTTATTTGAGCATACTAGCAAAAGTAATTGCTTAAGCTGTCAAAAGTTTATGAAACAGATGGAAGTATGCAATCAAATGAACAGAAGTTATTCACAGTGCTGATCTTTAACTACAACAAGAAGTATCTGATGGAGGCCCGGCCTTCTTTGTTTAGGAATATGCTGAACATGGCTAGAGTCAAGAAGCTGTATCATTGTACAATGTGATGAAAAAATCAAGTGAAACCAGGTCTTTGTTCAGAAAGGACCAAAACACATTCATAAGCTGAGATTCCATGTTATTGGGAGCAAATGTTGGCTGTTAGATGGCACATGTTCACCTGTCTTGTTACAGCAGCAGGACTCCAATTGCAAATCCTCGTAATTCATTATCCTGTTTGTAAAAGCTCATTTTAAGTATTACATAGGTTTTTGCTATTTTGCCTATCAGTGTCAAATTCAGATTTGTCTAATGTGTCAAAAACATTTTCTCTTTCTCATGCCGCTATCGTGTAACGTGACCAGAATGTTCATACATACAAACAACAAACAAGCAGTGCTTGAGTGGCCCTGCCGTCAATCCTTTTACCCAGGAAAGGATTTAATTTTATTTTTTTTAATGGTAGATTGGTATATGGAAAGGGCTGAAGTACTCCATGGTATTTTTCCTCTGGTTTTACTAGCAAGACTGACCTTTAGGAATCCCAGGTCCCAAAAACAAGGGAAAAGACTAGAATAAGATGTACCCTTGGTGGAAAAGGATTAGGTCAGAAGCAAAGTGAACATACCGAAGTGTGTGGCCCCTGATAGGATGCAGCCACAAGCATCTGACTGAGCTGGCATATGTCATTGCAAGAACAGTCTCAATAGTCTTTGCTTGATCATGGTAACTGGGAGAAGTGCCTAAAGATGGAGAGAAAGCAAATACTACTCCAGTCTTCAACGAGCTAGAGGGAGAAACCAGGGAGCTACAGTTACCTTTATCCCTGTGAAGGTGATGGAGCAGCTAATTCTGCAAACCATTTCAAGGTTGCACATTAAGGACAAGAAAACTTTCAGGAGTAGTTTTTATGGCTTCACCAAGGGGTGACCAACTTCATATGTTTCTGTGATGAAATGACTGGCCAGATAGATGAGGGCAAGAGGAGTGGATAATGTCTGCCTGGACTGCAGTGAGGCCTTCGACACTGTCTCCCCTTAGATCCTCATGGACAAGCTGTTGATGTAGGAGCTGGATAAACAGCAGAGAGGTGGACAGAAAAATGGCTGAATGGCCAGACCCAGAGAGGGTGATCAGTGGAACAAAGTCCCGCACCTGGGGAGGAGCAGCCTTAGTGCCAGTACATGCTGGGGGCCATCCAGATGGATAGTGCCTTAGCAGAACAGGACTTGAGCATTCTGGTGGATGCCAAGTTGACCATGAGCCAGCAATGTGCCCTTTTGGCAAAAAGGCTGGCGTTATCCTGTACTGCATGAGACAAAAGTGTAGCCAGCAGGTAGAGGAAAGTGATCCTTCCCCCATCTGGACACAGTTCTGGATAACTGGATACAAGTGGCCCTGCTTGAGCAGGGGGCTGGATCGGATGACCTCCAAAAGTCCCTTCCAAGCTCAATGTTTCTGTGTCTGTGAGTGCAGCAGTGCGTTCTTCAGACCGTAAAAGAAGCTGTATTCAACAGACAATTAAATAGATGTCTGTCTTAAGAGGGAGCTTTTGAATCAGTGCCCTTCAGCATCCAATTGGCTTGACCAATTAACAGAAAGCACCAGCTAACCTGACACTTCTACCTTGTTTTCTCTTGGGACCCCAGCTTGAAGCCCTTTTCAGAAAACAGGCACCTCCTTTCCTTCAGACAGCTGAAAAGGGCAATCTCCTTTTTTTTTCCTTCAGTACAGCAGTGGGAAGATGCTGCCCCTCTTTTTCTATAGTAATATGGTGGTTAGATCATTCTTTTACAGTGCAGTTCCTTCAGCCATAGAAGATTGAATTAATGGCTTCCATCTCTCAGGAGCCTACCATGATCCTGTAAGGGATTATGTGTTGGAGTGTGTGTGAGGGGGACAGTCTGTGCACCCATCAATGACCCACCTGGGTGCAGAAAGTGCTGCAGGATTCAGAGGGCATGAGTGAAGGGAAGCCCAGAGCCCAGGGCTGGAAGCAGCCATGCTTGGAGTGGCTGTGGGCAGATCTCCTTCCTCGTGGGAGAGCAGTTGTGCCTGTCTTCTGTTTAACTGTGATTTGTATGCAGAAACAGACTGCTTCCCGCAGCTGACTGGCCTGCCTGCTGGGCTGCTCACCTGCTCCAGCTATTTTCAGCCCATGAATCTTTTAATGAAAATGGCATTTACGTAGAAAAGGAGGCAATGTGAAACATGGAACACAATAGGAAGTAAAGCAAAAGAGAGAAAAATGTGTGCCAGCAATCCAAAAGTCAAGAGAATAAGCATTTAAAATCTCAGTAGTACTTTTTTATTCCTTCCCGAAATTTTTGAATTTGTGATGTTGATTTGAACTCAGACTGATGGAAGATGAGAAAAAATGGAAATAGAAATCTGTTCTTGAGGCAGCTGTTTGGAAACTGAGGTATTTACATGAAAAATGTCCTTAGATTTCATCCAGGCTGGAAATACCCTTAAGCAGAAGGACAGAACTGTGGTCCTCTTTATCTGGTTTCTTTTGTAGAGAATTCAGTAATATATACTTTAAAGAAATGCAGGAGAAATATCTCCATTTTCTTTACAGATGGGAACTAAGGTATTGTCTGAATCAAAAGGTTCCTGTCACAGAAAACTGATTTAATTTATTTGATTGATCTTTTTTTATGAATTCAAATAAGAATTTCCTTGTATGAGAATGTGTTCCACAAATATACTTTTTCAAGCTTCAGTAAAGGTGTCAATTTTGATGATACAGCCAGACTACAATGCATTTATTTCTGTATAAATACATCTATTTTTCATATTAGTAGATCAATAATTTAACCATTAATGTTCATTATTAATAATATTTGTGCTTTTTAATACAATAATTATATATCTGGTCTTATTTAGTATGTTCATAAAATATTCAACTATAGATTGTGCATTTTTATGCAGTGCGGTGTTACAAGCTAAGTTTTTTCTTCATTATACTTCTTTAATGCCATTCAGTTGTATCAGAACTGACAATTATTGATCTTCTTCAATATTTTCTTAGAATTTTATTTTCAGTTATGTCTTGGGTGCTTTTGTGATGGAGAAGCTGTTTGACAACTCAGGCCACTCCAGAACAGTTGAGGAAATGGCATTGTATAATTCTTACATAAGGGAAATAGTGCCACCTACTGAAGTACTAACTCTGTTCTTGAGAAGATTGTTTCTTGACTTGGTTAGAAGGAATGCTTATTCTTTACTCTGAGATAATTTTCAACTGAGTATGGCTATTTTTTTATTTGGAAAATTATTTATGGTATAACAATCAGTTTGAAACTTTAAAGTCACAGAGGACTATGTCATTGGATCAGTATTTTCTTTTGACATTCAGAAATATTTCTATAATTTTCTAGATATTGACTGTATTTGCCTGAATCTCATAATATTGGTATTCTTTCTCTGTATTCTGTGTAAAATACAATCTCACTTCCTTGGAAAACAAGCAAAAAAACCTCTCAAAAAATGGGAACTCTACCATCGTGAGTTAGTGCCTGTAGAATGAGAAGAACTTTTTAAACTGTATTAAAATTCACATTTTAACTAGTGATCACTCATCCTGGGGAAAAAAACTTAAAGGGTATATCAACCTTTCAGATTCTTCCTTCTTTTCAGAAGTATGAAACTTGCAATCCAATAGCAGTTTAGGAAAAGCAATAACTCTCTTTCTTTACACCAACAGTTGCCCCAGAAGATCCTAGCAGGAAGGTGGATGGTGACACCATTATTTTCTCACACGTGCAAGAAAGGTCAAGTGCCGTCTATCAGTGCAATGCTTCTAATGAGTATGGATACTTGCTAGCAAATGCATTTGTGAATGTTCTGGGTAAGAAAAAGACTATATTTTTCTGTTTTCTTGGGTATTCAGTTGTCTCCTGCTAGCACAGAGACTCTCTGCTCAAGCCTTGCTCAAGGTCTTCATGGGGAATTGATTTATTTCCTGGCCCCTGTAAAGAGCAAGAGTACACATAGCTTTTTTTTCCTAGGATATTCCTGAATTTCACTTTCACTGTTCCAAAGTGAGAAGTATAGATGTGAAAGCTGGAAAAAGTTGGAAGAAATTTTATCTCTCTTTTGGTTTTTTGTTTGTGTAAGTCAGTCAAACAGAAGCCTGACAGAGAAGGAAGGAATTAGTATTGCTTAAGTTAGTACATTTCAATACAGTTTCATTGAATCTGGGTGTTTTGGATTAGTGGAATAGATGATCTCCAAGTTACTGCTGCAAAGGGACATGATTATGCATTTGTCTCTAAGGCTTCCCTGGCATGTGTTTCTGATTGCAATATGTTGTGGCTCCTCTAATTCTTCTCACTGAATTAAGAAAAGCTAGTAGCAAAATCCTAGGCAGAATGGCCTCTAGTGACTCTCTTGCAGGAACTGGCAGATGTGTTGATTGACACTGTTGTTTAAAAGAAAGAAAATGTAGGTGTTACACCAAAAATGCATCCTAGCTTCTTTCTGCCTGCAGGTTTGTTTGGAATTAGATAGTTCGGTCTGTACCCAGGAGATTATCTTCTTGAAGTATATACTGATTTAAATTTTCCAATTGAAATCATTGCCTTTGGTGCCCATCGCTATTACTTGTAAATAGGCAAGAAACAGTTGTTTTTCATAAGATAATTTCCCTGCATTAACTTTTCCTCAGGCTAGTACCAGTAGATTGTATTTGAGCCCAGACTGAGACCCAAAATCATCCCAGGGAAAAATGTTTTTATGTAATTCTTTAGGCCATTCTTGATGTCTTTATATTTTGTATTTGTAACTATATTTTTTACTATGTATTTGCTATTTGTAACTATACACAGATATCTTTGTCTTTTCAGCTGAGCCACCAAGAATTCTAACTCCTGCCAATAAACTGTATCAAGTCATTGCAGATAGCCCCGCATTACTAGACTGTGCTTATTTTGGGTCACCTAAGCCTGAAATTGAATGGTAAGCTCTACCTGTGCTTATGTTACAGAAGATGAGCCAGTTATATCTATGGAAACAAACACTTGAAGCTTTAAAATTCTTCTTAATCTATTTACAATTTAAAAATATTTTTTAAAAAATATATGCTGTTTACAATTTGCTAATACAATATTGCATGTACTTAATGAACCAGCAGAAAAGTTACACCTACAGAGTCAAGTTTAAGTTTCATTTGAATGCTTCTGTCTCTGTTATCTAATATGGCAGTGCTAAGTTTGTATTTTATTGACAATAAAACCATACAGAATTTAATAGTGATGCTGGCTAATAATATTACTTCTTATGCAAAGGTTTAAGGGAGTGAAAGGTAGCATCTTGCGTGGAAATGAGTACGTTTTCCATGATAATGGAACCTTGGAAATTCCAGTGGCTCAGAAGAATAGTGCTGGTACATACACATGTGTAGCAAGGAATGAATTAGGAAAGATACAAAATGAGGTGCAGTTGGAAATTAAAGGTGAGAAATTAGTCAATCTTGCATCACTGATTAGTACAGAATTTCAGACTTTCTGGATATCTAATTTTAATTTTAAATTTCAGATCCAACGATGATCATTAAACAGCCAGAATACAAAGTGATTCAGAGATATGGCCAGGTTTCTTTTGAGTGTATAATAAAACATGATTCTACCTTACTACCAACAGTTACATGGTTGAAGGACAATGATGAGCTTCCAGATGATGAAAGGTAAGAACCACATAGTTTTCCTTTATTTTTAATTTTCTAGGTGCTTTTTCTGATCTCTGAAAGTAACATACTGACCTATTGACATATTTTCCAAAGACGACTGATAAACATCATGGCTATCCAATATTTTGTGACTAAAGGACCTACCTAGTGTGATGAAAATATCAAGATAAAATTAAAAATAAAATGTAAAGATGTAAACATTTATACAAACTGTGCACGCTGACCTTATAGATTAAGTGTAAGGTAAAGATAATTGACTTAAGAAGCCAAACAGATAACAGAAAACTCTTTTGCCCTGGATCCCAAATATTTAAAATTTGTTTGAATATATTTGGAAAGAAAAGCACATTAGAACAAAAGACACTGTGGGAAGATGGTCAAGAGCAATGAAGAAAAAAAAAAAAGATCATGTTGTTCCATAGTTTAATTTGGGTAAACATAGCTGTTTAGGTATGTACAAGTATATGGGATTTGATAATATTTTATTCAAGTTTCTTATAACAGTGCCAGTTATTGAAAAATCAGTGGCTGAATTTATTTTTTTTACAGGTTTCTAGTTGGTAAAGACAACTTGACCATTATGAATGTAACTGATAAAGATGATGGAACATACACTTGCATAGTTAATACTACTCTGGACAGTGTTTCAGCAAGTGCTGTGCTTACTGTTGTTGGTAAGAATGTTCTCAAACTTCTACTGTTAAGTATGAAAACAGCATTAGATTTAAAGTGAAAAGCACAAACATAGTTTCGGTTTTTAGGACAGGATAACAGAATTGCCACCTAAGTGTCCATATGTTTCAGTTTTTAAAAAATGTAGTCTCACCTTACAGTTTGCATTTGAATCAGCTGCTTACAAAATGACTGAGTAGCTACAGGGCAGATTCGTGCTGTATAGCTTTTTATTTTGACCATATCTGAGCTACTACAAGAAATGAAATTTTGCAGGGTATTTGAACATAAACATGGCAGAGTCACAGAATGGCTAGAGTTGGAAGGTATCTTTAAGGTCATCTAGTTCTAACCCTCCTGCCTTGGGCAGGGACACCTTCCACACAACCTGTCTGGGCAACCTGTTCCTGTGTCTCACTGTAAAAAATATCTTCCTAATATGTAGCATAAACCCACTCTGCTTTAGCTGAAGCCATTCCCCCTTGTCTTACCACTACATGCCCTTGTGAAAAGTCCCTCTCCAGCTCTCTTGGAGCCTGTGGAGGTGCTGGGGGCTGCTCTAAGGTGTCCCCAGAGTCTTCTCTTCTTTGGGCTGAGCACCCCAACTCCCAGCTTGTCTGCATAGGAGAGGTGCTCCATCTCTGTTGCCACCTTGGTGGCTCTCCTCTGGACTCCTTCCAACAGGAGTATGTCTCTGTTATGTTGGGAGAGTGTTATCTCAGGAATCTCTTCAACAACTAAATTATGCTTCAGAAAGACTGAGCAGGCTTGGCTGTATGACTTCTCATGGATTTTTAGTTTAGTTCTCTGTTAAGTTTTATGATTGCAGATTCTTGCCAGATGTATTACTTTGCCCGTTCTCCAATTTGTAAGAAGGTTTTAAGTAGATGTCCTGAATGATTCTTACATGAGTTCAATCTGAGACTCAGAGCAAGTATGTTTGTGTCTTAAAATTCTGCTGTGATCTTACACCTATCCAGGAATGATCTAAGACAAAAAAATAGCTCTTATTTAGGCATTTTTATAAGATTGCTTACTTTATTTATTTTCTTGATCTAGCCTTATTCTAAAAATGAATAAATTATTCAAGAATACTTTCTCAGCTCTTCAGTGAAAAATTATAATGTGTTTTTTTAAAATTAACCATTTAATCTAAATAAGTTAACTTTTCTTTGTCTCTAATAACTTTAGTCTTTAAGTACCTACAGTATTCTGTTTCTTTGGCTACTAACTGATTAAATCCTTTATATTAATGTTCTTTTCAGCTGCTCCCCCAACACCAGCTATCATTTACGGTAAACTAAAACAAAATTCTCTTTCTACATCATCAGGCAGATATATTGCTCATTTGCCTGTTGCAATTTTTTTTTTGCCCTTTTTTTCCCCTTTTCCTCTGTGTGTTTATCTGTGTCTGTGTGGTTTCATCCCATTTTACCAACTACTCCATTACTGTAGCACATGTTACAGTGCAGGTTGCTTTATATTTAGGGAATAAGTGGTTTTCAGAGATAAATTATTTTTAATTAAGATTGGGTAAAATATGGCAATGTTTTTCTCATAGACCATACTGTAATACAAGTTAGTTATATAATAAATGAAATATCTAAAATGTAAATAAAAGGTAAATCCAACTCTTTGGTGAAAGGTAATTCTCTGTTAAAGACTTTGCACCAACCAAATTGTGTTGTATGTTAACATTGGTTTTGCAGCCTTGTAGTCCTGCTCTATTTTATTTCATAGTTTGTCTTAATTTTACTCCACTCATAAGAGGAATATGATCATATTGACCAGTTTGACTTATCATTGATGAAATTGCCAAAATTTTAAAATTTAAGTTAAAACTCAAAAAAAAAGTCTGTTAGTCAGACATAGTCTTATATTTGATGGTGTACAGCCTTTAATTTAGTAGTATGTTCTCTGAATTTGGGGGCTCAAGTGCAATATAATTAGCTAAAACACTTTAAAGTGTAAGGGTTTTAAGCACTTTTATATAAATCCTATCAGTGAAAATGCTTATGTATACTTACATGAACCTACTTATTAGTCATGATTTTTGTCATTTTAGTCATATAATAAATTACTTTCATGAATTTGGAACAGACAATTGCATCTGTATGCATCATAAGGATTTATAATAACAGCTTGCATAGTATTTCTGAATCTTTTAAAAAAACAACAAAAAAAAAATTTAGTAACTTGCAATTAGTTTCTGTTTGAAGTATACTTGTTTTGAATTCACATAAAAATATTTGTAATGGTTCTAGAAAAGCTTCTTTGATATGAATGTTTCTTTATTTTCCATGTTGTATGAGGTATGTCTGTTACAATAGATAACCACCCATAATCATTCAAAGATGAACCAAAGAGCCATTTCATAATTCCTTGCATCTTGTCACATTTTTATATCACAGTGCACCCAGACATAAATAAAAATAAACACCAGTTCTTGTTAATGTTTAGAAGTTTCCAGGTTACATCAGTTCTCCATTTTTGTCTGTTTTGTAATAATTGCATGCTATTAGTCTTTAAGTCATGCTTACATAAGTGAGTAGACCTGCCCTGCTGTATCTGTGGTATTCTTTGATTGGAATGTAAGGATTTTTTTTCAAATATTAAAGTACATATTCTGGTGTGGTTACTTACTTTGTGTTCATTTGATTTACAGCTCGGCCAAATCCACCCTTTGACTTGGAATTGACAGGTCAGCTAGAAAGAAGCGTTGATCTCACATGGATACCAGGGGATGAAAACAACAGTCCCATTACAAGTATGTTTGTTTGCATCTACTACACTGCATTGAAGGTGTTGTTCCAACTGTTCTCAAATTTCAAAAATTTCTGGAATAAATGTTGTGTACAGCTTGGGGAAATGGTAAATTAATTCTCTATAGCTGACATTTATTTATATAACACACCCTTAACAACTACTGTACAGCCAAGCAGGAAGACCAGAAGAGCTGGGCTTTTTTATTCAAAAACTTGTGCTAGATAATATAGAAGTTATATTTAATTATATGAGGTCTGTCTGACAAGGTCCAGTTTTATGAATATATAGAGAGCAGTCTTGTTCATTGCTTGGATGCTTCTGAAGGAAAGAGCTACTAACATCTTGAATTAACTCTTTTGCAATTCTATGAATTTGAAATAGCATCAGTACCACCATTGTCAGTGATTACCCATCTCTTCTGGGGCAGAAGTTTATTCTTTTCTCATGAAAATATAAGGTAGATAGTTTTTCTGTTTTTTTTTCTAGTCCAGATACTTAAAAGAATAAACCACATCCATAAAACTAAACAATTAAATATCTATGCAATTTTGAGGCAGTAAGTTGATATTAAATGCTGTTATTCTTCCCATTAAAACATAATGAAAATTCTTGCTTATATTGAGCAGAGGGGATAAAGGGGGAATTTAGGAGCAAGGAACAAAGATACTAATGTTTGTTTTCCAAAAATTCATGGCATCAGAAAGACTTTTTGGCATTACATTTCCTTGTGAGCAGCTTAATTCAATTATTTCATTATATATGCAGTGTGTTTTTGGATAATAACTGCTACAAGTTGCTAAGACCAGTGTAGATGTTACGTTAGGAACTAATTAGTTAGACTGACTTATTGGGTGTCGCTCTCCAGGGTTTGATGCTGGGTTGGTATCAACACTGAAAACAAACCATAAAGATCCGGTATCTGGAAAGGAAAATTTGTAAAAGACAGAGTTTCACAAGTTTCTGAACACATCAAAGATTTTGAATACATTTTAATGAAACATTAAGTGATTTTTCTGAAATTTTACAGTCTCAGGCATCTCTAATGTATATCAACTAGTAATATAACTTAAAATATAATATATAGAAGATCAATGTAAACAGTTGAATAGTGGTTTATTCATATACATATACTTTCATAATTATTCTCATTTTTCCATGACAGAAGTGTTGTCTTTCTGTAGGAATGAGATCACACTGTTGCAAAAGACTTAATATTAGGCAATGTTGTCTCTTGTAGGTTTTTCTTGAATGATATACTGCATGCACTCTCATATTGAAAACTGAACTCTTCTAACTAAATAATGCTGGGTTTAATTATAATACATTTTATATTGCTGCATGGTCTTCTTAGAGGCTGCAAAATAAGGCATTTGCTTTCTAAGTAAGCCTATTTCTTTTGCTGCTGCTATCACTTCAAAGTGCAGTTGAAGACTCAAGGATTGCACTTCATTAGGAGTGATCTGTTTGCACAGTATGACTGACATGCTAGTATCTCCCTGAAAGCTCAGATAGTTTTTTTTCTCCTTGAAGTTGCCCATAAATTATTCTGCTGGAGTTGCAGGCAGAAGGCTAGTGGCCAGGGAAGCAAAAAGCAGTACTGAAAATCTTTTTGGCATATAATATTCTCACCTTTTCAGCAAGGCTTTAACCAGGAGACATCCCATCCCAAGACCTGTATCACTGAGCACACAAAAGCAACAGTAGGTCAGACAGTAATTTGGAGTCAATTCTCCCTCTTACTACTTAGGTCAGAATGAAATCAGCCAGCCAGAAGGCTATGATTTAGTATAACTTGCCTCTTTTACATCTTGCTCCTCAAATTGTTGTGCATTTTTCTATGTGGTGCTGTAAGTATTCTTCTAAAAGAAATTTCTAGATGCCACTCCGAATTTTTTTAGTAGTCCGAACAGGATCAATCTTGAGTCATATTCTGTCTCCACCCACACATGAGACAGAGGAAAATTCTTGTTACACAACACACAAATATTTGATGCTGCAGGTTCTGTGGAATGTACTCAGACTATACATTCTTCTCCCATTTTTTATGTGTCCTAAAAATTCCTCCTAGGTCTTTCAGAATTCATATCTCATATCTTATAGCAAGGTTTTTTGGCTGTTTCACTGTGGGAACTCAGCACATCGCTCTGGATGTCCAGAGCTACCGAGAGAACCCTTGGAGGGCTCGGAGGTCTTGGAATGTTGCCAAAAGCACTTGGTGGCTTGCCTTTGACCCTTCTAGGGATGGGCCACCTGTGTATGAGGATATGAGAATCACTGGAGTTTAAATGGTGTAAACAGTATATTTACAAGGTGAAACACAGGTTTTAAGGTTTTGGTACAGGGGTGTTATGGAGACAAGATGGAGGAAATTGGGCCTATCTCGTGGTTCTTTTTCCTTCTTCTTGTCATCCATTTTCTCTGTGACGTAGGCACTTGTGGATAGGTTCTCGGTGAAGGTACACTTGCTAACAAGGGTGAAAGGTATTGGGGATAAAAGGTAAATATGATTTACGTAGTTTTTACTATAAAAAGACGACTGCCCCATGGGCGGTCAGAGTGCCTTTGGTTGCCTTGCTGGTCAGATCCCGGCTGGGCAGAGAGAAAAACTTTGTAGATAAGAAATAATAAACAACCTTGAAGACCGAAAATCAGAGAGTCCAGTCTCGTCTTTTGGAGCCCGATTTCGAACAAACCCATCTCACGCGTGTCTGGGCAGAGACAGACAACAGCCGACCTGGACATTTCACATCTGTAAAAAAATATCCTTTTGTCTTTCCTAATGAATATGATTTTCTTTTTGGAATTCTACAAAACTATTTATCCCTGAAGTTATATGCTTTGTAAGGTCTTAACAGTAATCATCATAATGTTCACACAGAGTACTCTTAAGAAGTTTAGTTTCTGAACATATATTCCCTGATTTAATTTGAAGATAATGAAAAGTGCTCTCAAAAACCTTCCTCAAGTATAGGTTCTTGACTTTAAATAGATTTTCTTTCTTCCAGTTTCATTGGAGTAAATGGAATTTTAGGGTGTTTTAAATGTATACAGGTATTGCTGGCTGTCTGCTTGATACAACTAAGAACAATTTGGCAATAGAATTGTATTTGGCAATGCAATTCTACTTCCTTGCTGTGATAGTTCAAGGGCTCCCATTAGATTAAAATCTGGTACCTAACTGAGAGCTCTTGTAATTATGTGTTACCTGAGGGATGGCTGCATAAGTTACAGTAGCAAAGGATAAAATTAAGAGTTTATTTTTTATAGTTCACCTTTATTTCTACTTCTGATATCCACATTATAGATTTGTGTTACGGTTTATATATTTACCTGTCAAGTTCCATGATTTTTGAAAGCAGTGGTTGGAGCAATCCCTTCTGGCTAGCTCATTAAGAAATGCCTATACTTGTCTGGGAAGCTGTTTGGAGTTTTGACGTGAGGTTGGATTCAATTCCTGCTTGCAGGCTTTGTGATCGAGTACGAAGACGCGCTGCACGAGCCAGGAGTGTGGCGCTACCAGACGGAAGTGCCTGGCTCTGAAACAACGGTGCAGCTCAAGTTGTCTCCCTATGTCAACTACTCCTTTCGTGTGATAGCTGTCAATAGGATTGGCAGGAGCCAGCCTAGTGAGCCATCTGAGCAGTACCTGACAAAATCTGCAAGTAAATAATTATTCCCACTTCCCAGTGATTGATTCCTGCTATGAATAGCATTGAGTTTGCTTGGAATCACGCAGCAGCCATTCTTGTTCACGTGTAAATATTTTATTTTTAGGCCCTGATGAAAATCCTGCTAATGTACAGGGGATAGGCTCAGAACCTGATAATTTGGTAATAACATGGGAGGTAAGATGGGTCTTTTTTTCAACGTTTTATTTGTTTTCAGAACTGTGAGTAGCTTTTTCTTTTTTTTTTTTGACAACAAATGATGGGAATACCCAATTGCCTGCTTAAAATATTCTTGAAAAAGAGCTAAATTCATACATTCCCCATCTTCATTTTCATGAAAAATATTATTTTTTTTAAAAATGTGAAAATAAGTTAAAGGTGGGAGCATATTTCCATGTGAGATTTCTCAAGATAAGCCAATAATTAGGTAATACAGGATGTTTTGCTGCCAGTTTAGGAAAACTTCAAAATATAAATGGAGATTTATGTCAAGTAGATCTAACTTTTAGAGTGAATTGTAATGTGAATGCTACTTCTACTGTCATCTTTTATGAGAAACTAATCATTGTGCACTTTCCCACTAGAAAACTTCAGTTGAAGTTTTCTCCATTGTGCCCTTACCATCATGACAGCAGTTCAAGGAGAGCCATGTATGACCAATTTGCACTCTCAGGCAAGAAATATTGCCTGGGGTACACTCTTTACAAGGAGTTGGTGCAAGTCTGGTTTTCTCTCTTCCGCTTCTTAAGAAATATTTGAAAACAAAATATGTATACAGAAATCACAAGTGCTGTTTGTGTAAGAATTAGTGACCAACATCACTCAATGTGCTTTTCACCAAAAAGTGAAAACTGAAAAAAAAAATCGTCAATTGCATAACTTTCAGCAGTGCTTCTCTGTTGCAGAATACAGAGGTAAATTTTCAGTGGTATTTTATAAAAGAATCAATGTATTTCTTTCTAAGTTAAGATTTTTTCAGATGCTTCAGAATATTTTTAAGAATATTTCTTTTCATTTCAGCCTTTAAAAGGTTTTCAGTCTAATGGACCAGGGCTTCAGTACAAAGTCAGCTGGCGCCAGAAAGATGTTGATGATGAATGGACATCTGTTATAGTTGCAAATGTATCTAAATATATTGTGTCTGGTACACAAACTTTTGTTCCCTATGAAGTAAAAGTGCAAGCTTTAAATGACTTGGGGTATGCACCAGAGCCATCAGAGGTGATTGGACATTCAGGGGAAGACTGTAAGTTTTGTAGTTTGACTCAATTATCCTAATTAAAAGGAGATAAATGTGTAACCTGATTGTGTGTTTAAAATACTGAAATTTTGATAAGGGGGATAGAAGTTATTTTTTTAATTAAAAGGAAGCAATTTGGAGATAGTAAAGGCTTCATACTCCTCTGGAGTATCAATCCTGAAAACACAGGAACATTTTAACCTGTTCCATGAGTACAATGCAAAGACTCATTCTAAAAAACCGTGTTTGTGTGGTTTCTAATTCTAACTAGGTGCTTGTTGCATCCTTTCCACACAGTGCCAATGGTTGCTCCAGGCAATGTGCAGGTTCACGTTATTAACAGCACATTAGCAAAGGTGCATTGGGACCCAGTTCCACTAAAAACTGTCCGAGGACACCTTCAAGGGTACAAAGTAAGTATGGTCAAAAGCATTCTCTTCCTTGTTTATTAAAGTAGATCAATCTTCCTGTATGAGATTGTATCCAGATTGAATTAACTGACATGTAAGAGGACTCAGTGAGCTCCCAAGTTCTGCTGACAAGAGCAACAGCTTTGATACAATGCCTACAGAGTTCAGCAATATTCCAGCCTTGTAGCACTAGCTTCCTGTGACATTGTCCTTGAAGAAAAATGGCATGTGTTTGCAATCAAGCTTGCATATGTTAAACAGGCTAAAAAATGGTAACAGTTTTACAGATTCTTTTTCCAAAGTAATTTAGAGGATGTGAAGAACTCGTTTTGGTAGGAGTCTCTTCTAGGTCTAATGCTAAGGTTACTCATTTTTTGCTTTGATATGATTGATCAAGTCTTTAATTCAGAGTAACTGGGTACTTAGTAGCATATGCTGGGTTTTATGTCTTTCTGGAGGCCAGGAAAAAGCTCAGTGTAAAAGCTCAACTTAAGGACATATGAAAGGGCAGAAGATGTGGAGTGCCCATATAATGGAAAGTGGCTTATTGTAAGGTAGGCGCTGCCTTTGGTAATAACTGAAAAGGCTGTGCTGAAGAAAAAAGACTGCAATTTAATGGAGAAGGGGAGACAGAAGAACTTCAGGATTTGAAACTGGTGCCCCTGGAGGATAGGGAAAAGTTGCTTCAGTGAGGGTATATTGACATCCTATGTAACAATAGAAGAAAGTCAAAGTAATTGCTTCTTTGCTCCTCTGTAAGTATTCTCATAAGTGTGTTCTAACAAAACAGATTACTTAGCCCAAACTAGATTAAGACTAATTTGAACTACTTCTTTTTGAGTGAAAGGAGGTAAAATAAATATTTGAAAAATTAAAACAGTAAAGAATATTTGGAGGAGAATAAATATACACCATACTTATAAAATGGAGCAGTCAAAAACGTTGAAACTGAGCTTCAGTGCTCTATAGCTGGTTACCACATGAATGTGAGTTCCTGGTATGTGGGTATCTCTTTCCTGGCAGAAAACACCACCATCCAGAGAGACTTGCACTAGTTCTGTATGATATGATATAGTGTGAATGTTTGTAGTTTGTGTGCTGCTTTGCCACACTAACACAATACACTCAGCTGAGAAACAGGATTTACTAGTCTCTTAAATATTTATTTATTAGATGACAGCTTTACATTGACCTGGTATTTCATGCACAAATGGGCAATCAAAAGAAAATGTCTGTTATGTGAGGAGTAAAGAGTTGGAATCTAGTGAAATTAGTGGTAGTTATTAATCAAGTTACAGCAACACTAAAGCTCTTAATCCAAATCACCAAATTTCTGTTAAAGATCTATAACAACACCAAACCAAAATCCATAGACACACTTCTGCCTATATATCAGTTCAAGTTTAACAGCATGGTTACTGTGACTTGTCATCATCCAAAGTTTAGATGGACATTTCTTTTTTCCTCTGACTTTGAGTGTCTGAGGGTTATCTTCTGTCCTGTAATCACTAATGGGACCACTTCTATTTAATTTGTTATGCTTTCTCTATATACAGTATATTTTTTTTCTGTGGGGAGGAGAGCCACACAATTACACAATGCTAAGCAAAACTGAAGGTCAAATAAGTTACTTGATAATAATAAATAAAACAAGTTCACAACCACAGGATTGACAGCAGACCAGACCACTGAGTAGTTTTGCTGTTCTGGCTAGGACAGATGTGACAATGACATATCCTTGAATAAGCTGCAGATGCAGCAAGAATACCTTAAATAATTTTTGCAAATACAGCTAAATCAAGCTAAAATAGATTAAAGACTAGACAAGGCATGGGAAATCATAAGACCTGGTGGGTAGCTATTATTAAAAAGCTTTCTCTTAATACAAACTGCAAACTTTTCATGGATGAAGTATCTTCATCATTGATGCAGCTTACAAAGCACATGAGGAGCTCTTTGTAAACACAGAAGCAAAATCCTACTAGCATCATACTTAGGCTTTCCTAATTAATAAAATTATTTCTGTCAGTAGCCCATATACACAATATACAGTGTTGCATTGGGGACAGATTTCTTAATAAAGAGAGAACTAAGAGAGTCTGAAGAGTCACGTCTTGAAGGCAAATGTCTGAACAAAGCAGGAAGATTGTAACTAAGCAGCGGTCTACAGCACATAATTCATATTTTGCTCTTGTATTAATCTAGCTATTACTCAATATACTGCAGTGCTATAAAACTTTTCAAACTAAGGAAGAAATTATGGAAAACGTGATGCACTCTATTTTATTATATCTTATGAATTTCAGTACCAATAGTACCAACACTTGAATTTTTGTTAGCTTGTAAATGATTTTCTACACTAGCTGATAGGATGAGAGCTATAGGATGACAGCTGGTGATATTGAAAAACATTGACTCAAACCATGTAAAACAGAGTGGTATTTAAAAGTGATTGGAGTGAAATTATATGTTTAAAGCTGATGTAAGTGCAACATTGCTTTATAGCTATCTAGCTGGGTTTTGCAAGTCTTAACAGCCCTTTTTTTTGAATTCCTATGTGAAATCCTGGCTTCCTAAATTTAAGAGGTGTTATGCAGTTGGCCTGAATAGGAATAGATTTTTTTATTCATTTAGATTTCTTAGTGATCTTTAGCTTGTGATCATATTTGCATGAAAATGATGCTGTGAAAAATAAACAATTATTTATTTGAAGGTGGCAATCTCAGGAGTAACACAAGTCTTTTGGAGGCGCAGCTATTAATATCTTTCAAGTTATAATGGTGAAGAGACTGTGTAGTAATGAGAGTGCTGGGAAAACCCCTGTGAGGCTCATATGTGGTTTCTTAGAAACTCAGTCAGCTCAATCAGACACCTGAATCAGCTTTCTCATCTGATCAAAATGTCACATAATTGAAGGAACAGTGTTCCCATCCCTGAGTGGAGAGCATTCCAGTACTTTAACGTTAGAGTAATTTCGGAACTCCTGTGTTTTTCCAGCCAAGTCAAATCTTTTGATTTCTTCCCCATTTATAGGTAATTTGGCAACAAGGAATAGCATGGTCAGGGAGGTGATCTAAAAAGGAGCCAAAGTCCAAATCTACTTTGGAAGGCCTGTAGGCATCTTACTGAAAGAATGAATAACTTCTGCCTCTCATATAGACTGGATAGCAGGAGGATGATCACAGATCAATGTAATTCCCAACCAGAACTTGTATCAAACTGTTTTGGAGCATGAGCAGAACTGGCAGATAGTCTGCACCCAGCTGTGTAGACTGTTTCTGAGCAAGGTCTGTTTCTGGAGCAGGAAAGCTCTATGCTGTGTCTAACCTGAGCTTATTAAAACTGCAGTTGTTTCTACCTATAATTCATGGATGCTCGTGGAAGAGCTCAGAGTTTAGAAAATCAGAACAGCTAAGCACTCACTGTAAATTATTTTTTTTTGTCTTTAGGTTTACTACTGGAAAGTGCAGAGTCTATCCAGAAGGAGTAGACGACATGTAGAAAAAAAGATCTTGACTTTCAGGGGAAACAAGACTTTTGGAATGTTACCAGGGCTGGAGCCCTATAGTTCCTACAAGCTGAATGTTAGAGTGGTTAACGGTAAAGGAGAAGGACCAGCAAGCCCAGACAAAGTATTTAAGACCCCTGAAGGAGGTATGAAATGAAAAACCTAGATATTAAACTTAAATAGGGTTTACTTGGACTTCATAAAATAGTAATCTCTCTCAGTACAGTAATAGTCTTAAGAATTAATAATTAATGACCTGTTTTAAGTTAATCTACTTTGTATTTACTCTATGTTCTTTTTAAAAGTTCCTAGTTCACCTTCCTTTCTGAAGATTACTAACCCAACATTGGACTCTCTGACTCTGGAGTGGGGTTCACCCACCCATCCAAATGGTGTTTTGACATCATATACGCTGAAGTTTCAGCCAAGTAAGTTAAATATTAATATATTTTGGGGGTTGGACTTCTGATCTTTGAAGTCCTTTCCAACCCAAACCATTATTTGATTCTGTGATACAACTCTAACTTAGGCAATTGCATCTACCAAATAATTATCCATTTATGAAGAAAAAATTATGTTAGATTGATAATGTACAAAAGATATGATTGCATTGTAAATGTCACGTTTGAAAAAAACTAATATATTTTGGTAATATAGATGACTGTACTTGGAAATCTTTTCTTGCTATAGTACAAGGTTAATATTTTTATCACTTTCATTACTTCAAACTTCTAATTCATAGACAAATGGAGGTGAGGTCCTATAGATAAGTGGTATCCAAGTTAGATGCAAGATACTCCTACTTACAAATTCAATATTCTAACTGCAGAGAGAATGTCATTAGAAATAAAATAAAGTATGCCAAATTATATTTTTGTCTGCTTTTCCAATTTTCATGGTATAATAATCTTAAAAGAAAAATTTATAAATGTGCCATTTACTCATTTGAGAGCTACTAAATCACTTCTTTTAGATCCCATCTGTTTACTTAGCCCAGAAATTTCTCAGCAGTGACACTGGAAAGGAAAGAGTTTCACATGCATGGAACAGATAAAGGAAATTTATGTTCTTCCACTTACCGAGTCCCACTGTTCTTTGGCATTAGACACAAGTAGCTTCAGTGGTTTCTTTTCCTAAGCATACTGAGGTTAGAGTTTCAGAATTTTTCAGTGGTCAGGGAGGGCTTCAATGGTGCATAAATTCAGATTATTTGTACTGAAGTAATTTGCCTTGGATTCAGAGATTTGTGAGAATGAAACTTGATCTTAAAAAACTTGCTGGTGTTTCCTATTTCCCAGTTGGATTTTGGCACCTTTACACAGAGGTGACTTTCTTTTGAAAGTGTAGATGCAGAGACAAGAAAAAAAATACATAAAAACCAGAAACCTTTTAAAATACAATGACAGTGTATGCAGGTTTCCTAATTTTTTTGGTTTTCTTTTTTTTTTTGTAACTACAGTCAACAACACACATGAATTGGGTCCCTTGGTAGAGATAAGAATTCCTGCCAACGAGAGCAGCTTGATATTAAAAAATTTAAATTACAGCACCCGGTACAAGTTTTACTTTAACGCACAAACTTCAGTTGGATCAGGAAGTCAGATAACTGAGGAAGCAGTAACAATTATGGATGAAGGTAAGATATGTATGTATAAGGAAAGTCCTTTGAGATTAAAAACCACTACAGATTGTATTAAACATCTGTATCTAAATATTATTATTGCTTTCTTCCACTAAGGAAATAGGGCTGAGTGATTTTTTTTTCCTAGAGCTTTCTTAACTGTGTCATATACTAATAAAGTATTTTAAATTTTTTTAAAGAAAATACATGTAAAGGCTTTTTGCTGTAGTGGAAACTCCCAAAGAGATATAAAGCCTCTTCTTTTAATATCAACTCACAAGCTCTAAGACAGACATTGGCCTTTCTGTGGTTCAAGTTTCATGTAACTTTACATTTTTAGTGGTTATTGTCTATTCATCTATTCTGCATCATTGACCAGCTTGGGTCACAGAGAAAAATACTGCAATCATGCAGATTTGTGATTAGAGGAAGTTATTTATTTTTTGTAGTATGTACCAGCTTCTGTGAAATCTAAGTTGCTTTCGCAGAACTGGCAAAAAACTGTAAGACTGTAGAAATAAATTTCTCATCTATGGCCCCAAGTAACTGTATAGTACTTAAAAAACCACCAAGTATATTAATAAATCCTGTCACCATTGGTTTCTATATTTGTAGCCATTCTAGAGCTTTGTTAAAGTTGTTTTTTAATTAAATATGGATGCTTAATAAAATAAGAATAATTTAAAACCAGCAGGAAATTTGGAATTTTTTTATCATTTTGATCATCTTAATATTAATAAGTCTATTTTGGTACCATGTTTTCACATATTTTCATGCTCAGTAAAATGATGATTTATTGGAATTGCCATAGATGAGTTGCTATTCAATGTAATTTCTCTGTCAGGGTATTAAGTTTGCATATGAACTGCATTTGTTTTAAATCTTGCACCCTAACAAGCATGACCAATAAAATTTTGTAAATGCATGTACAATCATTTTGTCTTGTAGTAGTCTGTCAGGGTTCAGCATAAATGGATTGTTTCTAATTTATTTGTATTATTACATTTTATCTAGTCTGCATGCTTTTTATAGTGAAATTATATATGTGTGTTTCCTTTGGTGTTGTATCTAATTATGTAGTGTTCCTATTCTTGTTTTCCTCCATTAAAGCTGGTATTCTCCCTCCTGCTGTAGGTGCAGGCAAAGGTAAAATGAAACTGCATGATTTATTAATGTGTGGATTTTGCAGTGTTGCAAATGGGGAAATTGCAGTGGTAAGGACAGAAAACCTTGGACTACACATTTTTGTACAAAGTATAATCAGGGCTGGAAGAAAACAGTTGTGGAGGTTTTTTGTTTGGGTTTGTTGGGGTGTTTTTTAAGGAATCCAGAATGCTTATTAATACCTTTCATCTGTTTATTTTGCCACAGAGTTCCAGGGGAATTCATTAGCTTTGCTTTAGCAAAGTCTAATTATTTCTGAACATTTAACAGATGTATGCCACTGTCATAAATATTCAGGATCCAGGTGCACTAGCACTGATTAGCTGGAGTAGAAAAAACAGCACTTCTGCAAAGGAGATGAATTTACTGCTTGTGCCATGTGCATTTTTTTTGTTTTAAAAAACTATCTGCAGTCTTGTTCTCACTGTGGATTACTGCTACCCACTTGAACACATTTACTTTATTTGCAAGCCAACTGTGCATAGGAGACAGATGACTGACAATACCCTCTGTCTGCTTCTCAGTTTGAGTATCAGATTGAATATACAGGCAAATGTCTTCCCACTGTTTTAGGTTCACAGATCTTGTGAGTGAGTACTTGAGGATATTTCAGTGAGTGCAAGCTAGTATCAATCTTATTCATTAATTTTGATAATATTTTGTTGTATATGATGCAGTTTTGCACACAGTTTTAATGAATTTTAAGACCTTCATTGTCAGAAGCAAAGGTTGTCCTGAGGTAGCTCAAACTCAGGAATGTCTCTCTATACAGAGGTGTCATTGAATGACAGGTGTCACTAACACTATTGAGCACTTGTGCTTCAGATTCTCAGACCATAAACATCACAAGTGAAAATCTGTACATGAATTACCCAACATTTTTAATAAAATTGGAAGAGACAGACATAAATTATTTTATATAGTTTCTTTTCATTTGATTATCAGGTGTTGTGAATGATAACCATAAGAAAGAAATTCATTCACTCAGTCTGATATAAACCAGACAGTATATAAATATATGTATGCCTGCATTTGGGCATATATATATATATATATGTTTTTATATGTATAGATACAAGTGTATTCTCCTAGCAGATGTGTTTCTGGCAAGTGTGTGAAGTTGTGGAATTGTTTTGATGACAAGTCTTTTTTACTATTTTGCTCAAGTCATAGCTGAGAAGTCAGCACAGATTGGAACAATCAACCTGACTTTAGCCCTGGACATGCACAGTAGAAATGTAGATTAAGTTGTCATTATTTGTAGCTGACTCTAAAAACTCATGCAAGGAAAAATGGATTCTCTGTGTGAAACTGAGGTCTAATTATAGCTGTATGTGGCTAACAGAAAGCATCTTATTTGTAAGATTAGCTGGAGCAGCTCACATTTCAGACCTGTCTTCTCAGATTCTCTGAAAACCAAGCAGATGTCTTTGTTTGGTTCTGTGTTGTTTATGGTTTCAAAGTTTTCACATATTCCTGCAGCATATAGCTCTTGCAATTACACAGAAGACTTTGGGCCTGCAAGCAGCACAGAACTAAAGCCGTGACATCTGGTAGGACGTCTGAGTTGCTGCAGGTCTGAGATGAATGTTCTCAGTGGTTACTACAGTACCATGTTAACTGCTTTGCCAGTGATCAGGGACCATGAGTAAGGAAAAGGAGGATCATATTATCAAGATCAAGCACCAAATTAGTTGGTCTCATGAGTGGGTGGATTTGGAAGATAGAAGTGCTCAGCCCACTCAACAAGTATCTGTACCCAGCAGTGAACTTTCCTTTTTCTATTAAGTGCAGGAGGATCTATACAGTTCTTATTAATTTGGACCCAGAGCCAGAAGAAATTTAGACCATAACCATTTTGTGCTCTACCAAAACACATCAGGTTTTTATTTTTGAAGGGCAGAACTTACCAGGAAAATGTAATTATCCTTTTCTCTTTTGATTTGAGCACCCTGATCCTGGAATTTAAGTAGACAATAGGTCCCAGATTCAGCTGGCCTAAAATGCTGAAGTGAAATTTCTGCATTTGGTGTTTTCTACTGGATAGCTGCCTGTGAAGACCTGCAGCTCGGCCAGTCATATACATTAGACACATGGTCCTGGAGGAATTAAAATAATTTAAACCTTAGTGAGCTGTACCACTTGGGGCATATTTCATTTCTCACAATAAAACTATAAATTAATGTGCAGAGGGATACATTGCTGTGGTAAATCTAAGGATCTTAATAGATTCAATATTTTTAGTGTCACAAGCCTACATGAGTAAATCATTAGATGTTATTTACTAAATGAAAAAGCTATTATATTATAGTTGATAATCCTATTGGACTTGCACTTGCACTAATACTGTGACGCTATTAACTACTTAAATTGATCAAATTAATGGTACTACAAAGAAAAAAAGAATTTTTCTTAGCAACCTATATTCTAAACAGAATTTAGTACACCTAATGTTAGATACTAAGCATGCCCTAGTATTGCCATTTATATACTGGCATCTAACCACAGGCATGAGGTAAGAGAAGTGTGAGAAAAATGGGGGAATAACCCAATTACATATAAAAGAGTTATAGTAGCACCTGCAAAGTGACTCAGGTGATCACAGGAGTCAAGTCCTTTTCTGTCCTTTTCCATTAGAAGTTTCAAATAACTGCCCTATAGAAGAAGGAAGAGAATTCTAGTTTGACCAGTGGTAGAAATGAAAGTTGCTGGTTAAAGTAAAGAGTCATAGGGATGCATGTTTTTTGTAAGCTGAAGTATAGGGAGTCATGGCATGGCACATTAGCCTCATTCCAAAAGCCTTCTCATTTCACTTTTTAATTTCTTTTTGATTTAGTCAACGTTTGAAAGCAAGGTCTTGTAATCTGCATGCACGCCGACACTGGTAACTGGTAGTCTTAAAATGGAATTAAAATAAGTTTGTGAGATCACAGTAATCCTTAATTGTAGCTAGTGCCTCCTGTCACTGGTTCTCAATCTGGTCCATCTTCTTCATGTGAACTTCATATCTCAAGTACTAGTGACAAATAGCACTCCCTTTTGTTACAAGGGGGATAAATAAGTAGTCTGTCCTCTGGGTTTGAAGCTATTCTTTGGGGGTTTTGGCTGAATCACCAGCATGTAACTCCTCACTGTAGGCTGGAAATCAGTCTCAACTGAGTTTGTATCTCTGATCTCTTTGTAGAAGATCATCTCAGTTTTCTTTGTTCTGTACAAAATGCAGTTCTTTAAATCATTTTCTCTGCCCACCATCTGTTTTCCCTCTCTCTTGAATAATTTCACATAATGTCTCCATGTCTTTTGCTAACAATTTCAAGCTGCTTTTACAGTCAAGTTAAGTGTAGTATTTTTGTATTGCTCCTTCAGCCACTCTCCCCCTGTGGACTTCTCCATTATGTATTTCTATGATTCTTTCAGTACAGCCTGCTATGCAGAACCGCTCTTTTGTCCTCTTTTAAGTTCACTGTGAACAATGCTGATACTTTGCATGCTAGACTAGAGAAAATTATTATTATCACTGTGCAAAAATTCCTGAAAATGCCTTTTGCTTTGTAGATGTCATGCCACATGCTCATCAGTAACATAATTTTTTGCATTTCTTCTTTGGGTTCTGTATTTCTTACACTACAGAAATGCTCTTGCAATTGATCTGAATAATCCCAGAAGTGACTGATGCCCATTTTTCACTGCCAGAAATGGAATTCTCTCCTACTGTTATACTAAAGTTTGAATTTCACACTACGAATGTCAAAAAGGCAAAGGAAAATAAAGCACTTTTCTGTGTCTGACAGGCTCTGGCAGAATCTATTACCTTTGTCCTTCATTTTTTACTTGTGTGGCCATGGGTTGTTTCCTTTAAATTAACTTTTCTCTTCATATATGCATTTTAACTTAATTGTCTATGATATATTGTTTTGTGTTTTTTTTTTTTTCCCATTTGACACTAGTCTTCAAATTTGTGCTTGGCACTCACCCAACATTTTTTTCCTGAATATCAAGTGAATTCCATGAAAATTCTTGAAGTTTAGTCGCTTTGGGGATTATTTGATTTATTGTTCTTCTGGACTAAATCTTGAGAAAGAGTACTATTTTATTGTTAAAATTCCTTCCAATCTCATGTCCTGTCTTATTAAATTCTACTGATTCTGCAGCCTGGCTATAACTATTCTTTTTAGGAACTGTGTTCCTGAAAGGCTGAAAAATTAAATAAAACTCGACCAAAGGACTGCAGTAAAAAAGCACTGGCATTAATTTGAAAATAGAAGAAAATTTATGTTCGTGCCTAGGCCTCTTTCTCAACACTTGGCAAATGCTTTTATATGATACTACAGGAATGAAACCATACTTGGAAATGCCAGCTGAATTCTGCATGGTATCGAGGCAGGAATGAAAAAGTTTAATTAAGGTAGATGAATAAGAGTGGGTCTGTATAAAAGCTGCAGCTAACTAACAGTCCATTCCCATGATTTTTAGAGTGATGCTTTTGCCAGCACTGCTGCACAGCGTGGAGCATGGGTACAGATGAGAGAGCACAGTGCTCTGCTCTCCAGGACAAAGTTTCCTGCCCGCCCCTCTCCCCCCCTTTTTCCCAACTGGCGCTTGCACATGCTGGGAGCTTCTGCCAGCTGACAATTACACATTTGCCATTTGTGAACAGTGCTGGGAAACATATTGAAGAACTGAGAGGTTAATTATAATTAGAGGTGTGGTGATTGAGAAGACAAAGAGTCTGGGTGGATTGACTACAAGGTTTAAATGTCATAACTAATTCACCTCCAGGCTTTTATCACCTCAGGATCCATCAGCCTACTTTTATGTTCTTGTGTGTGTAGTCAGGTTGCAAATATGGCACATTTAACAGACTTAAGTAAAACTTGGCAGGCCTGGTGGCAAATGAGATCAAGCAATAATGCAAAAGATGAGAATTGCAAAATTAATTAATTGCAAAATTAATTTCTTTGCAAAGAAGTGTACAAATTTCCTGGTGCACCTTATTCAGTTGTTAAAGCCCACAGAATATAAATCTGACCAAATACTACGCGTGGGCAAATCTGTCCATACAGCTATTGGTAAGAATCAGATATGAGTACATTTGATAAATGTAAGCATAAATTAGTCGCTTGACAGAATTTAGAAGTAAGATGGCAAGGAAATTATGGTAACTTTCAGAGCAAACTTGATTGTTTGATCATATGAACACATGATCAATCATATGAACAGAAAGACTTTTACCAGATACTTTAATCTAGCAGCCAACTCTTTAATGAGAGCAGAAACTGGAAATTGGAGATGGAAAAATACCCCGCAAGATAAGATCGAGTGATTATTGAATTTGATTAGTAATTCAGAAACTCCTCATCAACTGGAGTCTTTCATAGAAGATGAGACAGTTTCCTTCATCCCCAAGTGCTCAGGCATGAGAAGGGAGAAGTTAGAGGTAATGCTGTGGCATCTGTTTGCAGGAGTACGCAACAGATTATTGCTAACAGTTTTTTCTGTCTTTAATATTGTGACAAATATCAGTTGTATTGTTGGGCTGCTAATTAGACATCTTCCATGGAAGACCAAAATCCAGGAGAATATGGCTTTGAGAAAAGACAATTTAATGAAACAAAACAAAGTCATGTTTCAAATACAAGCCTCTTGTTTTCTTGGCACAGCACAAATGCTGAGATTGTTATTGAAATAAACACCTGTTCCTGTGTCTAAATCAGGAAGGAAGTTTATACATCCTGTCTGCAATCTCAGACTCTGCACCCTCCTAAATTTAGAGACTGCTTTTCGTTCCTTTTGCTACCTCTACAAGTGACACACAGAAACAGAATCTAATCCCCTTGCATTACCATAATGTATATTGTTACATGCTAGATTTCCCATAGATAGCTCAAGCTTTGGTATTTCTTAGGGTGGTTGTTGTGACTTAGAGACCTAGATGGCTTTTCTTTTGTTGTTGGGGTTTTTTTTTAATTTTTTTAAATTTTTTTTTTATTATCTAGTGACTTCTCAATTATTTTGTTCAGGTGGTTTTAACAAGAAATTAATCTATTCTTTATTATTTAAATAATATGTTCCTTATTTTGGTGGGTGAAAGAACTTAGCTATAAAAACATCATATGGGGGAGCAGTACAAATTGAATTGTATGAGTACTACTGGAACAGAGTTAAGAAGAAATATCTAATGCAAATATGGGGATGAAGAAATTTATTTTGTAAAACATTGTAATAATCAGAATATATTATCAGAAGAAGCAATGGGATTTGCCTAATTCAGGTATTTTAAAAAATACTCAGAAGCTATAGTTTTCTAGAAATGGTACTCATATTATTTCATACGTTCTAGAGGCCCAAGTAAGCCATTTTCTCCGTGCATATAACTTTGAACTTTTTCCAACTGGCCATATGGACAAAGCCAGCCTGTTCGAAGAAGAAAGTAATTTAAGTGGATAGATAAATTCTTTGTAGCCCCTTTTGCCTTGATAACAGGCTTTTGCTCATTTTATTTTCTTGTGTAGATGAAGCCATTGGAATTCTGTCATTTGTCTTTACTGAGACTAGATTTTTACCTCTGATGTTTCATGGTCCTTTGGGAAGCATTTTTAATGTTACTAATAGAAAAGTAATTTTTAGCAGAATAGAAAAGTCAGTGGCAAAGTGAAGCATTTCCAATTAAAACTAATTTCATACCTCTGAAGAGCATCCTCTTTGTATCTGCCCTATTGCAGGATTAGAACTATTAAAATCTATTTTTTCATTAGTCTTAGGCAAGCAGAGACACTGAGCTATATGTTCATTTGTAACAAGCATTACTAGCTTGTGGCAAAGAACAAAGGTATGAGCAGAGAAGTGGCAAAGAACGAAGGTATGAGCAGAGAAGTAGCTACTTTCAGAATGCTGAAGAGAGAAGCTCTTCTTTTCACAGATGTGGGCATTCTGCTTGTCTGTGAGAAGTGCTGTTTGACTGGAATGGCAGCAGTGAGACACAGTGCCTTACAAGGGGCAGCTCCTTGCATTCCGGCCCTTCGTGTCCTTCACTCCACAGTACTTTCGTATTGGCTTTCCCATGTCTGATGTCTAGTTTTCCAGTGTCTAAAGGAGCTATGAATGCATCATAATAACAAAAGCTGATTCCAGGAATGTCCTGTGAAAGCAAAGCTGCCAGTACATACATACTTCAGTTTGTTTTCAAATACATGTGTATCACTTAGCTGTTTCACATTTTGACAAGTAAAACTATTTGAAACCTGCATGATCTTAGAATGTGCATGTGTTATTAATTTAACAGGTAAGGTTGTACTGTATTAGTTAATTGCTACTTTTTGATGCAAAATGTTTTTACTCTTTATTTTTTCTTTCCTACTATCTCTGATGGTGAAGGATATTCAGAAATACTTTTTGCAACTTCCCCAGTCATGCATACTGTCCGTCCAACATTCTATAAGGGTATTGTCTTCCTTTTTTATCACTATCCATGCAATAGAGCCAAAATCCTATAAGGGCTTGCACTTGGGGCATTTGCAGTCCATTCACTGCCACATGCCATAAAGGGAGGAGCTTACCACCTTCATGCCTCCCTTCTGTCCTACCATTTTCCATTACCCTGACAATGTTCTCATCTCTTTCCAGCTGTCTGCATTTTACTTCCAGAAGAATAGAAATAATGTTTTTCAGAATTTTGGCTGTTAGGTAGTTTTGAAGTATTTGGCAGTTTTTGTGGTACAGAGCATGCTCAGTAAAGTACATAGATTTTACTTAATAATTTCTTAGTGTAGTAACTACCTGGGATTAAATTTCAATATACTGTACTTTAGTCACTAATTTCCAGTAATGGAACCAATGAAAAATGTGCTATACTTTCCCTCTATATGGTCTAAATTAACTTAGTAACTTCTTTTAATACTTTTTTAAAATGTATGAAGTCACAACTGCATATTCTGCTTTGTTTTTCTATTGTGTATTTAGTTCAACCACTTTATCCAAGGATCAGAAATGTTACAACAGCTGCTGCTGAGACCTATGCCAATATCAGTTGGGAGTATGAGGGACCAGATCATGCGAACTTTTATGTTGAATATGGTGTAGCAGGCAGTAAGAAGTCATTTCATTAAATTCTGCTAAACTTTTGAGATGTATTTTGGAAGATTTTTATAGTAAATGGGGTCTTAAATTGACCCAGTGTTAATGATAGCTCTTAAATGTCTTAAATTATTTTATAATTTGATCAGAAAGATCAAATAATTTTCATTTTAATAAACATCAATGCTTAGCAGGTTTTTGATGAATAGATAAATATGAACCTTTGTTCCTTTGTATTATTTTACGAATTCCTTTGAACGTGAACTTCTAAAAGTGTAGTTTGCATGAAGTTGTTTATCATGAAATGATTACATGTGTAAAAATATGATTACTTGCATTAAAATAGGATACAAGGATTTTCCTAAATTATGTCCAATTCAGGAAAAAAAATATTGAATAAGATATCCTTTGTTAAACTAAACCTTAAAATAGGATATGAATTAATTTGTGTGCTCTAATTGCCTAAAACCAGGTTTAAAACTTTGATAATACTGGTAATAATTAGAACAAAGCTAGCTAATAAAAGCAAAATACTTCTTTTCAAACACCCCATCCTTCTAAAGTTATGACTAAAGGTGACTAATCTGAAAATTGGAAGAGAAATGCATTTTTCTGGGTATTGGCCAAAGAAATAGCTGAGACTGTCCTAGAAAAAAGATACCAGAGAGATTCAGATTTTGAAATAGAACTTCTTGACCAAAATAAATATTGACTGAAACTGTGTCATTTAATAAAAGGAATAAAATCTATTTTAATGTAACTCATAATTACAAGTTCAATAAGCATTTTAAAAATAAATTTAATTTACATTTCTTTAGTACAATGGAACAAATGTTTAAAATAGTTTCATAATTACTGTACAATGAATTCTTCAATATGTTGCATGCAATTTATTACTCATAATTTTATATAATTATTTTTGAGAGAACAGCTATTTTTCTCAGATGATCCATAGTTTAGTCAAGTAACTGTCAGTAGCATTTTGTCTAGAAACTTTCAGTAATACAGATAAAATTAAAATACCGATTTGTTGTTTTCCTAAAATTTTTATAGGCAAAGAAGATTGGAAAAAAGAAATTGTAAATGGTTCTCGAAGCTTCTTTGTCTTAAAGGGTTTAACACCAGGAACAGCATATAAAGTCCGGGTTGGTGCTGAGGGCCTGTCTGGTTTTAGGAGTTCAGAGGATGTGTTTGAGACAGGTCCAGGTGAGGCACACTGTACCGCAGTACATTTCTGTATCCGAGCCAGAATCGTGTTAGACCAACGCTGAAATGCTGAACTGCTTCTAGCAAGAGATGTTGCAGCCAGAATCTCTGCATGTTCCTTTCATAGAGCAATGTAAAATTATTTTATAAACGCCTAAATAATGCCGGTTTATTTGTGTTTCAATGATGAATGTTTACGTCCTTTCAAATCACTCTACTTGACTGATGTTTGTACTAGGGGCAAGATATGCCCTGCCCACACTCCATCTGCGTGCTGTGCACTGAAGATGACCTATTTCTAATATTTCCAATTAGTATAATTACCAGGCTGTATTTAAATAATGTGCTTTTTATAGAGCTAAAATATTTGCATAATCAGAAAATGCAGATTCAATTTGATGTCCCATGTAATCTGTTAATACCAGTGTTAAAACATTCCTACTTGTAAATATCTCTTTTCCTGACATATACTAGTTTTATCTGGATTTTGATGTCACACATGTATCCCTGGAATCAGTAAGGCTGTTTAAGATTCTTATGTTAATACAGAAGTCCTATTTCTTTGTAAGCAAATCAGCAATGCCTGCCAATTACACTCAGGAAAAAGGTTCTGTTGGAAGGTCCTTTGATGTTATGCTGAATATTGTGTTGCCATCACACGCCATGCCATCTTCATGTTTGTGGTCAGCTGTTATTATTTTTGTCTTTGCCAGCCACTTCTGCTCATTCCAAGCATTTTAGCCAGTGCATAGTTATACAGCAGTAGCCCCACCAACTCTAGAATGTTATGTTATAAGAAAGTAATTTAAATACACTTGAACATTATGTTATAATTATCAGGCAACAACATAGATAATGGGTATGCTAGTTTAAAAGTGAGCTCTTTCTAAAATCATCTCTTTTTTTGCTTTGTTTTATTCAATTTCTGTTCACAGTTTATCATGTTGCAGGAAGGTTTGAAAACATAGTGCTGAATAACAGTGCCAGGCAAATATGTACAGGCTGAATACAGAGCCAGGAACAGCTAGTGGTACAAAAGCCTACCTGTGAAATGCTATGCAAATACACATCTGAAGCCTAAAGGAGCAGTAAACAAGGATCAAGACTGTAATAAAATTCAAAACAAGCTGCATGGAAACCTTCCCAAAAGCATCTTCCTGCATAAAAAGTACTGAGCCAGCAGATAAGGATTCCTGTACTTACCCAGTCATGTTAACTCATGCCCTTGTGTAGTTAAAGAAGAAGGGACTTTAGATACTCCTTTCTGCTTTTTCATAATGGAAAGTTTCAATGTTCAGCATGAAATTATAAACATAGCCTATTTCTTACAGAAAAATCTTGTGTCACACTGTCTTCAGCCTAGGTCAAAGCTTTTAAGCACTGCAAAAAGATGGAGTGGACAAAGAGGGCAACATTGGAATATGTCCTTATTAGGAATGAAGCTTTGGTATTTCAAACTTTTTGGTATTTCAAATACGAGGCTTTCCCCACATTTTTTCTTTGACAAGCATTCCTATAGAGCATCTTCACAGTGTGCAGGTTTATCCTTTTGAGCATTCCTGGTACAGTGTTCTGCATTGACTCCTGCATTAGTAGTTCACCAAGACACAAGGTTTTTCTGCATGAAGCAAATAATTTGCTTAGTGTAGGCAGGAAATGTGCCATTTTTAAAGATGCACTGAGATCTAGAAACCTTTTCTTACTGGAAATGCAGTAAGTTTATAGAGGAAGGTGCATAAGTAAGTTTTCATCTTCCCAACTATCTTGCATATTTTTATGCATGAGTTTTCGGCTTGATTCTATTTTTGACTACATTTGAATGTGAATTGTGCTTTTGCATTTTGTTACAGTATGTATTATACAACATCTAATGTCCTATTATGAATGCAGATGCACAAAACTCAAAATCATTTTTAACCTTAATATGAAAATAAAGTTTTATTTTTATTTGTAGTTCAGAGGAAGATTCCTTTTGTTATTTTTTTTAATTGCCACTTTTAAATATTTTTATATATATGTATTTATGTATATTTATGTGTGGCATAAAGAATAGAAATATTTAGGTACATAAACTATATATGACATGTAATACTTTGATGCAAAAATAGTTTAAATTCTTGTGCATATAAGAGTCACTTTCTGAAATATCAGAAAACATTAACAAGGACTGAGAAATCTTCTGATTGTATCTCCACAATAACTGGGCACATTAACTCACTGAATTATTTAAATGAAAATCAAGTCATAGCTTTGCCCAGTGAGACCAGAAATAAGCATTTAAAGAAAAAGGTAATTTTAGCACAGTATTTCTAAAGTGGAATACATACTGGTCTTCTCTATGGAATGGACTGGAGATACTGTACATAGGAAGAACTTTGTGTTTCCATAGAATCCCTCAGGAATGTGGGACCATTGATGGCTGCTTTTCCAAGATACCTGTCTCACACTCCTTAACTAGAAAATGACTGAGACATTGGCTTGAATTCTGTCAGTGTAGCAGCTCTTCACAGAGTTTCATACTCTTGGGTTTTGGGTCTGGAGAAGAAGCTGAGGAATGAATAAGATAGGTTTGGATGGATTTTCATCTTCCTCCACTTCATATTTTTTTTTTGTTTGGAGCATGTATCCCTAACTCCTCTCACTCTTCCCACTTTCTCCCAGCAGGTAAATCCTAAATCAAGTTGCCTGTGGTGTGTTTCCAGCAGTAGAGCAGAAAATAAGCTTCACCACAATAATCCTCCTACTGTGTTGGAGACCAGTCGATCCAGACCCTACACCACATAGTTAATTCCTGTTCTTATTAGTGCCTGTAGTGTTTTCTTTGTAGTTTGCTTATTATTTACATTATCTTCCAGCTAGAGTCAACATTTTGAGAGAAATAGTGCCAAGGAAAGGCTTCCCACCTCACTAATGCTAAATCATGGCAACCATGATAAATTGATTGTAGGATGGGTTTGAGGAAAGAAAGAAAACCTGATGCTTAATAAAGTTTTAAAGGATCCTTCATTGTTGATTTTTAGTTGAAATTTAATATTAGGGCCCTTGAATAATCCATCTATTTTCCCATTTAAGAATGATGGAAATGCATTAGCTAACCAGTATTGGCTTTTTATTCATTTTGAGAATGCAATTGACATATTTGTGTGAACTATAATTGGCAGCATCCTTTCAGGAGTTTAATTAATTCAAAATGGTTGAGAATAGTTTTGTTGTTTGTGGAAAGCAATAAAGTATGTGTGTAGATTTTGCAAAGTAGTTGCTAAACTTAAATGTTAGCAGGCTTTTTATACACTGAAAACTAACTTCTGTGCATAGGTACTTGGAAATATTCTGAATAATGGAAATACACAATACAGAATCACTGTTTTTCTTAATGCTATCTATATTTCACGGTGAATGTTATTATTTAATGAACATTATATTGTCTATTATTTATCTGAATTAGAATAGCATTTAAATGCAGCAAAACATAATTTTTCTTCTTCTTTTATCTCTAGCAATGGCAAGCCGGCAGGTAGACATCGCTACTCAAGGATGGTTCATTGGTCTTATGTGTGCTGTTGCTCTTCTGATCTTGATTTTACTGATTGTTTGCTTCATAAGGAGGAATAAGGGTGGCAAGTATCCAGGTAAGCTATTTAACCAGGATAGTAAAATTCATCTCTTGGTAACCCACTAAGACAGATCTCAGGCTGCTGGTTTACATTTACACTGTGTATGTGTATGTGTATGTGTATGTGTATGTGTATGTGTATGTGTATGTGTATGTGTATGTGTATGTGTATGTGTAAGTCTTATCGTTTGGTGGGCTTGGCAGGAGCCATCTGCCTATTGGTCGGAAACCTACATCTATTTCAGCAGAGGAGAAGGACTTCTTGATTCCCAGAGGGTCCTGTCAGTACATGACCTCTCTAGAGAGGTTTGAGCTTTGTTTAGGACATCACCATTAGTGCACATTCCACTTTCTGAAGTCCAATGCAGATGAACTTAATCCACTAACGAGCTGAGTTAGAATTTATTTTGTCAGAAAGTCCAATCATAGCTACTGGTTACTTTAAAGTATGAGGAATGCATGCCAAAGGACAAATCTCTTCATATGTTATATTGTTTCCAATACCTTGAGTTCCTTCCCAGAATCTGTGTCATCTTCAGCCTCTGCAGATTTTCAGCTAAGTTTAGAGTTACCATCCTTCAGTTAGGCTGGGGTTTTTTTCTATATTTTTTTCTTTCTAAGAGGAGGTGTAAAATAAATGGTTTTTTGTAGTACGTCTAGAAATGGCCAAGTATGTTTTATAATTTTGCATTAAAAATTGGAACTAGACAATGTATGTCTTCTATCAAAACACTCATCCCTCCTGGTGTACTTTACAAAAGGCATGTATGTGTATGTATGTATGTATGTGGACATATAGGTATCATGTATATCTTTCCCTAGTGTTATATTTTTTTCTTTGGAGTAGCCCCATAGACCAAAGGTCTCTTGAAAAGGATAGTGAGAGCCACTGTACCTTGTGCAGTACTGCTGGATAGGATCTCAGAGCAACTGTTTTGGTATGAGTGACTATGAATGAACTTCAAGTGAGCATCCAAGGATAATCTGAGTTTTCATTCTCCTATTCTAGGTGCAATAGAAAGTACAGTTGCTAAGTTTCATGTAAAACCTTGATTTAAAGAAAAAAATATTTTCTCCTAAGGTTTGGGAATGAATATCTAGACTCTAGAATGCTTATTTAAAGTCAACTCAAACTTCTTGAAGTTCATACTATAAATTTGGGCATGAAAAATATGGATGCATTTAGAAAAGTATAAAAGAAAAATCCACACTTTGTTTTATTTTCTTCTGCTTATTTTGATCAGTGCACTTCTAAAAACTTTGTGTCAGGGAGCACTAAGAACTTCAACTCTTCATAGGGAAATCTGCTGGAATAGAATAGCAGATTATTTTTATGAGAAAATCACATTATTAGGTACAAGAATCCTATTCTGCCCAATCTGTTAGAATGTTTTACAGAGAGAACAAAGATTTATAGTGACAGCAAAAATTAGGTAAGAGAAGTTTCAGTTCCAGCTGCCTATGCCTATGAAGAAAACAGATGATTAAGGAACGCATGGTGTTACACAGTTATATGACAGGCTGAAGACATCATCTTAGGGGTTTTTTCCTAGTATTTGGATTTTTTTCAAGAGAAAATGAGATAACAGAAAATATAGAAAAAGTGATTCAGGTGACTGAAACAAGTGAAGTGATGAAACTGAAAAGAGTAGGGAGGACATGGAGTGAACCACCATCTAGAGGAGGGTAAAACAGAGGTTTTGAGTAAAAGTGTGTTGGGCAGTTGGACACTAAGGTTGTCATTACTTTGTGGATCCTTGATATTCTGTCCTTTTTGCTGCTTCTGCAGAATTATTAATTGCAAGGTATGCAATTTTTCATGCACAGATACCTATGCATATACGCACACATATATAAAGGTGGACCTGGACTGTTTTTAAGATTTCCAGAATCAGTATGTACTAGTGTTTATAGCAGCGACTTCGTATTTCTTGGGTCATTGCAAATGTACTGTTCCACAGGTAGCAACAAATGGAAAACACTAAGTTATGAAATCTGTGAAAATTTAACTTATGAACTCTTTTTCATGATCATTTTTGTGTGTCATCTTGAGGTTGCCTGTGATTTGTAGGAAGTAATCCATTACTTCAGTATGAAATTATAGCAGCCTGATATGTCTCAAGGTGTTGTTATGTGTTATTGCAATTATGGAGTTAGTAAATACTGTCAGCAATGATTAATATCCTCTTAAATAATGGCACATAAATCAGTGATGCACAAATAAAGTGTGGAAATTACCAGAGTAAAGACAAGAGATTGTGTATTGGATTATATAACTGTATCTGCTAGACAAGGGAAAGATTTTAATAGATGCCAGAAAAGGCAAAGATTTGAATAGATGCCAGAAAAACAGAAATGAAAAGGCAAAGGGAAGAACCATAAATAGAATTCTTAAAGTCAGTATATTCTTTTATCCTGTCAACAATCTTAATTTACAGGAATATATATAATCTGTAAATATATCAGGTACTCCTCAGGTACTAGTGGGTTTCTATGTCAATGTGCTACATTTATTATGTTATAGGGACAAGTTATATGCCTAGATTTATTCCCACTGGGGAACAAGGATTAAACCTAAAACCACTATGGGCAAGAAATTCTATTGTGTAAAATTTAGGTTCCAGTGCATGTAACTTGGCATTGGGTTTGATCGTGTTGTAGAAAAGAAGAAACAAACCATGCCTAGTATTTTGAGAATTATTAATAATGCAAAAAAAATCTAAAATTCTCTGTAGGCTTACTACATGAAATTAAAGCAGAAAATATACAAACTGGCAGTGAGCAAAAGTGGATCTGATTCAGTTTTATCAATCAGTATGAGAAGAACATCGAGAAGAAATAGAGAGCGTTGTTAAGTAGAAATAAAACATTCAAATTTGATTAAGCAATAACTCTATTAATAACCTAAATAAATAAGTTATTTTAGTAGGACTTTTAACAATTTTCTCTCTTTAGTGATAGAAATAAAAGAAAGAAAAGTTCTGCTAATACAAAATGACATGCAGTCACACTTGAATGAACATAAAATCCTATAACTAATTAACAGATTAGTTATTAACAGATTCGTTTCTTTAAAAAAAAAAAAGTAATAGCTTAAGGCCCCATTTAAAAATAGTTTTTATTTAAAAGACATTCCTGCCAAATGTGATCAGTTTGAGAAATTAAGGTCTTACACTTTCTCATCTTGCAGTTTCATGATAAAAACTATTATTTCAAATATTTTAGTGAAGGAAAAGGAGGATGCACATGCTGATCCAGAAATACAACCTATGAAGGAAGATGATGGAACATTTGGTGAATACAGGTGAGCAGCTGATGTGGTTTGTCATGTTCACTGTTCATATCACACATATACTGTATATGGTATCACACTTACTAATTTAAGACTAACTTTTTTTTTCCATGTCAAAGATTTTGTATCCAGTGTTATTTAGAACTGAAAATAACATTTCAACCACACCATTAGAAAATAAAAATTATCCAAGCTTACTCTAAGCCATTTGCTAATGCAAGGTGAAAACTACATTCAAACACAATCATGTGTGTTTGAAAGTCAAAATGTGGAATCTTTATTTACAAAGCCATCTTTCAGAGAGTTCAAATGCCAGATACATTGTCCTTTCAGTTAGGGCACTATGTTGAGCATTACAGTTTCTGAAAATAAATTTCTAACTGAAGCCTCACAAAGACAATCTGGTGTTAAGTTGCCTGGAAAACAAATGTGTTTAAAATAGCTGCCAGTACTAACATCTAATCCAATAACAAAGAAGTGATGTTATAAACAGAGGTGAAGGAGTGTCCTACAAATCTCCCTTTCATGTATTTCAGTACAAGATATATAGCAAGCAGCTTCAAAGCATGCAACACAGCTCTTATTCCTGACCCTCTTCTTTTATACTAGCCAAATCTGGCATTACCAAAAGCATGTCTTGGCAAGACTATTCATACAACAACTATGAATATAGCTTACTAAATAAGCAGTTTATTTGTTTTTTTGATTAGTACAAAAAATGATGTTGCAATTTTCTAAATAGGTCAATATGATTATATTTTACATGGGTATGAAGCAGATTTTGTAGTGCATTCCTGTGTCAAAAAGCAGCGTAGATGTTCTTTATTATTGCAAAGATTTGGCATTTACAAATGTGCATAGAAAAGGCAGATTTTTTTCAAGAAGGATCTACTTTGTTGCCATAGCTTCTTCATAGAAGGAAAAGGTACATCTTGATCTTACAGGACTAGATGTACAGTTCTGAATGCTAAGGAGCAGTTTCTGTTTATTCTTTGTTTATTGAAAAAAAAACCAAATCCATTCTTAGGTTAATGAGTTCAAAATAGTATTTTATTACAGCTGTAATTGCATATGAATTACCTAAACTCAACTAATAAAAAGGGAAGTATGAAGCAATCTTTGGAAGTAGAGTTTAAAAAATACTATATAAGTTTTTCTGGGAAGCCTAGTTTGCATATTCCTTTACTGCTCCACTGGTTCTTGATACTTGGAACTTCCAGCAGCAGAAAGTGACCTTTGTACAGAATTGTACAAATGATATGACCTCAATGCATGTTTCCTCAGGCCTGGAATAAGTATTCAAGCCTGCTTTCATGTGTGACCTGTAGCAAGATTTGAATTTATTTCTCCATATTTAAGTGGCTTGAATCTAAAGAATGATCTAGAGCTTTATTAAATTATTTTATAATGCATTCATTCACTCGTGTCTAGTGAATATGGGCAGATGCATGCCAAGCTTTCACACTTATTCACATGGGAGAGTTCATTCTATGTACCCTGCAAAAACTCCTTTTTAAGATGTATTTCTGTGTAATTAGTCTATATTGGGCTTTCCTCTTTTTTCCTTAGAGACAGGGCAGAAGCAGCAACCAGTCAGATTACAGAAGATACCTTGTCATCCTCTCTGCAGCCCAGCATCACTGCAGTCACTCAGTTCCCAGTTTGTCTGCCTCACATGATGCGGTGCTTCTTTGAGGAAAAAGGGTATAGGGTTTCCCTTGGAAAAAAATGTAATTTTTGAAAGATCTAGGAATTCGAGTATTTTGAACTTTTTTCATCACTTCAGGTCCATGTCTGCTTGGACAGGAAAGAAACTGGACAAGGAAAAGAAAACAAAAGGTAGCTGTGCCATTTCTCCTGAAGCAAACCCTGTTTTTACCAAAGCAAACTCTGTGAGATCTGACAGATCCAACTTCTTCAGAAGGTCAGGGGATCAATACTCCAGCACCAGATCAGAGACCTCCTACACCAGGAGGAGGGCTAGGCAGTCTTCAGAGCTTTCAAGGGTTAGTTCTGTCTCTGCTTCCCTCTGCCGAGAGGAAAGGAGGTCAGACAAATGGAAGTACAGGCATGGCTCTAGACATCATGCTTCTGAGCAACACATAATGGGGTCGGAGGAGGGCTCAGATTCTCAGGCAGGACAGCCATCCCTTTTCCAGCAACCCCTCAGCTGCAACTCAATTGGTGGCTTACTGGCAAGGCAGCATTCTTCTCTCCAGCACTGGTGCAGCCAGACCCCAGACTGCAGCTCAGATTCAGATGACACTCAGAGCTCCTGCCACAGGAAGGTAAGACCTTCTACTGCTACTCACTTCTCAGAATCTGAAAAGAATTCACTAATGAAATCTGTAATCTTGCCTGAGCTGGCCACTGTGTTAAAGGATGCTTTGACAGCAGCCAGACAAAGCATAACATCTGTGGCACAAGCTAGGTCCCATTCAGTGAAGCATCCCGGGGTACCGATTGCAGAAGTTCCACTGGTTCCTTTAGAAGCATCTGGGAGCAGTTCCCAGACTTCTGAGTTTGATCATATGGACAGCTTAAAAGATCAAACAACTTCTGGGAAGAAGAAACCTGAGGCTGACAAGGCCTTGGAGGTTGAATCAGCCCCTGAAGATGGGGAGGTGGCATCTGAGTCCCCTACAGAGGATCCAGAAGGACCAGATCCTCTGCGTAAATTTGACATAGAGAATCAGAATTACCTTTTTGAACACATAAAGCGGGTGCTAATGCTAAAATCTTCCAAATCTGAATGTGCCTCTGAAGAACTGCTTATCCCCTCTGAAGAAGGCAAGGTAGATAATGCACTTCCTATCCATTCAGCTGTGGAAAATCTTGTCTGCAGGATTTGGGGAAATCCTGAAGCCAAGCATGAAGCCCCAGCAGTCCTACGTAAGCTCTATCCTTTTCCAGTGGATAAAGCTGCTTTGTGGGGGACCTTGCCTGAGGTAGACAGAGCATTGATTACTGGTAATTCTGCACTGTCAGTGCCTGATAATTCAGATGCTCTCCCTAAAGATCCTACTGACAGAAAGATTGAGGAAGCAATTAAAAGATCTTTCAAGCTAGTTGCAGCCCAGCTTGGAGTATCTATCTACTGCACTTATGCATCTAAAGCTTTGCTAATATGGCTAGAGGAAGAACGAGCTAGATTCAAAAAGAAATGGGTCCCATCTGGTGCCATGCAGAGAAAACGCAGGCTGTGTAAAATTGCAGCTAATTTTATCCACGATGCAGCTGAGGATTCTCTCAGACTCACTGTTAAAAATGTGGCATGCCTCACTGTGGCCTGGAGAGCTCTCTGGCTGCGTCCTTGTAGCTCATCACTAGATCTGAAATGTAAACTGCTGTCCTTACCATACACAGGGGGCAAGCTGTTTGGTGAATCCTTAGTCCAGCTCATGAAGGATTTCTCAGAACACAAGCACTCCTTACGTCAGATGAAAAAAAAGAGCTCTGTTGGAAACTCTTCCTGTTCTCCTCACAAGTGTCTGAGCTCCTTGCGTTCTCCTCCAAAGTTCAAAGGAGGGAAGGGAAAGTATAAGGTCTCACAGGCATTTCATGCCAAGTACAACAAGACATCTCACTTTCAGAGAGATATCAGACCATCAAGAGGAACTTTCTAAAAACATAGACTTACTTCCTAGTTTCTCAGGAGCTGAGAAGAGTGAAAGACATGGAAATGTTTCAGTATTTCTGGACAAATAAACCCAGTGCTTAGGAAATTAGTTGTTTCCAAGTAAGATTTAAATTATGAAGTTACTTAAATCTTAATGACTAATCAAGATACTCTAGAGAAATCATAGCTATCAAATCCCCTCTCTTTAGGGGAGGGTTTTTTGGTATTCCATTTCTAGGCTTCCTAGTGGTCTTGGGATGGTTTGGATTTGTTTGAAGTTTTGCACTCCTCAGCTTCAACTAAGAGAATACTTTCTGTGTGAGAGTTGTGCCATATTGATCTAGTGAAGGAAATAATGCTTTAGGAAATGCAGGAACTATGGAGTGACTATGGATGCTATATTCCTTTAACTGGATGGATTCCTTCATTTTTACATAATAAGGGAAAACAGTGCCTCTGTAGCAATCTTCTCTGCACTCTCAGTGGTTTTTTGAGCTGTAGAAGACTGAGACAGTAAATTGTGGACAGTCATTGTCTACACCAAGAACCTCCAAGAAACAGAATAACTACCACAGGTGTGTGTTGAGGTCAGTGTAGGTCTACAAATCAGCCTTAATTTTCTTCCTGGTCCATAAATGGAGAAAAATTAAGAAGTTATGACAGCTACAGACCCGTGAGTTCATGGGTAGGAAGACTGGAAGCAAGCAACTACAAGGGAAGGACAAAACTCCAGTGGTCTGCAGAATGTTCTTAAGAAGATGAAACAGGACAAGGCAACTACAGTGGTTGGATTGTTAGTGTGGTAACAGAGGATATTTGCACATTTTGGTAAATTATTTTACCTCTTTTCTTCAATATTTTGACACAGTATTTTTCCTACAAATTCTAGGATATGCTGTGAGACATTGTGACAGAGAGTTCTGGGATTGCTAGATAATATATTATCTTCCTTCTTCTGAGCTGATTAACAATGAAAATAAAGTTTGTAACCACAGTTGTGGGGTTTTTCTCTTGTAGTTAGTTAACTTGCAGCTTAGATGTGTTTCCCTAGGGACCTAGCCATGCTTTGTGCCTCAGGACTGTAATTCTAAGCTTGGTCCCTTCCAGAACAAGAGGTTATCTTAATGGACTGCCTGAAGAACTGAACAATCCAATTGGATTTGACAGTAGTCTTACTGTGTTCTAATTTACACACATGTACTTTCTTTAAAAATACTTGGTTTAATTCTTGAATTCTTGTGTGATTAACAACTTTTTCAGCACATTGCTTTTTAAAGCCAGAGCTTCATCACCCAGTTTTCCCAGTGTCTACCAGGATTGAAGATTGAGTATTAAAAAGATGTCAATGAAAAACTACTCAGAAGACTAATATAGGTGTGCTTAAATAAGAAATAGTAAAATGGTTTGAAGTCTGGATTGACTGTAATAGTATTAGGACTCACAATCCTAATAATTCAAGAGTGTCAGCAGAAACCTCTTAAGTATAGGGACAGATTCTCCTGGAGTATGCAGGGAAGCCATAGAGGAAGGTATTTCTGTGGCTTTATCTGATTGCTTTTACTTAAACATTTCTGGGGTATTGACCTGAGGTCACAGAAAAAGGAGTTTACTGCTAACAGTTTTCATCTCCTGCATTCACTTTCTGTGTCTCATAGCCCAGAATGTTTTACCCACTTTGTTTCATGTTGCCTTTCAGCTGACAGTTGTGCTGTGAGGAAAAGTAGTATATTGCTAACCATATATTGAGTCTTTTTGCATGTCTATGAATGTGGCAAAGTTTAGTTGGGAGCTAGTTGCCTGCTGGACTGCAGAGGCATCGTAAAAGTGTCTTCCCCATTCTGACTGGTTGCTGCATGTACCCATATCTAAGGAAGAAAAATTGAAAAGTTGAAAGAAGAAAGGAGATTTCAAGGTACATATTTCTTTCAATAACTGATAAGCTTGTAAAATTTAATTACTTTTTTTAAACAAATAAATTTGTACTTTGCACTTATGTTATTGTTACCTTCATACTTCTTATATATCTTAATAATTAATTTCAACTTTGATATGTGTTTCATTAAACTAAAAAGAAAGATAAACATATTCATATAATAGCAATCATTAATGATTAATACTTAAATCATGCTTTTAGAGTATGCTTTAATATTAAACACTTTTCTTACTGAAAAGAAGTGTATGTGGTACATATAAGAACTTATCAAAATGGTTGATACATATGAGTCTTCTTTGAGGAATTTTCATCCCTAACAAGATACTAGTATGGAATTTATTTTTACAGCAAAAAATAGTAAAAGTACAGCTGCACTTAACTTCCATGGCTCTAAATCAAGCATTCATACTCATTCTCACCTCATGTTTGGATCCCATCCAGTATTATTTTTATATGCACTGCATAAATGATGCTTTAAAAAGCTTCTTCAATTGTCCTCTGTAATTTTAGTCAACCCAATTTGCACTTTATTTTTTAATATCACAATATTACACTAGGTATTTAATAGAAGTCAGCAAGCAAAACCACAAACAGAAAGAATGTACGATTTATTCTGATCGCATTTTGGAGTAGTTTTATGAACAGTTGTAAGCAAGATTGGCAAACCTTGTGGGTACAGTATCAAAATTTATGGCTTTACCATGTTTTGGCAATATAATATTATATATTCTACAGCCTAAAGTGTTCTATAGCTCTTCCTAATGTAATTCAGCAGTTTTTGCAGTTTGCTTCTTGGCAGCAAACAGATAATACATTCATTTTGCCAGACCACCAGAGCCCCTCCTCTGTTTTGAATCCCCAGGGTGGCAGAAGTGTTGTCCAAAACATTGATGTGTTCACTTTTTTCTCCTTCTCCTATTTGTTTGGGGTTTTCCTCAATTTCTTTCTCTTCCACCCAAAACACTGTGTTCATCTAAGAGTCATAATCCAGTTTGATACAGAAAAAATGGTACCATGGCATATGCTTTCTTTTCTGAACCAGGAGTGTAAAGCATCTTGGATAATCCCACTTGTTTTTCCACTGCCAGAGTCCTGACAGAACCTCTCTGTAGACTTTATATAGTGCAACAAGTGAAGAAATCCCCAGGTTCAGATTTGATTTTTGCAGTTTCTGTGACTGTGCTCTCATACCAGCACCCACCTCCATGTAGATACACTCTTGGGTAAATCTGCAGTTTTGTTTGCTTTCAATTATAGAGATTGTGGAATTCACGTGCTGACTAAAATATAGAAAAATCAAATCTTATACTCAATGCAACTGTGTAAGTATTTCTTCATTGTTTTTCTTATACATAAACTTTGTTTGCAAAAATATAAATAAGAAAACCAGAAGAGCAACAGAAAGCTGAAGTTCTCATACTCAGATTTTTCTAAATTGTAATAGCAAATCAAGCTTTTCATTGGATTCAACACAAAAATGTTGGTGTATTTATATGTAGCACCATCTTGTTTATATATGTATATTCCAACCTAGTGAATTGCACTGGCTAGGGTCATACTTTAGAATATTTGCACAGAGATTCATGATCAATCGGAATATGATGCAACTGCAATTTTAATTCATTTTAATTTCTGTGTATTATGGTGCAAAGAATTATGAAGTTATTCACCTGAAATTAAACAGCAAACCATATACCAGTGCTCTCTCCTTAACAGTCTAACCCAGAGAGCAGATCTTCCCTGGGAGAAGGACTGGTTACAATTTCAGAAGGAGGGCCTGGCCTTCATTTGACTCGTGCAGCCTGTTTTAATGACTGTTAATACCTTCTAATGGGGGGATTGGAGAAACTACATTGTGTATGAGTATTAAATACTTGATTCCATCTTCAACCTTTTAAATATGGGGTCCTTCCAAAATAAGCTCTCTTCAGTAATGTCTCTGTACTCTGCTTGTGTTCGCAGTGTTACAAAACTTTTCACTTTGCTACTGGATTCTTGAAATTTTGGAGTACAGTCTTTTAAATGTAGTTGGCCTGTATGTTTGCAGCACCAGTGAGCACAGATCTATGACATTCATCCTCGTGCCTTGTGCACCACAATAAGTAAAACATCAAGCCTGATACAGTCACATTTGGAGTTTATACTTTCGTGTGCTTTGAGCATGAGGATTTTCTTGCATGTAAATAAGAGAGATATTCCTACCACTTTTTTTCTGGTGTATATGCTGAATGATAAAATCTCTGGTGTGCTTTTTCTGTAAGTATATGCATATTAGAGGTGGTCTTCTTTTAGAATTTAATAACTTAGTGTTTTCCAGAACAAAACAACACAAAAAAGGTGATGAGGAGAAATGACTTGATGGATAATAGGTGTAATGGTTTTCTAGCAACAGTTTCTCAACAGGGCTTTTGTTGGCTAACTATATGATCTGATGTGGCCTTGTACATCCTATGTTTTATATATATATATATATATATATATATATAAATATTTTTTATATATTTTATATATATATGTATATGGTTTCTCTCGGTGTTTAAAGGTATTAATTAGAAAAAAAAATGCATTCTTTTATAAGATACTAGGTTTTAGGAATTAGAGGGTTAAAATAATTTGCTGAGTATATATTATGCCTAGTGCTCTAGAAATTGTAAAGTGCAATTTTGTTTCTTTAATATTTTATATATGTTTCTTTATATTTTCCATAAGCTGTGAATCAGAATAAAAACTCCAAACCACTTCCTTTTTTGGTATCCTATATGCAAATCAAGTCACATGTTCTGTTTAAGACAAGGTAAATAATTGCACCCAAAAGTGCAGCTGGCAATAGTGGGTTTCAATTCAAAATGCTTTGGAGCTGCTACTGAAATCCTCATTTTGACACTGAAGTGCAATGTAAAGGATTCTGACAAGAGCCCAACTTTATCTATTTAATTAAATACAAGCCTACCACAGCTGCAAATTTTTTTGAGGATGTTGATGGTGCTGCAGCTTTTCCACTGACAAAGGAAAGACCGCAGTACTTTGCTACAGAGATCTCCTCTACTGGCCTTTCTTTCCTTTCCTTTCCTTTTTCTGTTGTCTTCCAAATCACCATCATCATTGTCAGAACATTGCCCACCATGGAGTAGGGTAGGGAGATGGATCTGATAAGAAATGAAAAAGACTAAGCATGCTCTCAACTCCTCGATTCTAGCTACTGTAAACTAAATTGTTGCTTTACCTGTAATACAGTAAATATTGTAGAAATTTTAAGAGCAACTTATTATTGATACAATACTGATCACTATCAGGATATGGACTTTGCTTTTCTTCTTAGGCTATTTTCATTTGTTTCTTCTGCACCCTTTTAATGGAATATGTAGGTCTCTTGAAAGGTAAGGTTGAAAATTGCAAGTCTGGCCTGCATTATGTAACAAATTATTTGAAATGCAGCACTTTTATTTTCTTTATACTAGTAAAGAAAATCAGTATATTTCATTTAACCAAATTCATTCTTCATTCATTTTCAAGGAGTCAAAGAAATTAAGAAGTTTAACAGACTAACTTCACGGCACATCATAAGCTTGTTACTTTGGAGAACAAACAAATTATTTTTTTATAGCTTTACAACCCACTTCTTAATGCTTGCAGTTGCATCTACATGGCCTCCAAGCCAAGGGCCCAGGTCTTACCACTGAAAAGTCATGCACGATGGGGAAAAAAAAAAAAAAAAGAAACCACAACTCCCCCTCCCTCCACTGAAGACATTCTCTGTTTAAACCATTCTTACACCATATTTCCATGTGAACTGCATCATATTGATTTGTCTCTACAATGTGATGTGGGTTTACTAAAGGATTATAGGGCTGCACACATGCTTTTCATAAACTCTGCATGCATGACTGATTTTGTCTTAATAAATAGTACATCCATTAATCCCATGTTTGTTTGTTTGTGTCTCCAGCGATGCAGAGGACCATAAACCTCTAAAAAAAGGAAGCCGGACACCTTCAGACAGAACTGTGAAAAAAGAAGACAGTGATGATAGTTTAGTTGACTATGGAGAAGGTGTAAATGGTCAGTTCAATGAGGATGGCTCCTTTATTGGACAATACAGTGGTAAAAAAGAGAAAGAACCTGCAGAAGGAAATGAAAGCTCTGAGGCTCCTTCTCCTGTAAATGCCATGAATTCATTTGTGTAACCACAGAACTTGATCCCCTTGTATCTCCAGTTTGCTTAAAGCACTTGTACATCCTCCTTCTCATACTATGAACACGCAGGTATCGGAGCTCCTCACCACCAGATGCTAATGCTATGAGAATATGCAGGTTAACACCAGTACACAGCATAATGACACAGTAAGTGGTATGTTACTATGAATCAAAATAGAAAATTCAAATTTTGTTCAAAACTTGGATATTTTATTTTTTTTTTAAAGGAACTGACACAAACAGTAACATCAGCTTGTAATTTTGTTTCCTGTTGAAAATACAGTATAATGCATGGAAAAAAACCCCCTACACAACTCACAGATAATCTCATGTACGCTATAAAGACATGGTTTGACAATTTGTTATGCAGTCCTCAGCTGAATCCCTGGATATGAATTCCGTTCTCAATGTCAGAGTGTTATAGTAGTATTATATAGAACTTCAATGTCTTTGTGGACATTGTTGTGAAATTGGTGACTTAATGTCTAGCTATCATATGTCTTTTTGCAAGACAGTTAGGAACAGTATGTACAGTATATAAATGCTAAATGATTTAAGTATGACACTTGCATTTGCTGATGCTTAATGAGAACCTATTATCTGCTCATTGCTCCTATTACTTTATAGCCTTTTTAATCTATCAAGTATTACAGCAGTACAGTGTTCTATTTTTACATCAAAACATATTGAATTGATTTTAGGGCATAAAAGATATGCATTGCAATGCATTTTGGAATTTGTGTAGTCACTGAAAGAAAAACTTTAAAAATTAAGGAAAATATTCCAGAAAACACAGGGCAAAGTACATTCAGTGCCTTTATACAATATGCATTCCGTAATGTGCTGTACTACTAAATCAGTGGGTGCAGTAAACTGTGATTAGCAGACTACTGTCATTGCCAAATAAAGGAAAAATGTGAAGAAAAAGAAGTGTTATGAAACTGTTGTGCTAACAATGGAAACTTTAAATTATTTTAAATTACATAAAGAAGAGTATGATTTTTTTCCCTTTAAAAAAGCTTTCTACACAGTTACAGCACAACATGTTTTCATGGCCTTAGAATACTTTTAAAAAAAATGAAAACAAACAAACAAAAATCCCAGAACGCAACCAGAGTTAAATTATTTACTAACACAGCAAGGAATAAGCTCTTGTAAAATAAATCATTAAAAACCCAAAGCAGCTGACTCCATCAGTGAGAGCTATTTCTCTCTGTGTCCCAGCCTGATCAGTGTGGCAGCTTTGTAATTTTCTCCAGCCTGAAGCAGTGTGGGGGTTACCGCTCGGAACCACAGCATTCCATCTGACAAGTGCTAATAGGGTTTATTGGTAAAGGATTACCCTTATCGGTTAAAAAATTATTTTCTCGCATACTATATCAATCAAATGTTTACCTCCAAATATAAATTTTTATAACAACCTATGGTTGAAGGAATGCTCAGTTTCATTTGCCAATAAATTGGTTTTTCATAACTTGCATCAAGTTTAATTTTAAGTAAGCTTTTTATATGTAGATATTTTGTTGAATTTGTAAATACACTTAAAGCGTAGATGCTATATGCTTCTAGGTGTTACAGACAAATAAACCAAGAAAGCTTATGTTGTACTGTGTAAGAAGTACTATAGCCAATGGTGTGCATGGTATTTTAAAGCATCTACTTAATTTTTTTTTTGTTGGTTTTTTTTGTTTTTTACTTCTGTGAAAATAAAATAGTTATCTGCTCATTTACTGCAGATTTCAATTGAACCATTCAGAGCTTTTGCCAGTGCACTACATTAGCCCATAGGACACCTTGCAGCTTTCATGTATATGTTGTAGGTAAAGCACAACTGAAATAATCCCAAATGTAACCCAGCTGTAATAAGCTTCTTTTGCACCTTTGAGCTTTCCATTGGTCAGTTTTTTTAAGGGGAACTGAAACACAAAATGAATTAAATGAACACTGATTACAAAGCACAAAGAGAACATTTCTTCACAGGATTTGCCAATGGTTTTGGTAAAAAAGAAATATCATTTTGCTCTTATTTAATTGTAGATGCTGAATTATCTGTGCATGTGGGGGTAAACATACAGGCTCACTTCTGTAATAGTGCAACGGATTTTGTATTAAAAATAAATGTGGTTTTAAAATTTCACTGTTTGTTTTGTTTACACTAGCAGTAAAAATCACATTGGATTAGTCCTGTAATTAAGAATTCAAAGTAGAAAAACAGCGTGAAAGAGCTCTGACTGAGGTTGTTCCCATGAAGTTACAGAACTTCCATTACTGCCACCAAATTATTTACAGAAAGTTGCATACCTTCACATGCTACCATTTGAAAAAATGGTAAATTTGTCTGACCATTTCCCATTCAAATCTGTGATTTGCATTTTACTTCCATGGATGTTTTTATTATTTATTTAGTCATATTACTGCAAAGAAAAGAACTGAAACGGTCATGTTCCATACCTGTAAGAGTGAATAAGAGAAACAATGTTGATTTGAAATTAAGAGCCCTCAGATAGGATCCCAAATAAGGATTTTGTGTGCTAAAGGAATTGTCTGACATAAAAATTTATGGTTATCTGTTTCTGGTTTTGAATAGTGTATGAAGTGAGGAATTTTTAGTCATCGTCTTTTACAGCACACAAAATCCATTGCAATGCTCTTTTCATATCTTGTCTATCCTTTATATGAATGGAAACAGACTGGGCGGGAGGGCAGCTGTTCTGCATAGAAGACTGCAGGAGTGTCATGGATTCCAAGAGATGCAGGTGCTTCAGGAGATGTATCCAAAAGTTGATGTGTGGGCATGATGCTTGAAAGAGGGATCTTATCACTGAATCAGAAGCCATTCTGCCAGCCTTCCCATATGTAACTGGAATCTCCTGGATATTTCAGCTCCTGTCACTTGCACAGACTCAGTTATGGCGCTTCTATCTTCAAAAATCTTCACACTATCTTCAGATATCGGCTGCCTTGGTTTTTGTACAGGTATCTGTTGATTTTTGCAGCAATGTAAACTGTCTGGGAGATATGAAATACAGCTGTTTCTGTTTCAATTAAAGAATACTTCCTGAAAAGATGGGTCTGAGTTCCCTAGGTTTAGTTGGGAAGAAAGATTTCATACAGTAACAATTTTTGGAGACACACATACACTATCTGTGCATGTTCCCCAAAGTGTACTAATACGTATAATTGCTACACTTTTCTTTTACTGATATACCTTTGCTTTTGATTTTATTCTCACTGAAATGATTGTATAAATCCTGAGGGAATTAAAGAGGATACCCCAATGGTAATTTTTCTTGTAATCTATTCTCACATTGTTCCTAGGAAAATACAATTTCCTCATGGCTCCACTTAGCAGAGGCAAAGTGGCAAAAGACTTGGGAACAAAATTCTTTTGTCATGATGTCTGGTCTATTTTAAAACAGAAACCCCAGGAATTATATATGAAGAAATATTACCTACCATATGGAATTGTCTTCTTTTCTGAAAAAAAAGAACTGGAGAGAAAATCAGAAAGAGAATGAGAATGAGATTCCAATAATTTCTGAAAAGCAATTGTCCTTTGTTGTATTTCTGTCCCACTCTGTCTCTTTTTTTCCCCCTTCATCTACCTTAGGAAGGAACATTTCAGAAACTTGGCAGAAGCAGGAACTGATTTTGTGGGAAGATGGAAATAACTGAATGTGCTTCTTGTAGGAATCTACCCCCAAATGATGCCCCTAGAGTGAAAGTAAATACAACTGGCCATCATGTTTTAATCTCTGAAGCGATCTCTGGCTGCTCTTTGTACATGAGAAGTGGAAACTTCAGATCAAACTGTCAAGATAAATGCATGTCAGCAGGGCTGTGACCGACAGTAGATGTGATCTGTTGTGACTGTAAGCAAGGAGAAAAATGGTGATCCCAGTGTTCTCGTGAATTTTGGCAGCAGAAATATACATGACGTTCCTTACTCTGCTCACATGTAAATGAGCTGATAAAAAAATTGTGATCATGTTTGATACCTGAAGGACGGATTTTTCATTTGGGGTTGGAGAAATTGGTGCTATGGTGAATCTGGCAGCACTGGATTTGTCCCTCTGGGAAAGCTGCACAGGATAAATTTGAAGCCAGCTGGCAAGTAATAGCTTTGCACATGTTTAAATTGGAGAGAGGCAGGGCAGGAGACAGCTCCTGTCACCTGGACCCAGCCAGCCTTTTGACCTGTTTTGTCTTGCTCTAAGGTGCTCAGCTAAAATAAAGAAGTTTAGAAGGTAGTGTGGTTTCCATGCCGGCTGAAAAAACCCCATGGCATCATGTCAGAAATCTAAGCCTCTGCTCAGATTTAATTCTGCCTGGCTTTCTGTCCCATTTTGGATATAAGTGATGAGGAAGAAACATACCTGGGCCATGCTGTACAAATATGGGTTACAGACCTGAGCTTTCAACTAGGGAAAGTTTAGGCAGTCCAATTCTGGTGCCAAACTTTTTAAAAATTACCAAGTCTTGTGCTACATTGAGGAACGACCTACCTTTGACAGTAAACTGTACTTGATATGTATCTTCCAGAGGGTGCTGCTATATTACACATGTTCCCAAGACTTCAGAAGAGGGGTGCTTTGGCTTTGAAACCCAGCATCTTACCTGACAGAAGATAGCAGCCCACTCCTCTTCCCTGTGTTTGCAAAGATCTAAAGGGTTTCAGGACTTCACAGGACTAAGGGAACATATGAAGTTTTCTAAATGGCAGTGTTCAGGATATTTTTCAAGTAGATGTTCTGCAATATATGTACTATAGTGAAAGAGAGTTATGGCATGAAAAGTTTGCCTTCTGGTGTGGCAAGAAGAGGTAGTGAAAATGAAACTGTTGGGACAGAGAAAATGGAAGAACAAAAGAATAACGTCTGAGGTTTCTTGGAAAGAGTTGAGAAACAGCCAGTAGGATAGCTGGCCTAACAGCAAAAAGAGAAAAGCAGACAAATGGCAGAGGCAGCAGGAGCCCTTGCTAGTGTGGAGCAGCACAGCCTGCTGGGTGCAGACCAGACTGTCTGTTGGTGACAAACAGCATAAAATAGTTCAATAGGACATCACTCTCCTTCCAAATTTTTTAAATTTTTATTTATTTAGTTATTTTTCCAAGAGACTTGGAACGACTTAAGACAATCTTAAGACATCTTTCAGAAAATCTTAAAAATGTCTGTCAAACAATTGAGACTTGCCAGGAAGTTTGTAGGTTTGGCATAGGGGAAGTACTAACCAGCTAGACAATCAAACACACAAAGCAATTTCTTTGATTTCCTTACTTTTTGAATTAACCTAAAGCTACCTCCTGGAAAGTACCCACTTTCTGCAGGTATAGGACAAGACAATCTGAAGAGATACTTTTCCCAGTTCTTAGGAATTTGACTAGTGGTGTTCCAGTAATATGAGGAAAGTGGGCATTCTCCTTGCTGTTGAGATAAGGAAGATTCAAGGGAGCCATACAACCTGTTTGATAGATGAAGAACCTACACAATGAGGTCTTCAAACATGGAATACCAGAATTAACGTTTTTAAGAGATTCTTCAAGAATAAAACTGAAGAGGGGGAAAAAAAAATACAGCTAACTGCAACAGTTTCCAGACAGGTCAGAGGATAGATGAATTTCCGGTAAGTAGAGAGAAAATGGCCTTTGCTGGGCTATGTGATGGCCTGTAGGCACAAATATCACATGAAAAGCACAAGAAAACTGGTAACTCTGCCTATAAGTGAATACTATAGCTTTTATTTTCTAGCAGTACAAACCAAAATACTTTGGTATAATTATATCACTTGAACAATTAGCCAGCAAGAACTTCTATTTAGCTAAGACTGGTTTTCCTTCCTGTCCTTTTCACTACAGATGTTTGGTTTCAAAGTTTTGCTTTAATAAGGAAACAGCCTGTGCTGTTCTACTGCAATTAGATAATGACCATAAACTTTATCAAAAGGGAAACTCATATATATTTTTCTAAAATAAGCTGATTTTTCTTTTTTATAATGAGAGGCAGATGAGTCTTCATTCACTAGCCTTTAAGCAACAATTGGCCACTAGAGGGAAGTTACAATTGTTGGTTAGCAGAAGCCCAAAGCATCTTAAGTTCACATCCCATGTTAATGGATTAAAATGTGTGTGTGTGTATCTGTAGATATAAAGGCACTATGAAATAGTGCTTAAAAAGAATAAGACACAAGCTTATAATAGTTTGCTTGTTTTGCGTGGCACATGAATTCTGTTTGTCAATGCAACAGTGACCTTATTCTAATTCAACCATTTGTTATCATGATTTTAAATTGCAGGGACACTTGGGGCAGAAATGCTGTTTGAAAAGTAAGCTGACAAGAACTGTGGGACAGGGATGCTTGGTCTGAAATTCGGCAGATAGCCGTGTCCCAAAGGCTTTTTCAAAGCAGAACCAGAAACCAGACAAATGTCGTTAGGCTGTCTGTTCCCAGATATATGTCTGTAGGTATGTGTGCCTGGAAGCTGTACAATAATAATAACTCTTAAAACGCTGTTGACCTGGTTGGTGTGTAGCCAACTAGCTCAGCTTTTGCAATTCACATGAAGCCTACACTGCCACAGTGGGTTTGGAAAAGGCGCTGCCTGGGGCTGCTGAACCTGCGCAGCTGGAAGGGACAGGCTCCCATGAGAAGTCCAGGAGTGCAGCCTGGACAGTTTGTAGGGCAGCAGTTCATCTCACTATACCAAGTATCAAGTACCATACTTGATCTGTTTTTGAATTTGTCAGGATTGCCCTTAATCTCTGTGTCAAAGAAGAGAAGCTCAAGGTCTTGATGCCCGAGGATGGCAGCATCTCGTCAGGCAGCAGATTGCTCTCCAGCAGGAGCAGGGCTCGGCGCCCCCGGCTCTGAGAGGCTTTAGGCTCCCCCTGTTAGAGCCTGTCCAGGACAGTGACCAGCGTTAAGTGTTTTGATCAGGATGGGTAACACACGGCACATTTTCAGTGTTGCAGCCCCAGGAGTCCTGCTGCTCTGAAATGAGGTAAGGAAATGCTGAATTGATTCATGTTGTCAGACAGCATCATCTTCAGGGGGACTCTGCCTGCGGGAACCAGCTCCGCACGTCAGGGCCCATTCGTGTGAGGAGGACAGAAGCTCTGCCCTCTGGGATTGGCATCACATCATCCCTGTGGTGGCAGTGAGGGTGGAAGGGGGAGGCATCTGCAGGGTGTTCAGGGTGTGCATGGTTTTGTAGCTGGAGACTTGTTGCATGGATTGAGGCAGCAGAATAAAATAAGAAAGCCTGAGGTGTTAAGAAAATAGCAGATGCTTTCAAAACACTGCTATTGAAAAATCATCCTATCAGCATCATACCAAACAAATAGGTGCGTGCTGCTTTAGAGATGGGAATGCAGCCAGAGGTTAATTAACTTTTTCTTCATTAACAATGAAGAAAAATTAGCAAGTTTTTTTCTTTTTGCTGGTGGTGAGAGCAGAGATGCTGAAAACTGGAACCCAGGACAGATGTTTTAGATGGAGCAGGCAGTCTCCACCCTGACAAAGCCACTGAAGCTGCTTTTATTTACACCAGCTGAGACTAGTGCTTGTGGCATTTTAGGCAGTCTTCAGGCAGAGTTTTGAATATAATGAATATTTTTTAGTGAGTAACTGTCTAATAGAGTGTCAGGGTCTCTCCACTAATGACAGCAGCTTCAGCCTCCAGGGGGGACATCACAGCCACAGCCCCTTTATGTGTCAGAGATAGTCATCTATCAGAACTAAATCACATTTTTCTAAATCACATTTTCTAAATTCAGCCTGCAACTGAAAAACATTCGACTAAAAATACTAAAAAAGCAAAATGCTTTAATTATGCACCTAATTTTGGTGAGATTATTGTTCATCGCTTGTTCACTAGCAATTTGTAATAATGAAAATAATGTAACAGGCCCATAGCAGAAGCTTAGTCCATGTTTTTATGAGGCTTGCTCTCAGGGTGTAAATTTTAATTCTACAAATAAAAGCTTGGAGAGAATCATTGCAATATCCTTTTTACTTTTAGACAGAAGTTTCTATTTTAATGGCTGGAATTTGGTGTTCTGTGTAAAAAACAGAAGAAACAGGATAAATTTCACTGTCACTCATAAGCTTTTCTTCAGGCTTAGTTCTGGTTTTTGTTGTGTGTCAGGCCTTTTTTTTTTTAAATATGTCTATTAGAATAGGTTTCAAGTGTGATTTGGATCTATTCATCAGGTTGATGAGGTTTTCAGTAAGATGTTCAGAGAAAGATTATTGTGTACCCTAATGTCTGTCAAAAGTCTTATGTGACAATCAGTGGAACCTAGTCTTGCATTTAGCAAGTCTTTCCCTGCAACTCAGATTTTAATGTCAAAGCAGCTTTCCATGTCAGACTTTAATTGGTATAAAAATACACAGATACTGAATTTGAAATGTTCGGCTACTTCAAGTGACAAAATAAAAGCTAATGTATGAAACACATGGATTTCTCTAGTCCAAGACAAATGAAAAAAACAGTAAATTATGGGGTGCTTAGGGGGTTGATTTCTATTGGAGATAATATAAAGTGAAGCATATAGGCAGCAGAAATTATACTCTTGCCATTAGTTTATGTTCTTTTCTCACATCCAGAGCTGCAATTCCTCCACCTCACAGCCCTAAGGAGCCAGCTCTGCTCTGAGGCAGTGCTCTCACCCAGGGCCAAATCCTACCACCAGCACAGAGAGGAATAGTTATGGGGGAGAAAGGTCACTTAAGGAAGGCTAATCCTTGAAGCACATTTGATTTTCCACTCCTTCAAAGTGCTAGATGAACATCTCGCACAGTAACCAGGCACGCACTGGGAACAGTTCCTGCAAACAGGGTGGCTGTGGCCACTTGGTTTGTCTTAACTAATGTTTCATTATGTATTTTGAATTTAACTTTATAAAAAACTGACACATCTGGAGTTATTTATACAAAAAAAAGGAAAGGAATATAGAGTAAACCAAGGCTTTGTGCACCTTTAATTCAGGCCAGCAAATACAAATAGACCGGTGTGTTATCAAGTAGAAGATCAAAGACATATGAAGATGCCTACCTGAGTCAGGAAGATCCCCCCTTTTCCTTACACAGGGCAGAGACTTGCACTGGCACAGAGATGAACATTTAACAAGGTTAGGAGAGACCAGCCTACCAGTGTCATGAGGTTCCTCATCATGGAAATGGCCCCATGCACACCCAAGCCACTTTTGCACACTCAAAGAAAGTGTGCTGAAAGCTTTATTTCCAAAGAATAATGTTAATGTTAAAATAAGTGAATGTGTTTCCTTTGCCAGCATGGGAAGAGCCTGCCTGGTCAGAGAAAAAGGGGAAACCAGTATCACCCAGTGTCCAGGTCTTTCTGAGCCAATGTGCTGTTGGTGCTGTCAGTCAAGCTGTCTCCACAGCAAGCATCCACTAACCCTGCTGCAGGGCTAAAATGGAGACAGGGCTTGGAGCTGCATTGCTCCAAGTATACACATACACTGATTCAAGCCTGAACCCCTCCTGAATTACTCTGCCTGGAACTACTGATCACAAGTGAACTGTGCTAATGCCAAAACAAGGTGTCATGGTTGCTGAGGAAGGGCATGCTTTTGTGTCATTCTCAGGTTCTCTTTTTGTCTTGCCATAAGGGTTGACTCCCAAGATAAGCTTTGACTTATATAAAATCAAGTGGTTAGGTACTGTGCTTTCTGTTAATTCACTTTGTTATGTGTAATAAGTGCTGATGCAGTAGATATGGCTAGGACAGACAAGTACTGAAAATGAACCCCTGAATATACTGTGAATAGACCACCCATTAGTGCTCTTTACTGGCCTCATGATAAAAAGGCAATTTTTTACTGCATGTTGCACTGTTGTGCTCTTACCTTGCTGCTGGTCAACAGAACACTCAGAACTATTCTGTTGACTTTTGGCTTCTTAGTTCTGATAGAGATACTTGAGACCCATGGAAAGGAGCAGGAATTTAGACATCAGCATGGATTTCCTAAGTGCATTAACTTTACAGTATGTCATCACCTCCAAAAAACCCTTCAGAAATGAGTACACACTCACACACAGACATGCACCATTTTCCCGTACAAAACAAAAAAACATTTGTCCTCATTGCATGAAACACCCAGAGAGTAAATCCAGAGAGAGCTCGTGTCATGCAAAATGAGTATATTCCTGGGATGCTGCAGGTTGGTGACTGTGAATCACAGTGCTGCTCAGGAGATCTGTAAGTCTCTCCAGGTTTCATTGCTCCTAACAGCAACAGGTAACAAAGTAAAAATGCGTTCAGCTCTTGTAAAACTGAGTGTCTTTGGGTTTAACACCAGCTGGCAACTAAGTACCACATGGCTGCTCGCTCCAAATGGTTTAGATAAATATGTTCATTGAAAGGTTACTGGCCAGATTGAATAGCCCCAGGCATCCTGCTTCAGTTTTGGCATGGGTCCATGTACCACCCTTGCAAGAAAGGTTGTCAACTTCATTAATCTATCCACTACTTTTTTTTTTTCACCTTCTAACAAAATAAAAAGCTGAAAACATGCCTCACCTTGAAGTGATAAAATTAAAATATATACTGATTAAAATAAATTGCACATACCTGACCTGCACGTGGCCAAGTGTTAGTAATGTGATATTATAATTACCAAGTGCACCACTACATTTTCAACAGGTATGGTCAAACCACATTCAGCATATATACATATTTCTACTGAAATATACACATGTCCAGGTATTTTCAGTCATAATTTCTTAGAACATTCAAACCAGTGCTGAAGCCTCCCCTTGTTCCTTAGGTTCAGTGTAGCTTTGGATCATGTTAGTTTGCATCATTCTGCATTAAAGCAAACAACTGAAGTTAAGCCCTGGTGAAAACACTCATTTGGAGTGTTGCTGACTCTGCACTGGCTTCAATGGATTTGTCTCCACCGTTAATTAGAAGCATCCCTAGTCCAGGCTCTGTCCTGGGGCCCCAAGCAGCCCCACAGCCCTGCTGTCAGCTCATTACCAGGCTGTCTTGAGGGGCTCTGCAGGTGCTCTGTAGGGTCTCAGAGGTACCTGCTCCTAGCTGGCAGTGGAGACAGGACTGTGTGAGCTCTGGCTCCCTTCAGTGCTGTCTCAGCACGTTCCATATGCCAAACAGTCAGGATGTGCTACAGCCATACTGCAGGAAGAACGTGATCCCACACCCCTACCACAGCTTTAGGCTTGGGGAGGGGAAGGAGGGTCAGGCTGAGCCTCAGTGGGGGCAGCTCACCCCCTGCAAAGTGGGGTCTACACAGGGTTGTCAAGACCAAGTCTGTGCTCCTTGGTCTTGTGGCTTCCACCTCATCCTATACCTTCTTTAATTTGAGAACATACACAGAGCTGCACTTCTCTGGCCCTGGGACAAATGTGCCATGCTGAAAAGGGAGATAGGGTGAGCGAGGGAAGGGATCCTTCAACTTTAAATAAAACTCCCTAAAATTACCCAATCATATTTTCTGAGACAATACATTGTTGGTTTAGAAAACTCAGCTCTGCATGTGTACTTTTGCAAGCAGGGCAGTGACCATCCCTACCAGAAAGAAAAATCCCACTGAGCTCACTGCACTGTGAAATAAAATCCGAAGTTGCTAGTAGGGAGAATATTCCACTCTTCTGTGAGGTTGAAGATCTCTCCAGCTAATGACAGTAGACAGTAATTGATCTTGTGTGGCTGGTGTATTTTATTGCAGTGCTCAGCTTTTGATCTGTGATCACAGATGAGTTTTACGACAGGTTAATTTTCCAAGGCTGCTTTCTTTTCTCTCTCATATGGCATGGTTTATTTCTTAAGGAAATAGAATTAAATTAATTAAATTCCATAGTTTGCTTGAGATACAAGAAATCACCACAATTAAAGATGTCTATTTAAAGCCTGTTTTAAAAAATATTTTAGTTTTTAAGGACATGAACTAACAACAAAAATGAACAGGACAAAGTGCATAGATCAAAGAACATGCACGTATGGCATACATAGGTGGCCAGCATATATTATGTAGGTGTACCCAGTTTAAGGTACATTTCACTTATACACTCACCCAAGCATTAACATCCCAACAGAATTCAGGGTAAGTGCCAAAGAAGAGAGGGGTGAGGACGGTGAGGAAATAGGTAAGCAACAGACCAAAGAAAAAAGGCAGAGATAAAAGCAGTGTAAATGACCAAAACAAGACTTTTCTGCCACAGATCTATTTACTTCTGCAGCTTAGAAAGAAATTAATCTCTAAGATCTTCACTTTGGTTTTCTATGAATAGGCAAGAATAAATCCACTTAGAAACACTTTATTGCCACTATTACATGAAGGAAGCATTAACCTTGAAACAAAAAGCAAGAGATGAATGGCTGACTGCCCAAGCCTAAAAAGAAAACTGCCTGCCCATTGCTGCATGTACATTTGTGTGATGCCTTAAAATGGTTTTTTTTGAGGGAAAAGAACCATTTTAGAGCAAAGTAATAGCCACTCTTCTACCAAATAGTAGTTAATAAGACATCCATGGAGAATTGAGTTGATTTAAATACTTTATTCTAAAGGGTATTTAGCAACCATGTTCTCACTAAATGGATAATTAAATAAGTCACACTCTCCATTTAGAAATGCAATTCATTGTTAATGAGCTAATATCTGGGTGCACATTTTTTTTTCTCAGAATCCAGGCCCCTTTGCAGCCTCACACTGCAGTACAACCTCCAAGCTGAGAAAAGACTGCTTTATGTTTTGGATAGTCATACCACAAGTGGTAGACTACAGACATGTATGCTATCAGCTTCAAAATCAGTAACTTCCTGTGGGTATAGCCTTAAGGGCAAATTGAAATTTATGTGGCAGTGAAGTTAATGGAAATAAGATCAGGTTTTCACTGCTCATACCATATATTTTTCCAGTGGGTTCAGCTTGCTGTTGTGCTTCCCTGACTACCATGTTCCCTTCTAGTAGTGAAAGAGAACAGAGTTGCTCCTCAGACCACGTCAAACTGCTCCCACTGAGTGGGACCGAACAGGTTGGAAACAGACAGGTTTTCCTTCATGAAAATTAAACCCCAGGACTGTCAGAATTCAGTCAATTTGGAAAAGAGATCTCAATTAAATGTCTCTTTTTTCTACTCTTATGCTTGTGATTTTCCTCCATGAGATCAGATCCATCACCAGAAGGAATCTGTTATGATTGCTAATATTTATGTTACAAAAGCACAGTGAGGCTTTTAGAGATCCCAATATGTTAAGTGATACTAAAAATGTGATTTGGCCCTTTGTATCCGATTGAAGTTGCTTAAAAAAAAACAACTTAGCTTTTGACTTTAAATTCATCTTTATCCTCTCACAAGAAACTGATATTTCTCTATTTTGCAAATTCTCTTAAATAGCAGCCAACTGTAAGTCTCAGGTCCCTGTCTTAAATCCTTCTGCTAAGAGTAAAAATGCACATTATGGACTGGGAGAGGAAATGGAGACTCAGCAATGGGACTTGCCACTATCCACTTACTTCTCTAAGGTGTTAATTTGGATCAGTCCCTCATAGCAGAAGGAACCAGCTTAACTCTTTTCTTCCCCAAGAACTGAAAGGGTGTTGCTTAAGGGACAGATACTCATAAAAATATACTCACCTCCAGCTGAAAGCAGAAGTTAAGGTACACAAATTTATTCTGTAATACTGTTCAGAGATTCCTGAGCAAGCTGACATAGAACATAATTGTGACTGCAGGAACTGTGTGAGGGCTGGTGGAGAAGGGAATGCTGGGGGTGGGGGGGAGCTTTTGGTGGTCAAGGGAAAGGCTCCTGTTTCCTTCTGCCACCATCCTCAGACCTCTTCTCCTTCCCCAGACCCAGAGGAGCCCTGTTGTAGGCATTCTATTCAAGGTGAAAGCTGAAAGCTTTTTGAATAGGAGTTCATTGCTGCAGATTTACTGCCTAATCTCAGGGGAATTTGTTAGTTTAGAAATGGGAGTGTCCCTTCAGTGTACTTTGAGCATACAGCCACAGCAGGCATTACCTTGGTGAAGACTGGGTATGATATGGATTTGTCCTGTGACTAGTCATAAGCTCTTGGCCCTAGACCTTACTTTGTACAATTAATAAAGTTTGGGAATCTGAATATTAGACTTAAACATAAGCAGATGATTTAGCAGTTCAGGTTAGCAAACCTGAACAGTCTGGAAAATTAATGCAGGAAAACAGGAACAACAAATTCTAGGTAATTTACATTTTGAATAGGACAGAAATCATAGAACTTACAGGTTGTAAATCCTTATAGAGTCTTGCTGTAGGTGCAATTAATTATCAATTTGGAATCAGAAAAGTTCAAAATATGGGCAAGTTCATTAAAACAGGAGGATAAATGGGGAACCGTGCAAAAACCCCACTTGTCCTTAAATCACGGATTCTCTAGGAAATCAAATCTCTGCCCTTGAAGAAGGATATCTCAGTCTGCTAAATGCTGGCATGGGTGATCTGAATCCATCATGTCAGAAGTATAGTTGTCCTGCTGGAAGAACTCCAGAAATGAGATTAGCAGTTGTTCAAGCAGGAAGTAATAAAAGCAATTCAGCCTCCTCTGGGGAAAGGTAATACCACAACAATGTGATTTTCCTGGGATAATGCAGCATTAGGCTGGTGAATGAGTTGATGTCATTGATTAAAGGTAGACTGGAAACTGTGATTACTCCAGTGAAATAAGTTTCACTCACAGAGAAAGGGCATAAATCATGATATGTACCTGAAAAATAGTCTGACATTATTCCCAAGAAGATAAAATGGCTACAAACCCACATGGGTATCATACAAAAATTTTCAAGATTATATTGATGGCAACAATCCATCACGCAGCATTTTAGTTATCAGTTGGGAATGTCTAGATACCATCCAAAATCCAAAAATGGACAAAATAATGCTTCATGAAGCTTTCAGTTTTGCCCACACAGCTGCAGAAAGAAAAGCTGAACCCTGAGTGTTTGGAGCCCTTGGAGCCCGGTTCTGTTTTGAATTGACAGAGCAAAGAGGTGAGGTCCCACTCCTCTCTCCTGTGGTGGGTCCACAGATATCAGTGATGGGATTTCACAGGCTTGTACTGCAGTGAATGGCTGTAGGAGATGATGTGCAAGTCAGCACCCTAGCCTGCAGATGGAGAAAATACCTTTTCTCAGCCACTGAGAAAAGGTGTTATTTCAAACAAATGCATGGTATCTTTTTGAATTATCATTCCTGAAAGAACACAGAACACAAGAAGAAGCTGAGCCAGTGGGACAGGAAGATACATACAAACTGTGAGTAAAAGCACCGAGGGCAATTTGGCAGCCTAAGGAGTAATAGAGGGATGATAATGAATAGGAACTGTTTTTTCAGGCACTGAATACAGCTACTGTGATTCAGATTTGGAAGCTGTATAAAGGTCTGTAAAGAGTAGGAAAAACCATTGAGACTCCAGTTCTGAGCAGATCCTATGTAACCCCAGGGGTCAGAGTTTGGTGCTATGATAACACATCTGACTGCTTAACTGGAATGTTTTTATAGCTACATGTAAAATGATTTCAGGGAAGGCAGACCTGCAGCTGAACCATTTATCATTGATTATGGGCTGCCTGGGTTCAGATTATGTCTCAGGAGCAAAGATGCTTCCTGTGGCTCTACCTTAAGTGTACATATCAGAGTAGGCATCCTTTACTCCATGACTGGCACTCTTTCTCTGCTGTGGAAACTAAACAAATGCAGTGTCAAAGGAGCCCTTAAATGCTCTTACTGGTCCAAAACAGTCCCTTTCCTATTTCATGAGCTGTACATTACCAAGTGCAGAAAATGTATGGACCTCAAAAAGACTCCCTTTCTACTGTGACAAAGACCACTTTCCTTTTCCAAGAGACAAGGGGATGGACAGAGATTTGACAGAACTGTTAACATTTGGAGAGAAAAAAAATAGGAGCCAGAGGAGTGCAGCTACTGTCTGGAGCTGTTACTCTGATTCAGACAAGGGTGAGACAAGATGAGACCCAAATCTGAACAGAAAGAGGCATAAAAACTCACATAGGATACCAAGAAAATATATAATGGTTGACATGCTGAAAGCAAAGAGAAATTGAGTTGGAAGACACAATATTTCCTCTTTCATAAATGTTGTAAAATCTCTGTGCAGAGAAGTTTCACAAAGCAAGGAAAAATGTGGTCAGAGGGGCTTTTAGAGGCAGTCACAGACAGCTCACTTGGTAGAAATGCAAAGGTAAGGATGAAAAGGGGAGCTACATGGAGCAGGCTGGGAGCTCTCTTTTGGAAAGGAGACATCAGATACCAAAATGGTGAGTAGACTTTGGTATTTCTGTTCCATACATGCACAATGAAAATTCTTTGTGAGTTTATGTGATAAGACTGGCAAAACCCCATTTCTTTCTGAGTTATTCACTTAATAGGAGTTTCTGCATTTTGACAGTATGAAAAAGGCAATGTAATTAAATGGGTGTATAAACTGAGTAGATATCATGGTCAAGCAGACATCACCTATTGCAGGGAAATGCCATTGAACTTGCCCCATATAATTAACAAACAATCATCAGCTTGATCAGGCCCTGCAGAGATGTGCTTTCATTAGCCTGAGCTGGCTATTGATGGCTTCCTGCATTTCCATCACCCCCTGGAGCACAAGGCAGCACTTCACATGCGTCTGTATTCAGGACTGGTTGGTCAGACAGGGGGAAAGACTGCTCGGGGCCAGCTGGGATAATGATTTTTAACAGCTGAACTACAGATTCCTAGGCAATTATATAAAGTTAATTCAGTTTGTAAATCCAATTAAAAATAAGTTTTAGCACCATGAAAAGCAAAGCTTTTTACTATAATTATAGAAATATGCTTTTTCTAATTATTTTTCTTACCAGTATGCAAAACAATATTTGATGAGTATAGTTCTGTATTATCAGCAGTTTACAAATATCACAAAAATTGTGCAGGTTTGAAAGCCTGGCTCTGGTTAAGTGAGAAACGAAAAAATTCTAAGCAAGTTCCCACAGAGAATCAGGAATTGTGTCAGGCTTTTGATTTAGTGGCATCAGAAGTTCCCGAAGGTCTGCAGCCAGCGAGATTCTCACAACTGAAGAAGCAGCTCCTTGTTTGATAAGTTTAGGCTGCCCATGCACACTGGCTCATAGCCACAAGTTTGAAATGAGTGCAGCTTTTGTGGGAGTGCAGGAGTAGCTCCTAGTGACTGTGGGATTTACTGGGTTTTGGCATTCATCTGATATACTTGACCATGTATTCTAATGAGCATGTTAATGTTATAAAAATGTGATAAAATAAGCCTTCAGTAGGACACCTGTGTAATAATGGCTTCTGTTGTTATTGTATGTCATATTGCATATATTTCAGGGTATCAACATGGCAGCACAAAAAAAAGAAAAAATCGAAACTCTTTAAAATAATATAATTCAAAATTGCTATGAAACATCCATTCCCCAAATTCTACAGGAATAAATACAAATTTATCATCCAAATCCACAGACAATCTTGGCAATCTCAATTTACATACCTTTTTCTTCAAGTAAGGATAAGGATTTCAAAAAGAGGGATGCTCCTGAAATAGGATATATTTTATTTTCAGGTAACATGAGCAATATACACGGACACTGACTTGCCTTTCTTAAGGACCTCTCTACCTAGGTAGAAAAGATATAACAAATGAAGTACAGTCTTGAACTTTTCAGTGTTGTGACTACATGATAAATACATTTAAAATACATTGGAAAGATCCAGGTACTCTCTCTGGCATTAAATTCACCATCTTTATTCATCTGAGGAGATTTATGGCTCTTTCTGCCTTTCTCAACATGGCCACAGTTGAGAGTTGCTACACTAAAAATACCAATCTGGTCGAAGACCCAGGTAGGCCTGGATCCTCATTTCACTGACTTTTTTCTTCTTCTAGATGTCTTTTTATTATTGGCCTTTTCCACAATCACTAAAAATTTGCATAACATCCCAAGTGTTTTTCACTGCGTCTTCACAATCCTTACTAACCTTCACAGCCTCGTCCCAGTACTTAACCTGCAAGATTCAAACTGCTTCTATCCAAGCAAATACAGAAAATGTGTGACAATACAGAAGAAGTGTTGCCAAGCACTTGGTAGCTGAAAGCCTGTAAGGACTCATAGGAGGGTTTGAGGAATGTGGCACCTCTTGGGAGGATCTTTGCATAGGTTGTGTGCTAATTCTGAAAACCGATAGAGTCAAACCTGTGGGGTTTTTTTTAATGTATCTGTCTAAAATGGAATTTGAGGTCAGTAGAGGGGCTTACTTTCCTCTTGAGTGTTTTCAGAGCTCATTGTTCCCTCCTGTGCCCAGGACTAGTTTTGCCCCTGGGACTCCTGGAGGGACAGAGTTGATGGAAAAACTCTAACATCTGCACATGGGTTGCCTTCAGCTTTGTAAGATTTGCCGAAAACAGTGGTGGCATCTCAGCCCTTGCAGATCTGGCCAATTTCAGCCCTACTCTTCTTTCAGTGTGCTGCAGTAATTATCAGATGATGAGAAACTCTCCACAGCCTGCCTCCCCTGGCAGCAAGGCTGCCAGCTTCAGACAAATCTTGGCTGTCTCCCAGTGCAGGGCTGTGAGCCCAGACACCAATGAATGACCCTCTTCTGCCATACAGACACAGGACACGCACTCCTTTTGAAGGAAACTGCTGTGAGGTGAGTTCTTCAGCTGTCCTTGCATTTAGTATGCTAAAATAATGTCCTTGTGTTTTAAGGAGGATGTGTTATGGAGACAGTAGATTTGTTCAAGATAGGTTCAAAGAAGCCAGGGATTTTGGGAACTCAGGGAAAGCAGGGATGTGTGTCTCTCTCATCTAAAGTGAGTTGATAAAAACCCCAAAACTCGCAGTTATTTCACTTTTCTACCTGTTTGCTGATAAAAACACTTTGCAGCTCCTTGACAAGCATTGTGTTAATGAGAACAAGGTGTCTATGAGGCATAAGGGGTACCTGAATAGTTCTGAAATATCTCCTTCCAAAATTGTGGACAATATCCCTCTTGCTCCATTAATTTAAATCACACTGAACTCACAATAGAGGTAAATGAGAGAGAGATAAATGTATGCAAAGAAATAATTTGCTTGGTTTGCATTTTCTAACTCTCTTTCCTCTAAATGGAATACATATGTATATCAATATATGTTTGAAATATCAAACATACATCCATCTATGACTTTTACTTTGGCTGACAGAGGGGGAAGTGCCAATTTTTTAAAATCCTGGTGTAGAGCCTTACTCATGTTTGGATGGTACTTTGTGGGCATCCAACACTGTCAGTTCTGACTCTGGATCCTGGCATCTAAGAATTGTAGCTGTTTGCCACTGTGTCCTCCTCTGACTTTACTAAGTGTAAGGCTTGGACTAGATCAGCCTGCTGAGATTAGGGAATACCTCATTTTATGTGTCACTGGCATATATGGGTTACTGAGATGGCAAAGAAGCTCATTTATGTAATACAGCCTGCACATTTCTATGTGCCCCAAGGGGAGATATTTGCTGCAAAGCACTGCCAAAAATACATGCTTAAAAAATTAGTAGCTTTGGGGGATAAAAATGGAACTTGAGCAGCTATAAGGATGATTAGCTCCTTAAATCTCTTCTGTGAATCCCATTAAATTCAACTTCTACTGCCTGAAGAGCTTCTGTCCTCTCCCCCTGCCAGCTCCCAAGATAAAGGGAATATGTAATGCTGGACAAAATATTATTCTAACAGAAGGCTTCCCTCATAATTAAAAAGGAAGAAACACTCACCAGTTCCCAAATCACATGGGATTTAGCTCCATGTAAAGACACCATTTCTGACCATTTCTGACCAGTTTTGCATTCCCTTTACTGACCTGCAGAGTTGTTCATGAATACTTGAAAGCTATTAACTTCCTAAACAACCTCAGAAGCAACCAAGGAGAATATTCAGAACCACTGCATTTCCATAGAGTGCTTTGTTGTTGTACCTTTGTGTAGAAACAACAAAAAGTAGAGTCTAGAATTATTCCCTTTTTTGGGTTTTAAGACATTGCAGTACTGTACAGTGGTGCAGATGTTGAGAAAAAGGGTCTGCTGCTGAGAATATCTGCTCCCTCTCACAAAATTTGAATTCACTGTGACCCCATCATCCCTTCTATGTCTAGCTGAGCTATCTGGAACCTGGACAGAACCTGGAATCTGGACTGCCTCCAAGGTGCTCCCATGCACACTCAGGTTGTACACGACCTGAAATCTAAGATGCAGTTTCTCCCCGTGTCGACCAACCCTGAACACACAGTGTGTATCAACCCTCTGACCTTCCACTGGCACCTCTGGAGGCTTTCCACATTCATTTTGATAAAAGCAATAGTCACCCAAAGGCTTTTTAAGAGGCACAGAAATCCTTAGTGGTGCACATAAATAGCTGTGTGGGGTTCAGGCTGCATAGAAGATGACAAAATCTGGGACACAAAGCTGGTGGAAAGCACCCGGATAAGGGTCTTGTGGAGCTAAAAAATGAATCCTGGAAAAAAAAAGGCAAGCACATGAGAGAAAAGAAATCTCTGGATTTAATGTGGGACAGACATTTTGAAAAAAATTGTTTGAACGGTTATAAGTTGTGTTGTTAATCTCTGGTATTTATTGGGAGAATTTCTCACAAATATAGTCCTGCAAAACCATGCAGTTTGTCTAGTTGGTCCTTTGTGAGCATGTGGTCAAAATTCATTAGAATTTCGATCTTAACTGTGATCATCTTTTTCCCAGCCTTGAATCCAGTGTACTTCCCCAAGCCCTGTACTGGCACAGCATGAACCCCAGGAACACAGGCTGTTTGGGTGCCAGCCAAATCCTCATTAACCCACTGACTATTCCAATCACATACTGATCCAACATGTCCAAAAGGGTCAAGGAAAATAAGGGTCAGGAGAGGGTGGTGATGTCTGCTGGTGATGTAAACACAGTGGTGCTGCAATTTCATCACTGCCTCTGATACAAAAATACACCAACAGGTATGTGGAATCTTGGAGAATCTACAGTCTACTCTTGGGAGATAAGGGAACATTTTTTTAATATGAGGAGAGAGTCTGGGTTTGGTTCATGATATGTGTATGGATAATCCATTTCTTATGGAATTGGTCTCTCGCATTGTAAGACGCTGAAATAATCGCCAAATGCCAGATGTGACAAAAAATGTAATCACCCTGGTTTTGACCCCATTTTTAATCTTGCGATAGCTTTTTGTTTCATACACACACTTACAACTGAGCCCAAACAGTAAGGATGTTTTATGCCATCGTGACAGAATGAGTACATATTGTGCCTCCAAATCTCATAATTCCAATAAGGGATCTGATGAATAAATAAAAGTTAATGTAAGCTCTGCATTAAAAGGTTGCCTCCTTTGAAGTCTCTTTCTCTGACCCATTATCTCAATTATATCCTATGTTGCTACTGCAAAGCAAAGGTTTGATTATTTGTTAGTTTATAGTCCATCTGATGTAATACCTAAAAGAGATCCAAATCTCATTTGTATTTTCTCAGGTCATGACTTTTATTTCCATGTCTAAAGCTTGGTGAAGTTTTGCAATAGCTTGACACAGCTTCCCTACCAGAAAAGCAGGAAAGGCTGCTGGAGGATGGTCTTTGTGGACAAAACCAACACAGGATTCCTCAGGTTTGATTTTGCACAGATGCTGGTACAAAACACGAGAGTTCAAGTAACCTATCTAAAGGAAATTCTTTACAACTCTAAGCATTCTAGAGAGTCAATGAGTTCTTAATTTTACCATCAGAAAGACGTTTGTCAATTTCCTTTCCTATATCTTGTACCAAATATAGAATATTTGCTCTCATTACTACAGAAGAGCTCTCAGATGTGAGCATTGAGTGTGTTTGTAATTAACTACAGCCTGTCTTTGTTCTCAACTCATTTTTCCAATATTAAAGCAACATGTTCTTCGGCAGCTTATTGCTCAGCTGTAAGTTGGTAATGTTTGCAGAGGCAAACAGAGCACTTCAACTGTCCATGTGCCATCCTTCCTGAGTTCAGCCTGAATGATGGCCTGTGGCAATTTTGTCTGAAGCAAATCAGTAAAAATGCTTAAACTATTTAAACGAAAATATTGTTACCTATATTTTTTCAATTTCTAATTGCATTTCCTAGTGTGTTTTGACTTACCCATAGTACCAGAATGTTCACAGCATCTCTGTAGAGAAAGGATATACATATTCATGCATTTAATCTTAAATGTCAAATCAGAAAAGCTGTTTTATAATCTCATTATCAAAGTGGGAAAGACAAACTCTAAAAAGTTACAAAGTGCTAAAATGAAACTTTTCTGCTCAAGCTTAATTTACCTTTTTAATGCACGGATTATACTAATTTTTTACAAAATAGGCATAGACTATTTTCTCCACCAAGTTGTTGCCTCAGTGAGCATACGCTAAGTAGTAGGCAAAGCAGCACTGTGGATATACCATGGAAGTGGTTTGGCATTATTTAACAGGAAATGTTACTTACAGAGCTTCAACCAGTTGTGCCCACCTGATGCTGTTTCCCCTGCCCAGGCATTCCTTGTCTCTCCAGGAGCTCTAACTGACAGCTCTCCAGCACTCCCCTTTGAGCTCTCTGGTCCAGTACCACCTTGGTCAGCACATCAAACCTAGCAGGTATTGAATCAGGCTGCTTCTAGCACAATACCAGGACCCCAAAGTGAGAAAAAGGCTGTCCTAAAGTTAGGCCAAAAAGGCAGTTTCAAGAAAAGTTTGGCTTGCTACCGGTAATTCTGGGGAAAAATTCTCTCTCTGTTCCTCATGCAACTCAAGCTTGTTGCAGAACAGGGAGTATGAAGCATGTTTGTATGTGAGAATGACACATAAGAGCTCTGAAGTCAAAGCTGTACTAGTAAATTAAACAGTCTTGGGGTCCTGACACCCACCTGTCTGCACTCTTAAGTGATGGTGACAGTGACAGTTTTGATCTGGACCAATGAGCTCTCTGATAAACAGTTCACTGGCACCATTTGGAAAGTAGCACAGCCAGGGACCTTTCCCAGCAGGCAGCAGGGAGGCCCCCCTGCTGTACAGAGAGAGATTATAATGATGCCATGGGCAATGTCAGGCCAGCTGGTCTCTGTACTAGACATGGCACATTTAATTTTTTTGCCTGAATATATTTTGACTCAGTCATGCTTATTGTGCCCTGACACATTACACCTTTAACCTGTAAAACAGTGGCAGCCTTTACTCCCTTGGGCAGTCATTTCCCTGAGTTTGACCAAAATTACAGGAGTAACAGCACAAAAACTACATCCCCATCTAATGACAAGACCATTTCCAAAGGACAATGTTCTAGGGTTTCCTGAAGAGAAACATCAGCATTTTAGGAATTTGTTAAAGACTGCATTTGGGCATGGAAAATCACAAGCTGTCTAAAAACATCCTAGTCTGGCAATAATAAAGGCAAGTTGAACAAAAATTCCTAATGCAAATATAAGGTGACATTGATAGAACAGTTCCTCCAATAATGACACCTGTAGGAAGCTCTTTAGCAAGAGGAACAGTAGGGCTGTAGAGATGACACTTACTTTTCTTAGTTCCACCAGCACAGCAGCAGAGAGCTCATCAGTTTCAGGTGTGTTGGTAACCTGTGGTGTGGTGTGAGCAGCCCCTTTGTTCTCTCCAACACACTGCTGGCTAGTAATTTATATCTGGACTACATTAAAGCCTTAATTTCCAACAATTTTACCTTCATTTTGATTTTACCTTCATCAGTGTTTCAGGCAGAAAACACTGTATTCCTTCTCCAGAATCTCTCTAAAAGGTCAGCTCACCAAGGGGGGGTTCTTTGGAAAGCTGCAGGAATAGCATGTGGGCTGCCACATAAGGTGCACGCAGCTGGTGCTCAGCAGCTGTGAGCTGAAAACCAGTACAGAGCTCCAAAGAGACTGCTGCCAGGCTGCTAGCTTGTTTTGTGTTTGGATTTTGTGTTTGGAATTTATTATTTTTTTTTTAGTTTTGCTACCTAGCAGTGACTTTCTGGTCTTGATTTTTTGCTTTCTATATACATGGCTTTAAAATTCTTATTTGCTATAGGATTGTTATTGGCAATTCCATCTTTTATGCTTTACTGATGTCAGGTTTTTAACAGAAGGAGCCTTTCTGGCATGTGTCTGCAGCATTTTGATGACTGGGTCTGTTGGAAAGTATCACCTAACAGCATGACAGTGTCACTGCTGATGCCTGAAATGTGTCCTCATGTCCTTAATGCAGCTGAACTTAACTGGACACAGCCGATTTTCAGATTCTGTTTGAAAAACAGAAACTGAATGGAAAAATAACACATGATCTCCCCCCACACATGACTCTGGATCTGGATGGGTGCTTGGGGCCCATTACACGCTGTCTGAGTGCTCTCCACCACTGGCACTGCGGACTAAGGCCAGATCAGAAGCAGCCTGGCCACAGCCCAAGTGTTCATCTGCATCTGCTTCCAAGGCAGTCCTTGCTTCCCCATACAGGAACAATCTGCACCTCGCCTCAACCTAAGCCAAACACCGGGGGAATAAACAGAGACTTTTTCACTCTGTTCTGATTTGCACTCAGTCTGTTCTCTGATATTTTGTTTGCTTTGTATTCCTACTGTGTTACAAAATATCTCACAGCTATTTGGATCTCCTGCTTGGAGCACCTGCTTTTTTTGAGGAGACTATTTAAATCACGGTAAGGGGATATATTGTTGTTCTCAGTGTCAACTCCAGAGAGCAATAACCCTGTGGCATTCTGGGATCTGCTCATTTACCCACCTGTACATTTGGCTTTTTGTGTCTATATTGTTTATTTATAGTGTAATTTCAGTGACTGCAGTCTGGAACATGTCAGCTATCTGGAGGTCACTGGAAAATAAGTAAATATGCACATTATATATTGATGAATCATTTTTCCTACTGTATTCAAAATGCTAAGCTGGAAATTAGGATCTTGATCCAGCAAATTTTACCATGTGGGTAGTTTCATTAACCTTATCAGAAATGGGAGGACTTTGTGTATAAGGGTCTTTTCAATCTTTGAGTGAGACAATGACAAGAAAGTCAATAAATTTCTCTAATGTTTGAATTTCAGCGCTTAGCAGTTTAGGGGAACACAACAGCTTTATCTGTGATACATTTTAGCAAAGCCAAATTCGGCATATTACTTTTAAAAAATATACAGATATTTAGGAAATACAGGCATGTGCTGGCTGAGTAGTTAAAATGCAATTTGGTGAGCAATTTTAAAATGCATACCCAATTTACAAATAATCCACACTTCAAAAAACATTTAATACTTTTTTACAAGGAATAGTATCTTTATTTTTCCCCCTTGAGCAAGATTGTGGGGTTTTGCCTTGGAAAATTCATGGAAACTTGATGGGGAGTCAAAATTTTATGGTAAAGACTGTAGCTGTTACAAAAGCAGAATTAACTGGTACCTCTTTCTACACATAGTCTTTTTTCATCTCAACATGAGTTCGAAGTAGCTATCTAAAAATATGTTTATAATGAAGCTCCAGGGACTGCTGCATAACACCCTCTTGTACAGAGAAAGGTTTATCAACCTGCTATTTCAGGACTCTAATGCATCTGGGTAATTTACATTGAACTCTCAGAAATCTTCTAGAGATCCCTAGTTATCCCATTAACTGAACTTATTCTGTGTTATATACAAACTATTTATTTCCTGTCAGGCTTGATGGGGTTTTTCAAAATGGCAAAAAGAAGTACAGTCTGATGCTGTATATATACTCAGGGGTCTGTGTGCAGGGCAAATTTCTAGAGGGTGATCTTTGTTCATCTTGATTGGCTTCCGTATTCTGGATCCTCAAGCAAAAAAAAAACAAAACAATCAATTAAAAATGTACGCACTTGAGGGAACATTGTCTCTAGTAGCTCCATAGCTAAGAGTTTTCTTCTATTTTTCTCCTGCAAGTGACTGACTGAGAATGATTCCAGCACTGTGCAAGGTAGCATTCAGAGTGGAACCTGGTAACTAAAAGCTTCTGCTAAGTGGGTATATACACTGCAACTCAGCATGGGATCTGACTGTCTTAGGCAATCCCAGAAGACAACATTTTCATAAAGGGAGAGAATTATACTGGGGGCAAATGCTGAAGAGGGAGAAGTTGAGAAGAAGAAAGAAGGGTGTCTTGGAACAGCCAGGAATCATGGAACCAGTCAGGATGCCTGATCTTCAAGGGAAGTTCTGGTAAAAACCTGTATATCTGGTAAGGTTTCAATGCTATATTTAACATAGTTGTTGCGCGCAGAGCAAAAGAAAACTATGTGATCTTGTAGGAAGAAATTTGATTTTGTAGAGGAAGGCGGGGTTAAATACTCAAACACTGAGGCTAGAGAGTGCATTCTGTTCTTTTCTCAATTAAAAATAGTGTTTTACAAAAAATCCTAACATAGGAAAGGGAGACATTTTCAAGAAAAAAAAATCTTAGGCTAGAAGTGACATGCTCCTTTCTTTTAGATTATTTTTTTAATGATTGAAAATACAATAATCTGATAATGAATATGTAACTCTATACATAGCAAGACCCTAACCTTCACACTTCATCCAGAGTGCCAAAGGAAAAGAATATTATGCTTTTCAATCTACACAGTCATTCTAATTCAAAATAAACACCAGTACACAGCAGTTTCAATCAACAGACTCTTAAGCAGAAAGATATTTGCCCTGATTTTACATATTAATTCTCTGGTTTTAACATCCTTTACATGATACTTCCTTCTTACAGGTCAGTCATTTCAGCTTCACAATTTCTACCTCCTAGTTTTATCTGCAGTTGACTGTAGGAGTTAACCAAGAGGTGGAGTGAGGTCTCCCTTCCCTTTCAAACAGATGCTGGTCATCACAGTTGTTTATCTAATACTGCTGGGTCAATACTGTTTGACTCTGAATAGAGACACACCAGATGCGTTTTTTTCTTAGAGTATGAGGATATTTACCATGGAGAATTCTCCATCTGAGCTACACATCAAGTCTCCCTCTAGTCCATGGAGAATAATAAGCATGCTCATCTCACCCTTATCTACAATAAGTTAAATGAATTACATCCTAAAATTGCCTCGTTTCTCTGTTCACCATAAACGGAGATCAGCATGAGTTGTGTGGTTGTAGGCATTTATACAGCAGACACAGGAAGGTAGATGTGATTAATCCAGGCACTGCCTTGGTATTTCCAGCAGATTTCTCTGTTTTGAAATTGACAGGTTATGGTACGACTGAGCGGGTTCGAGGCAGGGTAGTAAATGAAGTAGCCACTGTTTGTGTTGCCCTATCTTCTTACAGAAAGTAGCAGGTGTTTCCATCATCATTCAGTTAATGCAAAGAACATGGGCAAAATAAACTTTTACAGCTTCAGAACACAATATTGCTATGGAGTGGATAACCTAAAACCGGCACTGAAGATACCAGGAATTGGTTTTGCTTTTGCCTGTGGCTCTTGAGACACAAAAACAGTCTAGTTGAGATTTAGGCGTCAATAAGACAATCACCAGGCTGAAGGAGCTTTAAAGACATCACCTACTACAGATAATCTCCTGAGACAAGGTCATCTTTAGTGAGATTATTTTTGGCTTTACTAAGCTGCCAAGTTGGAGACTTCAAACCTCTAGTATTTAAGCTGGTGCTTCCTAGTTGTAGTTTATAGCCACTACTTGTCTTCTCTGCTACGGGCTTGAAGAACAGGTGAACCTCTTCCACCTTTTCCATAAGAGACTGCTATCATATCACCAGCTACTTCCCTATTCTCTAAGCTAAGCAATCCTATTTTGTCTGATTTTCTCATACATGACTCAGCATGTCTCAGCTCTGTCCAACTGCTCCACATCCATTTGTTGTCATGTCCAAAAATAAAAGGGTACTGGTATAAAACCTTGCCAGACCTGTGGTGGGTGGAAGGACTGGCTTACAAGTTGTGTATGTTGCTATTTCTAAGTCCCAGTACAATGTGTGATTTTCCTTGCAGCACTATGACAGTGTTTGCCTGTGCTTGGGAATCATCTCAGATAACCCACGGATCATCTCCTACAGCACACTGGTTTTCCTCAGATAGATTCTCCACGTGTCCATTCTACTTTGAAGTAACCTGTCCTCTGTCAGGCTAACTCATTGCCATCTTTGAATTTGATGTGTGTGATGGGTCTTTGCATGCCTTGTTCCCCTGCCTCCCTTCTCCATCTCTGATGGCCCATTTGGTTTGTCCAAAGATGCAAACACCAGGTGGGTATTGCAGAAGGAGCCATCTAGGTGCTCACATAATTAATGTGCTCCAGTGATGGGGGAGATGAAGAGTTTGCCATTTACTTTGGAGCTCACAGCCTGCATACAGGTATAAAATGCTGCAGGAAACTGGGCCATTTGGGTAAACTGGTCTCCTAAGGTTACAGGCAGCTTCTATGTGGACTGCTACCTCTACACACACCCCAGTAGGGAGGGACTCCTGCAGGGTGTATCCAGCCCAAAGACAGGAAACACTCCCTGTTGTATGCACGAATGAAAAGCACCAAGATCTAGTGAAACAGGGAGATAAAATCCTGAAGCAGCTACATAGATGTTTTATGGATTTTAATTGTGAATTCTAAAAGGCCAAAGACTTTGAACCTGTATGTTTCTAGCTGAACCAGTTTATATTATAACCATTTAGAAATAAACTGTTGAGCAAATCTGAGAATAAGTGGACTGAGCCACAGCTGGAAGTTTAGAAAGCAAGTGGGTCTCACTAAAATGCTTCAGTCAACAGGAGGGACCACAAGCTAAGTGCGCTACAATACATGTAATAGATGATAGAATTGTTATTTACATGCTGCACTGGCAATATTTAGATACTGCATTAGCAATAAATCTAACCACAATCATCCATATAATCACTGTGTCCTACTTCTTGTGTCTGGCCAAGGGCCTTCTCTCCACTGTTCTGCCACTGTAAGCCATGTAGTATTCTCTATTGCTCATCTCAATGCAAGTACATCATGCCAAGGCAGGCCCTTGACACATCTCTCAGACCCCTTCCCATTCTGACTCTGAGTTACTGCTAATTACCCTGACTATTCTCTTCCAACTACTTTTGTAGGCAGGCAACAGCATTTTTATCTAAATCATCCTTCCCAGTTTTCTCAGTATCTATTATGAGGAACCTTAAAAAATTCCCAATATTTGACATCAGCTGCCTTTTATCTTTCCTCAATAGAGGTTAGGCTGCTGTATGAGGAGGTTAGACCAGTCTGTTACAACTTGGTCTGGACATATCTGCAAAGCAGCAGACAGGCAGATTAACAAAAGGATCTAAGTGCCACCTAACTGTCATTTCAGATATCTAAGACTTGTATCATACAAACTTATAGCTTCTAATAACTTAAATTCCCTGGATGTTATGTTTTCTTGTAGGAAGTGTGTATTTTTCCAAATACAGTCTGCACCCCAGTAACACTTAGCTCCTAAATCCCAGCAGGATTAAGAGTGTACCACTGAAGCTTTGTGGAAAATAAATGAAGATTTAACAGGAGAGAAATGAAGAAAAAGAAATTATGTCATTTATCCAGGATAGAGATGTTCAAGTTCCAGTTGCTGTTCAGAAGAACAGTTTCTACATGTTCCATTAGAATGTCACTGGATGAAAAAAACCCCAACCAGATGGATAATAGGCTGAATTTAAATTTTTCTTCCTAAAGTACCCTTTGAACAGAGGAATTGTGTGCATTGCAGTGTAACGATGCAGTTTGTTGTGATTAGTCACAAAAATGTTAGGAACTAGAGAGGCATTAATTGTCAGCTGTAGTTGTTGGGGTTTTTTGTCCCCTGAAGTATTGTATCTGCTAAGCACAAATTGCACCAAAGCACCAAGGGATTCATTGGAGCGTTTTATTACCCCTTCCTTTATTTCTCTACTTTTGTGTCCTTTTAGAAGAAAATACCTTGCTTGAAAAAACATGAGTGAAAAAAGTGTAATCTTTTGAAGTGGAAGTTTCTGGTCGAGTTTAAAGATTAGCCTTTTATTAGAAAATCTCAACTACTGAGCAGCCAATTTGCATGAGTCCCATGAGAATTCTTTACATTAAGTTTTGTCATTTTTAGTTGAAAAGATTAAAGACTTTTTTGGATCTCAAAAAGAGAAGATTTTTATTGGATGAAAATTAGGACATAGTCCCTTTTATTATTTTCTTCCAGATGAAAATTGTTCTAAATCCATTTGTGCACAGGAACATGCATACATGGCTGTATCTATCTCAATATCATCTCCCTCTATCTCTCTCATGTGTCTGTATGTTTGCCTACATGCACATGCAGTCAAGACAAGGTGACCAAACAGATTTCAGATATGAATGGAGGTTTCAGGGTTGCAGTAGCACTACTAGCAGGTATGTGATAGATTTCTATGTCTCTCATGTTGTAGCTGTAGGGCTACAGCATGCTTTTCAGCATCTGCATTGCCATAGAAGAGCTCACCATGGCATCCACACAGTGCCGAATTTAATCAGGACACAAGGAAAGAAAAGCTGAAGTACAACTTTTGAACCTGATGAAGAAGACATTAGGCTACCTAAAACAGGGTGTCAAGAAACCAAAGATACAGAGAAAATGTAATATTTAAGCAGGGCTGTTCTGATAAATAAGAATTAAAACTAAGTGAAGATGATGGTAGTCTTTGGTGATGTATTTTGATGCTGTTCCAGTACATCATTTTGATACACCTTATCTCCTGTACTAGTGATCATCAAGCAAATGCGTCAGCAAGCAGTAAACTTGGCTGTGTCTTTACCACTGGGGTGATATTTTGGTTGTTTTGTTTCAGACATTTGAATGGCAGAGTAGCTTTGCAAGCACAGCAGCATCCTAGCCTTGACACAGACATGCCCATATTCCCCAGCTGAAGACAATGGCAGTAACAAAGAAGCCACCCACTACTAACCTTGATGGCAACTAACAGCAGAGATAACAGTGGACATACAATTTTTAGCACTAATCTTTCTCCCATTTCCACCCACAATCAGGCAGGGCTGTATCGGCTTCTGCATCTTGTCCTGTCAGGAAGATTTCAGATAAGATTTAGGAAAAAGAGGTGAAATCCCACATTGCTAACAAGCAATGACTAGCAGGCTAGTGCAAATACAAATGTGCTAGAGGTCCAAGGCATCTGCCACACCTTAGGAGAAAGCATCTGGTATTAATGGTAAATATATAATACACAAGTACTTTCTGTGACTGAGAGTCTTCCATTAGAAATGCTCCTTCTGCTCCTTCTAGAAGAGTTTCTTAAAATATCATCAAAGAATTGTTTCATACTGTTCAGAAAACTAGAGCATGCTGTAGCCTCTACAGATATGCTGAATCCTACTGCACAGAAATGTCTCTTTGAAGTAAATGAATTCTTTCTTTTTGTATGGCTGATGAATATTTTATTTTTAAAAGCAAATAAAAAGTGACATAGAAATATGCATTATATATTACCCACACAAAATGATGCTGAAAGAACACAAAAATCCAGAGTCCAAAGTAAAGATTATGTTTGCATTGTTACTGAGGTTTGAATGAAGTGACTTTCTTTGAAATAGGTGTATTTGCTTTTGAGAGCCTTACTGCAGCATGATTTCAATGCAGAAAGTGCTTAAAAGAACTTATCAAGACAGGAGAACTAAGCTCCATATCTTTCACAGTGTATGTGTTACTGCACAAGCCACTTCAGTCATTTTTATTTTCAACAACAGTAGGTGTGCTCTTTATTCTCCATTCAACCAGCTTGAAGTGCCAGTCTCAGCCCTGACTTTAGGTAATCTTATCTACCTAGCTTAGGTAGATAAGATTACTTCAGCCCTGACTTTAGGTAATCTTATCTACTTTCTACCTTGCCTATAAAGAATATGGAGAATGTTTAGCATTTTTGATTTAAAAAAGGGCATCTAGTTGCTGAGATATTTGCAATTTATTTAGTAATTTCCACATGTCATTTTGTACCTTAGATGCCTATACTGAAATGAAGATACTAAAATTTTGTCATACCTGTATTTTTTGGAAGAAAGGTTTTGAAGACGGGAACCTTGGTCGAGTTTAAAGATCAGGAAATGCCTTCATGGTCACAATGACCATGGAGTTTATCTGTAAATTATGTCTGAATCAGTTGATTGTTTCAGACATAAAGAAATATTACAGAGACACTGTATCACATATATTCACTTTTCATAGTGAATGAGACAGGAATTCTTAAAGGAAAACCCACTAAGCCCTTGTAAAACTCTAATGTATAAGATTAGGGTGAGAAAAAATATTAGGGTGAGAAAATGAAAGTAACACAGTATCTCTTAAAGACTTGAAATAGCAGTAAGTACTAGTATTCTTTTTCCAGAATGTTTATGCAGATTTTCATATATACTTAAAGAAAACTTAAATACCTTCCCTATACATGAAACTGTCAGTAAACTTCAGAATTTTGTATTCATGAGATGATGGTCTGTCACCTGGGCTAAATGAGTACCTGTGGGCATCAACAGTAATCAACAGAATCAACATTACATGTGAGAAATGGATGATACAGGGCCACACAAGCTACTTTCTAAAATTGTTTGGATTGGTTTCGCCGTTTGTTTTGCAGTGAGAACCCTGTGTCTGTGCCTCTGGCTATATGCATCCATGGAATATGGACTGGACTGGTGAGAGATTGTACTTTTGACTCTGGAGAGAATCTGGGCAATTTCTGCTTCTCTGAAGTTGCATTTGAGTTGCCTGTGCTGTGGTATCTTAGTAATAGCTCATAGAGAAAATAATTTAAAGCAAAAGATAAATATTCATTTGTGGGTAGATTCACAGGAAAGTTGAGATCTGCTTGCTGAGAGGAAAACCTAGTTTTATATTCACCCAACCCAAGACACGATGTGAATGCTTCCTAAACAAACTCCAGTGCAACTTATAGCAACCTAATGACCAAAGTTGGACTGGTATCCAGAGCATATGGTACCAGACAGTGATCAACAGATTGTAAATATATTATCGTGTCATCCTCTTAATTTCTCTCCTGCTCCAGTTCTTTGTCAGATATTAATATTTTTGTTTTTACAAAAAAACCTGTCTGAGCTCTAAGCTACTTTTTTTTTTTTGCCAGACGTCAAGTTCTTAATCCCTTCTGAGGAGGGATATAGGGACACTATTCCCATTACAAGAATGGTTGAAAAAGTTGTTTCTCACTACAAGTATCTAATTTTATCCTTTAGCATCCTCAAAAATGTCTGAATCATTTTCCAGAAACATTTGATTCATGAAAGAGATCAAGCATAGGAAATAACAGCCTCAGTGATTAAAGTCCAAGCTATTGAGAATAAACTCATATGATACAGAATCTAATTTCAACCTTAAGTCTTGCCGTATGTTCTATTTTAAGCTCTATAATTAAAATTACCTTCCCTATGTGTTTCATTCACTGTGAAAAGCTTGGAATTCAACAAGAATAGTGTTCAGCTCAGTTAAGTCTGACTCTAAAACTTCCTTTCATCTGAAAATATTTAATATCATGGGAAATATTTTGCAACATTTGGGAGCAATGAAAAGGAACTTGCATGTGTCAATTTCATGGATGATAGGCTCGGATATAGCCAGAGTTCAAATTATCTCTGCAAATATACACGTGGAATTCAAAATAACCATGGATTTTTAAATGGATTGTTAGCATTGTTAGCCTTCCTTCAGCAGCATAAGCTGCAGCACAATTCTTCAAAGCTATAGTCTTAATCTATCTTAATGTATTACCCTCAACCAGGTAAGACTCCATAGACAAAGAGTTGAAGGGCAAATTAATTGTTTTTTTGTAAAATTTGCAGTTGGAACATGATATTAATTCTATGCTTTCAGCAGTATCCCAAGGCAGCACTGGAGTATGGAGTAACATATGGTCATTTCTGTATGTTTACAAGAAAAGCCATTTTCAAATAAACAGCCATTAGCAAAAGAATAGGGGCTTCTAATCTCATTAATCCTCTAAAAGATTGCTGGTACTGGGTAGGGGTATATAAAGCTTATGCTGGCCTCTGTCTCCATTTTATTACAATAACAGAAAGCTGTTGTCCCTGTTTCATATTCCCTTCCCCCCTTTTCCCCCATGGTGGATCCTAGGAGTATTGTAAAAAAATATGAAGTGAGGTCAGTGGTCGCTGTCCCTCCATAAATGCTGCAGGCTGAAGCTATGTCTCTCTCATCCTTATGTCTGGATCCCAAATGACTTTTGACTGTTTCTAGGGAGCAAATCCCTCACAGGAATCAAGAACCCAGGGACATAGGTATGCATATGAACTAAAATATACATAGATTGTAAGGAGAGTGCTATGGAATAATGAGCAGCTGATGATCACAAATGCACAGGGTGCTGAAAGCACTCTGTTTCTGCCTTTAGCATGTCTTCTGCTCCTGTTGTGCTTTACTGACTCCCTGACTCTAGTGAAGGACGTTTGAATCAAGCAAAGGGAGAGACAGAGACGTTTTGTGCAGTGCAGAGACACCCACTGGTATATTTAAGTAAAAAAATACCCTGCTTCAAAATGTGTGAGACAGCCATCTTAACTTCTGGCAATGAAATCATAAACTGAAATTACTGAATATTAGGGAGGAACATCCTTCAGAGAGTACTGTAAGTGTTAAATGCACAGTGGCAGAGTATATAGCAGCCCATGCTGTACATCAGAGGAGACACGCCACAGCACTTCTGCACCAACTCATCCTAGAGCTGACTTTGTGTTTTACAGCTTCTAGCAGCAAATGCAGCCTGAGGCAATGAACAACGTCATTCAGAGCTGTTGTAACACTGCTCTAAATCCTAGCAAGGGCTGAAACAGTTTTATAGTCCTCACCATAAGAAAACAGTTAAGGTGTCTAAAAACTGACGTTCATGTGAGGTCTGTGCCAGAGATTCAAAGCTTACTGATATTTCAAATGTCTTCTGTTTCATGACTATATACTGTGCCAATATGCATAATCTAACCTGTTTACCTTAATATGCTGTTCAATCTTTATTTCCCGTTTTTTTCTGCTCTTTTGCAACCATCCAATTTTTTCCCAATTTTCTGGCATGTAATCTCTGTTCCTGCTGCTTTGAGAGCACACCAACAGTGACAGTGCTTCTCCTCTTCTGAATGTTTGTGTACACATACAATGGTCAGTATTGGATTAAGACACAGGAATTAAAGACCCAAGTCTAAACCTCCAACTCTGGAATGACTAAATGAAAATCCATTGGGTTGAGGTTTTTTATGAACCATCTTTTTTATTCTTGAACAAGCTTCTGATCCATACGGCTGTGAGAGTATGAGCTCACTGAACTTGACATAACCGTATTTGGTGCAATCAGCAAACAGTGAAGAAGCAAAGGCAGTGCTATCTTGTCTTTTAGAGTTCAAATCCTTTCAGACATGCGAGAACTACCCAAGATGACAGCTGTAAGTGAAATAGTCCTCCCCTCCTTACTTCAATGTCGGGGGAAAAAAGAAACCTGATTTTTCATAAGGGGAAACGTATGTTGCTTTGGTGTTACTCCCACCATAAGGATTGATCATGAAGAAACAAGGATTCTTAGGGCCTTGGACTAGTGGAAGTTTTTCACTCTCTGGTTGTTACTGTCATGCAGGTGGTGCAACATAGCCAAATGTTATTTCTGCTGTGCCTGCTAGTAACTGTGTCTTATCTGTCATTCTCTGTAAATATAAAGTGTCATGGTTGCAGCCCCTGCTGCCATCAAAAATTGCATTTCATATACAGGGTGAACTCGTGTCTCAAAATTTTTTAGGTTCCACGTTCCGTCCCTCATGAGTCCTTCCTGCAGCAGTTGTCACAAATTTGGCAGCTCATAAATCTTCAGTGGACCATTTCTCCACTTTTCTGGACCTTTTTGCTTTCTACAAGGAGATATGCAGCAAGCCCCATATTTGTCTTTTTTTTTTTTTTCCCTTTGGGAGTTTTGATTTTGATTTTGATTTTGCAACTTATAATGTGGAAAATACCATAAGACTTGGGCTCAAGGGACAAGTAGATCCTTTAAAAATAGGTATGTGGTAATAGTCTATGTGGTAATGAGAAAGAATTAAGAAATATGGTCCTACATAGAAGACCACTGAGGTTGAAGACAAATCATGTCATTTTGAAATCATTCTCCTAGTTTGTAAGAAGGGTATGGATCGAAAGTTTGAACCTGGCTTTGCCGAGCACATCCCTCGGGGTTGCCGAGCATCACCACTCATGCCCAGCCGCATCCTTGCGGTCTATCCCGTCTCCCGCCTCTGCTTGATGCGGTCCGTGGATGCCGGCGCAGTTGAGAGCCACGCTCGGGGTAGGGGCAGCAGCTTAGCTTGGGCTTCACCCGCGCTTTGGGCATGTGCAGCGCGCACGCCTGTGCCCGTGTGCCCGTGCCTGTATCAATCTGTGTCTGTGTCTGTGACTACGGGCGAGCGTGCCTCTGTGAGAGCAGCAGCCGGTGCCGCACACGCTCCCTGCAGAGCGCGGGGTGCTGTTCCACCTGTAGGCGTGTGTCAGGGCCAGCGGGACGGAGTGATGCCGAGCCCCCGGCCCCGCTCACCTCCGCCCCTCCCGCTCCCCCAGCCAGGGCTGCGGCCGGTGCGCGCCTCCGCCCCGCGGCACTCCCCACTCCGCTTTCAGCAGACTGCTCCCGCCGCGGCTCTCCTCCCGCGCCTCGGGCACCGGGCACACGAGTCCCGCTCCCGCTCGCTCCCCCGCTCCGCCTCACCGCCCCGCTCCCGCGCGCTCCCGGCGCTCGCGCGCGCACGAGTGACATCACCCCCGTCCAATCAGCCGCCGCCGCTCCCCGCGCCCCGCTCGGCCCCGCTCGGCCCCGGCGGCCCCGCGCGCGGCCGGGGCGGGGGCGCGCGGGCGGCTGTCAGCCCTGCCGAGCGGGCAGGGACGCGCCGAGCCGAGCCCGCCGTGCCGGCCGGGCAGGGCCGTCCGAGACGCGCCCGGTGCGCAGCGGAGGTGCGGGCGGCGCGGGGGGACAGCCCGGCCGTGCGGCGGCACTGCGCAGGTAGGGCAGGGCCCGCGTTCGAGCGGCACTGGCAGAGCGGCCACCGGCACCGCGGTCCTGGGGAGAGGGCACCGCCGCGGGTGGGTCCGCTCAGCGGCGGGGAGTCACAACTCTGCCGGTGCGGCCGGGGGAACGCGGGGAGCTGGGGCAGGTGCGGGACGGCGGGACAGCCCAGAGCCCCGCCACGGCCCGGGGTGGAACCCCTCCTTTGCGGCGGCCGGGGGCGGCGGCTCTTTCCCGGTGCGGGGAGCGGGGCGGGCAGGGGGAAGCCGCCCCCTCCCAGGGCGCCTGCCCGCTGGGCACGGGATTACTCGGCACCCCGGCTGCCGAAAGCGGGCCGCCTGCCCCGGGTAATCCCCCGGCGAGCGCTGTCCCCGCCGATCGTGGGCTCGGGGGGGGATGCTGGCTGCCGAGGGACCGGGATGCTGCCGCAGGGGAAGCCTCGTGCGCGGTTTCCTCTCCGTTTCCTACGGCGCAGGGATGGATTTTGGCAGCGTCTGTAAAAACGCGTCCCTACCGCGGTCTTCCAGCGCATCATTTCAGCACCATGGTCTATGTACCAGAGCAGCCGCAGCCTTGCGCCGTACGCTGATTTATCTGCGTTTTGGGTGTGTTTAGTGGTGACGGGCTAAAAAGGGTGTTGGTTTTTGGTTTGGCTTTTTTATTTATTTTTTTTTTCAGTGCACCTTCTTGCAATATAAATGATAGCGTTTCACTCTGTCTTCTCCTTGTAAAATGCTAATGATGCCTTTTTTCAGCGCCGCGTTTCCGTAAATGTCAGTAATTCGGGGCGGCTGTAGTAACCTGCCGGTGGGGGCAGAAATGCCATTGCTGAGCTCCGCTAAAGGCACCTGGAAGGGCTGAGCCTGCCCCGGGGTGCCGCGCCCGAGCTGCGCCTCGCTGAGCGGCTCTTTAGGAACTGCAGCGGCTCTATGAAGCGCTGTTTAATTCTGTTTATGAAATCTACGGGAGATTATCTATGCAGTTAATCAACTATGCTCCATTTGGTAATGAAAGTAAAGTGTGACCTCTGAGCTGCCAATGTTTTCGAGTCTTATATTCTAGCATAGTCATAGTTATATAACGATATTATAATACAGTTATATTAAAGCACATTAAAAAGGGTTTGTTAACGTTTTAAAAATAAGCCATTAGGTAATTATTAGGCTGTACAATTTGGGGAAAAATACTTTAAAATGCAGCCACCTGTGCAGAGGTGGCAGTATCAAAGAAGGTATTAAAAAATATGTTACTTAGTTTCACTCTTTTGTATAGAATTACTTGTAAACCACTAAAAATCATCAGAACAGGCCTTGAAATTACATAAGACAGGGGAAAGCTTTCTGAAAGAACTGGAAGTTATAAAAATTCTCATATTTTTTTCATCTACCATTAGTAACTTCTAAATGTCCTTGTAGTGCAAATACAGTACAGATCTCTGTGAAAATATCATCTTTGGTCCATGTTCTTCTATAAATGATAATGCACTAAAATTTCTTTAATAAGAACTCACCTTAATGTTTCTGAAAACTGTTGGTACTATGAATCTTTTGTTTGGTTGTTTGCATTCAAATATATGTTATATGTTATCTGTTGCTTAGGTTTTGTCTTTAGCAATAGTTGGCATTATAAAAACATAGATCTTTTCTATCTCTAAATTTGGCAAAAATTAAAATAACCTAAGCAAAACACTTCTGTCCTGGTCCATATTTGTATTATCCACAATGCTGTTCTAAACCAGCAAGAGATTTCCAGTTTCACTTTTAAGTAGTGCTAAAAAGTAATGCAACCTCAACACAACTTCATGGTAATCCAAGAACCTATTTGGTTTTATAGAATTTTAAATTGAGTGTCTGTCTTAAACACCTTTTGTAGAGAAATCCCACATTATTAAGGTTATGGAATAAAGAGGTTTTAAGTGCCTTTTTTAGCCTGTACTTCTGATACAGTCTTAATTACATGATCACATGTAATTCTTTTTTTCCACAGGAATCCTGTCTTGCACTGCGTGGGATAGATTGAACCCACTTAAGAGAATTCAGTATTTTTCATTGATCATTGTGTGAGCCCATGATTTATTTATTCAGTGTTACTCAGCTCTGCTTTGAAGACAGAACTGATAACATCTGTGTGAGCTTTGCTAAAGGGCTTATCAGTATGTGATCAGAATGCCCCACAAAGTACTAGTAGTTTATCAAACACTACCTAAGGTGAGACAACACTTCTACAGATGGTGAAGAAAGGCGCAAAAAGGGTTAGGTGAAAAGTATTCACTCATTTTTGGTGTCCAGTTTGAAATTTCTACATTTCTTGTAAATATGTTTGCTCAAGTTATACCTGCTACTGCTTTTTGTAACAGTCCTGGCTGCTCCACATCTGTGAGTGTATCTGCAGAGTGAATGGGGAAAAAGGAATTTACTGTTAATTACAAACTATGGAAGCTTTAGGTTAAAAGGTTTGCTGCAAGACAGTCAGGGGAATGAAGGAAACTACAATAGAGACTGTTAGCCATTAAAGACTTTGTGGCGTATTACAGGGCCCCTGTCCCTTTTTCTTTCTGCAAGTTCAGTTCTTCAGTAGATAAAACAAGTCCTACCTGCCTTAAGTTCTGTATCATCTTCAGTGGCAAGGTAACTTTGAATAAGAAGCACATGCCTACTTAAATGTATTGTATTAAATGTATTAAAAAACCAAAAACACTCAAGGGAAGTTAATTATGGTTGCACAGACAACAGTCTGTCATTTTACACTTTCTGAGTGCTTGATTTAGTACCTTAACAATGTTCTTTTGTGTTGTTTGTGAAGTAAAAGATGCATACATGTCCCATAAATGTCCTTAAAACCCAGAAAATTAAATTTTAGGGAATTGAAAAGTAAACAAACAAGGCAACAAACAACAAACCAAGAAAATGCACAAAAAAATAAATTCTCCAAGTAAATTTCTTATTGTTTTACTGTATTGGACCTACAGTGGTTACAAACAGAATGGGAAATGTTTAATCCTTTGCAAAAAGCTCCTGAACTTTTACCATCATGAGTGATATTATGGGAGTGTGGTCCCTTTCATGTACAGCAGTGGTAAAGCAGAATGGTGTCACTTGTAGTGCATTTGCTAGGGTAGTGGAAAAGTGTGCAAGACTGAAGTCCTTTGTATTGTAGGCTTTAGAATGTCTTGTGGTGCATGAGGGCTCTTTTGCAAGACTTCTGTAAGCATGGTCCCTTTCACTTCATTTCTATGTTTCATCATTTATATGTTTCCCAATGACAGCACCTTTATCATCCTGTAGCTGGTCTCAGTATTTTAGGTATTCCTTGTCTTGACCATTCCAACTTTTGCTTTTGTATCTCACCCAGTCCTGTCTCCTTGCTTTTTTCCTGTCAGCTTTTCTTCCATTTACTTTCCTTTATTCTTTGGAGCCTCCTCTTCATGATTTGCTATGTCAGCCCAGTCTCCTTTCTGCAGTCTCCAGTCACTTTTTCTGTGCTTTTAGCAGACATTGGTCTCAAATTTTATTCTTCTTCAGAGACTGTAGGGTGGCTTTTGTTATTCTCCACTGAAACAAAACAGTACTTTCTTCTTAGAAGTTGGTTGGTCTTGGTTAAGTTTTCAGATATAAATGAAAGAGCATAGCATTAACTCGAAGCCTGTCTGTGATGATGGCTTCAAGCCATAGTCACAAACATTTTTTGCAGAAAAATTATTGTGGTTTTCCTTTTTAAAAGTTGAAGTCTTAAATTTTTTGATGTGATGTGTAAGTATATGTTTTATATGCATTGGCAGAAAGCAAGGACACACAGGACACTTGGACAAAGTTGTAAGTAGTAGTAAACTATAGAAATGCCAAGCAACTTCAGTAGTCCTATTTATGCAGAGAAATCAGCAATTCTGACTGTAGCATATCCTGTATTTTTGCTTAACTCAGCTAAGTTTTGCAGAGTTCTGTGCTGGCAAATAAACTAATGATGATTTGGGGTTTGTTTGTATTCATACTAATTTCTTTCATATTATCTCAAGGATTTGCTACAACCTCTTGAGACAAATACTTACAAAAAGATTATGTGAGCATCTCACTGAATTGAGATCTGGATAAAACTGGTGGATTTACCACTGCACCATTGTAGTTTTGTTTACATAAGGTAGTCTTTTGGATGTAGTAAAATAGTATTTGCAATAACTTAGTAGCTCTTGTGTCTGAAATAAGGGACATAGTTGAGCTATGGTCAGCGCTACAGACAGAATAATTAATGTGATAGAGTGTTTTAAAATGAAGAAATATAAATATACAAATTTGATAAGTTCTTTGTCTTTATTTATGTAATGTTTTTATAGTTGACACATACTGGACAGATGATATGTTGGTCCCATGCAAATGAGTTTGCTTGGAGTACAGAGATCAGGATTTAGTCATGAGATAAGTGATCTTTTTTATAGCTTTATTGGAAACATCCTATTTTACTATAGACAATTCAATTTTCTCCAGTTCAGCAAGAGTTGAACAGAAGGGTTACCAATAGTTATTCTCAGTACTCAGAGTTGTTAGACATGGACTTGAATTTACTGCTGCATTAGATTCACATGAAATTGGTTTTCTTTTCCATAAAATATGAGTAATGCACTTCAGCTTACTAGCTGCTAATTTTAATTTGTTTGTAAAAATCAAAGAGAGATGTTTGTATGTTCAGTCGAGCATTGGAACAGGTTACTCAGAGAAGTTGTGCACTTTCTCTTCTTGAAAGCTTTCAAGACTAAAAAATAAAGCCCCCAGTAACCTGACCAAATATCTTAGCTTTCAGCAGGAGATTGGGCTCCAAACCTCCTGACATGCCTAACAACATGAATTATCCTATGACATCCCTTTTTCTGACTTGTCTTCCAGCATGAAATACCCTATGAGGTTATTCTGTAATTCTCGTGGAGTGGGGGGAGAAAGTCAATATACAGTCTGAACAGTACTTTGGGAAAGGGAAAAGATAGCTGTGCCAACAGACAAAATACTCAATGTGTGAATGAAATAATGTTACACACTCAATTCCCTGGACAGTTTTTATTGGTAATTGTATTTAAATGCACTACTAGATTTGCTGTGGATTAGTTAGGCTAGACGTTTTATTACAGGACTGTTTTCAGGGAGATTATAGAAGGATTCAGTAGCTTTGTCAGATAACACGTTGTAACAAGTTGTAGTTCTTCATCTTTAAGTTCATAGGATAAAGAATTGGGTCTATTAATACAACTGTTCTTTATAAAAATTATGTTTTTCATACCAAATCTCATACTCAAAATCTGAATGTAAATATTTAAAACAAACACTGATGCTGCTAAGTGGAACAGGCTGTTCATGTTGTCTCAATGTTGTTCCTGGTTACAGTGTTATTTGTTTGATTGTTCTGGGAAGGATCAGTGCTTACTGAATGGGGAGATAACTAGGTGCATTGTTTTAACCAGAGAGATGGGACAACAGAACAGTGACTGGTTCTAACACATCAGCTCCAGTGAGATGGGAAATTTTGTGTTTTCCACCATCAGGACAGAAATCCATGTAATTTTTAATTTTTGTGTACTGTAAAAACACTGTCTTTTTTTTTAGGGCCTACTTATAGTTCAGTTTATATGTGGTCCAGTGATGAATATGTAACTTTTTGAGAATTGTCTTGATTTTATGAAGACCATGAATTAACCTTTTACATATAGTTTTGTTTTTCACTATGTCTTTTCTTGAGGTTTTCATGTTTAAGATTCATCAGAGCTTAGGAGAAATAAGCCAGTTTTTTTTTTCTTCTGTGAGAAAAGAGAAGCAGTCATATACCTCAGATATTTCTTGATGAAGACTTTCTTCTAGATATCTGTATTTCCAACTAGAATGCTTTCTTTGAGACTTGGAATAAAGCAGACTTTGTTTTGATAAAGGCAATCAGTTGTCCTGCCAACTACTCACTGACAAGATCTTAATTAAAGTTAAAAATACATTAAATGTGTCTCTGTTGTAGAGCAAGACTGTATTTTCCTTTATCAAGTATTATTAGCAAACTTGTAAAAGTGCCTAGAAGGATAACATACCTGTTGATAAGGCTTGCTTTTTCTAGAAGTGTGAACTCTCTGCAGTTACTAGTAGTACTTTAGAGAAAGCATTGCATTTTTCACTATGATCATTTTTGAGCAAAGCAAAAAGAAAATAATTAAGATGAATGAGAAGGAGCAGCTAGAAAAAACACTTTTTTTGTTTTCTGAATGTCTTCTTCTGAAGATTAGGGTCATCTCTCTTTTGTATATTGCCAGAAGCCCAGCTCCCATTTCATCAGCAGTCTACAGTTTACTTCTTTTATAAAAATGAACTTCGGAATATTGAACAGTTTCCACTTCAGATTTTCATTATAAAGGAGCTCCCAGGGAGACCAGCTGCTGTTGAAACAGATCTTGGGAAGCCAGGCTTTCTGAAATGCTCCTTTTTTGCCTTCTTGTTGTCACTTCCTGAACTCTCTTTGCTCTGTACTTTAATTATATCTTGTCCTTCTGACTTTTCCTGACCTTGAAATTTTTCAAAATTTTTAACACGTTTTGAAGAAGTATCCAGTTCTGCCACTTAGACTAGGTGTAGCCATGATATCCCTGAAAAATGCATAAACAGGCCATCCCAATGGCAGAATTAGTCTACAACTTGACTGTAATAGGTTGTTTTGGAAATAAAGGTGAAAGTTCAGCACTTACTGCACTTAAAAATTATGTATGATTTTTGGTTTGATTGCTCTAATTTCTTTCTTGACATAAGTACTCTGCAAGTATTGTAAAACAAGGAAATAAAACCCAAACAAAATCATTGAAGGATAATTATTGGAATGGTGCCAATGCTGACTTCCATTCTAAACATCTGGGGTGATATTTATACTTTGTTGTTTAAACATTTTCTGTTTCAATTTTGCATTAGGCCTTGTTAGATTCTTTGGCTCCCTTGGTTGTGGGTTCTTTATTTAGTTGGGGTTTCTTTTTAGTCAGTGTAGGAATGAAGGTTTATTGTTGGAGATTTAAGGGAATGCTGAATAAGATCTTAATTCCTTTTCCTCATCATAATAGTTCATTGCCTATTTAATTTCTTGGTGTTGACCTGCCCCATTAAAAAGTAGAGTTTTGCAAACATTATTAATGCATTAACTGAAAAATGCATGTATGGGGTAATACCTGTAACAACCAATTTATCTGATAATTCTTGTCTTTTTATAAAGAGATTATATGTGTGAGCATATAGGCATTTAGATGAAGAATTATTTTCCTTTTAAGTAGCTGGTATTTATAAAATAAAAGTCTGGAAAGCACTGGCAAAACCTAATTAAAATTATTTTTTAAAAATTCTTAATGGAAAAAATACTTGACTGTCTTATTTTGACACACTGCCTCATCCAGTCACTATTACATTAACTTATATTCATATACTCAAGCATATCTGTATACAAGGTCTTTGCCCCCATGCACTCCTAATTGTTTAAAGAGAGTGAACTGAAGAAGTACTTTAATATTAATAGTTAATTAAATACTCCCAAAAACAAAAGGGAAGAGAAGTAGATAATCTCAAGTAGGATGATTTTGAAGACTGAGTTTAGAAATTACTAATTTTATTATTAAAATGTCAGTTTAAAAACTACTTTGACTTAATTTGATTGTACTATTGAAATGAACAAGTACATTTACTTGGTAGAGGATGCTTTATATTCTTCTGGGGATCTTCTGTCAATATGTGCAAAAAATGAGTCATTACTTAAGGAATTTCTTGGACTGAAGTATTTCTCCCTGTTTCTTCTCGGAAATTTCATGTTGACTATGAAACAGGACTAAGAAGAATATAAATTCTCCCTCTGGGATAGTAGAGGGGATAATTGTTTTAAAATATTAAATAGCTTTTTGTTTTTAAAGTGATGGTGATCTGTGTTAGCTAAGAATACTTGAGATAACTAAAGGGGTTTGAGTGAAAAAGATACAACTGCATTTTTATTACCAGCAGTTTTTTGGTTCATTTATTATTAAGCTAGGTGATTCCAAAATATGATTTTGGGGCATAGAGGAAAGTGGTATATGTGAGAAATGGGGTTAATTTGCATGTAACTGTGTAGGTGAAACACAGAAAAAGACAAATTTGATTAAACCAAATATTTTGTTGTTGTGAAAATGGGATTTTACTTATCTGCTGCTCAGAAAGGCAGATTGCTACAGAAACCTAAAGGCATAAAGAAAGTTTTGTATTTGAACAGCCTTAGGTTTGTAATAAAGCACAGCTGTTGCCACTTCCGCTCACATTCTTTTATAGAAATACATTCTGTGGGTTCTCTACAGACCAGCTGACCCAGTCTTAAATGTGGCTGAACCATAAAACCTGTTTTGTCTCATTTCTGTGAGATCCTATTTGAAGCATTCAAAAGATAAAAAGGCTTTTTTTTTTCTTTTTTTTTTTTTCTTCCCCAGAAGGTTTAACTCCAGTCAGATCTGATGTTTGTATCTGAAGTTACAGCATCTTCATATAGTCCAGACTTTGCCTATGCATGTACTGGAAGGAAGCACAGAGTAGCTGCATAGGATTTAATTTTTATTTTTTTTAACTAGGACAATTCTGAAAGAAATATACTTCAGTGCATTACCATATACTTACATATTAGCTCAGTTTTATTTACATTCATGTAGCAGGCTTTTGTGACCTACTAAATATTTTTAGCTGATCTTATTCTTGGCAGTGTTGCTAACAGAGTATTTAAACTGACATTGATGAGATAAAGCCTGCAAATAGTCACTAAGGTTTTCCATGTGTGTGTTGTGTGTTTTTTGTTTTTAAAAAGCATTAACAAACCAGCCCCCCAAAACCCAACAAATATTAAGCACTCTGGTATGATATAAGTGCCAAGAGAAGAAAGGAGAGCGTGGGATGGATGTATGTGGTTTTTTGGTCACTGTAAAAAAATTTCCAGTTTATAAACCAGTGAAAACAGGTCAGAATTTACTGTTCTGTGATTATTTAATACTACCAAAGCCCCTACATATTTTATGTAACAGAATCAATCAGCTTTCATATATTCTTTCCAGACCAGCTTGAAGGAAAACTGGATTAATATAAGGACAGTGAAGCATACAGAGCACCTTGCAATGCAATTTCTATTCCAGCAGTTTAGTACCTGTCTCTAGACAACCATTGTTAAGGTTAGCAGGCTTCTAGGTAGAACAGTTTTCATACTTGTTTGTGACTGTCTAAAGTAAAGCACTCTAAACATTTGGGATATTCTTGGCCTATTTTTCAAGGACTGTCATGTTTAATGAGATATATTTTTTCTTATAAGTATTAAGTGCCTTTCTAAAAGGGTAAGACATTTATTGTGTGGGTACTGGCTATTTAATGGGGTGTGCAAGCAGCCAAAGGGCAGTTATTTGGCATTTGTCTTGGATCCATTGTAATCTAAGATAATAAAATAATTAAAAAGGAAATAGATTATATGTGTAGCTACTAAATTAAATTTTTGGAATTTTGGTGTACCAGCAAGGAAATTTCAGTTCAGCTTCATAAAACATAGGCAATCTTTCCAAAGAGTCCAGGAGCTAATTCTTGCCTGTTCTGGGAGAATCAGTTAAATACACACTTCCAGTATTTTTTTGCTTGTCAGTTGATCTTCCTCATCTGAAAGCTTTGTCAGAACACGAAATTCAGAGTTAAATATAGGTGAATTTAAATGAGAAGACTTTTTGTTAGCTGTTAGCATTAGTTTGTTAACCTTTATCATCCAGATGCAAATTTGGGATTGGACTGAGCTCTCTGTTGAAGATGTTTACCATAGTATAGAATATCAATATTTAGGTGTTGGGAGTAATTTCACAGAACACAGACACTTGTGCTGCCTCTAAACAATCCTTCAGGATGTTGCTAAGAACTTATGTAAAAAGTGTATTTAATTTTTTAATTAAATACACTTTTATTTTATTAATTTTTTAATCTACAGGGTAATTTTATTGATTCTGACTTCATTATTCCTGTTCTATGGGGTCTTTACCTGGGAGTTTGTTTAGTACATATGAAAAAAATGGCAGTGTGTGCATTTAGGTGACATTTTAAAACTTACTCTTCCTGAAAAATAGCAAAATTTTCTGTTGCTGGATATGTCAATTTGATACATTGTTTGTACCCATGCTTGTCTCCAAATTCAAAGCTCATTAAAACTTGAAAACCAGGCTTTCATCCTGGACTGTTCTTTCATCTTCCCTGAAGTTCTCTTGATGGCCTGAGAACTTCAGTAGACATAATTCACATCTCAGGATAGGGAGTAATGAGAAGCTGGGTCAGAGGACACAGCAGCTAACAAGGGCAAACACACATTTCTTAATTTGCCTAGCTTGTTCTTTCTTCAGTCTGAAGTTGTTTGCATGAGTTTAAAGTAACATCAACAGTTTAAAACAAATAGTCTGATTTTGTCCTACTCTAGATTAGGACTGCTCATAAATTTGCTGGCCATGTTTTCTCAGTGCAGTGAGATATAAAAGCAGAAATATTTGTTACTAAAAAATTGCTTTTTACAGCCATTTGCAAGTAGTGTTTTGGTTAGATTTTTAAACATTATTTAATTTGATTTTGTTAATTCTGACTGCAGAAGTGTATGAAAACATTACTGTGTCTCTTTTCTCTGTTGGTCTAGTGACAGTTGGCAGGTGCTGGCTCCCAGTGAGAGCTGTAAGTTGCACAGCTTGGTAATTGGCATTGAATTTGAGTAAGGAAATTGCCTCCTTCTCTTATGCTACAATACAGGCTTTCTAGGACGAGTTCTTTCTCTTTTCTTGAGAAAATCAGCCATTATTAAATTTTCTCAGAGTAAAAGGGCTTATATGTGGGCAGCATGAGGAAGAAGTACTTGCTCTCTGAATGACTCGTGTCACTAAGAGCCAGCAGCTCAGTCTCACCTATATCTCTGAAAACCAGTCTAAGAATATTTGGAAATTGAAGAGGGTGCTGATTGGGAAAAATTTCAGGGGTACTTGTGTGAAATTAGTGGCAAAAGATATTGCTGTACAAGGAAGAAAAATGTTGTCAGCTTGCAGTTATACAAAAAAAGTCTCCTTTCCCTTTCATTAAAAATCAGATTTTTATACTGTGCATCTGAGAATATGATTCTTTACTACTTCATTTTTATTTTCTTTAATTTTTTTTGTTAGTTTGGATTTTTTTTCTTTTTGTGTTGTTTTATTTTTTTAATGGAGCAATGTTTTGTGGGCTATTACTGTTGAGAGATACTTAAAAGTGTATTTTGCTTTGAACAGTTATTGGAGATTGTGGCAGTGGGTATGGGTACAAATTGCAGTGTACTTAAAGCCAGAATTACAGAATTCAGAGAAATCTGTCCCTCTGTGGGGCTAGTGGAGCCTCTTCATGCATTGAATAGGACACCTGAGCTGATCATATCTTGGAGTTTGTAGTACCTTTTCTTCGTAATGAAAGTGTGAAAAGCCCATTTATTTGAGTACATTTTCAGAGGCATGTTGTGTAAAGAACAGAACTACACGTTGACAAAATATTTTGTCAACGTGGGTGTTGTAATGCATGTCAGGGTATACAGGAGATTAAGTCCTGATCTCATTTAGAGCATCCAAACATGCTTGTAAAGTCTCTTTTCCCTGATAAGGGAGTGAGTCAGAGAGAGACAGATTCCAGTGAAAATGTATTAGAACAACTTTTATCAATTAAGCTTTTACTGTGACTAGAGTAAGGCTATTATTAAAAGCAGATACTTGCATAGTACCTTGCTGCTGCTCCCACCCCTGCAGGTGCACACTGTCACACACACACCCTGTCACACACACTGTCACAACCCCTGTCACACACACACTGTCACACACACAGTCACATCACACACACTGTCACACACACACTGTCACACACACCCTGTCACACACACTGTCACACACACATGCTGTCATACAACCCCTGTCACACACACACTGTCACACACACAGTCACATCACACACACTGTCACACACACCCTGTCACGCACACACACTGTCACACCCTATCACACACCCTGTCACACACACTGTCACTCATACTGTCACACACACCCTGTCACACACGCTGTCACACATGCTGTCACTCATACTGTCACACACACCCTGTCACACACACACCCTGTCACACACACCCTGTCACACACACACACCCTGTCACACACACACACCCTGTCACACACCCTGTCACACACGCTGTCACACACACTGTCACACACACACTGTCACATCACACACACTGTCACTCACACCCTGTCACACACACACTGTCACTCACACCCTGTCACACACCCTGTCACACACACCCTGTCACACACACCCTGTCACACACCCTGTCACACACACGCTGTCACACACACCCTGTCACTCATACTGTCACACACACCCTGTCACACACACCCTGTCACACACCCTGTCACACACACACACCCTGTCACACACACACTGTCACACACACGCTGTCACACACACCCTGTCACTCACACTGTCACACACACACGCTGTCACACACACGCTGTCACACACACCCTGTCACACACACCCTGTCACACACACTGTCACACACACACGCTGTCACACACACTGTCACACACACACACACCCTGTCACTCACACTGTCACACACACACGCTGTCACACACACCCTGTCACACACACGCTGTCACACACACACTGTCACACACACACCCTGTCACACACACCCTGTCACACACACTGTCACACACACACGCTGTCACACACACTGTCACACACACACACACCCTGTCACACACACTCTGTCACACACACACGCTGTCACACACACCCTGTCACACACACGCTGTCACACACACACTGTCACACACACACCCTGTCACACACACTGTCACACACACACGCTGTCACACACACCCTGTCACACACACCCTGTCACACACACTGTCACACACACACTGTCACACACAGTGTCACACACACCCTGTCACTCACACTGTCACACACACACGCTGTCACACACACCCTGTCACACACACCCTGTCACACACACTGTCACACACACACTGTCACACACAGTGTCACACACACCCTGTCACTCACACTGTCACACACACCCTGTCACACACCCTGTCACACACACTGTCACACACACACTGTCTCACACACACACACACCCTGTCACTCACACTGTCACACACACACGCTGTCACACACACCCTGTCACTCACACTGTCACACACACACGCTGTCACACACACCCTGTCACTCACACTGTCACACACACACGCTGTCACACACACGCTGTCACACACCCTGTCACACACACACTGTCACACACACCCTGTCACTCATACTGTCACACACACCCTGTCACATACACCCTGTCACCCACGCTGTCACTCCCAGTGACCCGTGTGCAGCCCAGCCTGGCTATTGGCTCCCCTGGAGCGGCTCTGCTGTGACAGTGGCCCCGGGCAGGTGTCACAGGGTCCCTGGCAGGTCCCCCAGCAGCACGGGCACACCCGGGGTCCCTGTGGGAGCGCGGCTGCCGCGGGCACCTGGGATGGGGACGGAGCTGCACAGCCCCTCGCTGGCACTGAGGTGGCCTGGGGGCCTTGTCACCTGCCATGGGCACACCTGCCACAGGCTCTGGGTGTCATTTCATGTCTTGAGAAGGCAACGGGACACCAGATCTCCATAGCCTGTTAGTGTTTGCTAGACACCTTCTCAGCACTCATGGTTCTCTTTCTAATTTGCTCTTCTGAGTCCATTTAGAGAACTTCCCAGCAATGGGATTTGCATGACAACACAACCCTTGTACAGCTGCTACTGAATTGAAAGACTGCAATGGGATGTCAGTGACCTGTGAAACACTTTTCTCGATTTTCTTTCAATCTTCTTGTTATATTTGGAATTGAACTGTAATCAGTTTGAATTTTGAATTTCCATTTTGCATTCTAATTTACCTTTTTGGAGATTTTGTTATTTGTTTCACTGTGATCAAGTTTAATTCCATTTTCCAATTGTTTTAAAAATACTAACAAAAAACGTCACGTCAAATGCATTTAATGATGATTTTATCTAACCTATCTAATTTAATGCAATTCCAACACAAATATATTTATAATAACTGAATGAACTCTTTCTGCAGAAGCAGGCATCTTTATTTTAAGATTGTTCTATCTAACTATACTGATCATGTCCCTTTCAGTATTTAGATCCAGTGTGTTTGTTGGCCAAGCATACACTCTGCATTTGTAATGAGGGCAAAATGGCACATCCCCAGCCATAAGGAAAAAGGATTGGCCCCCTTCTGATCTGCATGGACCACATCTCTATTTTCAGCACAGTCTGAGAGACTGCATCAAGCATCCTTAATATTCTCCAGCTCGAATTTCAAATTGAATTTCTTGTGAGTGTTGGAGGAGATATCAAGCTAGTTGGATTTGTTATTATATAAGAGAAGTATGTTATGTCCCTGCTTTTTGGTGTTCCTGGATACTTAGTATTTAATATATCCTTAGATATAGACTGAAACATATTGTGATGTTTTAATTTAATTTCTAGATTTTTAATTACCTGAATATTTCATTTGGATCTGATATGTCCCTTTGAGCATATTGGCTGCAGAGTGTTCACTTGATGGTTTCACTATATGGGGTTGTCAATTTAATGTGATGAATAGCTCAGTAATTCTGGAGTCATTCCATACTTTGTAACTTTACAGTGAAGTGGGAATCCCATTAATTCATTAAAAAATCTAGTTCAGGTTCTTTTGGAATCACTAGAATGTATTTTTAAATGGCATATTATTATGTCTGAATCGAGCATTAATTTTTTAAGAACCTGCAAGTAAATTAGACAACTAGATTTAATGAAAATTAAATAAAAGCTGTATTCTCTCAGGGATGTAAGATTTGTGTCTTATTTTGTGGTTTGTTTTGTTTTTTTTTTTTTTTTTTGCTCTGAGTGATTATGTTAATGTAACTAAACAATTTGAATTTGTCACCACTCTTAATATGGACACATTATGAATATGTATTTGAATACTTTGGGAAGAACACACTGATCCCACAACTACTGTCTGAACAGTGCAAATCTCAATGGTGCTTTAATAACAAGTTCCCTTAAACTATATGCCAGTGTCATTTATCTCCTTTCAGCTGCCTCTGTAGCTTAGTTTAGCTCACAGACATGCAGAGTCTCAGCACATAATCCCCTAAAGACAGTGCTTGTATTTGTTATCTTTCTAGGCACAGTGTTTTATCTCCTGTGAACCCATTTGATACGGGTTTCTGGTCCTTGTATGAGCGATATACCAAGTAAAGCCCTTGTAGATGTTGGCATGGAGAATTGTGAGCATGCTGTTTTTGTTGATGTCCTGTATTTCAGACCAAATTTTTTCCCTTTTTTCCCTCAGTAAACCTATCAGAAGGTGTAAGCACAGCAAAAAATAGAACAACGTTTGAATAATTATCATAGATGTAAAGGAGGAGGAAATATACTGAATTTCATTGCCAAATGACAGGAAGATCTATTTCAGTTTAAATTAATAGGTAATGCTGCAGGGGATTTTTGCTTTGTTTTGGGGTGGGGTTTTTTGCATAGTGGTAGTTTTAGAATGCTTATTATGTTTAATTTTGAGCAAGTTTTATGTTCCTTTTGGGGATTTTGATAGCTGTTCAGACAAAAATATTCTCTGTCGATGTATTCAGACAGATGGTTTTCCCGTACAGTGTGTGCAAGGATGTTCTTTCCTCAGCGTCTAAACTTCAGCTTTGACTGTTAAGACTTTGGGATTATGTTCATTTTCCCTCTCGAATTCAGAAGCTCATGTAGTCCCTGGAGAGAAGTCTTCTGGTTATCACTAGAGGCAGTAAATGAAATCTGTAAAATGGAAGAAGTAGGTCATGGTTTATCTTCTGGTTTTGGGTTTATCACTAAGTGGAGCCATAGAAAAGTCAATGCATATTGAAACCTCAGGCCATCATTTTTTGATACTGATACTGTCATGAGGAGGAGTTTGGCAGGTCACTGATTAAGTATTTGCGTGATTAGATTTAATGAGAAAAGAGATGACGATGATGTTTCAACTTGAATTTCTGGTCAAATAGAAGTGAGGGTTGACTTTGACTTTTCTCCCACTATGTAGATGTGAAACTGATTTCAGTTTGTCTGTGAAGAATTTGCTTTCTATTAGAGATCACCTTTTATTGACTTGGTAAATTCTAGGAAAAATACATTAGAAATCACTTAAGGAAGCTTTCACTTTTTACAACTTATTACAGCTTAAGAGATCTTATTTAGAGATCTCTTACAGAAGAAAAAAACCATCCCCAGACTGCTGAAATGGTACCCTGGTACAGATTTTGTGTTTATTTGTTGATATAAATAAATGTGAGTGAGCCATCTGAACAACCAGCAGTCTAGAAGTCCTGAGGCACAAAACATGAGTCAAAACAGATGCATTGTAGAGTTATTAAAATATTTTACTTAAATTTTACATTCTTTTAAGCATTTGTGTGGAAGATGTGGAAATGTTTTCAACCTTTGGTTTTTTAATACATGGGAAGGTAGTAGGTTTGTTGTTTCAGCTCCCTAGAAATATATTTCTGTCCTACTGAGATAATAAATTCTGTTTACAGACTGTGTTTGTGAGTTTCTGTAGAATTTAGTAAGAAGTATTATAAAATTGTCTAGAAAAACATTAATAGAAACTAGTTGACAAAAAAATTATAATGAGTTATTCCCATCTTTGTCATATTGATAGTTTAATGTTTCTCTTTAATTTAGGAAGACAAAAGTGTAAGGAAAAGATGATCAGAGTAGTATTTTACAAATATGCTTTCACATACTAAATTTTTAAGTATACAAAAGATAGTAGCTATACATTTGCTCATTTTAGATAAATGTGAATATATTATTATTGATTCCAAGTTTTAAGTCATTCCAGGTATTATAATTTAGAACTTTTAAGTATTTTGATTTGGTGTTCTCCACCTGCTAATGCAGGTAGCCGTCATACATAAACGGATGTATTTTCAACAGATTATATTTTCATTGAGCAGTGAGAGAGTTTACTAATATGGACTGGGTTTACATGGCCAGGTTTTGGCAGTGGGGGGCCACAGGGGTGGTTCCTGTGAGAAGCTACCAGAAAGCTCCTCTGTGTCCAACAGAACCAGTGCCAAATGGCTCCAAGACAGACTCACTGCTGGCCATGACCAAGCCCATCAGCAACTCTTCATTACCCATCTCTGATTTGACTGGTAATAAAGTAAGCTGATTCCCCTAAGCTGAGCCTGTTTTTCCTGTGATAGTAATTAGTGAATGATTGCTCCCTGATGTTTTTCCATGAGTCTTGCATTCTATTCTCTCACCTCTGTCCAGCTGAGGAAGGGACAGGATCAACCCACCCACCACATAAACTAACTTCAACCAGCTAATTTTCTGTCTAAGAATCCAAAGTGATCTTAGAATTAAAAGACAATAATGGAAGCTTGTTTGAGTTGGAAAAAAAATAATTGGTGTGTTTGGTTCTTGTGGGATATTTTTTGGTTTTTGTTTGGAGATTTGTTTGGTTTTGTTTCATTGGGGTTTATCATGATTTTTTTGTTGTTGTGGTGTCTGTTTTTAAAAAGACTTCTGCATGCTTATTATCCTGTATTCCAGCAGAGATAGCAAGCAAGCAAACACAGATAACTCCTGTGTTCTGAACCATAAGACAGTGGGTTTGTATTCTTGTATTGGTTTTCTTTGTTTACATATTTTGGATATGTGTATATGAGTTACCACTTTATGCTTGCTCTGAAAGTATTATTTTCTTATGCTTTTAAGCTAGAAGTTATTTCAGTTACTAGAAGTCACATATTGCAGTATTAGTGACTGGTTACAGCAGACAAATGGACAGAAATTTGGTATTTTTATCAGACATTAATGGCAAGAGTTAAAAATACACATGCATCCTAATAAAACTCTGAGCATGTCAGTATGATAGCATGCTTTGCTTTGAGCTGACCTGCTGTTTTGAATAGTTGGGGAAAATGATCCCTTAATATAATTTGCTTTTAAAAAACAAATAATTGGATTAAGGGGTAAAATCTCATGTTACTGTCATTTTAATTTCCTCTTCAGTCTAAAAGTATTTATGATTTGTAGTTATACGATTTCTGTTTCATAATGTAAGCTGTTGATCTGCCTCAAAAAATGGAAGAGTGCAGACTCTGCAGTGGTTTGTTAAATGCTGTTTCTGCCACAGACAACTGTCACAATTGGCTTTAAAATGTAGCCCTGTTTTCTGGCCTTTCTTTTAGAGTATTTGATGAATCAGTTTTTCCACGTTTTCTTCAGGAAGCTTTTAACCTGAGATTCAGCCTGTCTTTTTTGACCTGCTGTAAGGCACCAGTAAATAGCTTGGACCTACCTCTTGCTCCGTTGGTAATTCAGGCTATGGGAGGCTATGAGAAAGCTTTCAAGAGATGAGATGAAATCTGGGAGGTGTTTCAGGAGAGGGCACTCCAGGGGCTTTGTTCTTAAGGAAGATGCCTGTGGGATCTACATTTTGCTGTAGGAGAGCATAGGGCATATTCCTGGGAAGCTGCTTTAATCTAACATTAAATGAAAGTTTTTCATCTTCAAAGTAAGAGTTCTTTAATGTCTGTGGAAGTCTCAACTCCTTCAAATGCGCCATAAAGCATATACTTACAAAAATGGTTGTGTTTTGGTTTTTTTTATAATATCCTATGTGAGCGTAGCATGCTATTTGGTTCATTCCTGTGGTGTGTAAACTTTATGCCTTGGCTCCTTCCAGCTGTTCCCTCTGCATGCAGGCTGGCTGGCTGGACTGCAAGGAAGAGGCACCCAAGCAGGGTGGCCAGGAGCCCCCATGGGGTGGGTGGCCAGGCTGCCAGAGAAACAGAAGCTACATCTGGAGGAGGGGCTGGACTCTGCTCATATGTGATGCCAAGTGTTTCTTACATGGAATTGCTTCTATTCTTTCAATTTTTTTTCCCTTTCATTATGATGATCTTGTTCAGGTGAAATGAGTCTTAGCTTGTATGCACCTATTTCCAGTTGGGGGGTTTTGGGAGGAAATTGAGTGAAAGGGGATGCAGAGTTAGATGCTTAGGCCATGTGGATTTGCCTGGCTTTTCCCCTCAGTGGGCTCAGCCTCTCTCAAGGTTAGAGTGTACACATCCTTGAATTTCTGTGCTGTGAGCAACAGATAACCAACACTGTTCCAATGACAGCTTTCCAGTAGTACCGTGAAAGAAAAAGTCCTTCAGGGTGAAAACTCTTCTCTAATGGTTGCCATGGAAACAGAGAACTGCATGATGATATGGATTAATATCTCAGCTACATGTAAATGTTCTGCAACCTTCTCTGCCTTCTCACTTAGGAGAAACATTGGTTCTCTAACCATTCTTTAAGCTCCATTATAGCTTAGATTTGGGCCAAACCCTTAATGAAGAAAAATAGCTATCTATTTAAATAAATGCTTTGATGTTTTTCCTGCTGCCTGTTCATGAATTTAGTAGACAGCATTGTTTTTCTGTTGTTGCATAAGGTGCATTTTGTAGTTTAATTTAATACAGTCAATGCTTCAAATACTATACTAATATCCAGGGGATATCACTACTTTTTTCCTTGTCATTGCCCTTGTGACATTCCTGGTAAAAAAGATTCCTCAAGAATATTCCAGAGGATCTGTAAGACAGGAGTTACAGACAAATTGATCCTAATTGCCTCAACTTGCTGCTTGTTATTACTGGAGTCAAATTATTCCAGTGCATTCTGGTCAGGTAGATGAGTCACTGTGCAGTGTTGGAATGTCAAATTCTTCTATCCAAGAGAGAATTTTTTTTTTTTCATGTCATGTTAAACTTGACTTAATGTCTACTGGTTTATCTTTAATAAAAGTAACAACAAATTCAATTTTTAATTACACCAAATTTTTTTTTTTTAAATATTGTATAACTTCATGACCACTAGCAGCATAGTTACTGATCTTTTAAATGTCTTCATTTCTGTGGAGGCACTAACATGAAATGTAACTTTCTAAAGGTAATTTTAGTCTGATCAATTTCTGTGTGGAACAAGATTTTAACATTTTATTTTTATTTCATTCTGATGGAGGAATTTTCACTTTGTTCAATAGCAGTGTAAAGGTAGTCTTATCCTGAAAGAAAAAAATACATGAAAAGATCACCTCTATTCTTATTCATCATATCTAAATTTTGCTTTTTAATTGGATTTATTTATTTAAGTGCTGTCTGGATTTACACTGAAGATTGCAGTGTTTCCATTGGCCATGCCAGCACTTGGCCTGTGCACCCTCTCCAACAAGAGCCTAGTGAGTGAGTCTTTGTGGTTTGGTGCCTAAGTTGGGTTAAAGTTGAAAGAAATTGCTTCAGGAATCATATCAAGATAGTTTATTTTGCTTTGCTGGTAACTGAAAACACATTGTAAGTCCTGTTATACTTATTAGTTCTAATATTCTTCCTGATTTTGGATTTTACTGTGGAAATATCAAAAGGGCTGTCTGTTGTATTTGAAGTGACATATTTTGATTAGAAATTTAGTCTCTCGTAACGATGTGACTGTGGATGGAAGTTAATGTTTACAGAGAAGATAGTCTGGGCCAGACAACAAGCTCCTTTTTATCTTGAGAACAATACAGATGGCAATGGAGTGTACACAGAGCACAGTGACTTCAGTGTGGGGGTCCAGATGTCTAGATACATCTCTAGATATCTCTATACATCTGGATATGAACTGTATAGTTCTTAGTTGAGCACATTCATTATTTGTAATGACATTGTAGTTAGTAATTCAAATGTTAGCTGCTTTTTCATACAAGATAAGAATTCATGTTGCCACTCATATGTGTGCATTCATGTATGCATGTTGTATAAAAATTGCATGCTTATTGTTTCCTGATGCTGTATAGCTTTATTGTTTCCTGATGCTGTATAGCTTTGAGGCAATCTTAGCACTGTCAGCCAGAGCATCTCCATTTTCAAGTGTGGGAACTCTACTGAGGCAAGGTGGATGCCAAAGAAAATCAGTGTCAATATGCTGAGACCGCATTGAGATAGCTTCCAAAATTTTAATGGGCTTTATAGGTAAAGAACATCTTAAACTCTGTGTGGTTAGACCTGCTGCAAATCTGAAATCATGTGTGTAGCTCCTCTAATGAACACAAAAAGAAGAGCATTTGAATATTACCGATGAGATTAGACAAAAGTCTGAGGCCAAAAAAAAACGATGAGTTTTTTAAATGGAAGAAAAAGTAAGTTTCTCAAATAGTATCTAGACATTTAGACTCAAGGTGCTACCAATGCTCAGTTAGAATCACAGACTTTTAACTGCAGGATTTTTGGAATACTGGTTCTGCCTAATATGTGTAGGATATCCTACAAATGTGTAGGATTAATATTCAGTCTTTGTAGTTCTTGCTGGAAATAATCTTAGGAACACTTGATTTGTAACTGTACCATGTTAGTCAAGAGAGCTATATTCAGCTGCTTTTCCTGCTAACTTGTTAGAAGGATTTCTTGCTGGGACATGCAGAAACAATCCTGAGCATAGTTCAGGAGTTAGTGCGGTCTCAAACCATATCCAAGGAGAGAGAATTTGTGTCTGCTTGGCTCGTATAAGGTTGCAGTAGTGTGGATATGGCAGTGGAACTCTATGTCAGATAATATGGTTCAGAGCATCTTTAATTTCTAGAGTAGACAGCGCTGTAAAATACAGAATAACTTGAAGACCATAACAAATTTCAAAAAATTCCAAGTATTGAATGCGTTGGCCAGATATTTAGCAGAAGTGGCATGTTTATGAAGGTCTTTCAAATCTTATTTTGTCATTAATTTTTCCCAGCCCTCAGAAGAGTATGTTTAATTTTCTCTTCTTTCAGTCTGAAAAACTTCTATTGGTAACTAGGCTCTATGTTATTCTACAGAAGGCTTTTCATTGGGTTTGTTGGCTTATAAATGCGTATGTAATATAATATAATGGGCCATCTGTGATTGCTTCAAGTTAATGGCTGAGACAGAGAAATATTTTCTCTATTTTCAGACAAAATGCCTGAGCCTGGGTTATGTGGATTCATCTGTGCCAACAACCTGCTAATCATATTTTTCTTTGGGAGTTTGTTCTGAAGCTGAAGAAAGTTGTAGTGACTCACTGTGGATTGACAGATGACACTAGCAGTTAATCTTTCCCAAGGCAGATCTTCCTGTGAATAGGAGAACTTGTTTTCTGATTCAAGAGGAAGAAGTGGTTTTGAGAAAGAAAGTTTCTTAGTTGTACTTGTGCTTCTGACCTAATCACCTCTTTAATTACTCTGCTTTAATTGCACCTCTTTAATTACTCTAGTGACACTGCTGAAGTGATTTAGAGGCTCATGGCAAATAATGAAGTGTGGTATCAAAGCATGCAACAAACTCCAATCCATATCACACAAATAGTCATGTTGACAAGTTGAGCTGAATAGTAGAGTTCCAGCACTGGGGGAACTGCAGTGCATACAAGGAATCACTTCAAGAGTAGTCCTTCAGGGAAGATGTGATAGTTGGTTTAAGAGACCCTATCCAAGGGCAAACAGGGTAGCATAGTAGATCTAACTATACTGAGCATGTTCCTTCCAGTATTTAGATTCAGTGTGTTTGTTGGCCAAGCATACACTCTGCATTTGTAATGAGGGCAAAGTGGCATGTCCCCAGGTATGAGGAAAGAGGAATGGCCACCTCCTGATCTGCATGGACCACATCTCTATTTTCAGCACAGTCTGAGAGACTGCATCAAGCATCCTTAATATTCTTCAGCTTGAGTGGAGGGTAATTCACTGAACACATGACGGTCTTAAGATTTGTTTGTGGATGAAATAGGGTTGCTCTTAGTAGTTTAATTCCACTTCAATTTCTTGTTCTTCCTTCCATGCCCCCACTGCCCCCTCCCCCCTTTCCTCAATTCTCTAATTCAGTAATTCAATTAGTTATTTCAAGGTCTGTTATTGATTCTGCTTACTATGAATGGCTCCTAAAGAACTACAGGTGGTGATCCTTTTGGTTTAGGAAATTGTCATCCTTGTTTTGGGAAAAAAATTCAATACAAACTCAATCCCATGGAAACTCAGGAAAATATAGGTGCATAACAAGAGGTCCTTTTTCCACTGTCAAAAACATTACTGTTAGCACTCATAAACCTGCATGACCTAAGTTTAAATTCACTTAATTGGGTTAATTTTTAAGGAAACGGTCTAGGAGAACGGGGCTCAACAATAGCTGCAAAATATGCCTGTGCCTCTGAAAAAATTCTTGAACAATTAACCAACAATTTCTTCCATGCTACCACACTAATGTAGCTGTCAACAATGCACCTAGATAGTGTAAGTATGCTGCACTTATAATTTTGCACAGATAATGTAAATAGTTTTAGAAATGGTACCTAAAATTAAAACATTAGTTTGTTATGAAAGGATGTCTTTTAGCCAAAGCAGATTGTCACTGGTTTTGCCACAAACTAACACTTCTGTTTAGTCTTAATCTCCAGCATAGTAACTGCAGTAACTGGGACAGAGCCACACAGAGGTCTTGGTGGCATACTCTAGTATTAAGGAGGAGACAAATACTGTTAAATTGTCAGAATTTGCCTAAGAAAAATTATGGGGAAGCTGCAAATGGACATTTTTGGATAACAAGGTTCCAGGCTTTGTTGTTAGTTCGTGCAAGCCTCACCCACCAACAGACACCTCTCCTTTGTGTATTTGTGGAGTGATTTTATTCTTTTTTTCCACTCAGTTCAGGGTGAATAATTCCCATATCCCATTAAACTGTTCACCTGTGTCGTGAATCGTACAAATTAGATGTTCATTTGAAAGCAGTGTCAGCATACAAGTATCATAAAGTAGGTCACACTAACTTTTATACTGTTTTAAAATGAAACTATATTCTAAAGCAATGACCTTGAAGCATATGTTTGAGCAAAAACTACTCAGAAAGGCCTAATGTAACTGGTACTAAAGAAAAAAATGCAGTTTTGGTCTTAGGGAAATTGTTCCAGAATGTAATATTTATTTTAAGTGAAAGCACTATCATTTAAAACAGCTGGAAGACTAGGTGTGCTCATGGAGAATCCCTCAAGGTCTTTAAAATAAGCTGTGTGCTCACAACAGATAGTGGATGAAGAATGAAAAAGTGTGGGAAAGGCAAAGAGGATAAAAAAACAACACAGGCAGCAATGATGGATGTTCTTAGTGTATTAATTCCTGTTAATTTCATCACCAATTGTACTAGATACCCTTCTTTATTGGTGAAGTGTCAATTTTTGATTATTTTGTGAATTGGTTGATGTTTATTGTGCCTTCTGTATTGGAAAGAGGTGTCATAAAAAACCTTAGCCTTGCTATGCATTTAATTTGTGTACCATTTATTGGTGTTCCTGCAGAGCTACATGTCGTAGTAAAGTGGAACATTAGATTACCTAATTAAGTATTTCAGAGGGATATGTGCTAAAAATGAAACTTATAAGTGGCAGCAGTTTGCTTTTCTTAGTAGCTCTAAATGTGTAAAATATAGAAGACAACTTCAAGCCTATACTTGAATGGGATTTATTTTAGCAATGTTACTTACAGTCTGCATCATCAGGGGGACTCGTTCAGTTATTTCTTTCAGAACTGGATCAAGCCCAATAATGACTGAACCACTGACAATCTCCCAACGCTTTAATTGTCAATTATCTCATTTTTTATGTGGCCTTCAGTCTTTACTGGCAGGGGAGCAGTGGTTAATCCTTCCAGAGATAGGATTTTCCAGTGTGTTGCATGCGGCAGTCATGGCACAGCATGGCTCTCAGAGGACTCTGTGACATTTGTTTGCCAGCAGTAATAGAACTGTCCATTGTAGTTTTGCTGACAATCAGAAGTGTGATTATGGATTTATCTGGCACTGTAGAAATGTGTGGCACATTGACAGCTGCAAAAATGATTTAATTTTGGTTCCATACAAGTATACAGCTAAGCGCTTAGTAATAAAGCAACATTTATAAAGTAAATATTATGATGACTTAATGCATGCACAAAAGTGTGATTCATGTTTCTTGGAAATGAATGATGAAGGAATTCTATCACATGAGAAAAAACATTAGAAAATTATAAGATACAGGTAGATGAGTACGCCCAATGTTTTTCTTGATTGAATACAATTTGAAATTTGCTAATCCTGTGAAAATGTGGTTGTTTCTTTCAACTAAACAAAGCTTCATTAATTGCATTTAATACTTCATAAATCCATTAAATGAAAGAGCCTTAGGATTTCCTTAACAGAGAGGAAATATGATGTGTTGTGAGTTGAAATGTTACTATTACTTAAATAGCAGTAATCCTAAAGTTATTGTGAAACATAAGTAATTGAATCAGCACAGCTGATTGTGTGTACATGTTCAGGAGTATGTTCATGTGAACATGTAAAATCATGAATTAGAAAAAGGAGACCTTTTAGCTCCACAGAATCACAGACTATTCTGAGTTGGAAGGGAACCACAAGGATCATTGAGTCCAGCTCTCTCTACAACTATGTGAAAGCCTATATAGCCATATGAGAAATCTCCAAATTAATTTATCAATCTTATGAAATAGTAAATGCTAATTTTATTAAGAAATTATGTTGCTCTGTTTAGTTCTCGCACATACATTCCAAAGCAAAAGAAATTTTTTCATTACTGTGAAAGATCTGAAGGCATATAGCTCATGCAAAAATACTTTGTGGTCTAGCAAAAAAATCTTGCAGTGACTGACTTAAGCTCAATTTATTTGGTTTATAAAGAGGAGTTCAGAGTTGACTTGATCAAAGATTGTGAGTACCTGCACTGGGAAGAGAAAGCTACTGTTAGAGAGCCCTTTAATTTGACAAAATGCAACAGGGCTGTAAAGCTTGAATTTGAGAAAGGAAGAAACACCAGTAAAGTACAGTAAAATATTGTTTTTTAAGAGAAGGGTTATTTAGTCTTAGATTAACCTTAAACAAGATGGACTATTTCATAAAAGCTGTGTGTTAGTGTTTTCAGAAGTTAGGAGACCTTGATGAAAGAATTACTGTTGATGGTTGGTGGTATGCATTATACATGCATATACTAAACTGTTACTATGGCCATTTTGGTCAGAGAGTCTTTTTCAAGTGCATGTCCTAGTGGTTCTGTCGTTGCTCAGTTTTGTTGTTATAGAAAGCTGAAAGTATAATTTGTGGTTTTGTATCCTTAAGTGTTAACTACATTCTGTATCAGCAAGACTCCCTCTCTCTGGCATGTATGGCTTTTCATAATATATTATGGGAGCTTATTGGCAAAGAAAATTACAGTAGTAGTATGTTGCTTTGTAGCTGAGACAAACAGGCAAAAGAACTAAACTTGGATTTGTGGTAATGTTAGTCCAAACAGAAATTTCCAGTTTTGGAAAAATTAATTTCTCAGAGGCATAAAGTGTATGTAAAACATTTAATGTAATCAATGTAATTAATTTAATCTGTACTATATGAAAACAAACCCAATACCTAACAGCCTAGATTTTTTTTTAAGTGAAGTAGTTTCAAATCCATGATAATATTGTCTTACTTTACAACATTTTCATTGTTTATTTGTCATAAAGTGATGTGATCAGCTTCTTTCCATATCAGGTTGCCGTGAAATGCAATAAATATTGGCAGAAGCTCTAAGAGCCTTAGATGATACAGAAATATAGAGATGAAGAGTGAGATACAGCTCAAAAGTTCTATGGAGAGAGACTTTTGATCCAAGATTGTTCAGGAAATCACTCCGTTAAAACAATTTCTCAATTTTCTTTCTATTGGCAATTTTCCAGTAGTTAAACAAACAGTGACAGAGTATGCAATGTCCTCAATATAGTACAATTTGCGTGACACGGCCAATACCAGAATAAAAGTAGATTCTTTTAGAGTAGCCAGACAAAGCCTCTAACCCATAATATTTAGAGTTGTTCTTGGTGTGATGTTACAATTAGCAATGAGTTGTAGCAGCTCATGAGAAGTTTTCAAAATACAATCAGGTGAATTAATGAATTTCACCCAAGTTCTTGAAAGAACATTAGTGTGCTTTAGACTTCAACTACCTAATTCAGTAATGTAATAAGCAAGGAAAAGCCTTTATACTGTAAAAATTACTAAGCTACATGAATTCCAATCAAGTTACTCTTATGTTGCAGTTATGAATTTACTTGACTGATTAAAAATGCCTTATCCAGTGTTCATTTATCTCCTGCTTTCCATGCCTATTAAATATTTTCATATGCTTGATTGCTTGAGAGTTTCAGTCAAGTACCTTCAGATCTGTATTCTCTTTCCTTTTAGACATACCCTTGTTCATTAAATTTGATCTCTTGAGAATTATACTCCATAAACGGGTTGGAAACAAATTATGTTAACTTCTTGGAAATGTGAAGTATTTTTACTCCATCTAACTGGGGAAGTGAGAAAAGATTAATTCCATAGTTATACACAGATTCCTTACCATAATTAGTTCCCTCAGATGATTTTATCTTCCTCTTAAAGGCAAAGGAGTTGTGTCAGCTGAGTCTCAAATGCAAAGAATTTTCTGTTAGGTAAAGCTGAGAAAATCTGGACAGTGTCCACAGTATGGAGCCATTGCTGCTATCTTACTGTTGCTTGTGGCTGCCCTGCTCCTCTGCAGTTCTGTGTTTAGGCCTTGGGAAGTGTGGGGAAGTCTGGGATGTTTTCATGATCTCTCAGAATGCTTCTTTAAATAATTTGCTGATACTCATCTAATCCAATTGAGGCATCTAAAAGGTAGATATTTATGTCTGAGTTAATCACTCAGGAGGAGTAGACATATTCTTCACTTCTCTGAACAGGAAGTGAATGTAAGTGCCTGTGACCCATGTATTTAAAAAAAAAAAAGAAAAAAGAAAGACTAGGTCAGAGGAATTCAAGCCTTTTTTTCACCATTCTGCTTTGAAATAATCTCTCTCAAACTACCCATTGTGGAGATGCCTAATAACAACATGCACATTACCCAAGTTTAGCACAGGTTTGCCATCAAAGTGGGCTGGGTGATACTCTTCACTTCTCACTCACAATGGAAGGGAGAGGGACTATGCCAGAGTGTGATTTAGCACAAGAAACTGAATGGGAAACACCCCTTCTCTGGTGTATGAACCGAAATGAGGGATGCTGGACTCCAGGGGGCTCTCCAAAATGCAGTTTATTCCATCCAAGACGTTGCAGCAGTCCAGGGTCGTGGGCAACAGAGTCTGTGCCTACAGCTGTCAGCTCCAGCTGCAGGCAGGCCTGGAGACCCTTTGGTTTTGTTACAATGCATTATAGACTTTTCTTTGCTGAGCCTCTTAATAGAACCAATCTATACCTTGACTATTATCTATAGCCTATCATAACTATTATGATTACCATATTCATGTTACTATTCTCCAATAAAAGTGATTAGTACATTACAGTTTAAGCCAGAAGTTGTTATTCAGTTTTCTTGCAGTGGAAAATTCTGAGACCGTTTTTCTACTTGCCACCTCAGCAGGCTTGTTTGCCTGTGCTATCTTCTTGCTTGGTAAAAACATCTTCTTGTTTGTGGTGGGTTTATCCTTTGGTCTAAGTCATAAAAACCCCTTCTAACTAACATATCCTTTGCCTTCTTGGTTATCCAGTAAGACTGGCTCAGCAATTCTTTTCATCTGTATCAAAACTTGCTTCCATCTCTATTCCTTCATCAGAGTCTACATTTAAAAATCTTTTTGCTAAGCACACATATCTCTGAGACTTTCTTGTCAAACTTTCCCAACACTCTGGAAGAGGGGTTCTGAAGGAAATAAGTTGGTGATAGGAAGTGATAAATATGCTTAAATGGTCCAGTGCATTACTTAAATAATTCAGCTTATTCAGACAGTTTATCAGACTGAAAGTAGGCAGGAAGTCCTGTGGAGTGGCAGTTCTGCAATGCTAAGTGAGGCCTGAAGCAGGTATGCCTGGAGAGCTGAAAACAAGCTTTTGCTGATGTTTGAGTGCATCTGTACATATCTGAAAGACCATTCCATAACTGTGCCTGTCTTGAAGGAACTTTTAGATGGATTTGGTTGTGCTCTTAAATCTGGAAGTGAAATGTAGTAATTTTCACTCAGAAAATAATTGCTCCATTTTTTCCCTATCTCACTAAAAAAACCCCAACCAACCAACCAACCAACCAACCAACCAACCACTTTATTTTTTTTAAATGCCTGCTGCAGTACAATGAAATTTACAACTGTAAGTACACGAAAATGAACTAGAAAAAGAAATATGTTTAATACACTCTGAACATTCAGGAACTATTCAATATGAATGTTCATTGAATGAAGAATAGATATTAATATTGTGGCTTTTTGAAAAAAATGTTTTTGAAATGGTGTGCTGAAGGTAAACACAAATAGACTAGACATTTGTGCAGACCGATCTTGTATACCAGAAATGTTTCAGCATTAAAAATTTGATGTAGGCTGTCTTTTTTGGTTTTTCCCAGTCAAAATTATGTTAATTCTTTTGAAAATAGTAACATTCAATTCCTAGGGCACAAACAGGATGCAAAATGTTCTGCTGGTAAAACACAGGTACAATTTTTAGATGCTCACTCTTTATGTTTAATATTTAAAACTGTTTCTATTCTTAAAAATGAATCTGAGGCTAATTTTATAACAATGAGGCATAGAAACCAAAGATCATATCCTCAAATGTCTTCAGTTTTTATTTGACACAAAACAATATGTTGGCAGAAATATTTTTAGGAATTGCTGAGAGCATAAGGGACAGAAAAAGATCTCAGAAGAGATTATATTTCCTGCTCCTTTTTGTATTATTATAAATGTTGGTCCTCTTTTAGGGCAGCTTACTTATTTGATAAGCATTCAGAATATATGTCAATCTGTGTAGCCTGATACTACTTTTTGATCAACTCTTAAGACTTTTAATCCAGATCAGCAGGAGGATGTGGCAAACCTGGGTTCACCTTTCATCACACACAGGATCGATCTTCGCAGGTCAATTGTAGAGCTCTTTCTGTAGGCGGCGGTGTAACTATCTCATTCATGTTCCACACTCCAAAGGCTGGGGGAGGAGAGCTTCATTGGGATTCTCTCTTCTGCTTCTGGGTGTGTGAAGAACAGCTTTCATCATACCACTGAAGTACTTTGACATCTGAAATAAAGAGCTGAGCTACAGATAGTTATGTAGGTGAGCACTGGAAATTAGTGAAGCAGCAGAGTGATTTAATATTTTGATACTGTGATGCCATAAATCAGCTTCTGCTGATATTTTAATTTCAAATTTTAAACTGATTTTCCAAATAAAAGACAGTTTTTAAACTTTCTTCCTGAAATACTTAACCTCGTAATGGTCTAAGTGTGCAGTCACAGTTTTCCTACATAGATATTATTATAAAAGTGAAGTAAATGTATAATTCTAGTTTAAACCTTTCAAAGCAAATTCATTATCATTCTGTGAATTCAGAAAAATGAAGCAGTTAGAACTTTATTTTTTTTTAAGTCCCTAGATGGGAAACTCTAGTCTTTGAAGCCTGTGTTCAGATGAGTCCCATGAAGAATTTGTGCACATGCCTTTATGGCAGTTTTCCACATTGAATCCTCTTTGATAATTGCTTCAGAATGAGAACAAAGATGCCCCTATGTTCATGTTAGTCACGTGTTTGTAAAAGATGAGCTGCTGGTGCGCTGGTGGCTTTGTTCCACGTTGATGAGGCCATGTCCCCGTGCTGTGCAGCTTGTCCTGAGTGTGCTCCATGGTTCCAAGCGGCGCGGTGTGCAGGGAGGCTCTGCCCGCACAGCCAGCCTCGCATGCCGCTGCCTGTGGCTCGCTGTGCACACAGCTCTGCAGGAAAATGCAGCTTCTGATCTTTAAGCTTAAGCGTGCTACATGTTTGATTTTTAGCCTGCTTTGCATGGTGTTTCCTATCACCTCGCTGTATATTTCGGGACTATTCACCAAGTCAGTTTGGGAGATCCGGGCGTTGGGAGTCTGGAGTGTTCTTCCACCACAGTCTGCAGCTTCACTGCTGTCCATCTCTTCTCACTGCCTTTCCCTCTCTGTTTTTTTGATTGAAGATTTCACTTAATGCAAAAGGACATATGACTAGTGGTGTTAGCAGTAAGAAGTACTTCCACTCTACCAATCTTTGCTGGCTGGCTTTCTTTTACATTGTGTGGTTATTGAGGTTTAAAACGTGATTCGACTAAGAAAGATGATTGGAATTTTTTCTGTGTGACCTGGTAAAACATTTCCTTACTGCTTTTCTGCATGTATAAAAGGCTGCTGTACTTGTACTGGAGTTGCCATGTTGGATGTACTCTTTTTTATTTATTTTTTTTTTAATTTCAAGTATAAGGTGATCAGAGATCACCTGCATAATAAATTCTTTTAGTAATTTTTTACATAGCATGAAAGTTTTCATGTGAGAGGTTTAAACTATTTATTTATGGAATGCTTTGAAATTGTACTGAGAATGTAGAAATGTAAGTACGTAAGTATGCTTACATATTACAAAAGCTACTGTGTGCAAGAAAATACTGCTTTATTAGAAACACTTTGTCAGCAAATTAACACTTTGTCAGCATTTTAGAGGAAAAAAATTAAGAAGAAATAGCTATGAAACGCAGAGTCTTTTCAGAACTCTTGCAGTCGGCTTTTTTCTGGATGTTTCATGTGATTTTATTAGCATGTAAATTCTAGTCTTACAACACTGATGATCCAGAGTTTCAGAACAATGAGGAGCTACTTTTAAAAGAAACTCCGTTAATTCACAGAATTTAAAGTTCTTTGAAATTTCAATTGAATCTTGATTGATATAGAGTAGTGTTTTGCTATGAAAAGAGAAAAGTTAAAATGATATTTTTGTGGAATTATTTTCTATTTTTTTCCTTACTGTGCTTTTTTGAGATTTCCTCTTGAAATATGAAATAAAATAAGTCAAATAGCAATGGTTGAGGGTTTATTTGGCTAAGAAAGTAAATATTGTGTGCTGTCTGTAAAAATTGTTCAAGAGTAGGAGTTTAAAAAAAAAATAATGTGCAGTGCTGTAAAAAGTTTCTTATAACAGAATAATATGTTTTTCCTCATCAGCAGTTTCTTGCGTAGAATGAACAAAAGGCTCCCATTTTACCAAGATAAGTGTCAGTTACTTCAGATTGAATATTATGTACAAATGTACAGAATAAAGACTTAAAAACCTGTTAGCATTTTCTGTTTACTAACAGAAGCTAAAACACTGTGCTAACAATTAAAGCATCTGGTTTTGCTCTTTTTGCTCATGAGCTGCTGTGATCTCCATTTGGTCATATAATAAAAATTAATGGTAGAATAATGTTCTCTCTGACATGTGTTGTCTTTGCTCAAAGAATTTATTAGGTAGCTTCAATTCAGTTTGTGCTCTGAAGGGATAATATCATTACTTTATGTTCAATAAGGCTGTTGGGTTTTATATAGAACTAATTACTGTGTAAAACCAGCCTAGTATAATTTTAAAATATGGCGTCACCAAGTATGAAGTCATAATAAATTGAAAATAAATGGTTTTAAAAAAAATTAACCCTGGTTATATTTAGTATATGCCTCAGGGATTGGTAAGGGATATGAAAAGGATGCAAACTTTCCCAGACTGTGTTCACTGTCTTTTTGAGTGCCATGCACGGTATGCACATTACTGGAAAAAATAATTCATATTTATCTTATCTCTTCTGAAAGTAAGTGCTAAAACTTACCATTTAACTAATTAAACTTCCAGCTGGTGGTTAGGAAAACATACCCCATTGCTATTTTTAAAGTATGACAGTTGCTGCAGAGATTTTGTACTCAATCACATTGAAACATCCTTGTAATTAATCAATTGCTACGAAAATTAGTTTTTTAAAATATATGATCAATTCAATGAATTTGAAATATTATTAAATGAAGCAAACAAATTACTAATTTTTTAGTGGTACAAGGGCTTGATACAATGATGTTCTCCCCAGCAAATAGATTATGTACAACCAAATTCGTTACTACACATTTGCCCACTCACATGGTGGAATGAAAAATAGCCTAGTCTGTGAATTTAAGGGAACCATTAAGGGGAACTTCAGAATGAAATTGAGAAAATTAAATTCACTAATGGGAATAAAAAGTATCGTCTTCTCTGTGGGATGATCAACCCTGCATATATGATTGCTTGCTAGGACAGGAGATGCGGGTGTGATGAGTCTGCTGCTTGGGCATTTGTGGTTACCCCCCAGCATTCTGGATTAGGGTGAATATAGTCTTTAATTGTTGATGCAGAAAGCTAACAAATCCTTTTATGGATTTGAATAGATAAACTCAGGCACTAACAATGGAATGTGGCATGGAGTTTATGGGGCAGGGCTGACACAACTTTTTTGGTCACTGAAGTTAAGGTCCTTAGTTGTGTTTTTCTGTGAATGGAACTGAGTGTGGAGAGGAAACTACACTCATGGGAAGAGGGGAAGTTGTCTTCTTTGGTCTCTCACCTGGGAAGCTTTTGAATCAAACAGAGATAAAAAAAGGGCAGATTTATGTGCAGTAACTGAGAAGCTGAAGGCTTGTGCCAGTGGCAACATCTTGTTTCATTGAGCTTTCTCATCAGGCTGAGGAAACCACCCTGTGTTTTACTGCTTCCTGCTAAAGGGTCAGAATACTGAGACTAGAGTATCTTTTTCTGAAGAGAACTTGAACCTTGAAGAAATTATCTTGCTGTCCAGTGTCCGTTCCCCCACTGGTATTTGTTCTGTAGGCACTCAGTATTTTAAAATGTGAATTAGGTGTAACTGATGCCATTACGCTTGCTAAGCATCTGAAGCTAGATCTGCAAAGCTGCCTTGACAGCTGTTCTGCAATATTGACTCTATTGCTGGTTTTGTAACTCTTTCTGTTTTCCTGCTTCTCCAAGTGTTTATTGTGCAGATACAGCAAAGTGTTCATCATCTGTTCCCTCATTTACTCCTTGGATGTGTGGATTTTGAACAGAGCAATGTTTCCCAAATTTTAAATACTAACGATGGAGTCTGCCTGAACTGTTTAGAGGGAGTCAGCTACATCTACCGCCTTCAGCTGGCATCTCGTTTTGGCAATGGCCATTGTTGGAGATGAGCTTGTTTGCAGAGTTTAGAGTACTCTTGTTCTGACTGTGCCTTCCTGTGCCTGTATTTCCAGGTGGTCCTGCTGGCCCCTGTGTGTTATGCCAGGGCCACTTTCCACTGCTGGTGCTCTGGTCTGCTATGAGTTTACTAGGTGCAGTCAGAAGGTCCTTGCTTTGTGTGTAGTCCCCTGTCTTCCTGGGACTAGGTGTATTCAGTTTTGGCTGGAAATTGTCCCAGGATTTGTCACAAAAACTTCTTTATCTGAGACAGGTTGATAGCTGAATACTATGTCCCCCAGCTGAAGACTTCTCTGTGGGGTCTGGCTGCCTAGACCTGAGCTCCATTTCTCCTCTATATATGTTTGGATCAGTTTTTATTTTCCAGGTCATGCACCATCTACCAGCTGGCATCCTGAGTACTGTGCTTTTACAACTGGCTAACAGCTTCTCCCCCCCAAAAAAATATATATGTAGGTTTTTTATTGCCTTGAAGAAATTGCAATTGTACAGCTCCTTCATAACACTGCTTGACCTGATGCCAGCTTCTTCTGCCATCTCTCCTTTCTCCACTCCCTGTGAAGTGTCAACACTTGGGATGCTGGTAGAAGCCCTGTCTCAGAGCAGGAACAGGAATTGCACTTCCAGCTGTTTAACACATATGTGGGATGTTGCCAGTTCCTATTCAGCTGCACATTGTGAGTAATCTTTCTTATCTGTTGGGCTACTGTTAGTCCTGTGCCAGTTGCTGTTTTGACCACTAGTTATAACTTGTGTTGCTATTCACAAGCACTTCAGATTTTGTAATTTCCTTAGCTTATAATTAAATATTTAAAATCATATGTTTATTTCTGAAACTAGAGAGACAACCTTGCAGAATTTTGTTATACTTGTTGTAGCTGATAGACTGTAACTGTATAAGACTGTATAAGACTGTATGTTTACCAGGACAATTTCTTCAGTGACCTAAACTCATTTCCATTCTGCAGTGTCATTTTAATCCATTCACCTGCTTAAGTCTACAAGATCTAGCTTCCCATATCTGATAGTACTGATTCCTGTATCTGATATTGATGCTTTTTAAATCTACCAAGGTTGTTTTTTTAGAACTGTAAAGCTGAGATAATTTTATTTTGTCTGGGAAATAGTGATAAAGAGTGTAATTATTTATAGATCACTGATCACAATCAAATAAAATAATGGGATTTAGGTGACTATAATTTTGGCATCAAATATTATTTCAGAATATTAGTTAAGCAGCTAAAATAAACATCAGAAAAGTTAATTATTAGAAATCACTAAAAAGCAGAATTTTCTACTTATAAGTGGAAACTACTAAGTGAATTCTCTGCTTGTTCAGGCAGAAAGAATTTCTGCTCCAAAAGCACTGAGAAAATAATGGCATTCTTTGTACTGTGAAAAGCAATTTTCTTTGTTCTTCTATAAATCTGCTCTGCCATCAATAGAGGAGGTCTGGCATCCTCCTTGGTTTAAGCTGGATCTTCTTGTCCTCTGGCTTATATTGGTGTTAGTGCTTGGAACCCCCCATAATGATTTGGATCATTGAACTGTTGCAGTTAAAAAGAAAAATGGTTTAGAAAAAGTCCATGGTGCTGGTGGCAACCAGTGACTCATCTAGACATTTAAGCAAACCTCAGTCATCTGAAGGTGTGTGTCCAGTTAAACTACTGTTCTGTGCTTCCTCTGCAGTCAGCAGTAAAAAGGCTCCCCCAGAGCAGAGCCCTTCCTCCAGGTGTTCAACAGTGCAGATGACAAACTTGGATGATGAAGCAGACATCTTCTTCAGCTTTTTTAGGCAGCAGCATTTAGAGGAGAGCCTTGCTTTGCACTCAGACTGTCAGCCCTGAACTTTGCATGGTTTCAATACTTTCTTTTCTTGAGTACTTCTCATTTTGACATTGCAAATCTGTAACTTGCTCAACTGACCAGCAAGTGACAGAAAAAGGAATTTGTTAACAATTTGTGAGAAACAGTTTCGAGGTGAAGTTCTGCATATTGAGCTATCATTCTCTTATACAGTTTTGTAAAAGCAATGCCATTTTCTTTCACTGAATACAACCATCTACTAACTGAGCTAATTAAAATTAATATTTTATTAGTGACTACCTAGCTTTCATTACTAGATACTTACATATCATATTTTGAGAAAAAAATTAATGAGGTGAAGTAAGCATTCTGCTGTTTCTGTCCCCAAGTACACAATCAGAGAAATTTATGAGTATTATTATTAATAATAATACATACATTTTATTAATATTATAAATAATAATAATACAAAGCATTTATAATTCATACATTGGTACTATTCCTGCATTCTTGTTCTGGAATCTTTGTCTGGATCATCATTTGTCAGCATTGCATATACTGTCCAATGTAGAGAAAGTTATTTTATAGTTGAATAAGAACATATTTTGTCCAAATTTATTTGATACATAATAACTTGTCTAAAGAAATTTGACAAGTTCAGGGAAGATGCAGGAAGCCAGAAAACAATTATTTTATTATTTTAATTCCTACCTGATTAGTTGTTAAAGTTTTACGTTTCTTGCATTTATACTCAGAAATACAATCATTTTACCTTAATGGCTTTTGACCAGAAATTATTAGTCCATTTTGTACCTGTCATTGTTCATAACTCCTAAAGACAATTTAAATGAGTGGTTGCATTTTGCAGCTATTTTGTGCAATAATTAATATTAATTTAGCAGTAAAGAGATGACATAGGCAGAAGAAGATGTTTCAGTGTTGATAGCTGCCCTCAGAACTTTAAAGGCTTAACACACTGTTATGAATTGAGTCAAGCGCAGGGAACTTCCTGCATCTTTATCTGCAAATCCAGGTAATAAACTGGTTAATTCTAATGTTACCTTATTTCTTAAACTTTTGATTTGCTTTAAGAAATAGGCAAAAGAACAGATCTAAAGGAGAGCTCTGCCTAATAATGGGCTTGGTGTCCAAATCCTAATCACTACTTTAAAAGGAGGTTTCTAATACAGTAGGTATCTTTTCTGACTGATAATTCCCCAGGTTCCTACACTGATTTTGTTCCATCTTCAAACAATGCTATTCTTTGCAGCCACTACATACCTAACACATGAATCACAGCCTGAAAGTGCTTGTCTCTCTCCACGCATTACATAATGAGCCTACACTGCACGGTGGCTTTTGTAACTAGGACCTCTCTGTGAAGTGCTGTAATGAGATGGGATGAATCTTGATTTAAGTACTGCTTTACCTAAATCCTCTGAAGAGGTCAGTGTCCTGCATGTGTTCAAAGAAAGAACATCTCATGCTTTCATGTCAGAGTAGACCTACGGCAAAATCCAGTATGGTCTCAGCTGATGAGGTTATTTTTTAAAAGAAACAACCTTTCACAGTCAGAGGATGGGTTACCTGTCTTTTTCTGGAGAGCACTAACCAAGAACTGGAAGACCTGACTTTCAGCCCAATGCAGCTGAGGTTTTTCTGCTTCAGATGAATTCCTTACATGCTAAGCTAAATTGTGGGAATGCGCATGTGGGGTGACTCCCAGTTTTGAAGACGTGTTACTGTGTCAAAAATAGTCCTGTGAAAAGAATATGCAAGGTTCTGCTCTGTCTTCTCCAATGATGAGTGTATGCAATTCTTGGGAATATGCAGTGCTGGAACATGGCAGCACAAGTGAATTTCCATTCTCTCATGTATACTTATCCAAATGACCATTAGACAGGAAAGCTATTGCTTCTGCCTCACCTCTGCTTCCCTCTGTTTCCTAAAACTAGGTCCAAGTCATTTTGGTCTGTTTCTGTACTCCTTAGTAAATTTTTTTGCTGCCTTATGCAGAAAAAATATTTTCTCAGGAGCACAGAGACAGCATTACTCTCCTGTTATGTGTTTGAAGGTGCTAGTTCACAGCAGACTCAAGGTCTTTTTGAATAAGAAGAGAAACTGGTGAGTTTTACAGCCACTGAAAGTGTCAGAGAGGAAGGGACCTCCTCATGACAGTGTTGCTGTAGTGTTTCCTTGTACAAAATAAGTGAGTAAGAAAGATCACTGCCCATTTTACCATCCCTTAAGACAGAAGCAATTATCAACTTCTGATCTTAAAAAGATGAGAAAGTAAATGAGGAGGAAACAGTGTGGAGTCTTTGCAGACTGATGTTTTTTGTTAGTAATTTCTGAAAGATGTAGATGGCTGGAAGGAAAGGGATTGTTTACATGATCCTTGTTCCAGTCTGTTGTGTGAATGAACTTGGATGACATTTTAAGATCTTATTCAGGGGATGAAATTTCATTCTGATCACATGAAAACACCAAATGGCATTTTCCTCAAGGTGCCTTTGTCTTACTTTACTTTTAGGTGAAAACAGGTCTCTCCACTCCACTCCACTCCACTGCATCTGCCTTTTCTGTTACTGTAAAATTGGCCAAGCCAGACAGTTTCAGCCAAATGCAGCTCATGGGATGGTTCAAATGTGTCTCCATGGCTAAGCCCAAAACTGCTTGGGCTGGGAGAAGGAGGTGGAGAGAAGGCCAGCAGGGCTCCAGGGGCGGTGTTCCACATCATCTCAGAAATCCTAGAAACGTGTTAAGCATCCATCTTGATGCGTGCAAAATGTAAATCTTCTACCTAGAAAAGTTTTCACCTACCTATTGTGCAGTGTGTCTTGTAGCTTTCTGTTTTTCATGTGCAGAAAGGTTTACTGACTCTCTATTGACGCTTTGACAGTTGCCCATGAATAATGTATTAAGAGCATTTAGTAAATATCAAAGCCCTTGGTTCAATACCTCTTCAGACCATTTAGGCAAGACAGAGCTAATATAAAGCTGATGTAAAGTTATGAATATGACAAATGGCAACAGAAAGATAGTGCTTTTACCTTTTCCTGCTTTTAACTGTAATGGAAGAAAACATACTAGGAAACTACAAATCATACAACTAAACATGATGATTAAAAATTACCACCTTTGAAGTTAATGCACAGTAAACTGGTGGAATCAAGTGACACAAATACACTGAGGGAAAAAATAATGAGGGATAAATAATGACGAGTAATGTTGCCTTGACATTTATGATCATCAGGGCGAAGACAGGGAGGATGGATTTGTTGAAGAACTCTGCCATCAGTTAGCTAGTAATAATCTAGGATTGGAAGGTAATTCCTGGGAATCAAGAAGCAGTTGTCCACTTGAGGGGTTTTAAAGGCTTTATCAAATGGTCCCTGTAATACCAAATATGAACTTGGACCACAGTCCATTCACTTATGGTTGTCGTTTGTAGAACGACAGAGCATCAGAACAGTGTGGAGAAACACCTTCTAGAAATGTGCAGGAGCAGACTGGTACCGTGTGACACGGCAGGACGCCTCAAGGTGGGGAACCTATCCTGGGAAGCCACAAGTGAAGCATTATGTTCTCTCAGTCAGGTCAGAGGAGCATTTTGGGGGACAATTAACAGCTGTTGCTGGATGACTTGTTTCAACATTTTCCTAATACCTATAGCAGCTCCGAGAGCTGTGTGTCCTGAGGAAAAGATGCAAAGTACAACTGAGCTATGGAGTTCACCACCTGTACCTGGCTATTAGAGGGGTTGACAGACTCTTAAACAGTATTAGACACCTTATTTCTGAGACTTTAGGAAGAACTGTGTATTTTCTGGGGTTTTATTTAATACATTAAAAAATATTGTACATTAATTTAATACATTTAAATATATTGTTTTTAGTTCTGCCCTTGAAGTATGTCTTATGCGAGGCTGGCAACCTGTGGTTTTTTCTTGTCAGATATTTAAATTACTTCAGCAATTTTAGATGTTAAAAACTTGTGCCTTCTAATAGAATTGTCACAGCAGTGTCCTGTTTTAAGATTCAGTTCTCAGGAAGGCTAGGCACTTATTGTAAGTATAAAATTCATTAAGACTACTGCTCAGGGAAAAAAACCCTGTTACTACTAATGAGTGAGGTGCATTCATGGTAGTATAAGCTACTTACTGTACATCACTCTGGTTTTCTGCAGGTAGAAGTTTATAAATCTCAGGTAATTTCTCCACTTTTACATTTTGTCACCTTAAGAAGGTTTTCATTACTCTTAGTATTTTGATTAATTTGCTGACGTTGGTTCATGCATGGATCTTAGATAGATTGGCGTTGAGCCTCATTTTTTTCATTTGAGTTGCCTTCATGCTTTTGGGTGTTTGATACTTAAATTCTATAAAACAACTCCACCTAATTGACAAGGACAGCAAGTTCACAGCTTCAGTGTATGTAGTTTTTGCAAAACCGTAGCTTAAATCCCTTTTTCATGTTTTTTAGGCCTTTGCTAGATCTCAGTAACAGGTAATTAAAAAAAAAATCAGGTTCCTATTGCTTATTTTTTGCATCTTTTGCCTTATGTAGATAAATTACGCTGATTTAATAATTAAAAAATCTACAGTAAAAACCCTGTCAGTGAAAGTTACTGAATAAGCACTAAATAAAGTCACTTCGTTCACTACTAATAGTAAACATTAAGGGTAAGACTGATTGCTTTTTTTAGCTCACCATTTTGTTAAAACAGATAAAGGTTATTTTCATCTCTAGCATTTGCTGGCTGGTCACTGTGTTCCATGTCAGAGGGAGCCTTGAATAATCTCTTTGAAGGCAGTATTGAGGCAGAGAATTAGCATTCTCTCCAGCCAGACTCCACTGCACACAGGTTGGTTTCTCATTTGTCATGGCAGTGTTTTCATTAGGTCAGCTGAAAAACTGCTCTTCTCTCCTTCAGAATGCAAAATGAGCAGGGAATACAGCAAAATGAAATTACAGAAGTAAACATTAGATAATGTATGTCAATTAACCATTAAAGCATTGACATTTAATCTTACACAAATTCTAATAATGTGCTTGAGCATATAAAAAGCAAAGCCGCAGATGTTTTGCGCTGGAGTTAGAATTCCCCTTCTTTTTTTGAAATGCAGAAAACAAGGTTGAGTTCTCTATATGAGAGAGTCTCTCTTACTGAGACTGAGCAGCAAACTAGATGAGGAAGTGATTTTTCACCTCTCTTGACTCTCTCCATCCCTCCAAAGTTGCTACTAACACTAAAATTTGGAAACAAGGTCAAATTTGGAAACAGGGAGGATTGACAGAAACTTGATAGGACCACGCAGAAAACTAAATAATAAAGTTGTAGTAATTCCTGGCACAATAGTAGCTGAAACTTTTATTGCAAAAAAATGACTTCACTCTTATATTTTCTATAAAACAGCAATGGTACAATTCTGTGGGGTTTTTTTGTAATAAAAAAAACCCCAGTAAAATAAGGAGAAGGTTTCAAAAATGTGTCCTGCTTCTAATTCCTTATTTAGTCAATCTACACTTAAAGAGTTTACTTAAAATATGCTGTTTCATTAATTTTGTTGAGAGCATTTTAGTTTGAAAATAAACACTGTACATGCAGAAAAAAAGTACACAGAAAACTGAGACTTACAGATGATTAAGGAAGATCAGATAAAATAAGAAATTCGCAGTATTTTCCGATTCACATAGGAAGAATTTTCTTAAATTTAATTTGTCTTATTAGAAAACTGGTCCTTCCAATACTACCTGAGCTAGTATTTTAAATGAAACAATTACCAGCTAGAAATTCAGTAAAGTAACATTTTTTGATTTTTGTCAGAAAAAAAATTCATCTTAGTATAGTCTGTGCCTTGGACCTGTTCAAGCAAAACTCTACCACATGCTGGATTTTAATAGTATAAATACTTCAGACTTCTAAATTACATAAATAGAGCAGGCAGTTGTCAGCCTTGAAAATAACTCTTACATTCAGCTGGTGGATAGGAAGATGTTTATTTTGGGTTGTACAATTCCCATAATGAAGAAGAAATTACTGTTTTGCTGTCCTATTTTTATATTGCTGATCAATTCTCTTTGCACAGTAAAGATACAGTTCTGATTCAGATTTACAATAGGATTTGATCAGTCTCTTCAAAACCAAAGAGAAAATTCTTCTACTTTACTATCTCATTCCTGGGATTCAGCTGCATGGTTTAATATTCTTGCCCTTTATTTAGCCACAGATTTTTTGGTTTGGTATCAAAACTGCATAGATGTCCCAGAAGTGTGAGAGTCAGTGTTTGAGACTGGAAATGCACCTGGCTGTAAAACACTTGGCCATTGCTGCCAGCTACATCTGCCCCAGCTGTGACAGCAGCACTGGAAATGGGGGCCTAGAGCTGCCAGGAGAAACTTCAGACCCTACCTTCTTCCCTGCCATGTAAGAGAAACAACACTGGCAGAACTGATTCGCTTTTATTTAGAAAAAGCTGCCTCAGGGAGCTGTAGAATCTGCTGGGGTGGTGCTGCTCTGGAGTTAAACTCAAGCATGCTCTGCTCTCAATGGCAAGGCTCAGTGTGCGCTTAAGTCTAAGTATTTGCCTTATGTCTGCTCTCTGGGGAAGAAATCTGCCTCCTGTGTACAAAAGTGTGAAGAATTCATAATTTTATAATAATAAAATATGTCTGATCCTATGTTTTAACACAGTGCTCCTAAGATACAAGAGGATTTGCATTTAAGAACAGTAGATTTTAAAGCCTGCTGACTTCCCCAGATCATTTCTCCAGCAAGAAGTGCCAGCCCTGGCCATGGGGGAAGCAGACTCCAAGGTCTGCCATCTGCAGCCGTGTTTGACACTCTGCTACCTACAGCCTGGTAATTCCTGCACTGGATGCAAACCAGTGAGTTGTCACCAAAGAAATGGTTGTACCCTCAGTTACAAGGGAAAGCTTCCTGAATGAAAGGCTCTTGCTATCTGGAAAAACAAAAATTTCTAGTTACTGTACCTTTTCATCAGAAATTACTAATTACACCTCCATGAGGTCTTCAATGGACAGGTTATTGTGAAGAACTGTTGTACTGTATTAATACTGAAGAGGATTTTTTTTTTCCCTGAGCCAAGTCATTGAGCTTTATCCTCAAAGTAGGTTTTCTTTTTTTATTTAACATAGCAGGTGTTGTCAGAGAGTATGTTTGGCTGCAAGTCATGTTCCAGACTCTGGCATTTGTGACTGCTAAGACCAGTAAACAATCAAATAATCCAGCCACACAGGGAAGATTGAAACAGAACTGAAAAAAAGGTGTGAGATATGAATTCCCAAGGAGCTTAAGGAAAGCTTCACTTGTTTTTCTTCTGGCAGCCAATAACCAAATACTTCTTTTAAGGCCTCTTATAAAAAAATATCTTCTGCTTGTTATGTCAAAATATCATGTGATTGCTGTGTGAAATTCAAACACTACAGCACTATATTCACAAGATTCATACAGCTGTTTGGGCTGCTGTGTATAATTTGACTAATTTTTGTATTAATTTCCTATATTTCTCTTTTCATTTTTGTTTCATATGTTAAAGCCTTGTGAGGTAGCATGGTGTCATTTATGTTTGCAGTCTGCATAGTCCAATTTTTTCTTGCCTATTTTGAATCTTTGTGTGTTTTGGGTCAAGGACCCAACATCTAGTTGCTTTCAAAGGAAAAGGATAGTTTACAGAAATGCACAACAACATGTTTGTGTGCCCTTTTTTTGGTTGCTCAATGGTCCAACACATTCTCCAGTGAAGCACCCAATATAGGCCAGAGTTTCTGTATGGAAAATGTAGCCTGTTTTAGAGTGAAAGTCCAGTGGATTTAATTTTTATGTATACATTCATCTGCAGTGACAAGAAGGAACTGAGCATTATTTTCATACTTCATAATTTTGAAGTACTTTATATCAATGGAGGAAAAATAAATCTTGTTCATGTTTTCATTCCTGTAGGCTCTGGTGTAGTTGAGCCATAATAGAACTGTCAAAGAACTGCCAGAACCAGCCCTGAAATGCTGCCTATTGGCATGTATAATGTATATTTTGTCAGGGCTAATTTGAACAGTGTTGTCAATAGCATGCTATAAAAAAATCTTGTGGTAGCTGAAGCACAGGATAATTGTAGGAGGGCTGGAGTAGCACTTGCTGCTCTAAAGAGCAATCAGAAATAGTTCAGAAACCAAAGAATTTGACCCCACTTTGATGTGAAAAGGGAGTGGAGAAAGAAGGACTTTAATCCCTCAAGTGTGATTCAGCATCCCTATGTTTAGCATGATTTGGGACTTGGCACCCTGTGCGTGTCTCTCTCTGTTGCAGAACTGGCTGGCTGCCAATGTCAGCCAAAGTCGGTGTAATCCTCCCACTGAGGAGGCACCTGCAGAGGGTCTGGGGCACAGGGTCCTGTATAGCTTCTGCTCCACTCCTGGTGTCAGCAACCCTTCTTCCTCTCCACGTGCTAGAAAGGATTTAGAAATGTGATAACTGCCCAGGGGCTTTATAAGCTGTTCCTGCCATGTCCTAAGTTCATTTGTATTAGTTCGTTTACTGCACAGTGAAGTTTTTATTGAATTATTGAGCTTCTATGTGAATAAAAGTCTGTGTGTGAAGGGAGATGCTGTGCTGTCAACATCTGCTGAAAGCTGGGATTTGTGATGTATGCCAGAGTCCTGGGAGTTCTTCAACTGGGGATGGTTTGGAAAAGCAGCTGTTGAACAAAAAACAAAATGAAACTTCAGCATTTGTCAACTCTTGTCTGTCAGAATTCAGAGAATGGATGGTGCATTATTATTTAGAACATCAAGAGTTCCTTTTAGCAATTAATGTTGTTCTGTGCTGACTGTATTCTTGTTACTATTTATTCCCTGCATTCATAGGGCTTTTTTGCAAGGTAGTGTGCGTCCTAAAATAGGAAACTTCAGCAATCTGCAAACTGGTGAAGCAGTCAAAGAAGATGTAGAGCAATCATTTTTGTAGAAAATACATTTTCAGTCTCTAGTGACAAGTAAGCATCTGTTTTTTCCTTTACATTAAAAGACATTACAAGGTGGTGGGAGACATTACTGCTCCTTTAATAAAAATGCTGTTGAAAAGTACTGGTGAGCATCCTCCTAGGGTCTGCTTTCTCCACTTGGCATTCAGGGATGCTACACCAACCAGTTTATTTCAAAGGCCTGCACAACACAAAACATACAGCCAAACACACCACTAATTGATATGAAAGTGAGGATCTGTAGAGTAGAAGTTACAGTTACAGGCAGTTTTTACTGATTTTATATTGGCATTTTTTTCTGCTTAACTTCACAAAGAAATAGCTTCTCATAATTTCTGGACAATATTTAGGGAAAGGTGCAGGGCTAGTAACTGAGAAAAATATAATAGTTTCCTGTCCTTCAGTTGGAAAATAAAGTAATATATTTTTCTTGCCTATAGTGGAAATTGTTTCTTGCAAAGCAAATAGCATAAGTAAAACAAAAAAACATGGAAAGGGATGTTTTTCACATAGGTTTTCAGGGTGAAAAATGGAAATAAATACTGAAATATTTCTAACCAAGACTCATTTGCCTTACCTTCTGGTTTTCTTTTCACTGAGGAAAAGTAGGTTTTCTTTTTATTTACTCAAATTCTGAGGATTCCAATTAAAATTCTTTGATCAGAAACTGTTCTACATGTATATATTTTAACTGTGGGAGGAGTTAAAATGCAGACTGTTGGGCATCTCTTGGATGGCCAAGAAATTGCAATTAAAAGGTATGAGAAATAATTTAGCATGTATTGGGGAAGTCTGTAAGAGCAGTTTTATAAATTCCTATAAAACACAGGAAACTTTATATAAAATTTTATGGAGGTTCAAATTGGCAGCTAAACTAGTTAAATACTCTGCATTTAGAGCATCCAAAAAGACACTGCTGCAAAGCTTTTTATTATTCCTTAGTGTTCATGGATGCTTTCAGATGTTCGGTTGGAGCTGTCAAAAATGCAGTACAGTTCAGCTCCCATCTACAGTTATAATCTCAAGGGAGATTTTCAAGACTGTCCTTGGTATAAGCAGTGAGATGAAGGAGTAAAAAAAAATTTTTGAGAGTAAAGCAACTTTAGAAGAATCTTAAGATATTTTCCTTTATCGATTCCAAATCACTCATGACAAGCATAAGAAATTCTCATTTGGGGTAGAACGAGTTTTGGATCAAGAAGCCAAAGGTGATGGCTTTAGTCAATAGTTGAGTTGAACTGTACAAAAGCAACTCTGTTTTACAGTTTCAGGCAGTTGATTGCCTGGAATATCTGGTCTTCTACTTGAGCTCCCCTAGTACCAAACCAAAGCTAAAATATCTAAGTTTGGAGTATTGGTTTCCTACCCAGGTAACAGACTACTTAGTGGACTTCCTTATCTGAAAGTAAAACCATACTTTTGAAATATCTTTGGTTTTGAAAGATGAAATTTAAGGATGCTGAAGTTGCAGGGCCAGTGACAACAGAATTCTAATTGTAAGAGAGTGAGAGTTCATGAAATGTTGGTACTTTTCTTGGCTGACACTGCATATACAGAACTGACCTCCAGATTTTGTGATATGTCAGTTAAACTGAATATAGCATTTAGTCCCTTGCCATATTTTTTGCTGGTTCCCAGCTGTACTAAAACTTTATTTATTTGTATAGCTTTAACTGTGAAAAAAAAAATAATAAAAGCCGTCCCAATTTAATTATGCCATACTTTTAGCAATGAATCTGTCACTGTGTTTATCTGAATTGTGGCAAGATTTTTCTCCTATTTTTTTTTCTGCTAGACATAGCTTTCTCAGCAGTTATTTATGTGAATTTCAGAAATGTAGTTTGCTTGCTACAGGACATCATGGCCTACCAAACAATTTTCTGGTGAGGATTCTCTTGAAACCATACTGGATAGACATAGGACTTGGGCAGTTATTTCCCTTCCTCATTCTCCAAGCTATGAAAAAGAAAAAGCACAGCAGAAATTAGATTTGAGAAAAACGTGGTCTACTTAGTTTTATTGTTAATTGTTAATTATTGTTTTATTGTTAATTATTCTTTCTTAATAAAATTTTGAAAAGCAATAAAAGAATAAGAGATTGGACCACTCAGGCAAATGGAAAGAAGCTTTTTTTGGGAGTTTTTAATCAAAAATATATAATTATGGGAGGTTGACCAGGAAAGAAAACTCAAAGCATTTCTTAAATAACTAGTCCTAAAAATAAGTAAGCAAAGGATGTTAACCATCTGTACAGATCTTGCAGTGTTTTTTCTGTAGCAGGAACTTCCTTAATATTTTGTAAACCATTTTGATCTTCCAGAAATTCCCATCCACATGAAGTCCTCATTATCTTCATTTGTGGCTTATCCTCCACTATCCCTCCACTATCCCTCCTCCACTCTCCTCCTAGTGGGTGTATAACATACAGGATAAATCCCCTTCAAAAACTTTCATTTACTGACTCAAAAAGTTGTTACATCCCAAAATTCATTCTCCAACTGGAAAACATTTCAAAATTTGTGCCTTTTTTTTCCCATCATGTGAGTTATTTTTGAGAATTACAATGTAAACAGAACATGTGAAATTAATTTCTAACCTAGTAATGAGAGATCTGAAATAGAATGGAGGAACTAGTTCCTACTTGCAATAAAAAATGCTATCTTGGAAAAGATTTCTTCAGCATATCAGTTGCATACAGCAGTCCTAGTGTGAAAAACGTTTCATAACACATTGAAGAAATCCATTTAGTTTTTTTGGGGAAAAAAGCATGTTTCAAAGTCCATTATTCGCTGGAACCCAGGACATTTATAATGTTCTTTTCTAATGCTGTTTTTGGCTTTTAGTCTTCTAAGTGGTGCAGTATAAGCCAGATTTCATAAGCCATCCAGTCAGACACCAGGCCAAGGCTTATGGGAGGCATGGAAGTTCACCAGGTATGATTCAGCCAGTTGTGAGGCACAACTCAGCATTGACACAAACAGAATTTAAGTTTGATAGGGGTGTAAACAGAGATAAGTTTGTCTTTTGGTAATATTTAAAGGCATATTATAGCTTCCTTTAAAGTTGTTTTGTTTTATATAACCTTTGATTTTGAATCTTAGCCTTGATATAGAAACATGCATCTAATGTATGTGTGCTCCTGAAAGAAAAAAAAGCAAACAATAAACCAAATCTTGATATTGTACATTCTATAATCCATCATCTTTGGTTTATACAAACATATGCTCCCTGCTTTTAAGGGACCAGGTTGGGGAGGGCAAGGTTCAAAGCACCATGCTTGAGAGAGGAAGAGTTTCCTAAGCAGTGCACATCTGTTCTTGATGTACTTTTGTAATATGCAACCATGAATGACCTTCTCTAAGTTCGTATTTTAAAAGGAAACCGAGGATAATGTGGACACTGTTAAGATCGTACATTTATTATCCAGTTTGATCAGTGGAAATTTTAACAGTGATTTCATTCAGAGCAGAATTTGGCTATTATTTTACAAAGTCTTATCAGAGCCCAAATGGAAGTAGTGATTTATTTATTGGCAAAGGCTTTCTAGAAACAATGATAAAAGTAAGAGTGAACCTTGTAACATAAACATAGCATCACATAATGAAATCAACATTTATTTTTTCCTAATCTAATTCTTACTCTTTATGAGATATAAGCACTAGAAGACTTTTCAAGACTTGTTAGAGCCATAAAATATCTGTAGTAGAGGCTGGAATAGAGGCAAAGGATTTCATTTTCTCTTTGTCAAGAAGAATCAGTAAGATCTGATCTCCTTAGAGGTAGGAGAGAGTTGGTGCAATGAAAAGAATTGCCTTAATGGTCTCTTCTGCAGAAGAGGAGATGCATTTACTCAGTCTGATGTTCTCCTAAGGTGGAGGTGAAGGACAGTATGGGAGAGCTCCTTTCTTGGCAGATGCTGCAGGAGCCGTTCAGTCCATGGTGATAGGGAGTAGCATGACTCTGATGGGCCAGTACAGCAAATGTGTCCTCTATTAAATGAGGGCCACAATCCACTGTTGACTTGTCTGTTTCCCCTCCTTTCTTCTGACATAAGGGTAAGAGTTTTTGGGGATCTGTGTCTTTTTTTTTTTTCAGAAATTAATACTCAGTAGTGATTTATTGCTTGTTCCTCATATTTTTAAATACCCTTATCCTTACTAAGAGAAGGGATGGAAAGCAAAGCAAAAGTAAATATTATTTTCTTAACCTGGTAAAGATCAGGGAGTTCTCTGCAGTTCAAAGAGGTTTTCTTCCCTCAGGTGGGCACTCATTGTACTGTGATCAAAGTAATGGCTGTCAATGGCTGTCAACAAAACAGATGAGACAGAGGACAAAACCAGACTGGTAATTAATTGTGGTTAATTGGTATAATTTATGAGCTTGTTTCTGAAAGCAGTCACAGGAGGAGGAGAGAGGAGTGAGGAATGAGAGCAAGCTAGAAGCTAAATATTCTTTCATTGTAGTTATTTGTAAGAATTTTCTTAATGTTTCATAATACAAGGACTAGAAAATATCCACTTATTATCAGAATAGTAGACATTTCATGCGTACACACACAAAGACCTTACTGCACTTCTCTGTCTTCATTCCTTCCCATGTGTCATTTGCCTGGCTTGGTTTCCTCTGACTGGTAAATCTGAGGGGACTGAACACTGCCCATTGAAATAGCTCAGGCTGTGCTGGATCCAAGTTTCATGACTCACTGGAGCTGCAGCAATGGAGTTTTAGCAGTCCATGTGAGGATAGGAGGAGATATCTCACCCCCTGTCATGTACTGGCAGAGCAGCCAGCAGCCATACAGTGTGGCCCCATTGGCGAGCTCAGGAGCAGCATGACTGTTGGAGTTGTGTTTGCTCTTCAAACAGCTGATCTGCATCTTCTGGGAAAGAAACCCCACAGGCTAGGTGGAAGCATCTCAGAGGCTGAGCTGTGTTGTGCTGTGATATAACACAGGTAACAGCCCCAGTCTCTCTGGATCCTGATCTGACGTAATATACATCATGTTAATCAGAAAAGCTCTCACAGTACTTTCCTAACAGTCCTTATCTCATTTTTTGTTACGTGGGCCCATTTATATCCCTAAGATCTTAGTTTTCTTCCCTGTCAGTGATGTCATCCAAAATCCTTAAATTCAGTGCATTATTTATCTTTGCCTGTTTAGTTTGTACTGGGGCAAAGGTCAGTCTCTTCAGCAGATACTTGTGCAAGACCTTACATTTTTATGATGAAGCTAATCATAAGTCTATATATAGTTATAGCAAGATACATGCTTGGATGTTTTTACTGTATTGGTTCAGAAGGGAGATGACTCCCTCGTAGTGTAATACATTCTCTAATGGGTTCAAGAAGTCCTGTGAGGCTCTGATCTGGCTGCATGCCTAATAGATAGGTTTCTAACTTTCAGCTATTAAGCCCAGCAGGCTGGCTTAATAGAAAAATGAGTAGATGGGCTTTTAGGCATGAATGTGGTAAACAGCATTAGCATTTTCTGCGTCCAGAATGCCAATTCTGCCAAACCATGAAATTATACATACTGATTTTACAAAGGAGACTTTGGTTAACTGGGCACCAAGATAAAATCACTGAAACATTCAACATGGAATATGAGCTGGCATTTCACAAATTGGGCAGTAAGGAAAGAAAAGATATATTTACTACCGATGACATTTTTAGGCTTAAAGGAAACATTTTTTATGTTTATTTTTAACATCAAAAAGCCTCTATGGAAAGCTAGTTTGATCAGGGAGCGCATGATAGAAGAGAAAGGATTTAAATTTTAATTCATCTTTAATCCAATCCAAGTGCTCAGTATCTCACTAGAAGGAATATCTGACATTTAGAGATGGTAACTCATATGACAGGAATTGATAATATAGTTCATTTTTCAGTTAAGTAACTTTACATAAAGTAATACTTTAATTAATTGATTAATTTCAGAAAAGTTATAAACAGGGAAAAATTTTTGCTTGTTAGCCCAAGAGAAGCTGGTTTTCCCTAGCTTATATATATATAAACATGAGGTTTACATCAATGGAATGGCAGAAAAGCCCATGACATGCTAAAAGTTTCATCAGTATTTAGTTTTCCAGAGAAACATTTAATGAAAAACAAGAGCCTGCATATTTTTAGCCTGTTTTTAAGGAAATGAGACACAGATACTGAGTCCTGTGCACTCACAGGTGTTTCTCTGGTAACTTTTGTAGCTGTTGTGCGATTTCTAATTCAAGCTTGAGAACGAATCCAATTTCCCAAAATACCTGCAAGTGACCCCAGCAAGGAGGAGTGTTACCCCACAGTTACCTGTTGTGCTAGAAGCACACACACCTGCAGAACTGCCTGCACCTTGTTGAGTTCTTAAGTGAGATAAATGGCAGGTTGTGGGGACACCTGGAGGGCGATTTACGAGTGTGGACCTCAGTCATAGATGCCACGGGACAGTGGGTAATTCTGAAGGGCAAGGGAAGGAGCTGGAATTCTTACTGAGGCAAGGCAGACAGAAAAAGCTGCAGGATTCATGTATCTAAGGCTTCTTCAGTCATCTGTTCATGCAGCACCTTGCATTGCTCTGTGAGTATTTAAATAAATGCAAAGAAAATTTGCTAAGTGTTTTCTGGTTTATTATGCACAGGTGAATTGTTAAGCAAGATGGAAGCAGAAGCCAGATATAAAAGGTGATTTTTGCTTGCTAGTACAGCTAGAAGTATATATTCTTGTGTCTTGTAAACAGGTACCTTTTCTTAAGGAAAGTCTTAACAGTATGTCACAAATAAAAATGTAGTACTCATAATGTATTATGCTTGTAGCAGCTCTGTTCAGTGCCATGTACAAAAAATAAAAAACTAATACTCAAATACTTAATTTTCTTTTTTTATGTTATTTTATTGCATGCCATTTAAACACTAGTATGTTTATTCCTGAGGCTTGATACTTGTGGTAGTAGTATTTTGAATATCACATTTGATTTTGACAGAGAAACATATTAGCAAGGATTCTGCAAACCATAAGGATTGCAGAATTATTAGCGCTTTTGTTTTCTAATTGGAGTTCTTAGACTAAGTTATTTAGTATCATGCTACCTGACAGAAATTTTAAGGCAATCCTTCTCCAACTCCAACTAAAATTTTTTGGTTGATCCCAAGGAGCTGATAAAACATCCTTTCTCTTTTTATAAGTAGAGCTAAATCCAGATCTCTTTTTAGTTCTTGGGCATGCATTCACCAGCTGAAAAGCCTGTAATGAAGAATTGGATCATTTATTTAATGGGTGTTCTGCATGATAGAAACAAGGGCAGATGCAGCTCCTTGCTCTTCCCAGTAAATCCAGGCCTGTGGAACATACTTTGAAGTGGTGACAGTTTTATGTTCTTTGGAGTAGAAATTAATTACTCTTTCTAAACCAGATGAATTAGGGTTTAGAAGGTAATGCAGGCTACCTCTGAAGCCCAGAAGTAAGGAATCAGAAAACTTAAATGATGCAGATCATGTAATTTTCTGCAATATTTCATTCTATTGATTCCAGTGGTAATTAAATATGAACCTTTTGGCAGTTCCTGGAACATTTTTATCAAATTTTACAGTGATGGATTGAAGGTCTCCATGTCCAGACGTGAACAGGGTTGTTAGCATAATTCAGCCTGAGCTGGTTGAATGCACTTTGCTAACATTATTCTCGAGGGTAAAAGATTATTTTCCTTTTGTGTATGAGGAGAAATATATTACAGGTCTTTGACAACCCTAAATTTGGAGGCCCTTGATAAATTGTTGGAGCTTGGTTCACTCTGGCAAACCTTTTTGATTTGATACTTTTGGTCTCAGTAAATGCTTCTATTGCAGCTATTTTTTCAAACTGTCCCATTATCTTTCAGAGCCAATACAGTAGTGATACAATATGTGAAAATGAGGGAGTCAGTAAACATTTGATTTTTTTCCACTTCCTAACACATTTTGTGTGAAATAGGAAAGCACTTTTCAAACCTAGCCTTAACTGGGCTGGTAATTGCTCTGGTCAATGGTGAAGAACATCCTTGGTAATAAATACTGGATATAGCACCCTAAGCTGAATTACTCATTGAAATACCTAATTCTTTATAGATGTACAGTTACAATGACCTAGTGCACAGAGTGATCTCACTTGTGTGGCTGTTACTGCTTCTATGTGAATGAAACTTGTTCACAGGAGGGATTCTGAGTCATTTGTGCTTGTGACCAAACCCAGGTAAGAGTTATATTGTGGTTTAACCCCAGCAGGCCACTAAGCACCAGCAGCCTGCTGGGTGGGGGTTAGAATCAGAAAAGTGAGAAAACTAGTGAGTTGAGATCAAAGCAGTTAGTAGGTAAAGCAGAAGCTGTGCATGAAAGCAAAGCAACACAAGGGATTCATTCACCACTTCCATGGGCAGGCAGGTGTTCAGCCATCCCCAGGAAAGCAGAGCTCCATCACAGGTAGTGGTGACTGGAGCAGACAAACACCATCTCCAAACATTCTCATCTTCCTTCTTCTTCCCTTCTTCAGCATTTAGAGCTGAGCACAACATCCATGGTCTGGGATATCCCTGTGGTCACTTGGGGTCAGGTGGGGTTGCTGTTCTGGCTGTGTCCCCTCAGAACTCCTTGTCACCCCCAGCCTCCTCAGTGGTGGGGTGGGTGAGAGGTGGAAAAAGCCTTGACTCTGGGTAAACTCTGCTCAGCAACAGCTGAAACACCCCTGTGTTATCAGCACTGTTTTTGTCACAAATCCAAAACACAGCTCCATACCAGCGACCAAGAAGAAAATTAACTATCCCAGCCATAATCAGCACATACTAGAAACAGGGACACCCCACAAAATCTTATGCATCTAATGCTCAAAGTATAATGTATAAGCAAAATCTATGGCTGTCCCAACATGCTCATTGGATCACTGAAATCCAATAACTAATAATCTAGGTTTGTCCTTCAATGAACTGTCAATTTAATGGTAGATAAATGTCACCAAAGTCAGAGCTTGGAAATACCACTTGACAATAAATAGCACAAAGTGAATTTCTTTATGCTGAGTGTAGAATAAAATTTAGTAATTCCTGCCACATATTGGCTACCATTTAAATATTCCCATATTTTTAGAAAAAATTATTTAATTGCCCAACTATCAATAAATGGTATGTAGGTGGTGAGGGTAGCTATGAAATAGAGGATTTTCTTGGTTTTCTGGTGTTTCTTCAGCATTAAAACAGTATAGAAATGAGGAGGCTTGCAGTTGAAAGTGATTCTAATTTGTTCCCAGCTAAGACATCTGGAATACTACATCTCCCACTCAGGGGATACTTGTAATGTTTTCTAGTGCTTTACTATGTGGTAGGATGGTAACTTATGAAACTAAACATAAACTAAAGTTTATGTTACCACATGGTTTCTGGAACAATGCTAACAAAACAAGCTTAAGATTCTCTAGAACAAAGGGTAGTTTAATAAAAAAGAAAAAAAACTTTGTGTCTTTGTCAAAAAGCAAGTACCTTTGGTTTTTGGTTTGGTTTTGTTTTGTTTTTTTCAACTTCATTTTGTATTTATAGCAACAGAATTTCATACTTACACTTAGCTTGCCACAGGCAGATCTTTTTTGCTTTGCCAGAAGCCATTTCTGTCTTGCATAAAGAATGGCTTATGAAGGAGCTTTTGAACAGAATTTCATATTCTCCAATGGGTAACATCATTGCCTTAAAGTGATTAGTTAGAGATTTCTTAATACTTGGAGGGGATCTCCTGCCATATTGTTTGGAATAGATAATATACTCTTCAAATGCAAATAGTTATATTATTTCAATAATACTTTAATATGTTGGAAATCCTCTTAGCAACACTACAGCTAAATTACTGGTAGAATGATAATATAAATTGAATGATTTGCTATTGAAAGTGCAGGCAGCATCCGTGTGCTGTTTGTATAGGCTCAGTTTCTGAGGAAAGATTAAATAAGGTCCTGGTCCTGCATGATTACTTCTGTGAATAAAGTTCCTGATATGTAAATTTTTTCAGGATAAGAGCCTTTGTAATTTCCCAGGCAGGAGCTGCATCTGTCGCTTTGCTTTGTGATACACCTCCAGTATGAATGAACTTATAATACTCAATTTTAGTTCCTTGTGAAAGCAGTGACTTTAAGCTTCAGCCCTAAGTTATAATCAGAATAAACAGGGAGCAAGCATTGCAGAGGCTCTTAGCACACTGACAGTTGTTGTGTTTTGCACTGTTGAGTTGACTTGTTTATAGCCTGGGTTTGCAATGAGCTCATCTGTAGGGTGAGATCCAAGGATGCAGTGGAGACCTTGGGTCTCCGCTGTTCACAGACCTAGTTGCCCTTGTTTGCAGACCTAAATAGCTAATGGAACAGCCTGCAGCCAGTAGAAGATGATGAGATGTTGCTGTGATTAACCAAAGCAATTTTAAAAATTGCTTAATCTCATTGTAACTTGATGGTGGCAGCTGGAAGTACATTTTTTGATGCCTTTGGCAGCAGCTCTGCTGAAAGCAGGCAGGGCTCTGGTGCTCAGCCTGGGGCTGCAGGGGCTGTGCCTCTGTTAGAGGGACAGAGGAACGATGAGTGATATGAGGAGCTATGGTCTTTAGCTGTAGTCTTAACTTTCTAATCAAAATGCAGCTGTTATTTCAGTCCAGCTCCTTATAGTTAACACACAGACTTTTTAGAAGTGTTCCATTCTCTGGTGTACACTCACTCTTTCAGCATCCTTTTGCCTGCAGCCTAGTGGTTGGTGTCAGTACTTCTCAAGGACAGCTGGAGGGGCAGATGAGTGAGGGTAGGTGAACAAGTAGCACACTGGTGCAAGGACAAGTGGCATGCTAATCCTGGGGGTCTCTTACTGCCTTCTCATAAATCCACTAAGAGACATTTGTACTTGTTTTCTAGCAAGGTTGCCTTACTTGCACTTTGTAGGCACACAGTTTGTGGTAATTGGGAGTGGGGCTGTGGCCGAGCCTCATTCTGATGATTGGAATTTTTTTTATACCAGTGCATACCTTCCTGTGAATGTGCCTTATTTTCAGCTGACTCTAAGCCTGGCCTTCAGCATGTGAGATGAGTTAATGTCTGATCTTAAGGAAGACTGGTATGACTTCCACACAATAGTGTCAAAAAGAGCTAAGCTGCATAATTTTTTTCACAGTTTCCAAGCTTTTTTTTTTTTTTTTTTTTTTTTTTTGTGTGTGTGTGTGGGGGTGGGATGAAGAAAAAAGATACTTAAAGTGATTAGGTGGAAATGTGGAGGAGGGCTTTATGGAAGGGTGGGAAATCATTGCCAACAGTTTGACTAAAGCTGCTAGAGAAATGTCTGAAGTACTTACTGTCCCGAGTCAGAACTGAAATTTTAATGTAATTTATACCTTTAGAAATGCTTTGTCTAATGGCTAGTACCAAGATCTTTTTTTAGCATAACAAAAGAGCATATTTATTTTTTCTATAGAACCTTAATATCTCTATGAAGGCAACAGCTTTGTGTTAATTTGAAACTTGGAATATCAAAGCTCCTGACATGCTCAAAAAACAATGCATGTTTTTTATTAAGGCAGGATTCTGTATACTGTATTCACAGCCAGAAGCCATTCCTAAGTAGGTCATGGAGATAAATGTATCTTTCTGATGCAAACCAAGTAATCATCTTTGAGCTTGGGAAAGTTCTTACTTTACTGTGTTTCTTGTCCATGGGTGATTTTTTGTATGACATACTCCTCCTACAGTGCCATCCACAATGTAGTCATATATGTGACAAGTACTACAAAAGGGCTTTTCTCTGAGTGGAGGTTAATTTATAATGGCCTTTTTTTACCATTGCTGTGCACAGCTAGTGCCTGGTGCTGAACTGATGGGCTCTTCTGATTAGCAGAGTCTGAAAGTGGTGTTTTCAAGGTCTCCTTATGATTGCTTTGGCACTACTGAGTTCAGCAGTAAATTTTATCCATCACAGCTCTTTCTTGCTTCACAATGTGATTATGGCTGAAGAAGTGAAGATGTTCTAAATTTCTGTGTGTTTTTCTATAAGTTTTCAGGTATGGAGATTTATGCAAAAAAGTATTCTGACTGTTTTATGTTATGAGCTAAAATTATCAAATCCCATTTTCATGACACCTGATGCAATATTGTGGATCCTTGTAAAATGAATACAATTGCTTTCCCAGCTAACTCAGTGGCTTGATTCAGGTTCCAGTAGATAGAAATACTTTCAGTTCAGTGCTGTTCCTCACACATGAAAGAGGAATGTGGTTTGATGGCTTCTAGAGCTGTCTGTGGAACATGCTTATTTAGTCACCAGGAGTGAAATTTGCTGGAGCATCTCCTTGCTCCAGCCCTTGTATGTGGGCAGGGGAGCAGCTGAGCTGTGAGGGCTAAATTTGATGGTGATTTCATTTTTTTTCTTCTTACATTGCACAGCAGTCATGAGCTTAAGTTGAAATATATAAATGTGAATCTTTTAACAAGTGCAAACTTTGGTGTACAATAAAGGGATGATAGAAAATAATATGGAGGAAGTTATAGACTATTGTTTAGTAGTATTAGGGAGTTTCACTGAACTTGGTAGTAAATAGTTCTCATGCCTTTGCTTTAGAAAAATATGTGATTACCCTAGAGAACTCTAATAAGGAATTGGCATTCTTAAATGCTTGCCATTTTAAAAAACCATTCAGAACCTTGGTGCTGGATTTTTTTGTTTTATTTTCCAACCCAGCTAATCAATTTTGTAGCAAGCATGTAAACTGTTCTATTTAGAGCTGAAAGAATGACAGAATATATTGCATTATTCTGCTAGTGTACTCAATAACTTGTTACTCCAAGAGCTTCATGTTTAAGATAAATGTCTTTCTTGAAAACCAGCTTTTAGAGTTACTAAGACTTCTGACCATGCAAAATACATACTTGGCAAGGAAGTGAAGGGAGAATAAAACTTAGGCATGGCAAAGTGAGTGTTTTTCTGTCTGGCTCTGTAAGAGCAGTTAAAATTCGTTTTATGCACATATTCAGTAGTAGTTTACAAGGAGGTAGAAATAATAAAGTTTTGTAGATGGGAAATACCATGATATTCTGTCTATGTCAGCAGCAGCAGAAGGATTAAGCCTGGGTGTCTTAACATGTACACTAACTGACCTATAAACAGGGAGAGGGGATGAGCCTGAAAGTACAGACATCATCCTCTCTCAGCACAGTGAGTAGTCCAGTAAGGCAGAGTACAAGAGAAACAGAGTAACAAGCACACTTTGACCAAGCTGCCTATGGAGTAATACAACTTTGAAGCCCGAGTGCCTGGGTTTTTATGGCACTGATAGAAGTAGCAATTGGACTTTATATGTCTAAAATAATTCCCTATCTCACATATTTAATCATTGGGCTTTTGGCTATGAACACAAATTAAAAATCCTGTTTATATAATATTGATGAACAATAGTTACAAAGGAAATAGATAGAAGTGAGCTGAAAATTTTTTCCTTTTATGTAGTAAGCTTCTGAAGTGAGTTCTCTGTATTATGTAGTGGTTGGAGTTGCTGTAGGTCTTTGAAGCATTTGAAAGTTGCAAGTAGTGACACTGTAATGTAGTTCCTACCTTGATCCACTGATCAAGATGTATAGTGGATGTAACTCCCTAACCCCTAAGGGAGGCAATTGAGATTTGGAGGTAGTTTGACAGCATCTACAGCTGTTAATCAGAAAAGAGTTGGGACAAAGAAGTTGTGTACCTTTTTTTTTCTTCTGGAAGGGCATGCCAAAATTTGATGGAGAGAGACAAATATGAGGAGTCAGAAGAGATACCTTAGAGGGAGGAATTGTGTTAGAGAAAGCAGGAATTTTGTGGTAGAATGTGTCTGAGCAGACATCTTAGTGTAATTTACTTCAGGAGAGAGCTCTAGGATCAAGTGTTTCTGATGTTAATAATGTTTCTCTGTTCAGGTGTTAATAACATGAAAAAGTAGCTAAATCTTCACCAAGCCAATTTGTAAAGGAAGCCTGTAATAACTTGTTGTGCAGTAATCAGGAGAAATAAAACCACACAGGTTTCCTCTGCTTTTAATTTTAATAGAATATTATGGGTGTGTCCTATTTTTATACAACAAAAGCGGCTAACTGGAAACATCTGTTAGAAGCTGATTGTATGATAATGTTATAAAAATATGCATAACAAATATGGACAATTGGTAACTGAAAAACTGAGGATTGAGCAAAGAAGTGAACCCTGTTTTTTTTCATTTCTAGATACTGGCTCTGGATCTGCAGTGAAACAGTCTACCTTATTAGAGGTTGGTGACTTTTATTTTTTCAGCTCTTATATAAAATTTTAAAGTAATCTTTCTGAGAGTCAGGACCTCAGTGTCTGACTGATATATTGAGAAGCTGTTTTGCTGAATGTTTCTGTAGAACTAGATCCAAGGGATCTGTGTAACATAAGAAAATGACAGTAATTCTTCATATTCATTGTGGTTTGGAGTTTTTTGTGAAATTCCTCCTTGCATTTCTGCTTCATGTATTGCTTCAGTTAATTGTAACTTAACAAACAAATCAGTGTAAATCAGACTTAAATTTTTAGTCATCCTTAGCTAACCTGTCTGACAAATAGCCCCAAAATCCCTGGTTTTACTGTTTAATTCATTCTTATAGAGTAAAATATTTATCTGGATCTTTCATCCATTTCCAAAGTACTAAGACAGGACTTTTTGTATATGTGACAGTATGCAGATTATATGCTGGTTCATTAATATATATATTGTATAGTATGACGTGACTGTTCAATGCTAATGAGATGGCATACATTTTAAGAATGATTTCAGTCTTTGGACCTTGATTTATGGTATAATTTCTGGAGAGAGCTAACTCATCTGTTAAGCTGTTTTTATTTATGTTCTATAAGACTGGTTTCTTCACTAACAAAGATGTAAGTGCAGCTTATTAATAGTTATTTGTGACTCCAGTTGTCTGATCAGAGTTCTGGAAGTCTGGCAATGCTTTTCTGTTTGGATTCTGAGTATGCTATCATGCCTCACTGTATTAGTTCCCATCCTTACACAGCTGTGCTTAGGCTCTTAGTATGGTTCACATTTAAGTGAAGCTTATCAGCCAGATCTGTTGGAGCCATTAGCATTTCTCAAACTTGCAGTGCATGCACACTGCTGAAAGTAGATGTTCATAGGGTTTCTGCCCTCTGTGCTTACAAGGGCATCATTTTTTTTCTGTATTTATGAGAGAGATCTTTCATTCCTGAAACCTATTCCCTATTTGAGATGAGATCCATGAAATTGTTCACACGCTCCTTTTCTGTTTGAGAAAGAGTTTCTCCACCCTTGTTGCATTGTTCCTCGCACTCAATTTTCCAAGTATATGTTATACTTTCCTTACCAATAAGCCCATAACTGGTATGACATGTTCTGTTGCTCTCTTTAATTAAAGAACTGCCTTTTTTTTCCCCTGTATAAATGAGCTCATAATCCCAGGAGCAGCTGGGTATACCTGATGCTTTTTGTCTTCTTTCAAAATGGCCACAATCTCCTGCTGTTTCCAATTTATGTCATCAGTAAAGATGAATATTTCTTTTATTCCTTGCCTGGGAAAATGAAGAACAAAGATCCTTACAAAGGGGTGGAAGGTATAAGTGCAGGAGTGTGCACTTCCCTGTAGTGGCAGATAGCATTGCTTATCTCTGCTGGGAGAGGGCACCTGCTTGAAAGCTCATCAGGTAGTGCTGGGGATCTGTGCAGCTGCCCTGAGATGCAGGTCAGGTGTAAGGTAATTCAGTGCTTTTCCCCAGGGAAGGAAGCAGCTGGGAGTAAGCCACTGGTGTCCTGCATGGCTCTCTTGAGCTCCTGGAATGCAGAGAGGGAGCAGGTCACAAGCTAAGCATATAGCTCTGATCACCATCTTCAGACAGCGCCTGTCATGTAAAATGACAGAGGCTGGGGGTAGGGCAGCACAGCTGGAATGCAACACTGCAGCCTCCCTGTTACTCTGTGACCGTATGGGATTAGCCAGTGTTTGTAGGATCTGCCAGTCATTCGTGTTTTCATCAGGTCTGGGAGAGATGCTGAGCTGCCATAGAGGAGTGCTCTCTGGCAGAACTCATCACTGGGGCCAAGGCTGCAGGAGAGTGGCACAAAGTGCCTGTTGTGTGCCTCTCTTGGTGTTTGACTCAGAGATATGCTTCTGTGATAAGACCAAGCATGATGGCTCTCATGTATTTGAAGAGAGGGTTGATATGCAAGTATATCATTCTTCAGGTATTCAGCTGAAGTAATGGTGGATAATTAATGCATGAGCTGTATCATCTCATCTAGAAATTTCTTTGAGGCATGCTATGAGATAATTAAGTATCCAGACATTCAAAACTAGTGCTTTTCATATATAGTTGTTTCTGTGAAGCAGTGGAGTCTCTTCCTGATTGCAATGCCTCTAAGCATGAAAGATTCTTTTGGGTTATAAAGAACTGTTATAACTGTTCCTTCAGACTACATACTTGTCAACAGTCTTGCTGAATTCCTTTTGGATATTTTGTAAATGACCAGAAACAGGTCCAATAGGCCCTTCCCTGGAAAGGCCTTCTTCATAGGATAGATTCTGCTTATTATACATTAATTTCTATAACTGCACATCTGCCTTTTATATTGGAGGCTTTATTTTCAAATTACTGAAGTGTTTTAGGATGCTCTTGGTAAAGTCCTAAGCAAAGTATAAAGGCCAGTCTGTTTTCCACATAGTAGATTGTTGTTCAAGAGTTTGTGCCAGCCAGTACAGAGTGCAATCATGCCTCTTAAGAGAGAGTAATTACTCAACTGCCTCAGCTTCTGCTGCTCCACATTCTTATCCTTGTCCTGTTGGAGTGGTCTGCTCCTCTTATGGAGCAGAGTGGCAGAAATGTAAATGCCTAGCATTTTCTCCTTGATAAAAGATCTTCACCTGTGAGCTCTTTTGGATATGCTCTAGTTTTCCCAACAGTGCAGTTAATTGTGCTTTTGAGATTTTTTTTGTGTTTGAAAGAAAATCAACATTTTTTTTTTTTCAATAGCGCTGTGCACAGCAGTATCTTACAAAACTGCTGTAAATTTGCAGAAATTGAGTTATTGATTGATACATTAATACATTGCAACAGGCCAGGTAATTTATCTTGCCATTTTTCTGTTGAGAAATTTTTGTTTAAGATTATAATTTAGTCAGGTGTTTGACACAGTAGGGACTGTTTAAAAGATGAATTATGTCCAGCCAAGACTGCCTGAATCAAAAACATTTGTCTTAGACTAATTTTCTTATGAAATAGGCAGGATCACGTGCTTTCAACATTTAATTTTTAAAAAGTTTGTATTTGCTACAGGCATACTTCAGTATAGTTACTGCTGCAGTTTCTTAACATGCCTGAGTATTTCTCCGCCTTGTTTGAGGTTAAAATGTGACGGGTATGTTACTGAAAGGCACCTCCCAAGTGCTATTGCCCCTGGTAGCAAAATCCTTTGGCTTTGGCAGGACAGTATGGAAGCACATACTCTTGCAAAGCTGTGAGTGCAATCATTATCAAACCAGCAGCAAATACTGAGTGTCAGGCATAGGTACTTATACATGGGGGTGTCCAGAGAAGTCTTTGCTAGAGAGGACCACAAAAGCCAGTAGCCTTGGAGGAAGCACAGTAAGTGATGTAACAGAGATGGTGTACACCAGTTCCCAAAATAACCCACAAGCCCTTCATTTGCAAAAGAAAATTAAACTACATTTTGCTCAGAAGAAGCACTGTTTGCATAAACAACATAATTTATTGTAGATTAGGAGCAGAATGCTTGCAGATGCTCAAAACATTTCCTTTGATCACGTGTCAATGCTGCATTCCCTAGGCAGAGCTGGTGGGAGGAAGATGATCCAGATACTCGTCTAAGCAACCTCTGGAATTGATGCTGGGGTCATCTCCTATTCTTGAGGAAGGAAACATCTGTGTCAGGCACTTAAATCATGGGTGTGATGAAATCTATTTGAACCAAGGCAAGACATTAATGCAGTTTTATGTGTTGCCGGTTTTCCCAAGTAAATAAAAAGTAATTCATATGGATAAAAATTGAGTGTGCCAAATGTCCTTGCAGGACCGACATCTTGGATGTATTTTACTTTGCATCAAGAACAGTGTGTGTGTTTCATTGTAAAGAGACTAAGTCTGCAAAATAGTATTTACTTGACCTTCCAATAATTATGCAAAGCAGTTATTTATAGATTTTAAAACCCAAAAGCAATTACTAGGTAGTTGCAGTTCACAGAACCTTTTCTAGGTACAGACATGAATTTGAAATGTGTGTTTTTGTTTTTTTTTTTTAAAGGTGTCTCAGTAAGATATTCCATTTGTTGATAGTTGCATTATTAAAAATCCTTCTTCACTAAACAGCAAATCAAGAGGTCACAGATTTATGTTTACACTACAGACTTTTTAAACAATAGGCTGTATAAATCCCACCCAAAACCACTGCAGAAAGTATGAAATCTCTTATTGTCTGCTGGTATTTGTGGAGTATACAATTTCATCTTAGCTTTCTTTTGAATAACCCGATAGGCTAAAGTTCTTTAGGTCCTGCCTGAGGCAAGTTTGACACCTGTGACTAATAGAAACTTTTCATTTGGTCTTAAATCTTCTTTTAGGGTGTTGATTCAAGGACTAAGTGCAGAATGCCAGTAATGACTTCACTAACATCAGGTACTGTCCTAATTATGCCAAATACAAAAGGAGGAATTACATATTCATTCTAAGAATATTTATGTATTAGTGTATAATTCTCCTGTTTATCACTTCAAGGATGACTAAAACTGCATTTCCTGGTCCTTGCTGAGTTTGCTTGAGAGCCTTCTGGGATATAGCTCTCCATTTTAAAGTTAATATTTTATGCTTATTCTTCAAAATAATACCATTCTAAAATTGAAAAAGAATAGCAGAAGCATAGTACTTTGAGAGCTGGACAACAATCTGATCCAGTTATAAATAACTGAGTAGTTATTTATATCTGATTTTGCAGATGAGGTATAACAAATTACTGAGTTACATGTGCTCTGCTAATCCTGCATTGTGGGAATTTAAACAGCAGTGCTCCTAACAGTTCTTTGTCTCTTTTTAATGTCATCTGCATACACCTACCTGTCTATATGTGCATAAATGCATACACACAAACAAAAGAGGTTTAAATTGACTTGTTCTCTCCTGGATCATACCTGTTTAGTCACTCCCATGGATGCAGTAGGATGGGATATTTGATTGCTCGCACAGAATAAGCTTCACAGAATCTCAATCTTCTTTGAAGTATTTGGTTAATACAGAGTGTATTCTGGCTACTGTTTTAACCTTAGAAAGTTTCTCCAACACTTATCAGCATCTCCCTTGAAATGCAGAGCATTGAAAATGCCAGAACAACATCAAGATTTAAGCAATTGCTTTTGAAAATTAGATTATTATTCACTGTGAAACTGCTGAAGTAACATACAAAACATCTCATATTAGTTGAAATAATGGTGTGAAGAGTTCAGCTTTTGGGTGTGCATCACATGTGGAGAGGAGAGAGACCATCTGCTGTCTACTCAGTGCTGTTCTGGTGAGAAAAGCTGTGTGGGGAGCTGATGGCAAAGCAGTGAGTCTGTTTTGGCAGCAGCCAGGTGGGCTGTTCTCCCAGGAGATAAGCTATGGGACAGATAATGGATCAGAAAAGTGGCTTTCACAGCTGGAGGTGACACTGGTGTTAGCTGGATTGGCTGATATTCTTGATAGACTTGAGTCTGCATCACTGCAGAGTGCTTCTGGAGAGGCAGCCACATTTTTCATTTGAGTAGTGGCAAAGGAAATCTGCTTTGCCAAAAAAATATTGTTAGAGGTGATCTCCCTATAACAAGAGGGGTGGTGGCCTACAGGGAGTTGTTTTTAACTAGGGATAACTTCATTTTGAAACTTGTTTTTGGAGCTCCGTCAAAAATAGGTATTCAAAGTATGAAATTGTACAAGGTGATGGATGTATACTGCTGAGGTATACAAACTGATCTCGATGGCCCAAGTACTTCCCATCTCTATTTTTCTGATGAGATTTTTTGTTTCCTTCTCCTCCTTTCCATTTTACCCTGTTTTTCCGAGCTTAGTTTTCTCTTTCTGTCACTGTTTCAATCCTTCTGGAATAATTGCTTCCAGTGAAATCCAGTTCTCAACTATCTGACATTAGAATTTTAGGCCACTAAACTCCACCAGCTATTATTCTCTTCCCTTAGGCTTGCCTAAAGAAGGCAAAGACTGGGCTCCTTACCCCCATCTATTCCTTACAGATCTTACAGATTCCTACTGGCCTGTTCATTACCATAGCAAAAAATTACCTAATAAAGTAATCTTAGAAGCAGTAAGTAATTTTCTTCCATAAAAAATCACAGGTGTGGAGCACTGAGGGTGGCAAACTCACCAGCTACCATCTCTCTACCAGGTCTGCACATGGAAAGGCAAAAATGGCCAGCACATTGCTTTATGGCCACAGGCTTGATTGCATCTTGAAAATGGTCCTTGTGCTTCACAATAGACTTTGAAGATGAAAATATTCTTCTAAATTAAAATGTTCTTCTATATCCACAATGTGCATTGGAGTTATTAAAGAATTTAAATTAAACAGTAATAGAAACCAAGAACAATGGTCCATGTTTCATTTCATGGTGGATAAGGAAAGTCAGCCTTATTTCTATTTCATTAATATTTTGAAGTTCAAACTAAGGTGAAAGCTGTGGCTTATGCTTGAAGTCTCCCTCTTGCTTAGGCTGCTGAGCCCTGCTCACTGTTTGGCTGCATGCATATCTTAGGTATGTTTTGTCTGTGTGTGCTTTTTTGTGCCTGCAACATGACTCTACAAAATTCCCATTATTGGTTTTTGCAGTGTGAAATTCAGTTGACCAATACTGAACCAACTGGTCACATTCTTGTCTGGAGAAGTCCTGGTATTGAAATTTTAGGCTTATTGTTTAGGAAGCTCAAGTATTAAATTAGGTGCTTCAGCAGACCATGTGTGAGTTATTAGAGTACATTCCTCAGCTACATTAACTTGCTGTCAGTTACTTGTCTCCTGATAACCAACCTTAGAGAAATTGTCTTGAAGGTAAAATTTAAGGTGGGAGATGAAACCTGTATATTTCTGCTCTCTCTTCTCCTTGTTTTATAGAAAATGAAAAACAATCCTTTTCAAAGTGAGTGATGTTTGTGCAGGCTGGGAATATGTCTGTGTGAATTTGGTGTTGGTTCTGTGAGCAACATCTTTATCACAATCTCTGTTTTGACAGGAGACTTTCATTTAGCTTTTTATAGTCATTTCATAAGAGGCATTTGCATGTAATAACCAAACTGCATCTGGGAAATTGTGACAGGAGCAATCAGACTGTGGATGTTTTTACAGGTGAAACAAGCAGCTGGTTGCAAGCAACATGGCTCAGCCTCACAGACTAGGGCTGGAAAAAGGAACCTGGAAATTCCTCATGAGATGTGCAGAAACCAGGAGGTGTCAGAGGGCTTTTCAGAGGCTTTCCCTGAATAGAAACCACTTGAAGCAAACAAGGAGCATTATTGGTCCAAAGTGCTCAAAAACCAGCCTGGATTAGTTGTTTCTCAGGGGTGTAACTAAGAAGGGAATGAACAGATATGCAGGTTGTAGGAAGGAAATACTTAGGCTCTGGGTCTTAAGGAGCAGAATTTCAGAGACTTGAGATGCTGGTAAAACCCAGTCCACCCTTGGGGAAGGCATGGTAGGGTGGGCAAGACACGAATCCTGTTTGACCTTTGCTTTCAATACAAAGTAAAACTAAAGCTTCTTTATATTCATCATAAAATTTAAACAAGAAGTAGAAGCTGTGAAGACTCATGAGTGAGTAGCTAACAGAACAGCTCTTGGAGCTGGCCTGTGAATCACTCCAGCTCCTTGCTCTGCCTGGTTTAGGCACAGCCCTGGGGCTGTGGTACCAACCACTGTCACTTTGTATTCCAGCTGCTCAGCATTGGAGGTGTGCAAGGAGTGTCTCATCACCCAGTTAAATTGGTTTCTATTTTGATGAGAACCTACAGCTGGAAAAAAAGAATATCATGAATACAATTCAAATACTTTTGGGGACTTACTTCACACAAGGACACATCGTATATATAAGTTATGGTGTGCAGGGTACGTATAAAATTCAAAATAAACATTTTAGGATATGCTTTCATTGTATATTTAACTACATTATGACAGTCTTATGTTACATAACTCAAATTTAATAAGCCAATGAAATTTTCATAGAGCTTGTGCTGCCAGCACTGCTAATGTAATGGAACTTTAATTTGGTATAACATTTTACTGTTTCTTAAGGAAATAAGGTTTGTGCAACTGCCTTTTGCCTGTCAGTCCTCTACATCAAGTTTTGACCTGCTGTACTAGCTCCTGCTAATAGGAGTGAGGTTTTCTGCAAGCCTTGAAAAGAATTAAATTCCTACAAGTTTCATGGTGTCCATGGCTCAGTAAAGAGGAAAAAACCCAAATCAGTGCCCTCCTGAGTGGAAAGCTGCTACATCCTTTCCTTGGCAGAAATCAGTATGTACATACTCTGGGCTAAGCATAGCAGGTGGTGTCTCCTCCCCAGAGATGTCAGGAAGTACATGTTCCGGGAAAGAAACTGAAATGATTTTGTTTAAGAAGCATGAGAGAAGTAGGACTTCAATTTGTAGGAAATCTTGTTTCATTACATCTGTTGACCACAGAACAAATGATTATATTTTTTTTTTATTTCACCATTCATGTTTCAGTTTTCAAGTATGTAATTACTGAATTCACCAACTGTGCAGTTTTGGACATAAGATGCCTCAGAGATGAGAACAAGTAAAAAATTGAGTCTTTGTACACTGATGCTTAATGCAGCTAAAGCTATTTTACTTTATATTTTATCTTTAGAGTTATTAGCTGAGAATCAATTTCTGGTTTTGTTTTCTGGCAGTAGTTTGAGCTACAGCTCAGCTTTCTGATGTACAGCTTCAGAAGTACTTTTGTCTGGTCTTTCAACAGATTAACATTAGTTCTCATCAAATGTCTCTCCAGAAGACCATAAAAAAAAAAATAGACTTCTGTATGGAGTCAATTAATTTAAATACTTCACCACTGGTGTTATTTTGAGAGCTAGTAATTTATGTTCTTATTTTTGCTAATATCAATATATTCTACTGTACTGTGACAAAAGGATTTGAGTCTTATGAATAATTTCTGAAAACAAAACATAACATTAGTTCAGAAGTTTTGCTTTTATAATGGCCTTTGGCATCAAGCCAGAATGAAGAGACGGAAATCAAATAAGGCACCTTATCCATGCTGAGTGAAGAAAAAACCTTTATGAGTGCTGTAAAGTTTGTTAAATTTGACATCTGACCCGACAGTCGGAGATGTAGAGTGGGGAGATGTGACTACCACTGACTGACCTGCCCTTGTCTTCCTTGAGTGACCAGTGTGCCAGACAGCTCACCAGAGAGCCTGTGGTAAGAAAAGGGACACAGAAAAACTGGTATTGCACCTAGAGGAGATCATGTTTAACAAAAATAGGAATACTTTGAATGAAAGTGCAGAAATAGTGCGAAGAAGAGGACCTAAGATCAAAACCAAAGGTAAATGATCTGTCAGCATAAAGGTATAAAAGCATCTGGAAAAGGTTAGAAAATACCTTCAAAAATGTGAATAGGTAGAAATTTTAGAGAAATACTTTGATGCACAGGTGAACTATTTTGCAAAGTAATTGCCTAGGACAGTTCATTTTGCAGATGAAAAACTTCCAGTGAAGGTATAATTGGAGAACAACAATTAGCTCAACAGAAGTTGACCATCTGTATACAAAGTTTCACCTATTTTTTAAAATAATATTAATAAAGAAGTGGCATGGTAATCCAATTATTTCAAAATTATTTTAAAATTAATAAAAGGAAACATATTTTGCAAAATTATGTGTTGATGTTATCACAACAGTTTATTCTCTTTAAAGATGTTAACAGAATTCCAAAGGACAGCCAAAGATTATTGGTAGTTCTGATAGAGGGTAAGAGAAATGCATTTCTTTGTGTTTAAGGGTGTAAGGTTAGAAAAGGTTAAGGACAAAGGTGTTCACTGAGGAAATGCCAACACTTTTCCCTTTAGTTGCTGTTTTCTCTCCAAGTTGCCATTCTTAGGATGTTGGAGTAGATTAGCTAAGCTTTGGATACCTGCAACATTTATGCAATCTACGGTGCATTCTGAAATCCTGATCTTGGCACATATGTACACTCAACAGTCCTCACCTGTCAGACTTTTAATTCAGAGGATCTCATTAAATACAGCATGGCTTCTTTCCAGCCTTGATATGTTAGGAAAGTGATGCACCTCAAGCGGAGGGGGAGAAGACAAAGCAGTAGAAAGGCAGAAGAAAAGGAGTTATCATCTCAAATTAGGACATAGCTGGAGCATGGCATATAATGTCAACACAGCCATAAAATAGGGAATATAGTTTTTGTATGAGCCAGCCTAAGCAATGCTGTGGCATATTCAAGATGTTTAATATGTTTGTGCCATCAGTGTGGATGTGGGAAAGACTGTTAGGTAAACTCGTAGGGCAACAACCACATCAGTCACTGGGCTCTACCTGTTCTGGGCACAGGTCACCTGCTGCTGCTTCCAGATAGCTGAGTACATGGTGTACAGATAAACTTCATAGCCCAGGCTGTCACCCTGTTTTTCTGTGTGAGGCATTTATGTCAGGTCTGGGAGCTGTATAGAAGTACATATAATTAGTGAAATGTCCTTCACTGGTGGTGTGGGGATTTTTGTCTTTTCTCCATTTGGTTGCTGAAGCATCTAGGATTAACCTTTAGCCTGAATGAGTCAGGCAATCCACTTATGTTCCACTAGCAGTGCACTGTATTTTCAGCAACTCAAATATAATTTGTTTTAGTACAGTTAATCATATATGTAATCGTATTTTCTGGTACTGAGCTATATTCAATAGAGTTGAAGCATGATGCAACCTGTAAACCTTAAAATGGTCTTTGTCTTCTCCTAGTTTCCTGCCTCCACAATATGATAGCCTTTTGTTCTGGTTGTTTTTTATGCTCTGGGCAGGCAGAAGGAGGTGGTATGATTTGAAATTAAAGGTTCTAAGTATGTAATGTTTGAAACCCATCAACATTACTTTAGGAGCATCAATAATCTAAGTGTAAAAGGTAGGGTGTGAGGGCTAATTGAAGATGTGTGTTATATACATGGAAAGTGGATAGATAGGTGTCTCCAAATGCTGGACACTGGGACAGAACCTAGTGGTCTCTAGCTACTCAGGGAGAAGAGAGGTAGGAACCTGCACTTAAAATTTGGTAGGTTACATTATACAATTGTCTGAAATATGGACAGAGCATTTGAAATCTGATTTTATGTGAAACTTGTCATTGTGTTTCATTCCTAATTATGCTGAATTAATTTAGATGGAGAAATCTATGTCTAGCATAGGGAGGAGCCAAGAGGTGTAGGCAGGGATTTTACTATTAGATACAGCTGATGAATTCACTGGACTCTATACATAAAATAAAATGTTTAAATATATAACCAGAGAATACAGCTGGTCTGAAATAAGAGCAAAAGAAAAAAGTAAGAGGAGAGCACAATCAAGTGTTGTAGAATGAAAAGGCATCAAGTTGTTTTCATGCTGTTCTCAAAAACTCTTGACAATTATTTTGGGTTCTTCAGAATTCATTCTGCTGCAGCTAAATGCAGATAAAATTTTATTACAGAAATTCAGAGATACTCTTCCTTGACCTCTACTGTTTTGCTGGTTGGTGGAAAAAAAATAAAAGGAAGGTCTGTGCTTCCAAAAAGCCTTTTCTAAATATAAGGCTGTACACTATGACTGGTGATGTTTTGTAAATGTTTAGTGTACAAAGAGTCTTTGGTCAAAAAAGAATGTATTTCCATAGGGGGCTCTCTGAAGAGGTGCACTGCTTCTTTTAAGTAGATGGGTAGGTAGCTTTTGGGAGTGTTGACATGCTGTGACAAGCTCACAGCCTTAGAGGCAGGCATTCTGCATCAGGTAAGATAAAAGGGGCTGGATCCCATCATAGAATCACAAAATGGTTTGTGGGGGGACTTTTGAGGATCATCTAGTTCCAACTCCTCTTCCTTCAGCAGGGATACCTTCCACTAGAGCAAGTTATTCAGAGCCTCATACAATCTGACACTTCCAGGGATGGGAAGTGTTTTTTCTGCCCAATTTCTCTGGGCAACCTGTGCCAGTGTCTCACACCCTCACAGTAAAGGATTTCTTCCTGGTATCCAATCTAAACCTATCCTCCTTCAATTAAAGACCATTCTCCCTTGTTCTGTCACTATATGCCCTTGTGAAAAGTTCCCTTCTTGCTTTCTGGCAAGTACCTTTAGATACTGGAAGGCACTATAAGGGCTGCCCCAGAGTCCTCTTTTCCAGGCTTAACAGCCCCAGATGTCTCATCCTGTCTTCACAGGAGAGATGCTCCAGCCCTGTAATCAACTTCACGGCCCTCCTCTGGGCTCCTTCTGACAGGTGCATGTCCTTCTTGTGCTGGGGACCTCAGAGGTGGACACAGTGTTCCAGGTGGGGTCTGAGCAGAGCAGAGGGGTGGACTCATGTGGCCTGCTATCAGCCTGTTTTGGATGCAGCCCAGGATATGTTTCACTTTCTGCGCTGCAGGTACACATTGCTGGGTTATATTGAGCTTTTTGTCCAAAAACATTTCTATGTCTTTCTCCCCAGGGCTAGTCTTGATCTATTCTCCAGAAAGATTGCAGAGGCTTGGCAATTTGTTCATAACTACTGTGATTAGCTCCTACCCAGTCCAAATGTCACCAAGATGCTAAATAAAATGTGTTCCATTGTTTCTTGCTTTTCTTCCATAAATTGCAACTGAACACCCAGTTACCTAGCCCAAGTCTTTGTTTCTGAAGGAGCTTTTCTTTTGCAACTGCTTTTTGGAGAATGTGAGTAAAGGAAAACAAGTTTCAAAATCAGATGTGGAAGATCTTGTACAGGGATTGGCTTTAGGTCAGACACTTAAATCTTAAGTACCAGATATGGATCTTGTGATCATCTGGCTCTTTGCTGTATGTTTGTTTTGAGAGTCCTTGGCTCCATAATAGATCTTTTTCTTCTAAATTAGTTTCTATAAAAGTTCTTCTTTTTACTTGGTAGTCTCCCAGCAGAAAACAGCTCCTTGGAGAATGTATGATAATGGTGTAATATTGAGGCAAGGTTCTGGCAGGATTTCATGGACTACTTTTATGATGTTTCTACTTGATTTTCCCATTATAGGCTTACAAAGCCAAGATTATCTTAAGCATGTCAGTCCTGTTTAAATCCAGTTGGTTATTTTTATTATGAAAATTAACATTTTAAAGTGCTTTGCTGGATTGGGGCCCAGATGATTGTTACATCTTCCAAATTAAAGCTTCCTTGATAATCATAATAAGGGAATTATAGCAATAATTATTAATGAATAGTATTACTGTGTAAATTCTCCTGTGAATCTAACTGCATATAGGAATTAGAGCATTGGTTCCAATAGTTTATAAATGTGCCTTAGCAATCTTACTGCAATTTTACTTTCTTGCTTATTGATAATTATTTCTATTTCTGGTGAAAATAAATCCTTTGTGACTTGGAGGTGGACTGTTTGAATCACATGGGAGTAGATGATAATAAATCTTCAAAATTCTCCCTCTTGAGGAAAGCAAGAAAGTCTAAGCTGTCTGAGTTGACCTTTAAAAGGTAAAAATCTTTCTTTTCAAATCTAGGAAGAAAAGCAGCAGAGAAGTTAGGAACCTTCTAATGCATCTTGGATCTAGGTCTTTGTGTCAGTGAAAAGGAGAACTTGAAAATAAAAATGACTTTACACAGTAACAAAACCAAGGCTGGGTCGTTTTGACAAGCTGTTCCTACTTTTCAGTGAGCATTTCTACGGCTTATTGTGAACATAGAAGTGGTAGCACTAACACTTGATCTTTCCTGCTGGTTTATTCATTATTGGTTCTTGACTCTCTATTGTGATAAACATGCAGGGAGGAGTCTTTACTGCAAATGTGCATTGCTGTCACTGGCAGCTTCGAGTGCTGAAGCAGTTCAGGGCAGGTCTCATTTTGCTTGCATGGAACGGTCTTTAGGAGTCGAGTCTTTAACTTAGCCCAGGATAACTGCAAGGAAACTTCTGGATGTCAGCAGCCAGGAGAACTCATATTTTCCTCATCCCGTTGGATGATGGGGAACTGCTGCTCTTTCTCCTAGGAGCAGCAACTTCTGATAAAGTTCAAGGCTTGGGTGCCAAAGTTATGGTCATAAATCCTATACTTCAGCTTTCCATGCCATCAGCATTCCCAGCCTGGGGGTAATTGGTGTCCAAGAGAAGCTGAATGCTGTGGTGGAAGGAAAGCTGCAAAGGGCACAGAGAAGGTGGCTGCCTGGAGTCACATGTGAAGTCAATATAATGTGTTGTAGTACCATGAAGAGACAGAAGTGGGCAAGAAATTAGAGAACCACAAAAGCTGGAGATGCAACTAGGTTTTAGTTGGGTTTGTTTGTTTGGTGTGTGTTGTGTTGTTTTGTTGGTTTAGGGTTTGTTTTTTTTTTTCCTTAAAAATGGTCGGAGTCTGAATCTTTAAAGAAAAACCCAGAAAAGTGAGCTGGTTTGGTGAGAAGGGCTATACAGGGCAATGTTACAGCTACTTGTACTGCCCTATGTCTAGACATGTTTTTGAGGAATTATTTTATGATGAACACTGTAGGTACTTTCCAGACACATTGCAGAACTGCAAAGAGAGTTGTACGAGACACATTTTCTCTAGTTTACCTCTGATGGGTTTGTTGTCTGGTCTTAATGTCATGATAACTAAAGTCTCATATGTTTCCTTTTAAAGCAACAGTGGTGTTCATTGATACTCAGCTCGTTTTTATGGAGAGAGCAGATAAACATAACTAACTACTTTTGTGAGAAACATAACTAACTACTACACAACAAATATTTCCCACACTACAGCAGCCCTGCAGTCCTGCTGAAGTTTCTATAAACTGCCAGTTGCTCTATGGCAAAATTGGAGCCTGTAGGTTAGAAAACAGTTCTTCACACCCTGGCCACAGTTTTAAGCTTGTCTAGTTGTTTAAATGTTACTAATTTGTGCTCCATGTTTTGTGCAGCACAGCAGCAATTTTGTTTTATATTAGGAAATAAGAGGAAGATACTGGTAAGAGACATTTATCAAATTCAGTGTTCCTTCTACAAAAGATTACTAGCTTTTTAAGAATGTGATAACATATCAGTAGTCTGGAAATACACTGGTAAGATCAAAATTGAATTCGTTAGAGGATTCCTGTCCTTCATTGTCAGGTTATCTTAAAATATTACTCAATCTGATAGGAACAAAACCTTTTATGTGCTTTATGGCAGAAAATGCACTGAAAACAAGGGGAAAAGGTGGAATATGGCCAATATCACTTTTAAGTTCTAAAGAGCAAATTAAGTTATTCTTGATGTCAATGAATAGATTTATGTTTAATTCTCTAATGGATAAATTCTGTTATTTGCTTTTAAAGTTGTATGCCTGCAGTTGTTTTATTTTAGACCATCCTCATGCTTGAAAGAAATGAATAAATTCTGTGAGAAATTGGGTGAAACTTCAGTATAATGAAACTTCCCAGAACAGGTGGGCTGTATCAGTGACATTTAACTAAATCTTAAGTGCCAGATGGTATATTTGCAATTTATTTTTCAGGATTTGGCCATAGATTCATTGTTTGTCAGCACCCCTATACTGCTGTTATAAATAAAAGATTTATATACAGAATGGAGTCCACCACTTTCTGTAAATCCTAGAAATTACAGCCTTCAAACACCCAATTAAGCTAACACAAAAGGATAGTACCTTTTGATATTCTTCAGAGGTTAGTTTTCCTGTGGAGTAGCTCGAAGACTTGCATGTTTATACTTTTTATTGCTGTTGCTACTTTCCCTTATGGCCCCTTATGGTGGGTTACAGTATATGCCCATTAAGCTGTTCACTGCAGTTTCCTTTCCTTTGAAACATGCTGTGCATTTTTCTTTCAAAAATACAATTTAAAAAAATTGTGTACAAAATATGTATTTCTGATACTGTCATCATTTTTCATTTTGAGTTTTGCTGTTAAAATCAGGTAAACTGCAATGCTGCAGCCATTGGACCAAAAAGTATTATTCTTTCAGAAATAGACCACACCCATTCAAAAGTATCCTTTGTTTTTTTACATACTTACTGTTTACTCATTCAAAACCAATATTCCTGCAGTATATCTCATGGTAGCATTTCACTTTGGGACTAGAAATCGAGTTCATACTTCCTCAAAGAAGGTATTCCCAATTTGGAATTTAGTTTTAAAGTACCATTGTTTTAGCTTTTTTCTAAAACAAGCAAAAGAACTTGCATACCCTGTGTAGTGGTTGTGACCCCTTTTGTTTTGTAGTTCATATCATACCTTGTGCTTCTCATAAATTGCTGTCTATTATTCCTTTGTCTGTTCAAAGTTTTAGACATTAGTCTCTTCATTCAGATTGCAGCATCACCCTATGGAAATAGCCTATTCTGTATGTGCTGGTGAAATCTGCTTTTTGTTGGGGGGGAAAAAAATCACATAAGACCTCAAAAAGTTTATGCAGCATGGGGAGGAGGAAGTAAAAAGTCATGCAAACCAGTTGCATTGATATAGGTTGGAAAATAAGGCCTAAAGGAAAGAAAACTTCTCATTCCCATTTTTAATAGAATTTATAATCCTGGTCTGGCTTAATTTTGTGTTTTCCCCAAAGGTGAAAACTTACATATTTGCTATTCCACTAAATTCTCACTGATAAGAGTTTTCTTCTTCTAGTAATTGCTAGGCTCTTCCCCTGCAATCTGTGATGCATATTTAGAACTCCTCTTTTCGTATTGTCTCTTCATTTGCAGTTAGCAATTTCTTACAGTGCATTACTAAGCTGGAAGATTAAAAATATGATTGTTCCTGGATTTGAGTATGCATATTATTGCAGGGGAAGTTCCTTCCTAAGAGAACCTGAATGTCTGATTCAGTTTTTTTTGGAGGAACACAATTGTTCCCAAGCAGAAAAGAACTTTTTTTCTCTATTTGTATTTTTATGTTTATTTTCTCTGGTCAGACAGAACTAACGCTGTGTATTGTGTGATGGAACTGTTGATTCAGAGAACTGTGAACAAATATAGATGAGAAATTCAAAAGCCATGCTCTGGCAGAGAGGAGAAAGGGCTGGTGGTGAATAGCAGAGGATGATTGTCACTGAAAATACAGGCTGTTGGTAGCACAGAAGTGGGAAGCTTTCTGCCTATTTTGTGTCACTTTTTGCTTCTTTACTGGCAAGCTACTGATCTAGATTGACCAGCATTTGAAAATACTTGGTGGTACTGACTGAGAAGTATGTTTGACAGGGGGATAAAGAATAAATACTGGCCTCCCACTTCAGTTTTCCTGTGATTTTCATGCACCCAAATGCTATCTTATGCTGCTTATTAGGAATCACAGTGATTTTTTTTCATTCAAAAGTGTAGAATGATATGCAAAATTAGTAAAGAACAAAATAAAATTAAGTGAGCAGATAATGTATTTCTTCTAGTGGCTCATTGTGGGAAAAGGCATTTCCTCCATCTTTGCAATGGCAAGGACAGCAGTCCGCTCTGAAAAGCGATAATATGCTTTCTCTGAGTTTGCAGATTGAGTAGAAAACAGATAAAATCCAAATATGCAGATTACAAAGTGAACAGGAGAAAATGCCTTCTGATTATTGTGTACTTTGTCACTAGTATTAATTTGCAGGGAGAATATGAGTTGGTGTTTCTGTGGTTTGGCATCTGAAACACTTTTTCAGGGCATCACATTCCTGTGGCCACAAGATCTCTGAATTGGGAGCATGCTGTTCCCCAGGTTTCTGGAGTTGGCAGGGTGTGTTCAGTGGAGCACTCTGCTGCAGCAGGCAGAAGCAGAGTGGGCACAGTGGGCACTGTCACGATTTCAGTCTGGCCCTTTTGACATGTGCTGTGCTCTGGGGAGGACCTCAGGCCTGCCCTGTTGCAATGGTCTTGTCCAGTGATCTGCATCCCTGGCTGCCATCAGCCCAGCCCCAAACTGCTGCTTCAGGGGCTGTGGACCTGTGGCCCCTGGCTACCCATGCCCCTGCCCTCACCCAGCGGCCCCCTCCCACCCAACTCCAGCAAGATGTTTGGATGCAGCAGTATGTCTCTTGTTTGTATGGTAAAAGGCTTGTCATGAAAGCATTTCAGTCAGCTGGAAACATTTATTGGCTTGAGCTTCATGCTTAAAAAGAGCTGGCAGCCCTGAACTTGTTGCTATGCTCTGCACAGGCAGTGGCCCTGGATTTCTGCTCACAGTAATGGGTGCTTGGATTTTTCTACTTTTCGGCAAAGCACGTAATTCAGTTGATTGCTGTGGTGTACCCTAAATTTCTGTAGGTCTTTGGATGAGGCTATGGGAAGGAGTCTGGCTTTAATGCCAGGCAGCCCAACACCAAATTGCTGCTGGGTCAAGCATAGGCTTGCTCTGTCTATCCTGTGATGGAAGTTGTTACTGTGACGACCAATAAAGCAAATGAAGGGAACAATCAATCCAGAGGTCAGGAACCTCATAGAGGAAGCATGCATAGTAGAGTGCAAAACCAGCAGTATCAAAGCTACAGGAAAAAAACAGATCAAACCAATTGTTACCTAAGCTCAAAACGTATGAAGAGGTTCAGTTGCTCTAAGGGTCGGCCAATTGACCCGAGGACAAGGATGTGACCAACAAACCACGTTAAGAGAAGACCTGGAGAAGAGAATTTTCCCACCAGTATTACAGACAGTCTGTGGAAGCATATACTGCAGCAAGTCATGCTGCACTTGATGCTAGCTTTGGATCAGCAGTGATTTGAAGTAAATCGCTTTGTAAACGTTGTGAACCATTTGGAGGGAAGTTTTGTGTGTTATCTTGGATACAGCCTTTGTTGCTGTTTGGGTGCAAAGGCCTTGGAGAACATGAAGGTAGTACTCTTATCTGTAACTGGCTCTTGGGACATTTGGAGTGGCATTTTTCTCTGTATATATGGAATCTTTTTTACACTTGAAATATGGCTGATATGTATGTTGTACCAATAACTACAGTTACTATCTTCTTTTGTTTTATAATACAGCTATAAATAAATAGTATAATTTTTTGGGCCTGTGCTGTATTACAGAATACAGTATAGTATATGTAGTGGGGACAATCATATTGGCATGAGATTTGTATAATTGTATTAAATGTCATGATTGTTTTTGAATAATGTTTCAAGAAAGCATTTTCATATAATTAGTATCTTTGATGTCTTGGAACACTGACTTAAACAGAAAAGCAGAACAAGCAGCAGTTTTGTTGTGGTACATATTTAGGTATTGGTAGCAATGTGGCCCACAGAAGATCAAAGTCACGTTTTCAGCTTAAATGACTGAACTGGCAGTCTTGATTTTGTTCAGCCTCATATGACTTCTCTGTAGGAATTGGGGGCCAGCTCAAATTCTATGCTGACTCCATATGAGATAGTTCTGGTTAAATTCCTACTGTTCTGTGCCCTCTGGTACTTTCCATTACTGTAGTGCTGAAAAGTCAGTCATCAAACAGAGATCACTTTAAACAAACAAGTCTGTCCCTCTCCCAGTGAGAATTACTCATAGTAGTTATGATTGGAAGTATAACATAAAAGGCAAAGACAGATGGGGAAGTGCAAAGAAACGGTGAAAGAAAATCATCCATTGAGGATAGTGGTCTCAGCTTTCCAGAGCAGCCTACATGCTGTCAATTTAATTTGCAATTATCATAGCAAACAAGATTTAAGAAAGGATTTGAAGGAGGGCAATGCAGTAACTTTGCAGGTGTTGCAGAGTTCTTCTGAAGTGTGAAGTGTAATGGGAGGAAGCACAGAAGTGGTTCACTGAGAATTTAAGAAGGACTTAATGAAAAATAACTTGCAGACTAATTATAAGTTGTCTGTTCAGTACCAAGTGAGAATAATAATGAGAGTAGTCCATAGAACCAATGTGAACTTGCTTTTATTTGACATACCAAAGAAGGAAGTGGAGGCAAGGAGAGAAGTAACAGACTCAGAGCAGCAGTACTCTGATAAGGTGCTGTCTTTGTCCAGACCAGAGGACAATATTTTGGATTAATTTGTTTCTGAAGTTATGAGAATCTGGACAAGGGTATAAAAATGTTTGGTCTAGTAAAAGATTTTATATGAGCAATATTACGCAGAAAGATTTTGCAAGTCTGAATTTAATGATCTAAGAATGATTTGGGTTAGAGATAACATTCAGACTGTACACAGTGATTCAGACAGAATCTGGCAGAATAAGTTTGTGGGGGTGGGTAATGAAAACCCTAATTTGTCTATGAGGAGCCTAAGCTGATGCCTGAATTTACAGTATCAGAAATACTGTCTGAGATACCAGTTTGAAAAGAATGAGGTAGTCTTGAAGTAGAGGTACAGCATCTAAAGAGGAGATAGTAGTTGATACTGTGTCTGTCAATGAGATTGTACTAGAGTAAAGTTTTAGGAGGAAAAGAGACCAAAAATTCTCCAGAAAGCATAGAAGAAACCATGAAGTTGTTCCTTTGAATGACATCCAGAGCAACAGTTAGAGGCATCAGGATTAAGACTGTGCTAAGGTACCCAAAGCATCAGAAGTAAAAACTCCTAAACATGAAAAATTTATTGGCGTGTCATGAAGAATGAAAATGAGCCCACTTCCTGAGGCCTGGATAACTGCACATGATAGAGATTTAAAGAGTTTAATTTGCACATTTTTAGTGCAAAAGGTAAAAGCCATCAAGAAAGGAAGAACATCAGGACTTGGAAGAGCTAGATAAATGACTGGACTTGATGATCTCAAGGATCATCACAACCTAAATGTGTGCATGATTATATAAATCAAGGCTGAGGTTAGACTATAGTGAATGAAAAATAGAGGTGCATGAAAGAGCAAAATTTGAAAAAACTAATTATGGAAATAAAATGAAGAGTTGTAAGATGTTTATAAGAAATGGCAGCATTTAATGGTTTTGTGGTCTCAGAATATACTCTGCTAAAAATGGGATACTGTGAGTGAGAGTACCTGGCAGTCTACTGTGTAGTATGTCTTAAAACCTTACATGCCATGAGTACTTTCCCATTCCAGATTGAAGAGAAAGTTCCCAATCCTGGAGTTTCTATTTGAAAGGGTAATATTCCAGGAGGGCTGGGAGGCTGTGTACTGTATTAGATCTGGTTTTCATGATGGAGAGATCTTTGTATTTTTTCTTCTGAGTTTCTGACATCTATCTAGGCATAGTAAAAATGAGAATGTCTCATTTACATGAGAAGTGTGGAACAGAAAGAGTAAAGCAAGGAGAGCAGGGCATTTTCATTATCGTCTTTTCATCAGCAACAAATCAGGGAATGCTAAAATTACAATTAAATACACAGAGAAGGCAATCAGCGTGGATTGTTGTATTGTCACAGCTTTTGTCAGCATGGATTGTCAGATATTTTTGGGAAGCCTGTCTAACACAGTGAAATACCTAGGTACTACTTCAGTGTAATGATACCTATAACACTCCTATTTGTGTTTGCTGATGCCAGTAACTTCAAGAAAACACTAGTTTTTCCAGTTTCTAGCTCTTAGTCTTCTAAATTGTAAAACCTTTCTTATCTTTATTTTCCAAAGAAAGTGTACTAGTTTCTATTTGTATTGTTCATGCTTCTTATGAAATTCTCTGATAGATGTAAGACTTACTTTTATTCTTCAGAGCTTCTAAGTCTTCCTTTGAGGAACCCACCGTATTACATACAAATTCTAAAATATCAGGCAAGTGTTGCTGACATTTTAACTATGGTTTTTTCCACACAAATAGTTATTTAACTGATATAGTACCAATGACAATTGCATGGAGATGTTTTCCATTTCAAACTTCTGAATTCAATGAGTAATTAATGCAAAAAGTTACTTTCTTTCTGAGTCAATGATCAAAATTCATATTCTGGACAGAACTGTCCAATATGGCACTTGTGTTGTGGCATTTACATATGAAATCAAGTTTAAGCAATTGCTCATTTTCTTTAAGGAATCCCAAACATAGCTTGAATAGGGAGAGTGATCATGTTCCCAAAATTACCATGTCTCCTTTCCTATGTCCAGGAAATATTCTTGCTAAAGCACATGAAGGGGAGATACAGTGACAGAATGAAATGTGTAAATTGAGTGGTCTATATGTTACTACTACATGTGATTGACATGCTCTCAGTCTGATCCTATTGGGCAGAAATCTAACCAACAGAGTCCATAAACACAAGAATGATTCAACTTGCCCTTAAATAGACCACAAGAGCTGACCAGGTTCTGACAGATTTCTTACAGAGAATGGGCATCTTACTCTTGCATAGGCATGTGCTGCTATCTGTCCAAATTTAGACATCTATCTGGAGAATGCTCCCAACATAGCAAGAAGTGGGATTTGTCCACTGTACTGGTAAGTGCAGCATGAACTAGTCTGCACTGCCTACATGAGCATTCTTTTCCCAGTAAACTTCCCACTTAGAACTTATTAGAGTAAGATCAGAGTGAACTCTTGGGGATTGCATGACCTGGGGCATGAATCTCATCTTTGTGAGATTTATTCCCATTCTAATCTGATTAATTAAGGAGTCAGGTGCACAATCTCATCTGATGATAGGACTTGTAACTTCTAGCTTAGCGCTTGTCAGAGATTGTGACCCAGAATTCAGTATTGTAATGGGTGAAGAATTTGACAAACTAAACTTCTGATTTTGATGTATCCCAAGCTAGTGATTAACTGCTGTTATAATATAGCTTTGGTAGCTGTTGAGAAAGGCTGTACCTGATGGACATATGGGAATTTCTGGGAGATACATTTGCCGGCCCACTGAAATGTATGGGCATGCCTCAGCATAAGGGAAAGCAGTAGATGCTGGAGGTACTGAAAGGTGATTTCTTTGGTGAGAGACAAACAAAGGAAAACTTCTTCCTGAATTTCTGCTGAAAAAACCTCTATTCATTCAAGTTTCCAGACTGTATGCCAAATTCTGCTCGCTCCAGACAGTTTTCCATTAACTTACTTGGGAGGACTCTGAATGTGTACAATTGCAGGAGAGTCGATACTTTAGCCCAGATTTAGGTTTTCATCAACATGTGTCTCTGTGCTGCAGTTCTATCAAGATTTTTTGTTTTGCCAGGAATAAATATTATTATTGTTACCTTACTGACTTCTTGAATAGATTTTAATAAACCTCAGTAAGAGTTCTTTATCTTAGTGATAATGATGCATTTTAGTGATTAAGGAGCAGAGCCAAACTGTCAAGGGTAAGGAAAAATTACATGGCTTTTGGGAAACTACAGGTCTATGTGGTTCCCACACCAGTGTTCACACAGAGTGCTGTTTGGCAGCACCAGGGTAATCAAAGATCCTTGTTTTTTGTTTTTTAAATACTGCTTTGGAGTTTCACCTTAGTCATGACTTTGTTTTCCCTTTGTCCATCTTTTTTTTATGAAACAGGGACAGTTGTGGTTTTTGTGTGTATAGGAGGAGAAGCAGATGGCAGTCAGAGATGGGGACTGCCCAGAGGCTGCTGAAGACAGGGTTGATATACTGTCAGTGAAGCTTGTTTAAATGACAGGGGTGCAGGAAAAAGGAGTATGCTGAAAAAGCTGGAAGGTGGTCAGATCTGTAGAAAGAAGTAGAAACTCTGGAACATATTTTAATTGATCTGGCAGATACAAATTATGTGCTTTGTGCTAGACAAAAATGATGTATCTATGTGGGTCTATGCAGATAGAATATAATATATGCACTCTCATAAAAGGATTCAAGTGAGAATGGACTTGTTTCCTGGTACGAACGTGGTTCAGGTGTGTATGGGGCAAAGAATATGTCATGGGGTAGGAAGCTTTTACATCTGCCTTGTACTTTCAGAGGTTCACTGTGCTTTGAACACGGGGTGAGGAAAACATACTTGCTTCTCAAGCTGCATGGTGAGAGGAGTCTGCAGAGAATACAGGCTTCAAATAAAAGGTTCAGATAACACAGCATTTTTTAGAGGTCAAAGAAATGCAGAGTCTAGCTTAAACACTCTGCAATATGCAAATATGCCACACCATGTATGTTGGAGTTACATTTGAGTGCTGCAGGGGGAAGCCTGTGTCTGCATCCTGTTTTGGATGGAATATTGTTTGTTGCAGCACAGCAATTGCCCAGCCCCAATTGTTTTAGCGATGAGCTGATCGATACCCCATTACTGGATGTAACAGTTGCTGCAGGAAGTGCACAGGAAATTTTAATGCATGAATTATGCATGCTGTCCTCATTCTTTAGTCTCAGAACATAGTGACAGAGATTGTAAAGATGACTGGGGTAGTTTCTTGCATAAAGTGACTGCAGTGAAATGCTTCATATTTTCATGCACACAAGCAGCACTGAGTGGGACGGCCTATTTAAGAAGATATAAATCCCCGAGCTTACAGCACAGAATGCTTGATTTGAAAGCATTGCAGCCATGTACAGAGCCAGTTTTTGTGCTGTCTAAACCTGCTTTCTGCTGAAGGTTGGCTGAGGGATGCTAACGGCTGTGCTCTGCTCTGAGGTCACAGTTTGAAGTGTTTTTTGGTTTTGGGTTTGGTTTTTTTTTTTCCCTGTAATTTGCTTTCTGCCGCAGGAGAGGATCTGCGAAGTTTATTGGTTTAACCATCCTTGTATTTTTTTCAAAAACGCAAACTTGGAATAGTTACTATGAACAAAAGGACAAGAAGGAATTCACCATCTAAGGTAAAAAGGGATATTTTTTATTTGGAGATTTGAGTGCAGTAGAGGGAATATGCTGAGAAAGGATTATGATGATGCAGTGTGGTTACATTGACTCAGATACCTGGGCTGGAATGCAGAGTCAGGATTTTCAGGTGGGTATAACTGCAGAGATCCTACTAGTCTGATTATATTTGAATGGTTGTTTAAATGTTGCAGAGACTAAATACTGTGTTTGAATCCTGCAGTTTGTTCAAGAGTATACATTTCTGATCAGTTTTTGTCTGCTATAGATGACTGCGTTGTGGGGAGGGGCAGGACAGTCACTGAGGTGATCAATAGAATAACATGATCTATTTCATTAGAGGTCCTAACTGGATAATGACAGTGAAATTTCATTGACCTTTTTTTTTTTCTTTCTGTACATTTTCTGTAACATTTGCAAGCTACAGTAAAATGTGTGCCAGAAAAATGCATTCCAGAATCTATTGCTTGTCTATCCTGTAAATAACAAAGATGATGATAATACTGTTACATTTTGGATAAAAATCTGTGCTTTCATTCAGTGAATAGGCAAGCCTGTCCTTACTGTCCTTCAGAAAACTACGTACTTTTAGAAATTTTACAAATAAGTACAGCTATTTCTAATTATGGAACTTGCTGGAAATTAAAAAAAAAATTAAAAGCAGTCTACCTTTCTTTAATTTGACACTTTTGGATATATTCAAGGAAATGGTCTAACTAGTATAGATGTACAGTAAAGATACTGCCTTTTAAAAGAAGATAAGTTAACATGCATTTTTAAAATTATTTGCTACAGTAAATGCTGAAAAATTCTAGGTCATATTTTTTGCACTTGTAGATTTTCATATTTTGGAAAAAAGAGTACAAATGCTTTAGTTTTTGTGTTCAATAACATGAAGAGGTACCCATACTTTCAAAGAGATACATTGTCAGAGAGTATTGAGAAACAGCTAGTTTAATAAACCTGAAAGCTGTTTCCTATGTGATTTCAAAGACCAAGGTATTGCCAGTAAGCATTACAGGCATCCACCACAGGATACCTTCCTTAGGTAAATGCCTTTTTATTTTGAGTTTACATTGTAATTTTACATTTGCATCTAATAACGCCTGATGGGCCAGTTTTGGATCCCTGAGCCCTTATGCCACATTTCCACAGAAACACATATGGAGCCCCGTCTCAGTGAACAGTGTGTGTTCGCTCGGTAATTACCAAATAATCAGCTGGAAGCACGCTGTACCAGAGATCAGGCATTGTCAGTATCGCCCGACCGAAACCGAGCGATGATGGGGCTAAGCGGCGGTTTTGAGCCCTGGGAACGCATTCCTTGTGCGGGGACTGCTGACGCCCGGGGTTGCCCTTTGCCACCCGCCGTGCCGTGCCGTGCCGTGCCGTGCCAGCGGGCAGGGCGGCGCGGGGCCCCGGCAGCCCAGGGCGGCCTGCGGCTGCTGAGTCACGGCGGGGCTGGGAGGGGCTCGCCGGCATCGGGAGCGGCCGCAGCTGCGAGATGCAGCCTGGGGAAGGGGAGCGCACCTAGGAGAGGGAGAGGGGGTTAAAATCCTGCCTGGCAAAGGCTGGATCTGGCGTGTGCCGAATGACATTGCTAGGCGTGCGAGCGCCGGGCCGGGAAGGCGGCGGGGAAGGCAGCGGCGGCGGGGAGGAGCTCTCACGGTACTAACGAGGAAGATGTGCATTATAGCCGGCTGCTCGCAAAGATGCTCTTCATTTGCCATGGAGGATTTGCTCTATTCTCCGTGCTTCTGCCATGAAATATTACCTGAAATGCGTAATTTGAAGATTAGGCAGTCTTTCAAATGTGAAAACAGATGTAAAAATGAGAATAACTAACAGCAGAAAAAAAACTTTCAGAATTCCTTTCATTCATTTAATTAGGGAATACCTAATTTCAGTTTTCATGGAAACTAAGTAAATTAATGGAACTGTATTAATGGAAATGGAGAGAATGTAGTGGAAATGAGAATTTCACGTGTGCATTTAAGGGCTGCACATTCAAATACTGATTTCAGAACATATGTGATTCACTGAATATGGCTCAGCTGTTGCAGTGCTTTGCTACTATATCGAGATGTATCAGTGAATGGACATTGCTTGCATTCTTTGACTGTCATAAATAAAAAGCATCACAGCCATAATCACAGTGACGTGGATCTTAGTATAACATTCTCCTTTTTTTTCCCATTGAAGGTGATGTACCTAAATTACCTGTTTAATGAGGAAACAGATATATTAATTAAAGGTTAAAAATTGGAAATACAAGTATTCTCTAAAAAATAATGGCTGGGTTTCCAGTGCATTTGAGTGAGGCACCCAGGGCCCATTGAAATTGCCTAGGGACTGCGATTGTTAGTTGCTTTGGCTGAGATTTTCAGAGGAGCATACATAAATATTTTAGTCACTACAGAGCAAACAGCCTGAATAAAAAGAGAGGAAATCTAAGGCAGCCCAGCAACGATTTGCTGTTAATATAGGTAATATGAGGAAGAACAGATTTGTGGTTGTGGTGGTGTTATTCTTGTCCACAATCTCCTCAGATAACTGGCTAATTATATAATTTAAAATAATAAATAATCCATGGTGCTATACAGAGAAAAGGGTCAAGAAGGGACAATCTTGCAAGCATGTTGTTAGTAAGGGATATTGTTAGGAAAAAAAACCAAACACTTAGCGTGGATGAAAGTGTCCATTAATAAAATGTTGAAATCTTGTCTTTCTTGTTCTCATTATAAAGCCAAAGACTCAATTAGAATACTTGATTTTCTCAAATTGCAACTTGGCAAATTTTAACCAACTTAGACTTAATTCTGGAAAATTGTCTTTTGGTAAATACATTTACAATCAGAGAATTGATGCATGCTACCAGATCTTAGTGATTTTGTTCTTGCTCTGGGCTGTAGATCAGATCCATTCAGTTCAGTTAGTAAGTGAAGGGGTGACTAGTAGAAAACGCAGGAGCTTTAAGAGCTGATGCTTAAGCATTGTGTGAAATTGAATGAACACAGATCAGTTCTCACTGTTGCAGTAAAGTAGCATTGTCATACTTCTGAGTTATGGCCTTGTGATAGGTGAAAGGAAAGTTTTCTTCTGCTCAATATTGGTTTTCATTTGTTACTATAAAGAGAAAGTAGATGAGAAATTAATGCATATTAGTAAGAGGAATTAATAACAGGAATTAATGCATTTATCATGCTGTTGGTCTTGTTCCAAAAGTGGCAAAATACTAAATAAGCTGTAAAGAAATGTTTTAGCATGTCTCTTTGCAAGCAGGAACATGCTTCTAAATTATTCATAACACATTGAAAAATGTTTTTTCCCTGCAATTCACTGTATTATACACTGTTATTAGTCACTTATTTATTTTTACATTTCATCCCATGGTTGAGAAGTAATCATTGAGAATATGAGATTACTTTTGAATGATTAAATAGGTCTTCAGACACTTAACAATTAGCAATTGCATAAAATGAAGTGCATAACATATGGATACTTTACCAGTGCTTATCAGCAGAAAAAAGTCTGTCTATAATACCTGCTTGTTCAAGAAGTCTGTTCCCTAAGTACTAATTTTTCAGCAGTAACTGAGAATAGGCAAATTTTCCTTCTGTTAACATTTTCCTGTAGATAAAATTAAAGGGATGACAGAGTTGAGTTAAACTTCTCTCACTGGTAGCACCAAAAACTCATTAGACTTAGCTGAGCAGAAGAGAACTTCTCTATCTCATTTGCTGAAGACACTGTTCACAGTAAAGTAATATTTCAGTATATTGGAAAATTAGATTTTTAGTCTCTTAGGAGAAAGTGGTAAGAGAAACCTGTATCATAGGACTTCTACTGGTAGCATTTTTACTAAAAAAAAGCTGGCACACTAAAGATTACTTTGTAAAATAATTACTGAGTTGCCTGTTGGGCTGTAGGCTATAAATTCATTGATTAATGTAGGTCAGCGAAATGACTTAGAATTTTTCAGCTGAGATTCTTGAGCTACATTGTATTTTTTTATTTTAAAAATGGGTTTAGTGTCTAAAAACTTGGTCTGGTATGGGTACAGTAAAGCACAAAGGACTGGAGGGACAGTATAGCAGAAAATAGAATAGTTGTAGACAGCAAAATCTGTTCCTCAAGGTGTGATGTTGGAAGCAGGTATACTACACAACATAATGGCACCCAAATTTGCAGACCTTTCAGCATAGAGAGTTCAAACACAGGCCATTCTTCTGGGTGCTGGAATATGACTTAACCACAGTGTTTGTTCCTGTTCAGTCCAGTAACCAGTCTCCCATCCTGAGTCCTTCTTCAAAGGCATGGGAGTGATGCTCTTATTCATTAGATATGAGGCTGTTCCCACTGCACCCTGTTACAGGATGAAATAGATTACCCTTGGGCTGTTTGTTTGCTTCTGTGTGGAGAAACCTAGCAGACTGTAAAAGTGTTATTGCTGCTCTTGACATCAGATAAATGCTACCAGTTTGACATTTTTGTGTCACAAGACTTCATACTTGTTGTTACTGACCAGAAAATATTGTCAGAATTAAATACAAAATTTCATTGGATTAATTGATGGAAATGAAAAACTGTGTTATTAATTGTACCTATCTAGTTCTGGTCATGATGTTCACTTTGATATCCCAGCAGGCATTTGGGGAAAGTTTAGGCTGTATTTTCTCATAGGAAAACACTGGCATCTGAAAAAAATTGAGCCTTTTAACTCATTAGACGGGCAAAATAATGAGCTTATGTGTTAGACACCCTCATCAGAAAGTGCTTAGAAATTTCAGGACCTTGTATCCAGCCTGTGACAGATTCTAGTTTATGCTCTGCAGGGAAGGTGGAACTGTTTTATGGACCAAAATATGTTGCCAACTATGGTAGGGCTGGAACCAGACTATTCCTAAATTTGCTCTTGATTTAAATTTCTAGGTCTGGAAGACTGGGCCCCTTTGAAAATGCTGTTAGTGGGGGATGAGTGGGATTTTATAGCTGCAGGGAATGATTGCAGAGTGGTCACAAATTTGGCTAGTCTTTGTCTTCCTCCTGGGGCAGAGCATGCTGTTCCCTTGTGCTCTTTGATGAAAATATTTCAGGGGCATCCTTAGGGAGAAGTCTCAGCCGGGAAACAGCCAAGGGCTGTGAGCTGGAAATTGGCAGACAGCTTTCTCTTGCCAAATAGGACAGAAGTATCAGAAGGATTTCTGCTTTGTTTTACTTTTTTTTTTTTTTTTTTTTTACTTCTTTTACAAAGCTTGTTTCTTAGAGTAACTTAAATTGAGTCCTTTCAGCAATATTCACATGTAGTTTAACGGGAATGAAACCAGCAGAAGGTCCCATTGCTGCTGCTTCTTCAGTCTTTCAGTGTGATGCAGAAGGAAGAGGTTTCAGAATGGAAAAGAGGAAGCTATGCAAGTAAAAGCAAGATGTCCAGATTCCCTTACATCTTATCAGGGTGGTCTGTTTGGAGTGGTTGGGAAATTATTTAGGTTGACCTAGGGTTTGAAGCTCTCAAAACAAGCAATTTTGTTATGTGAATACAGAGATGCCTGTTTAGTCACAGCTTTGCCAACTTCTCATAATGATTTAGGACAGGATGTTCTCCAGCCTAAATGAGTCTATGAATCTAATATCACAAATGAGGAGTTGATAGCATTTATTGGTATTGATCAGGTATTTCATTATGCAGAACTACATTTGTACAAACCTTGATTTGTCCAGGCAACACAATAATCTCCTCTATGATTATTACATATTGTGTGAATCAGACACTTCAAAACAAAGCTCAGTATGAATGGAAGAAATAGCATAAAAATGTAAGCTCCTCTGCTTCCCTGCAGTGGGATTCATGGGGCTTAATATCAGCTGACAGTGGCAGCCTCAAGACAACAGGGTGCTGGTTTCCTACCACAGCTAGGTTTCAGATAACCACATTGTCCATGGAGGCTGTAAGCCAAGCCTCGGAGCTGTACCTGAACTTTTAATAAATTACAGCTCAGGATCTTCACTTTGGCTACTGCTGCAAACACTGATCTTCTGATCAGTAGCTTCTGATCTTTTGCCTACAGCAGCATCATACTTTGGGAGTTATGCAGGTTATTTTTTTCATGTAAAGGAAGAAAATTTGGGATGTTAACCTGCACAAATAAGCGCTTTTGTGCTGCAGGAGTTAGAGAAATGCTTGTTAGTTACTAGTCTCCCTAGAGGCTAAAGAATAAGGTGCTATATGAGTCAAAGGTGTGTGAATTTCAGTGGTAGAAGGTGGGTTTTTTTCCCCTTTTATACCACCCTGACTAGAGGAGCACTTGATACTTTCCAGCATGCAATGTGTACATAGAGTCCCTTTAATCTGCTGAGACAGCCTTAGGCATTGAAACATGCTCAGCAGAGCCAAGGTGCTAGGACAAAAACCAGTAAATCAGTTCCTGCTGAGTTTCTCTCCTTCTTCCTTCCTCCTCCTCTCTCAACTCCGCATTCTAGAGCTAACCTCTCTTTCTGTTCTGCCTCCTCTGCTCCCCTGTTCCAGGGGTCATGTAGTGAGAGCACCTCAGACCCCAAAGCATCCCAAGCAGCAGTGCTGGGGCCGGGGCACATCCTCCCTTTTGATCCTTAAGCATAAGCTCTTCATCCTCTTACTAGGCAGCTTCAACACACAGGGAAAGTGTGTTACCCCCTCCTCTCTTCCTGTTCTCCTAGCCTGCATAGCTGCTCTGAAATCCACAGGCAGCTTTCCCATCGGAAAAGTTAGACTTTGCTAATTAATAATTTGACACCAGTGATGCATGATACTCTCCTGTGTATTTGCTCTTCATGGTTTTAGTAGTAAGAAGTGTGAAAAAATCCAGAAAGAGAAATTTATCATTCGGTCTATTTTTAGCATCCGCAAGGACTTCACATTTCTGTATGAAATTGTAGTTTATTGATTAATTCACTAAATAGGCAAGAAGAGTTCCCCTCCAGATGGCAGTGCACAAGCAGCTGCAACCCACAACACAGCTTCAGAATTGAGACAAGCTGCCATGTGTGGTGCTGTGGAGGTTCTGGGCAGTAGAGCTGTCCATACGCAGGTGATCACAGGCACTGGGATGCAGCCAAACTCCTCAGGACCTTCTGGGCTATGCCATGAGCCAAAACTATAGGCCAAAATCAGAAAGTTACTATTCCTAGTATTGGTGATAGTTTCTTCAGAGGATGTGTACCTTCTGTCACTTACTGCTACATTTACAGAATGGGGTCATCTTTTTTGATTTTGAGGTTAGCATTTTGGATTTTTTGTTTGTTTTTTTAATGCAATGTAATGAAAAACCCTTCTAGACATTGTATGTTCTATAAAATAAAGGCATGTTCACACATGGAGTGTATGAAACAGATAAACTAAACCAGTCCAAATTGAAATACACACATTTGGGTGTGAAAGTACTGCTAACATATACTGCAAGAGCTTTAGTGAAGCTATATCTAGGATCACATAGTAAGAAGACAGAAACACTCTCCTCCTCTTTTCCACAACATCTCCTTTGAATGTTATTTTGGGGCACATCTAAAAATAAAATAGGCTACCTTAATTTTCACCTGGAATCTAGTCATTAATGAGGTAACACTTTAAAGAAGGAGATGCCAAACAGCTGAGTACATCTGGCATAAAATATAGACACTCTTACCTGTTATTTCTGTCAGAAAGATCTGCCTGGGCTACCGCAACCAGAAGTCCATTGGTAGCCTGGTAACATCCAGACCATGAAGATTTTTTTAAATGGGCTTTTGTTGAGAAAAAGGAGAACCATTATTTTCCAGAGTCTGGTAAAGAACCTTTGCCAGGGACTTCATCCAAGTAAGCATTTAGCAGTATTCAGAAAACTGGTAGGGTTGGTTATTTTGCTGCCATTGTTCCTACAGAGCATCTTTACCTGTCTGAGACACCCAGGACTAGCTTGTCACAGAGGATGTTTTTGGTGAAAGTGGATACAGTTCAGATTTTTTGTGGAGCACAATGCAAGACCGTGAGGAGGGCTGTACTGGACCAGACCTAATCCAGCATCCTGGCTTGAACAGTCACTAACAACAAATGCTTCCCTTGCTTTACCTTCCAGCTACTCAGTGAATCACTGATCCAGAGCCAGCTGGTGGGTGTTCAGTAGTCTCTGATTAACCTGTCCACCAGGAACTTGTTTCATCTCTTTTTGAACTGGTTTTTCTCTTCAGATGTTCAGAAAATCATTCTCATGACACTCGTCTCTGCACTCGTAATATGTTCTTGTTTTCAGTCCAGTGGGAGTTTAGAAAAATCTGTCAAAACTACCTCAAACAGGGAAAGTATGAAGATGAAAGATTTTAAAACCAGAAATATGTGCTTTCTCAGAGAAACTTCATTCTCTTAAGTGCTACAGTGTGTCTTGGATGCTGTAATGTGCTTTCTCTCTGTTCCCCACAGTGGAGATGAGTGCTGTGCCTTAGTACTTTTCAAGGTGACTCTTGAGGAGTTTTTCTCTTTTTCTCTGCTGTGCCTGCAGAAATTTCACAGGTGACTTTGTTTTCCTAGTTCTGGCATGCATCTTACCATGAATTATAGAATTCCTTTTACTGTCAGCTGTTTTTAATAGAGACTGGAGGAAAATAAAAAGAGAAGCAAATGTGTGCTGCTCATTTCTATACTTTGCATGTTTGTTTTCTCTCTTAGCCTGAAAGAAGTATGGATAACTGAGCCCTATATAAATATTATTATTTTGCACTGATGATTTGTTTATGAAATTCTGTTTAAAAGTTATGATGAGACTTAGGAAAAAAACCTCCAGACATCTTTCTTCAGGGATGAAAGGAAACAGTTAATGCCATAGTTTCCATTTGTAGTGGCCTTCTATGCTTAGCCTGATTTTTGTGCACATCCAAAACCTTTCACTTATAGTAAACGAAATTTCAGCCACAAGTTCTGATGAAAGAGGAACTTGAAGTGACTGACAGCAGTGGTTCTCAGATCAAATGAGCAAATGGCAAAATGAGACTGGACACTAGAGGTGGCCAGCTGTGGAATGAGACCCATTGCCTGCCCAGTGGTGTGATGCTGTGAATTGAGTCATTAGCTGTAGGTGCCATGTAGCTGTGCAGTGCAATCCTTCCTCCTTCCCCAGGGAGGATTTGTCAGGGGGATTAAATACAAGGACTGGGCTCTGATCTTGGTTGCAATGAAGGACAAGTCAAAGCTACTAAGCTCTTGCTTTACTCAAGTCCATCAAATTTAAAGTGAGACTAGCAATGCTTCATTCTTTCCATGTTTATTGAACTCCCTTATTTGGAATAAAATCCTTGGGAAACTCTATTATAGTTGTTGTTGCATGCAGAACAGTGCCTTTTGGAGCCTTCATTGGGAGTCTCATAACTTTACTGTAGCACAGATGATAGCTGTGTCCTTGATTTTAATTTCTTTGTCCAGCACTGGAAGATGTCAGACCCCTTTCTGAATATTCTATACATCTTTGTCAGTATTTCTTTCTGTGTGGAGCTCAGCTGGCACTGATTGCATATAACCCACCCAGTGTACCTAATTATTCAGAGACATTTCTGCGGTAATTTCTGTGCTGGAACATACCAGATGGAGTATATAAACCAAAGGCTTAGGTGTGTATGTTCATGGAAGCCAAAAGAAGAATAAATAAATAAAATTTTCGTTTATTCATAACAATTTATAAATAATGACTAAGTAAAATATAAGGGGAAGAAATGATGTCTTTGGGGCAGCAGACTGAGGTGAGGGATTTCTAAGATGAATTGCAAGTTTGAAAGTGATGGTTAAATTTCAGGGTGTGGTCATTTCACTGATTTGATTCAATTCCTGTCCTCTCATCAATGAATGCTGAATAGTGGATTTTAAAAAGCTTCTACTTAGTCACTTAATTTTTTTCCAGCCACAGACAAATACCCAGTTTTGCAGGTTGCAAGGTCAGTTAGATTGCTGTGGCCCACACCCCCCAGGTGCCTCCTGGCAGGCAGCTGTCACCTGTGGTGTGCTCTGTCACTGAAGTGAGGGACTCTGGGAATGCCACCAGGGTCTGGAATAGCCAGTGGACCTGAAAGATGATAAGGTCACTGCCCTCTTCATTATCAAACTATATGACATGCTTGTGTTTGACTTTTGAGTGAATAAAACCAAAATTCATCTTTAAGTTGATCTAACATCAAAACGGTAAATAGAAATTCTCAATAGCTGAGGTTGAGAGTGGTATGGTGTAGAGTCACAGCCATTTTTAAAAATGAGTATCTCAAAAGCAAACTCTGTAAGAAAGTGTGAAGCAAATTGCTTCATCTAAAGCCTTCCCTGTACTCCAGTAAGATTTTCTTACTGGTTCAAATGTATTCTAAAAGGTAAAAGCGCCTAAAAATAGAAATGGATTAATGTTTTTTTCTTTTACAGTTCAGAAACAGCTCAAATTAGACAACAGTTGGTAGTTTTACAATTATTCATATTTTGATGGCCTGGAATAAATTAAAACTTTGAGTAGCTTTAAGGTTTTTCCTGCTAATTTCTGTAGATAACATTCTTAATATATACAGCATTCTTGCAATGTAGATCAGTCTACTTAAAATGCACTCAGTTGATTTTTATAAGTTATTTATGATGAGGCTGAGAACTTAATGCTGAACATATTTAAGGCGTTATACCATGAGAATCACAATTTATGCTCTTTTAATTTCTTTTAATGTATAGTTAAAAGAATGGGCTGATTTCATACTCAGCAAGCAATGCTCTTTTTTTCTCTCCCAGAGTGCAGGATGTGATTTATACACTATACTTAGACATTGTCTTCTCCAGCACTTCATTTTAAAGTGATGTTTAGATTGTATATTATGTGGACATAATTTTTAAAAAGTCAAGATGTTGAAGTGAAAATTAAGTCTTTGTTCTAAGGAGACCAGCAGTAAAACCACTGAAAAACTTTTGTTGTCTTGTCCAAGAAATAGTTAACTGCAAATATTATTTTTTAGCCCAAAATTTGCTACTAATGGAAGAAGAATAGCTATAAATCAATTAATTAACAATTCCTACTCATGAGCCATCACTTGCCTGCTTTACTGTGGTCTATAATATAATCTAGATAAATTTGCTGATGTTAGGTTGTCCTGCATGCTTGCTATAATTAAGATAAATTTCTTCCTTAGATGTTTCACCAGATTGACAGTGTCCATACACTTACATTGCACAACTATATTGAGAAAGCAACTCAAAATATTCAGCTGAAAGTAAAGATGTTTATACTGCTTTATTTTTTAAATCAACAGTTAATCTTAATTAATCTAAATTCTGTAGGAATTTTTTTCTGAGATATTATTTCTCTCTGTCTGCCTCTTATTAACATATGCCAGAAGTGTGTCTTATTGCTGCCTGTGGGCTGTGCAGCCAGGATATAGAAGAAAGAGGGAAGACTTGAACCATAAGTCCGTGTTGATCCATAGCTCTGAAATGTAGAACATTTCTGCACCCATTTGGTTGCTTGCTGGACTGATCCCCCCACACCACAGCTCTCTACAGAAGGATCCAGAGCTTGCAGGTTTGCCTGAGTACCCTTGTGCCCCAGTTTTACTGCACGAAGGCACGAGGTTGTTATGGCTAACCTTTCATTGTGATCATTTGAAGGATGGTGGTATTACTTTTCACTGTGATATGAATAATTTCCTTAGGCCTCTCAAACCTTTGATGCATGGCAAGCTGATCTTAAAGTGAACACCTCCATGTGCTCACTGGAATAGGAGGTGGGGATGGAGTTTGACACAGTGATCTGGAAAACTACAGGTGCCTAAGTAAGAGCTTATTGTAATCAAAATTCAGAAACATAAAATGCTACTGTACTCAAATTGTTCCCTGTTTACTTCTGAATTAATTTTTTGAGTGTGGAGTTTTCTAGTGCTTTATTAATAATAATTTTATTTTCAAATGCAGAATTGTAGAACAAGGAGAGCATTCTGTTCTTTAACTGCTTTCAAAAACTTCTCAATTTTTAAGAACAGTTATTGGCTCCTTCTTTGGAAGGTTGTTCCAGAATCCCCTTCCTTTGATGAGTATAGATTTCATTCTATGAAAAGCCAATTAATTTTTCTAAAACTAATCCCAGGATTAAATACTTTTCTGAAGAGTTATCTGTGAAGTCTGGTTTCTAGACACCATCCCTGTTCTGATGTGTTTGTGACCATTAAGTTACCTTGTATCATATGCCCAGGAGTGGAAATTTTGCTGCTTCTCTTCTGCCTTTTTATCACCTCTATACATTAAATCAGAAACATGGAAAGAAAGGGTGCCTAGGCACCAAACCAAGTCTTTCATTCTGCCTTGTCTCTCATCCCTGCCCACCAGCTTTGCTGTACTGAGCTGCAGTACCACACAGTTTGAATGTGCTCCTACAGATGATTGGTTTTACTGCAGTTTAGTGCAGAACAGCAGGTTTTGTGATTAAGACTTTTAAAAAAGTTCTCTTATTGTCCTTCTGTTCCAACTAGTCTATAGGTGCAGGGGAGCCTACAAAAGAATTCGTTAGGGACAGTATATTTTTAAAGATTTCAGTTAAGAGAAGTTGAAAGGAATCTTTCAGTCCCACTTCTATTTGTCCAGTCCAGAGGTAATTCTGCTGAAGTCCTTAACATTATATCATTATGAAACTAGCACCTCTTCTTGCCCTTGCATTTCACTCTTACAGCTCTCAGGCCTTGTGAAGTCATTCATTCTAAAGCACAGGCAGGGACAAGTCTGGCTTTTGTTCATTGCTCTTTTAGTACAAGGTGGATCAGAGAGTATCTGGTGTTATGCATGTGTTATCCATAATAGTCAGAGATCAACAAAATGTCTTCAAGACAGTGGTGTCAACTGGAATATTTTTCAGATTTAATCTGAGTAGAACTCATTAAGCCACCTCATGGGACACAGATTGTCCAGGTTTTTTGATCCAGGTTCACTGGTGATGTCAGGCATATACCTGTGAAGAGGTATGTGTGAACCTACCTGATGTTATGAGGGCTCTGAAAGCTCATCAAGCACATTTAGTGAGGAGCAGGCAAAAATCCTTGCTGTGGAGCCCACTTTGTGGTATTTTGCTTTGTCATAGTTCTGAAGTCCAGAGCAGATGGTGCCAGAAAGTGCCCTGTGTCCTCTGAGCCAGAAAAGAATTAAACCCCTGTAGGTTAAAAATTCCTCTGGAGGCTGAACTCAAAGATGATCTTAAAGTATCTCATTCATTCAGAACTGAGCAAGTCTTGTTTGTACTGACACAGCACAGAGCTGGCTTTTTTTTTTTTTTTTTCCCCATTTAAATTTACTAGACTTTTTGCAAACTTTTGAAGATTTCTGTCCAACATGAACACAATGGTGTTCTTTCCTGGTGTCCAGCTTATTGAAACACTACTGTAGTTCAGTCATTAAACTCAAGAAAGTCATCCTTTGGTTGTGCTGTTTGTTCAGTGAGGCTAACCAGTTTCTTATAAAAATTGGTATTTTGCTGCTCAGACTGTTTCAGTATATAAATCAGATCCAGGTTTATATAGAGTTGAATCAGGTGTAGTAGTCTCCTTAGCTGGAGAGGCATAAAATGAGAGTGGGGCAGGAAACCAAGCAGCAAGAAACCTCGACTGTTTTTCTGTCAAGTTTCTGAGTCTGCTCTTCATCCAAGTCCCTTGGCACTGAGATGAGCAATCAAGAAGATTTCTTAGGCTATCAGGACTGCTGGTATAGCCAAACACAGCAGGAATGCACTGTGCCATGGCTGCAGTGGAGAATCATATTTGGTATGAGCAGATGAAGCCTGTAGAAGGCTAACAAAAATAAATTTAATTCCTTTTCAGCTTTGAGCTACTTGTTATTAACATTTACTTAGAATAAAAAGTTAAGGAGGAGAAGGTGGTCCAACTTGACTTTTTGAATCAGAGAAAGAAATAGCTGGACTAGAGGGACTTGAAGGAGTTGTAATGGACATTAGGAAGTAACTCATTGTATACAGATGAATCTTAGTCTGGATTTCAATTTAAAATAATGCCACAGAAAAAAAATTGAAAATTAATTTCAGTACTTCAGTGGCATGCAATTATCTTTAAATAATTTCATTTTAATATTAGTTCTAGCAGCCATAAATTGCAGTGGTCAGAATGGCTTTTTCATGGTAACTTTTATGCCTTATTAAACATGAATAGAAATACTCATTTATGACATTGAATCAAACTAAGATACTTATCAGTTTTAAATAATAAATGGGTGATGAATCAGTGAATAGGTGCCAGTCTTTTTTATTTTACATCATCTAGATCTGTTGCACTTCAGCATGTGTGTATACAAAAGTTCTCACATATATGTGTAACACATGCTTGAGTCTTTTAATGACTTTGCCTTCATTTTCTGTCTTACTTTTAAATAAAATGTTTTCTGATTTTAATGAAATGTGCTCAGATTGATTAGAATTTTTTAAAAGGAGCTCCAAGACCTACACAATTCTCATAAGATGTAAGAACACAATTCTTAGGGGTTGAATTATTTTGTTACACAAACTGGAGCAGTTTGCAGAAGTGTTTTTAACCTCATCAGCTACATTCAGAGGTCATATTAAAAGAAAAACCTCTTTATTTTAAGCCACAGTTAAAAATTTTTTTAAAGACCTCTAAGAGGATTTCTGTAGCAAGCCATAGTGTAGAACAAGGTAACAGATTAATCTAGTATTGAAAGTGCTGCTTAAAAAAATCTCCCTGGACCTACAGGTTAATATTGTGATAAGCCAAGTCCAGGTTGCCCTCCCTACTCAAGCAGATTGATAATTAAAACAGACACATGTTCAGAGAGGGTCACAAGCAGAGTATGAAAAAAGAAATGGGTAGGGCAAGAGTGGAGAGAAATTTAATTCAAAACAAATGAAAACATTAGAGTACAGCTGCCAGATATTCCATGCAGGAGAAGGATGAGGACAAAAAAGATCTTCAGGCATTTGGAATCTCCTCCAACCCATCTGTTTTCTATGAATATTAGTCAGTGCTTAGACATTCAGTATTTAGGCCATTCCCACACCACCCCTCACAATCAGGCACAGCAGTATACCACAGGAAGCTGGCAGTGCAGCAATGCCAGGCCCTGGGTGTGTTCTGAGTGCTTCAGGCGTTTGCAGGTCTGCCATGCTTTAGACTACATCAGTTCCCTAGCTGGAGTCGATGGAGCGCAGCTGGGGCTGCCTCCCCAGACTGCAGTCTGAAATGATTGACTGCAAGTAGGTGCTTGGATGAGGATGTTTTTCTCTCTGATCTCAAGTTATAAAATGTATCAGTATATTTTTCCCAGAATTGCATCCTGGATGGGTTAGAAATTGCTGTAAGAGTTATCTATACAGATGCTTGATATTAAAACTTTGTAGAATTAAAAAAAAGTTACAGAACTTAGTTAAGTCGTCCACTTGTCCCTTCACAGCTGACTAAGGGAACCCAGTTGATGTGTAATCATTTTGGGTTTCAGTACAGCTTTTGATACTGTCTCTCACAGGATCCTTCTGGAGAAAATGTCCAGCACCCAGCTGGATAAACACATTGTGTGGTAGGTGAGGCTTGTGGTTTGGGTGCAAAGGGTTACAGTGAATGGGGTGACATCAGGCTGGCAAGTGGTCATCAATGACATTCCACAGGGCTCCCTTTTAGGGCCAGTGCTCTTCAAAACCTTCATAAATAACTTGGATGTGCAAAAGTGCATTAAATAGGTTTGCTGATGATACTAAATTGTGAGGACCTGTTGATTCCCTTAGAGGCAGAGAGGCCCTGCAGAGAAACCTCAACAAATTAGAGGGCTAGACATTCAGCAGTTGTATGAAGTTTAACAAAGACAGGTGTCAGATTCTGCCCCTGGGATGAGGTAAGCCTGGATGCACAGACTGGGGAAGGAGATGCTGAGGAGCAATGCCACAGAAAGGGACCTGGGGGACCTGGTAAAGAGAAAGTTGAATGTGAGTCAGCAGTGCCCTGGCAGCCAGGAGGGCCAACCCTGTCCTGGGTGCATCAGGAACAGCATTGGCAGCTGGGCAAGGGAGGGGATTGTCCTGCTCTGCTCTGAGCTGGGGCAGCCTCACCTTGAATATTTTGTGTAGTTTGGGAGCCACAATATAACAAAAATATTGAGCAATTAAAAAGCATCCAGGGGAAAGCTACAAAGATGTTGAAGGGCCTTGGGGGAAGCCCTATGAGGAGTGACTTTGGTCATTTGGTCTGTTCAGCCTGGAGAAGAGAAAACTGAGGGGAGACCTCACTGCAGTTACAACTTCCTCAGGAGGGGAAGAGGAGGGGCAGGCACTGATCTCTGCTCTGTGGTGATGAGTGACAGGACTTGAGGGAATAGTCTGAAGCTGTGTCAGGGGAGGTTTAGGTCAAATATTAGAAAAAGATTCTTTACCCAGAGGGGAGCCGAGCGCTGGAATAGGCTCCCCAGGGAAGTAGTCCCAGCACCAATCCCTGACAGAGGGCAAGGAGCGTTTGAACAGTGCTCTCAGGCACATGTTGGGACTCTTAGGGATGGTCCTCTGCTGGACCGCAAGATGGATTTTTAGGGGATCCTTTCAAATCAGGTTATACTATTAATCTATTTTAAAATGATAAGATAAAGGCTCCTTTTTTGTTACACATAATTCTAATGATATTGCTAAAATCATGTAGTAAAGTGTGAGATCAGTAAAATTAGAAAATGGATATATCGGGAGTGTTAAATATCAAATGGAAGCCTTCCAATAATGGGTGTCTTGAAAATAAATGTTGGCGGATTTGCTTTGTCACCTTTAGAGGCTGGAGAACTGGCCCTGAGATAGTATTCATATCATTTGCAGCTTCAAGAAGCAAGAAACTTTTCTGAGCCTTAAAAGTCAGCTTCTCAAATCCTTAAGTAAACATCCTGAAAATCCATTTGATTTAGTTACTGATTTTGAAATTACCTGATTGGACAGTGTTCTTTTTTTTCCCCCTCCTCAATAAACCAAAATACTTGTTTTAGAAAATGGTTTTCCATGGACCACTAATTTTTTAGAAAATTGTTTTTCGTGGAGGACTAATTTTTTTGTCAGTGTGTGCTAAAGGTCTGTCCTTCATCATTGTGTGGACTGTCATACAAACCTCATGCATCCAAAGAGTTATTGCAGTTGCCTTACAGTACATGGCGCTATTTGAGACACCATATGCAACCATCCTTATTCTGTGGTAACGTCAGGAATTCTGTAGTGAAACTGTGACCCTGTTGTTCCCAGCTTGATTCTCCCTTTACCAGGGAGGTTGTTTGATCACAGGACAGAGTTCTTGAGAGGGGACAATGTCCTACACAGCCAGCATTTGGTCATGATGCTAGAAGTTTAAGTTTATGGTGAATGCACAAGTGTGGATTGAATTCAGTTTTTCTAATTTTAGTAGAGAGTGAAAGGGGAAACTACAAAAATACTCTGTCTTGGAAGGAAATTGTCTGTTTTAAGTAGTCCTTTGAGTTTGCAGGGAAGAGATGTATTCCAGTGCAATTGTGGCTAAACTAAAAGGCCTGGTTATCCTGTCTTTTCTTGACACTGGCATTTGAGTGCTCTACTGTGTGTAAAGAGCTTTTATAGTGTATTTATGTATATATAATAGCACCTAACTTCCAGGCAGTACCTGAGCAAAGTAATTTGTCTGGCTTATGCAGTGGTTTGACGTGACCAGCAAAGTTGAGTCAAAGAAGCCACCTCTGAAAAAGCTCATATTTTGTAATAGAAAAATGAAAGGAGATAAAAAAACAACTGCCAATTTTCTTTTGGATGCAAAGGGGCATGTCTATAAGGTTTACTGGTCTGTATACAGAGCTCATACTATCAAAACTGTGTGGAAACAGGAATTATGTAAGATTCTAAAATAGTCTGTCTTTCCAGCCTAGTATTTTATTTCTAGGACTTTGAAATAACATATAAAGAAGAAAGAGTATAAAAAAGAAAAAGGAAAACTTTTCATAATGTACTCTTACAGTATTCTGTCTATTCCCAGAAGTTTGGTACTTTGGGAATTCCCAAATCACAGCTGCCAACTTTGGGCTTAATTTTGTTTTAGAGATTTCTGTATTGCTTGATTGCGTAATTGCTTTTGAATTAATTAAAAGAAACTTGACATCCTTACATAATCAGTAGTGAGATCCAGAGTACACATGACTGCTGTGGAGTGGGCTTTGATGGTAATCACCAGATTATCCTTTTTTCCCATAAAGGCATGGGCAATACACAGGCTGAATTTCTTCTGAGAAAACTGATGTGAAACTTGTGCTCCACATGCATCTTTATTTTAAATGAATACTCTCTTTGGGACACATTGCATGAGTAATCTGTTCCTCAAGAGACTCTGCAAGCAGGATATGTGCAGTTTGGGAATTCAGATTCATTACTTAATGTATGCAATAGATAGAACTAAAAAGCTACGAAATACCATTCTCAAAAAGAAGCTTCATGTGTCCTGATGTTCTGCAGTGGGCATCAGCCATGTGGGGAAATAATGATTTATTATCTTCAGTGTTCCTGAGTTGCCATCTTATGAGTCCTGTTTTTTACTCTTGGGGTTTTAAACCTTGGGGGTTTAAACCTTAAAAATCTAACAGTTCTAAACTGTGATGTTTTTCTTACGAACTGCTGTATGTTACCTCCTCAACAATAACACTGCTTCCTGTAGGTTTCTTACCTCATTAATCACGTAGTGTTTTACACTTTCCTGTCACTCTTCATGGGTAAACTGCAGCAGTGGCTGCAGCTCAGCCTGGTGCCACAGACAGCTGAGGGTACCTGGCCAGGTTTAGTTGTGCCACCACGTTAGAGCTGGCCAGAAGTGGAACACCTGCAGTGCAGGGGGGTGGGGGTGACGTCCCTGGTGCTGGTTCCCCCTGACTGCTCCTGGGGTCAGTGCAGTCAGTACCTTCCACCTACAGTGTTTTGGAGGGGGGGAGAATGAAAATCCCAGAGCTGTTTGAAGCACCTAAGCTGGGGATGTCAGCATCTATAGGATGGCATGGTAACATTTTCTGGTGAGGTTTCTGTTTCTTTCCTAGTGATACTTAACCAGTTTTGAGGCATTTTCACTGTTAATAAGCCATAAGTTGATTACCTTGTTGGCTCCCTCAAAGAACTTTAGCGGAAATGGGAGGATGATTTAATGAACACAACTAATCTTCCTTGGTATATCATACTTAACAAACACTAGAATTTATATGCAGTTTTGAGTTACCATTCCATTGAATATTTAATTTTTGAAAGAATAATTTCTGCTTTCTCTCTTACATAAATACCTTAATTTCTTTGCTGTTTTTTTCTCTACAAAAACTAATACCATTACATACTGTGTTCAATTCCTAATAATTACCTTGCTCTTACTAAACATGCAGCATCAATGATTGTAAAAAAATATAGCATATATAAGGAATATAAAAATGCTGTGGTTTTTTTAGTCTGTGCACAAAAATTATTACAGAGCAATACCTTGTAGTAAGGAAATTTCAGTTGTGTCTTTGCTGCTAAACATATGTGGTGTAAAATAATATGTTTTACTGCATTTTTATTACTTATAGTGGTAAATTTTTTAGAGCAAATTTCATATATATGTATTATGTCTATCAAGCCAATTAGGCTTAACCATGAGTCTCAAGTTATTTATTCTGAGCCCACAAGCAATGCAGTAGATTTTGAGAAGCTTTTACAAAGCAACAGTATTTTGTGGCCTAAGTTTCCAAAACACTTGAAAAAAAAAAGAAAATATGTTTTAAATTATTAATTGCAACATTTTGTAATTAAAAGCATAAAACTTAAGTGGGAAGCAATAAAAAATAATTATTATCATTTATTTTACTTCCCCTACTTCCTTCTGGGGACATCAGAGCAGCTGTAATTACTGTATGCAAGCATTTATGCTTGCCAGGGAAGAGCTAAATGCATGTAATTGATAGCAACAGCTCAGTTTCTCAAGTGAGGAGAATGAGTGTTTGTGCTTACATCCAGTAATTGCAGCCAGTTTTCTCTTCACAGTTTGCAGCAAGTGACCTTGCCATGGTTGCAAGGGAAGACTGCTGTTTTCTTCATGAGCTGGAGGGGGTAGAAAGCAGAGAAATCCAACAAAATGTGAAGCTTATGGAAATTGAAATTACTGTTTTCTAAATGAGAAAGCAGAAGTTAATGTCTCACTAGTCTGAATAATATCTCTCTATCTGTGCATGCTGAATTTCACTTAAATTGGAGCCTGTTGTCCATCTGAAAGATGGACATGTAAAAGAATGTGAGCCAGATGTAGGCAGAGGATGCTTGCATGTAACATGGCACATTCCAGTTTCTGGGAATAGCAGGGTACTAATATGTGTTCTCCTTAAAATGTTTTTTTTCCAGGTTGCATTTCAGCAAGAATGCTTATACTGGTTTAGCTCCACTGATTTGAGAAGGAAAATTGTTTGTTCTTGTCAAAATGGTTGTTCAGTGTTAGCCACATAGGGCCTGTGAAAAGGGCATTTGGTAGATTGTATGACATGCTTGGTTGGCCATGCAGGTGCAGGAGTTTGGGTGGTTCTTGTCAGAGCAGCACTTTTGTTTGCAGGTTGTGTGGATTGTCCCTAAGTCTTGTGTTTGCTGCCCCAGCGTGGGCTGGTTCCAGGGGCAGCATATGTTTGTGTGAGGAGAGCTCCCATTCAGGAGCTTAGCAAAGCTGAGGGGTTGCTTGAGTAGTAGTAGAAGCAAATGAAAAATACACGAGGTAGGATCATTTTTTCATGTGGCTTACTGTTCTTAAATGATTATTCTGTATGGTTTCTCCTGGAAAGCTGTATGTGGCATCTGTGGATATATGATGGTGTGAGGCTTCTTTCTCCATCAAAGCAAGTTCACTCAGCGTGTTTGCAGAGCTCATTTAAAGCTGCCCATTAGAGTTAGCATACTTAACACCCCCTTTCTGCTCAACATGGTGTAACTGCATGGCATAGTTCAGTTGGACTCAAAATTATTGTTCTCAGCTTGTAGTAAGCTTGGAAGGCTGCTGCTACTGCTAAGAGCCAGAGAAGTGCCAGAAAGTCTGAAGGCTTTTTAGTTTTTTTTCTACCCATATGAGATACCATTGGTTGTGAAACTACAATTTACCTTTATTTAGAACTCAGCCACAACTGGACCAGTAGTGCTGCTGAGAACTGGATTGGTATATCTGGGGACTTGTGCTAAAATGTGGGAGACATTGGTGGTAATGGCTGATTTACACCTGGATTTTTGTATGTGCTGTTGTTACTTTTTCTAATATTCATCACTTGCTAATATCAAAACATAATTTCTTTTGCTATTTTACTATTTTACCTTTAGTAACTTGGTATCATAATCTCCTGGAATACTTCAGATACACAGATAGCTTAGATCTTACTGCCTTGAGGAGGGTTGTATCTTCAGCACTCTTTATCATCTCAGTGTTGTACCCCCTTTTGTCATCCTTATGAATGTGCTGCACAGCAAAATAGCTCCTTCTGGCACCCTTGTTCCATTGTCAAAATCACCCCATTATGTCTACACTTTTTTCCCATATTTTCTGCTCATTAATCTACAAAAAGAGATTCTTAAAGGAAACAGTATTTTCCAGGGAAGTGCCCTGTTAGCTGTGGGTAGAGGCTGCATGTAGGTCTCCAGTACCCTTTGCTTTGTGAGTTTCTGGGTTTGCTTCCTTCATGGAGCAAATCAGCAGAGGAGGATGCTTTAATACAACACCTATATAATTAGGCTGTTTTTTTCCTTCTTTCTAAATTTACCAGTGGACTACAGTAAATAATCAGAAGAGCAAAAATACCACTTTCATTATAGCTATATCATTTTAGGTGAAAGGAGGCTTATATCATGGCTGAATTCCAAAGAAAGACAACAGTAGAGGCGTAAAGTTTGGTGGTTTCCAGCTTTAGCTGTTGGGATCCCTCTATTCCAAAAATCTGCTGTTTAGATTTGGGATAAGTGTGTAACACATTTTTACCTGGCCAGTAAAATTCATGGTGTGGTAGAACATGAAGATGCTAGCACACAATAAGGAAATTTTCAATTCTGTGTTGAGTAGACAGAAGAGTAAGTACAATAGATTTTATTCCAGAAGGCCTGCTATACCTACTTTAAAGGAAAACAAAACATGCTGTTAGGGTTAGGATAATTGCAGCAGTATGGTTGCTAACTATAAAATTATATTTTCTTTGTTCACTTCTTCAAGTATTATTGAGGCTTACCGAGTAATTTCAGCTTCTGGAGTAAGTTGGAGAAATTGTAAAACTGAAAAGCATGTGAAAGAGAAGTGTTAACATGACAGTGTTTTGAACTTCCAGTACTGCCACTTCCAAGCCATGCAGCCTGATAAGTGTGTGTTCAGTGGCTTGTAGTGGAAGCACCAGTGACATCCGGTGGTGGCATCCAGTTAGACAGCTCCCAATCTGCTGACTCGTACCCAAAGTTACCCAAAGATCTTTAATACTCAGCCATTTGAAGGTGTCAGTTTGGGATTGCTTTACATCCTGACTCTATTCATCTTATCTTTGTTTTATGCTTTTCATTTTGATAGAGCAGGATTTCTTTTACTGCTGCATTGACAATGAGATTCAATGACTGTCTCCAGCTGGTGTTGCTTTTTTTGTTGCTCTGCATGATATCCTAATTGTCACAGAACTGTGGAATCTGCTTGAGACTGTGAACTGTATACTTTAGCAAAAGAGTCTAGAATCATTAAGATTGCATAGCTGACTTCCTGCAGTGCCTATTAGGGATGAATTCATGTTTATTTGAAGTGTCAGCAATAGAAGCTGAAACCATATATCCTTCTACTTTATGTAAGAGAAATTGTAAATCTCAGCTGGCTACAGACTGTTAATCCTATATTAAATTTCTCTTCAGGTTTTTAACAGGTTGTGCTCAATTTGGACTCTTGATACTCAGCATTAGCACGAGACAAATGCAGTTAGAATGTTAATTGTCACACTTACTAGATGAAAATTTCACAGTAGTAATAACTGTGTGGCATTCAGCTGCCCTCTAGATGTATTCTATCAATTAGAAGGAGTGACTAGTTTTTAAATGTATACATTTTCAGAAATAATTTCAGCAGTTTGTGAGGTTGCTCTTTCCTGTTGGAGACGTAAATGAGAGCAGTTAAAGGCTGTATTCTTCTCTCAGTAACTTAGTGTCGTTGGGTCTTTGTACTATCAGCAGAACTGGGAATATTGGACTGTAGTCGGGTTTTGCATATAAAAAACCTGGAAGCCTCTCCAACAGAAATTATGGTGCTTTATTTGTATTTTCCCCCAAGACACAATCTTGCATGAAGAGGCCAGTTCAGCAAAGTGAGAAATCATGTGTTTATTTCCATTTTTCAGCTTCATTGTTTTGTTGAATGTTGTATTCTTTTCTGAGAGGGACCGCAACTGAGAATGTGTGGAGACAGACATGCCGCGTATCAGAGAAGATAAAACTGGAAACCAGACCCTGTCACTAAATCAGAAATGGTTTCAAAACCATGCTCTTAATAAGCACTTTGTCTGACTCTTTGCAGATTTACTCCTAAAAGGAATAGAAGACACAGATCCTGTCATTTTTTAATTTACCAAAATGTTGGGAGCCAGGGACCAGACTTGTCTCACCTAACTTTACCCATCCAAGTGAGTTGCCTGAGCTGGGTGTGTAGTCTGCTTTGGCGCTCTTAGGAGGGGGCAAGTGAAAGAAGGCAAGCAAGCACCCACTATGACGTTTACACCTTTGGTAGGCTGAGCTGGTTTTGCAGTCCTGAGATCACTATCCTCCAGCTATAGACAGTGTCTTAAATGACTTTGCTCTTAAGTTTGTAATAACAGGGCTTCAGGATGTGCTTCAGAATGTTATTAGCCTTTGCTTCTAGATTATGCAACTGTAAAAGATAAGCATTTGAAAAATCACCCGTTAAAATGTGATTTCCCAAACATTAGCTTGATTAGTTTGTTTGTTTTTTAAAGAAGCATGTTTAAAATCATTAGCTGTTTTTAATTAAATTTTCAAACCATTAATGATTTTCTTGAATAGATATTTTAACATAGTGCTGCTTTTCTTCACTGAGTCCATATGGCATGCAAATAGCTACTATAAATTCTAGGATATTATGGCTTCTGTAGCAATTCTTGGGGCATGTGCTGATTGTTTATAACACAATTATAGTGATAACCAGTGTCCTGTACATTTTCTAATGAAGCAAAACAGGCAGTCCCTTTTTATTCCTGGTAATTCGCTAACTAAGAGAACTTTAGGTCTAAACTGCACAAATTAGGATCCTGTAGCAATGTAGGTAAGTTTCTAAATTAGTTAGTGTTACTATCTTTGTCAGTGCTGTTAGAATAAATCTTCTTAGCACTAACAATTTATTGCCAAGATCTGTTGACAAAAAGAATCAAAGCAAAATATAACCTAAATGTCATTGCTGGTAAAAGTGTCACTTTAACAATGCTGAAGTCCACTCATATTCCTAATTCTGACATGGCAGAAAAAGACATTCCAGCACTAATCCTAGGGAAAAATCGTTAGGGAGCAAGTTTTTAAAATGTGTTTGTCTTCAAATATACTAATTTATGTTTATTACCTAATTATATTGGGTGTATGACTGCATTACCAACCAGAGTACCAAAACACCTTTGTTTAAAAGTCACTTAGTTTGTATTTCTATCTCAATTTCATGAAATAGTATATTTCATTGGATATGAAATATAGGTAACATAAAAACATAAAATGTTTTTAATTGGGGGGAAAAAAAACGTAACAAAGCAAGTTTTGTTAGGAAATCTTAGCAAGTTTTCATCAACTTAAAACATTCCTGAACAGGTTGGTGTATCACAAGCATTCGTACTGTAATATCTGAGAGAGTACAAGCATTCTCCACACCAAGGACAACAAATCTTCTACATATTCACTGCAGAATTTTCTGTCAGTCTTCAGTCTCACATTTATTCTGTTCATTTCAACAAAGTTTCTGAACTTAAGCTGCCTCCAGGAAATATGCTACTCTGCAGTGCAAAGACAAGAAGGCAAACTGGCTTAACTTTATTAGCAGTAAATGGATTTTGTCTCACTGGTACCAGGATAATGCTGTTGTCTACAAACAGAAGAGTAGCAGAAGAAAGATGCTGGGTTTCTAGGCGCATGATGGAGATTGTGTTTTGATATTCTTTATGAAAATTGGTAGACATTTTTACCACAAAAAAAAAAAAGATGTATTTTTTTTTTTTATTTGCAGATAAATTTTAATTCTAAGGAAGAATTAAAACACCAGACTTACCAGCAAAGATAACCTCTTTAAAATTGTCTTACCCTTTAATCTCTTAGGTCAGTTGAATGTATTCCTTACAAGTATCATTTATTATAGCATTTACTATGTACTTTCATTAATTGATGAAAATCTCACATTATGGCCAGGTACATGTTAGAATTAAACCAGTCAATTACTTTAGAGTGACAAAGGACTTAACTCTGATAGCTGCTGAACATCTGTAACTACTACTGAGACTCAGTGGAATGAAACATCAAGTTATGAGCATGCCTGGAATTAGCCATTTGGTGGAAACAAGGAGTTTAGCACCTCTCTTGTGGCTTAATCAGTATCAAGAAAAATTGCATTTTATATTGCATTATAAAAAATCAGGCTGTCTTCAGTAGTAGTGCATATCCTTCCAGAGCTTTAGGTTTGCAGTTTGTCCCTTTACCTTTAAGCTTCTTCAGAAAGAAGTAAAAGAGATTTAATTGAGAGCAAATGCCGCTTAAATTATGTTCTGTGCTCTACAGTTTGTTCTTATAGTGTATGTTGCTTTTCTTTCACACAGACCCTTAAGGAAATTTCTGTTTTATAATAGTTAATTATTGAAATACCTATTGCTAGTCTTCAATCCCATTTCTCTCAAACATTTGCAAATGTCTCTCCATAAAAGAGGTATTTGCCCAACAGCTACGCTCTATTGAAATTACTGTTTGTACCAAAATTATTTACAGAAACACATGAAGGCACTATTGGATACTGCTGAGAAATTACTGCAATACTGTTACAAAAAATCAAAGTAATAAAAGAAATGGACTCTATGCTCCACTTCTGGAATTGTTCATCCTCTAGCTTAAATGAATAAAGCTCTATTCAAATAAATTTTTAGCCATGACTCAGTCTCCAAATTCAGTCTAAATGATTATGTGTAAGGATCACTGTAAGGTGCCAATTTTGTGTAACTGTGCCAATGATAATAAAATGCAATAAGCACCCAAATGTGAATGGCTGTAGGATAAAAAAGCTGAGGCAGTGAAAGATTGGAGGTGCTTTCAGCTAGTCACATAGTGAAATTTGATACCATTCACAATAAAACCTTAGTCTATACCATGTAAATGGATAAGAGTCCCATCCTAGGAAACTCCATTGCAATTATCTGATGTTGCTGACTACAGCCAGTGAGATGCTTTGCCAATTGTCTTCTTTGGAAGGCAGTAGAAAGGAATTATGGTGGAATTGCCATCAGTGTTTCCTCTACTGTTTTTAACCCACTCAGGAATTCTGTTTCTAGTACTGCCTAGCACATTTCATAATTTTCCCCTTCATGCTTGCATCATATTTAAAAGCAAAATCTGCTTGTGGAAAGCATTGCTGAGGTGGCCTGCAGGCCCACCAAACCGCAGTAGATGGGCATGGGCAGACTTTTGCTATCACTGAACAACTCAGTGTGCTGCAAAGGGTGAACTTTGCTGGAAATGCCTGAGATCCAGCACACACACTATCACCATCATGTCTGATACACTTTCACAGCAAAGAAGTGAACTGCAGAGGCATTGGATCTATTTCCACCATGACAAGAAGCAGCTTATACCCCAACAGATGTTGTAGGGCATTTTCTGTCCCCTCTTGGAGATGGGCAGCCTTCTCCTATAGAAAATGTCCTTTCATGACATGACCCTTCATTGGCTCTGAATTGCTGCAGTCAGTTCCTGGCAGAACAGTGAGAACTGTCTCCTGGAACTTAAGTATTTGAGGAGGGCACAGACCAGTCAGGGCTTGGCAGCTGTGACAGAGTCAGTGTGGTTACTACACCCTGAGCTTGTAGGCTATGAAATATTTCTTCTCTCTGATTGCTGAGATTAGAACAAAACACATTGTAGGATCTAGCGTTCATCACTAGTATCTCCTTATTTAGTTTGGGTTTGTTTTGGTATTTGTAATGCAGATGAGCCTTCTGAACTGAATATTAATTTATTGCTGCAAAAGCTATATTTTACTTTTGAGAAACAATTTTTGGGTTTGTGTGAGTCTTTCTTTGCACTGACAAAAGATACATTTGTTCTAAGGCACTTTTTCTTTGGGGAGATACGTGACTGTGTACACATCATGAAGTAGGTAAGATTTCAGATTTAATCCTATGATGGATTTTTATTTTAAATTCTGGAGATGGACCTTTTTATTGTGCTTTTTTAAAATAAGAAGCTGCTTTTCTGTGACATTTAAAAAGGAAGCATGTGTGGGAAATCCTGCATTACAGGCTGAATGACAAAGAAAAGATAGAGGCTAAAAGGCTATGTACCAGTTATCTATACAAAAATAGGTTTCTTTTTTTACTACATTCCACTAAATAAAAGTTTGTGTTAATGTGGTTACTTTCCTTGGAAAACATGTCTTCAGGCCTGATCTGGTGTCAAAGAAGGAACATAAGGAGACATATGGTGTCAAAGGAGAATGGTGGTGGTGATACATGGGATGATAATACAAAGATATCACTGAGATAACAGAATTGTGACTGCTGAGTTTTAGGTATTCCTGGAAAGATAGGAACTGTAGCAGGATTTTTAAAGTGCTATAACACTTGAAAGAAAAATACAGCATGTGTAAAGATTTTTGTCCTATCTAAGCAGCATAGAAGACTTTAGCTTTGGAAACAAGAAGCAGGATCATTGAATCAATCTGCACCTGAATGACTGTCTCTGTGGATACATTTTTTTTGCTCTTGAACTAAGTACTACAACTTTTAGAAGCAGTTTAAAATGACTTACTAAGTACAAGTATTATTCTAATTCCTCAATGTATGGAAACCATAAGATTAGCTGTTAGATCAGTGTGTGGCAAGTCAGAATAATGGCAAGTAAGTGTTGGCAGAACATCAGCTAGAAGAGGATAGACTTCTCTTGCCACTATTGTTTTCCCTTACTTTTTTTAAACATGTAAAAAAAGAGCAATTCTGTGTGTTACGATGAGTAAAGGCAGAATGCTTTTAACACTTTCATGGTCAAATAAAATGATTTTTACAAGCAAGATCGGCATTAAACAAGCAAAACACAAATAATTTTGATTTCTCTTTTATTATACATATGTGTTTTCCTATTTTATTTTATATGTACTTTTGCAGTCAGTTCAACAGCAGGGGTGTCATCAAATGTCTTACCTACTAGCAGTAGACAACATCAGTTAATGGGTATTGGCAAAATTTACTTTTGAATAAGTGCCTTTATGATAAAAAACATCTTATTAAAGATTGGTCATTCAAAACAGGCTAGTAAAGGTGAAAATGTTGCAGAAAACTAGAAAATAAAGTGTCCAAATTGACTTTGTTTTGCTGTAACACTCTGAAACTGGGACAAACAAACTTGGCATTGGAGCATTTGGAAGTAAGCAGTCTCCAGCTGCTTTCATGACATAGGAAACTTGCCACATGATTACAAAAGCATGCATAATGCTTCAGTGATCATCCTGGCTCTGCAAATGGAACTTGAAGTTTGGCTGGTAATGAACATTAATAATCCTTTGGGTGCTTACAGGGAGCATGGGAAAGTTTTAAACTCTTAATTTCATTTTATTTCCTGCAGACATGCAGAGTATGGAAGTGTTGCATTGATGTGAAAACTAGCCAGTTGTCTTCATCCTAACTTATTTAATAAGCTATTTAAGCTTATTGGATACAATAAATTCAAAATGTTTTTCTGTGACCTCAAACTGTCTGATGCAAATTGTTTCATTCTATAAAAATTACCTATTCTGTGTCTCTTTCCCATTGTGTACAAGCTCAGCTCTTTGTGTGCTTTCAGAAGGAGATGATGCAATTTCTCAGGGCCCGGAAGAGCAGGCTGCTCGGCAGGGGATGGCACTGCACGAGCCAAGGCAGAGCAGTGTCCTCAATGACACCAGTGCCATTTGTGCTGGCCACACACATCACCTTGTTACAGTCCCCATTTACAAACTCAGCCTGCTGCACCAGCCTTCCCCACTCACCTTTCATACCCACAGACACAGGCAAATTGCAGATCCTTGCATTTCTTATGACTGAAACCATGCTCAGGTACATGTACTTGAGTGTAGATATACACCTCACTGTTTATAACTGAATAAGAAGGGTAGGGGAGGTCCAGTGATGGAAATCAGGAATCAAGCAAGAGTCTGGATTGCCAGTCTAAATTGCCAGTCTGGACTGAAGCCAGCAAGGCAAGGTCAGGTCTGGGCACAGGTGTCTGCAGCCTTGCTCTGGCAAGAGCCCAAGTGCAGCAAAGCCCCCAGCCCAGGGTCAGCACATGCATGAGTGGAGGCCTTGGGGAGGCTTCTCACAGCCCATTCTGGGCTAGGCACCTATGGAGTGTGTTCAGATAGGTGTGCAAAATACAAAGATACAGTTCAAGAGCAGCTGAAGTTACTTCTACCAAGGGCATTCCCAGGATCTGTGGTAAGCGTTTTTTTTAGCATGGCATGGAACCAGACCAGCTCTGTCTGTCGGAGCAATTCGCCCTACTCCTCTTAATGGCAAACTTGGCACAGTGAGATGTGTTGAGTCTTCAAGCCCCCAGTCAACATTTTATAAATATAAGCATTATCAGTCAAATGAGTTTTGAGATTAAGAGATCATATAATTATAGTTTATTTTATATTAATACAATCTTTTTTTATTGTTGACATACATTGATAAAACAGACTCTTGTATCGTATCTGAAAACATTTGAATTTGAACAACTTTCCAGTTTGTACAAAATACTCTGTGTAGATTCCAGGTATAAAAACAATAGATGTTTGTCTTTTTTCCACGTAACTTGCAGCCATATGCTAAGAACATAATGCTTTTAAGACCATTTTCTGTTTGTTTATTATTTACTTATTTAGAAACTTTGCTACTGCTTAGTATACTTGTTTACTGCCTAGATACTTAGTACTGTTCAGTACCAGCTCTTCTTTTTGAATTTTAATGACAATTTTCTGCACAGCAGTTCTAGAGGCAGACAGAAGCACACCTAGGAACATTATTTCCCCCATTTTGTGACAATGAGTGAGTGCCAGCCTTGTGTTTCTATGCTAAAGAATAGGAATACTGATAAACCTTGTTGTTTTACCTGAAATTAAGTTTTAGGTGAAAATTCTGAAAAGTGTTTTCAGATCTGATAGAGAGCAATTTTTTTTTCCTAATAAAACATTTTGAAAAAAGCTGGTAGGTTTCTTTGTGGTGGAAAGTGGGATACCAGACATGCCAGGAGCTGTGAACATTTAAAGTTCCCTGAGAACCTGCTTCTGTGTAATCGGGGTGATAAAAGCCACACCCTCCTGATACAGGCTGCCTGTGTAGTGTATGTAGCTGCCTGTTAGTGTATGAATGGACAAATCTGCTATTATTTACTGTTGGCTGAAAGGCAGGAAGCTCAGTGGGATGCCAGGGGGTGAAGGCCAGGACCCTGAGCAGCTGATGAGTATGTTGTCTGAGCTTCCTATCATCTGACCCTTGTGCAGGCAGGCCTCCAGTGGCAGCACTCATTTCCTTTCCCAAAGGACTCATATTTTATACCCATTCAAACATGAAGATGAGAGTGGGAAGCAAATTGGTGATTATCAATTATTCATTATTCACATGATTATTCATTCTTACATATAATTAAATCAAATCAAACACTTTTCACTATGAATTACGAAACCAGTGACACTATATATACTGGCATGCTTTCTGCAAACTCTGAAGGAAAGAAACATGTAGGTATCATGTCAGGACTGCCACTCATTAAACAGTCTCTAAACTGGTTTGCTCTAATATGTAGTAAAATTGCATCTGTGAGGAGGATCTTTGTCATCTACCCTGGGTGCCATTGTTTACCCAGCTGAAGTACTGGGGGACAATTTAGGAGCAAGCTTTAGAGTAGGAGGTGTCACATGCTGAGACTCACCATCAGGAGCACGCAGCTCCCAGCTTCATACTACAGCAGGATCCTTTTACTCAATCCACTTTTATGGCATAACAGGAAACAACTCTCTAGCTTGGCACAAGGCAATGTAAAGCAAATCTTGGGAAACCTTTGCAGGAAATGAACTGTATCTAATCCAGTTTGATATAGTAGGCAGCATATTATTAAGCCAAATTACCATGTTTATCCCTTTTTTCTTTGCACCCTTGTCCCTGAGGCCAGTACCCTTTCCTCCCCGGGCAAGCTGTCGAGTGTATTACAATTGGAGGGATGAGAAAGCCTTCCCTCTGTCTCCTCCCCTTCTTCCACCCATGCTGTCTCTCAAGTTCATGGCAATACTTACTGCTGAATAAGATGCAGCACTCTATTAAAACCCAAAACACTGAAATAATGAACTGTATGAACTTGCTAGGGGCAAAGTGTGTTTTGTTAAGATACCAGAAAAGATCCACAGGGGCCTGGTCTTTGCATTTACTCCTGTCAAATGAAAAAGAAAGCAAGGAAAGCAGCACAACTACTAGGAAGCTATCCTGATTTTATTTTGAGACTTTATTTTCAGTGTTGAATCTGCTTTTCCTTTTTGCCCAGTTCTGTTGTTTTTTTCTGTCATTTTTCTGTCATCTTCTGTCATGTTTCTTCCTTGCTTTTCTTGTTGAGTGATTCTGGTCAGTTGAAATGGTAATTTTCTTCCTGACAGGCCAACTCAAGGATTTGCAATTTATTTTTGCCTGTCACCTGTTGAAAAAGGACAGGAGATTCCTTCTCTGCCAAGAGAGGAGTCCATTAGTGACACAGAAGCAGCAGCTGCATCATGGCAGGGATGCACAATAGTTATATACATCACTCACTCTTTATCTGCTACGAGACATTTGGACAGATTGTTGCCTGTAATTATCTTCCTAGGAAAAAAAGAGTCCATACAGTGCTTAAAATCATCTGCTTTCTATTTTAACTCTTGAAATGACATTTCTTATCCTGCAAAACCTTCTAGAAAAGTTATTTAAATACAGACAGAAAATTGTACGCTTTAAACATATTTCTAGTACAGTGCTTCACTGTTTCTATTTTTGTTGTATAACCTTATCCAGAAGGTGTAGTAGCACAGTGGTGAATCAGGTGGCTCTCAGCACACTTTCGTAATCTGTGATTCACTTGGACTGACTTGTCTGAGAATTCAGATTATAGTCCAAAGCCATAATGGTTTTATTCATGCAGAAAAAGCAGCAGCCAATGTATTCATAATTTCTTTCCGGATTATCCATGTTATATTGAAGCTAGAAACACTGCAAATATAAATGGTGGTGTTGTATTTCAATTTTCATTAAAAGAAGGGAAAACTAATAAAAACTGTATGATTCATAAGTGGATTACAGCCAAGAAATCTGGAGAAGGCTGTGGTCACTTTTTAAGCCTCCTTTATTCTGTTCTTTTATGCACCATCACACTGAGCTTTGGCAGGATGCTCCCTATGGAGACAGGTTATATTCAATCTGCTAACCTTCTTTAGTCTTTGCCAAGGGCTGGTGGTGATGGAGTTTCAAACATCCTTTCCAGTGATGGAATTTCATACACCCTCTTTCTTTGCTTTTACTCCTTTCTGAAAAAATAGCTTTCTGTCTGGGTAACATGGTAACATTAGCAGTGCATGCAGTGCAGTGTGTTGAACTAATTGCCAATTAAATAATAGGGAAGGCCAAGATCTAGCAGAGGATCATTGTGCACAGTTCATTAACTGCATTTTACAGAACCGAAAGCATGCCACGCGATTTTTAAAAACAGGTTTAAGGAATGAACAGTTTTTTCCTTAGTACTGAATAGCTTCAATGCAGAACAGGATGGAAAGATAGGCAGACAAGCAGTTCCTGGCGTTTTCAGTTCCTCCTCCTCCCTGAGGTAGGTATCTGTACAATTCAGACATTTCTGTGGATTAATTTATCATCTCCATGAGGTGAATGGCTTTAAAAAAGACATGGGGAGTCTTGGAGATAATCAGTATCTTAGTGCTATATGTAAATATTCTTCTCTGACATTCAGCTATGGTAAAATAGGAAATGCTTAGTAAGATTGAGGAAAACATTGTAGGTGCCTTTCAGGCAGATTTTAAAATACTAAATAAATGTTAGTGGCTTCAGAAAAATCGCGAGAATAATGGCAGTATTTGAAAGTATACGTTATCGTAAGGGGTGAGTACCACAGAGGACTCACAAGGACTTAACTAATACCTACACCAATGGTAAAGTACTATAGGAGGAAGCTTTTCGTTAGTAAATAAAGGTACAAAAAGGCTGGTTCTTGATGCCACTGGCTCCTGGCACTAGACAGAGGCAGACAAGAAATGGAATGGATATACATGTATTTATCTGAATGTGCTTGAAATTAGGCAAAAAGGGCCCAAACCAGTTTATATTGAATGTGATCACTTGCAGGATGGCCTGGGGTCGTGTTTAACCTGCCTGGTAGATGCAGGAAAGGCTGTGAGTATTGTGTACCTGGATTTCAGCATAGCCTTTGACACTGTCTCCCACAGCACACTCCTGGAAAAGCTGGCAGCCCAGGGCTTGGACAGGGCACTCTTTGCTGGGTGAGGAACTGGCTGGATGGCCAGCCCAGAGAGTGGTGGTGAATGGTGCTGCATCCAGCTGGGGCCAGCACCAGTGGTGTCCCTCAGGGGTCTGTGCTGGGACCAGTTCTGTTCAATATAGTCATTGATGGCATGGATGAGGGTGTTGAGTCTTTCATTAGTAAATTTGCAGATGACATTAAGCTGGCAGCGTGTAGGCTCTGCAGAGGGACCTGGAACAGAGTCCAGTAAGATGCAGTTTAATAAATCCAAGTGCTGAGTCCTGCATTTTAGCCACAATAACCCCCTGCAATGCTCTGGGCTGGGGATGGTGTGGCTGGACAGTGCCCAGGCACAAAGGGACCTGGGGGGACTGGTCGACAGCTGCCCAAACATGAGCCAGCAGTGCCCTGGTGGCCAAAAAGGCCAAGGGATCCTGGCCTGTGTCAGGAATAGTGTGGCCAGCAGGAGCAGGGAGGTCATTCTCCCCCTGTCCTCGGCACAGGTGAGGTCACACCTTGAGTGCTGTGTCCAGCTCTGGGCCCTCAGTTTGGGAAGGATATTCAGACACTTGAGTGCGTCCAGAGGAGGCAACGAGGCTGGTGAGGGGCTTGGAACACAAACCCCGTGAGGAATGACTGAGGGAGCTGAGGTGGCTCAGCCTGGAGAAAAGGAGACTCAGGGGTGATCTTATCATTCTCTACAACTCCCTCAAAGGTGGTTGTAGTCAGCTGGGGGCTCATCTCTTTCTCCAGCAGCAACTGACAGAACCAGAGGACACAGTCTCAAGCTGCATCGAGGGAAATACAGGTTGGATATTAGGAAAAAGTTTTTTACAGATAGAGTGATAAATTTCTGGAATGGTCTGCCCTGGGAGGTGGTAGAGTGGAGACACCATCCCTGGATGTGTTTAAAAAAAGACTGGATGTGGCACTCAGTGCCATGGTTTAAGTTGTTAGGGTATGGGTTGGATTCAATGATCTTGAAGGTCTCTTTCAACCTAGTGATTCTGTGAAAAACAAAAAATGAGACATAAGAAGTGAATTATGTTTGGGGAAAGAGTGGGAGTGTAGATGTTAGAGTGAGCAGCATCTCATCTTGAGTAATGTGATTTGAAGTGTCAGTGTTTAATTGGTGGAAATCAGTAAAATGCTTAGGGACAAAAAGAGGGGGAAGGAGAGAGCACCCAAAAATATTTTGAAAATTTTTGAAAATTATATTTTTTATAATAGATATAGAAGTCAGTCTTGAAAATCTTTGCCTGTTGCATTTGAAGTATCAAATTAAAAGTTTCTCAATACTCATTGACAGAAAATCTATTGCATAAATTTAAAATGCACTATGAAGCTTGTTTTAAGAGAGAAGCAGTGAGATCTGTACATGGAGGTCTGTTTCTTTATCTTGCTGCTGATGAAATGATGAGTGTACTGGTTATAATTTTTTTTTCTTGCAGGTAATTTATTTCCATGTAAATGGAGCATTTTTCACCATAATTCATAACCCAATATTATCTCCAGACCTTTTGTAATTGATATAGCTATTATCAAGAACTTTTTCTTTTACAATCATTCTTTTCTATATTTTTGATCTCCTGATCACAGCTTTGTTTGTAGCTTCCACATCTGTTTGTAGTATTCAGGAAAGAAATAGGTTGGAGCATTTTTAATTGTTAGGAGCAATAAAAGTTGCTGTTCACTAAAAAATAATTACTTTGAATTTCATTGGAGCATGGCACTTTATATTCTGGAATCGCAGTATCCTTTGCGGAAAACACTGGAAGGAGGTGCTATAAAATGGTGTTGGGAACAGGGAACAAGGCTTGTCAGTCTGAAAGGCTCCCACTCTGGTGAAACACCATGCCCAAACATCATCATATGCCTTCTGTCTGCAGCTGGAGGTCTTGAAAGGCAGTAAGAGCTCCGAGGCAGGTCAGCTGCCTCAGTGCTGGTACTTTCTGCCTTGCAAAAAATGTTCAGTGGTTACTGAAGACCTCAAGAGCTGGGAATGTCACTGTATACCTTGCTATAATTTTAACATACATCCCATCTAAATAATTCCAGAATCAAATTCCAGATTTTTGGTTTTATTATGTCTTTCTCTAGAATATAGTACTACCCTTTGTTACCTTCATTTTCAAGCCAAACCTATGTCCTGTAACCAGGATATTCCCCAGTCTTCTCCTTGTTATGCCAAACAGGTTGAACAAACAAAGCTCTTGCCATAAGGCATTTTCTCCGCTCTTTTTGTATATATGTGTATATTTTATATCTCTCCATGCTCTTTTTTTAAAATCTCTTTAAATAAATATCACTTAGCATCACAATTATTGTTAGTGTTCACATGAGTCATGTTAGTTCCAAGCAAATTTGCTTATTTTTAACCAGCAAATTCTCATGATAATTGTACTTGTTAGTCATTTAATCCCTAAGGGTCACAAAGTTCTTTCAGCCACAGCATTGTCCTGGAAACCCCAGTAAAATTTCTTGTTCACTGAATCCCTTAGATGTTTTTCAGAGTTGCTGCTGTCCAGAGAGCACCCATTCTGGTTTATAACCTCCAAAATTTATGCCTTTTTGCAGTGAATGCCTTGGTTTTCTAAGCATGAAAGAACACTATGGCTGCTTTGTACTTACTGTTAATTGTGTTTTTTTTAAAAAACAGACTTTTTTTCATTTGCAGTTATACCAGGAGTGAATTTACAGTTAATTCGAAATGACAAGTATTACCAAGCTGAACAGGTCAAAAACTTTCTCTTGTAATTTCTTTTTCCATATCCTTCCTTTGGCACTATTGCATGGGAAAGGCCCAAGACTTCAGGGTTTTGCTCGTATCTTGCAGTTGTGTGCCTTCCTGGCAGCATGAGCAACAATACAGTTCTGAAAGGGAAGACATCAGAAAGGAAGTTTCCTGTGACAAAGTGACCCTGGAACATAGCCTCAAATAGATATACTTTAAAATCTCTTGAATTCAAGGAAACTTTTACAGTGCCTGCTGTAAGAGCTGTTAGCAAGGGCTGTCAGACTTCTTCCACCTGGGTGTTATTGTAACATCTAACCTGGGTCTGTTGGGAATTAGGAAAAGAAAGGGGTTATACACCACATAAGAAATTAAAAATTAAATGTGCAAAATCAGTAACAAAAAATTGGTGATTGAAACACAAAAAAAAATGTTTAGAACCATCTTCAAGGTACATATTCAGTTTTGAATACAAATTTATTCAAAATTTCTTCAAAATATTTACAGATTTTAGTCAATTTCATAAATTGTTTCACAGCAGCAGATGATCACTTTCAGATAACCCTCCTCAGAATTTATTTTAATTTAGGATTATGTTTTTTACTTTATTTTAGATAAATGATTTCAATAAAATTTGAGACACTGGATGAGTCACTTTTGTTGGTTTTCCCAGCTTTCACAGAGGCAAGGAACTGAGAGGCATTCTAAAAGATCTTATTTCATTATCAGCCTGGATGAATACTGAGACACAAGAGATGTAACACTCAGCACCGTTCCATCAGAAGGCAACCTATTTCCTGGTTACAATACCTTATACATGTTTTTCAGCCTGTTAGCTTTTGCCACACAATGCTGCTATTAACACCAATCACCTGTATTTTTTCCCAACATGGTCGTGCTGCAATGCATCTTTCACAGTTCTAATTCTCTAAAGTATCTGTCTTTTTGTACAGCCATATTTTGAAATGCATTGAAACTTGGTTCTAGTTCAATCTCTCTCTCAACAATGTCATCTCCATTCCGTGGCCTTCCTAAGTCAGCACACCTTATCTCAGTGTTTGCATACAGATGTGCGAGACTCTGTGAGCTTTCTGTGAGGTTTTGAGAATTCTTTACAAATCCATTTCTTGCATAATATACTTTAAAACACAATGGAGTCCAAGAGCTCTTGATATTGGTCACCTAGGACTAGCATCTGACCATTTCTCTCTCTATTTGATTCAGATGCATTTGGTGTTCATTGTAGGTTTACACCAATAGAATGAAACCATTGCTTGTCTGCTAAAATTTCCAGAGCACAGCTAAACCTACCTCATGAGTATGTATCCTTGAAAAGTAGTCTTTAAAACATGGAGGATCTTTGAAATGGTGATGGCAGCTCAAACCTATAAAAAATGCCAATGGATCTCACCAACATCTGTTCTGAAATGTGTAAGCTTAAAACCAAAAGGCACAAATAATGTATTGTTCCAAAATCCACCAGCAAGTTCTAGTAAACATTGAATTGATTTTCCTTTTTTCTCCTTTTTGCAGCTGCTAGTCTGATTCAAACTGTTTATTCATAGGATGAAAGAGATGTTTTTAAGTATTCTCAACAGTTCCAAATGATTGATGTAAATTTAAAAAATGCTACTTTGATTTCAAGAGAGTTGCTAGGAAACATGCATTTTGAAGATGAAATCTCCCACTGAGCTTGTCCTTGGCTGTATAACAAGTAGTATGTTATAGGGTGTCCTGAGTTGCAGATTATATGGATAAAACTGTTAAATTTTTATGTATATAAATACATCTGCTGTGAACTTATTGAATATACATGATTCATTCCAGTATCTCCATTTACTGATGAATAACAAGGTATTACTAAGTGCAAGAAAATGTGAAAATCAAATGAAGATGCCAAGAGCACGATAAAGATTTTTATACAGTCTTCGTTTCATTTTTCTGAAACATAAAATGATTTTTTTCCTTAGAAATGGATCTCTTTAAGATTTAATTTCAATATAATATTCTGATTAGAATTTTTTTCTTTTATAAACTTTAACAAAATTTAAAGCTCAAATAAAGAATAGCAATTATACACTTAATTTTTCTCAATAAGTTTATGTGTTTTGTCCCTTTAAAGTTATTGGCCAAAGTAACCTAAAAATCTCTATTATCATGAAGGAATACACAGTTTTAGTAATGGATAGTTATTTGAATTATTGGCTGATGTTTTTTCATGCTGATTTTAGAGACTTGGGTGTGTTTGGTTACGTTGGAGTCAAATTTAAACTGCTTGGTCTTTAAGACACAAGTGGAAGCTACTTGTACAGGAATGGGAACATAGTATGCTGTTCTGTGGGATGCTCGGGACTTGGAAGGAGGTTTATTGATTTTTATTGCTGAAATATTTTACCAGGCAGTCTTTAGGCAGCAAAGCTCTTACAGCAAGCTTTCAGAAAAGTGAGTAATGCCTGTGAGTTATGATAGTAGTAAGGGATCTTTTTCTTATTTATTACCTTAGAAGAAAGAGCAACCAGTTGCTGATGGAGCAAATAGTGTGGATAGGGACTCTCTGTCTGACCCTGCGTTGCTGATGTGAGAAGTAAAGACAGTGTGTAAGTAGGACTAAGGAAGACTTCACGGTCTGAAGTATTTCAAACTATGCTTTTGCACCTGCCTAAAGAAAAGTAACTTAACTGTATTAATGATTAATAGTAAAGATGAGTTGTTGAGCTTACCAAAAATTAGAAGATGCTTAATGTTCCTGAAAATATACATTTGTAATAGTATTTGCAGATGATCATTTGTTACAGAGGTGTTGGTTAGCTGAGCTGTGAGCACTCTAAGGCCCTTGTAGGGAAGAAAATTAATGTTGATTCATAATGAATCAGTGGATGCGAGTAAGAAAAATAACACGTATTTTTAGTTGTGTAAACTATGAGGCCAAAATAACAAAAAGACAAAGCAGAGAGAAGCAATTAAAATGGGAAGGATGATGCAGCCTGTGTTGGTGCATTCTTCCTCAAGTGCAGGAACCTGCATTTGCCTTCATTGCATTTCAGACAACTCTTCTCTGTCTGTCTCTGCAACCTGCTGAGGCCCTTTTGAAGGGCTCACAGCACTCTGGGGTATCAGCCAGATTTGTGCTGTCAGTGAACTTACTGAGGATGCATCTTCATCCAAGTCATTGACGAATGCATTAAACCATACTGGGCGCAGTACTAGTGACAGGACTCCAGCTAAGCCCTCTGCCACTTTTGGTACTGTGGGATCTGCTGTTCAGCCAGTTCTCAATCCACCTCCTTGTCCACTGATCCAGCCTGCACTTCTGGAGTTTTCCTATGAGGATGGTGCAAGACAGTGTTCAAAACCTTGCTGAAGTTGAGCTAGAAAATACCCACTGCTCTGTCCTCAGTCATCCAGGTAGTTGTTTTATTGAGGAAGGTAACGAGGTTGGTCAAGCTCGATTTTCCTTTAAGGAATCTTCCTTGCCTACTCCTGATTGCTTTCTTGTCATCTGTGTGGATCGAGATGGCCTCCAGAATGAGGCACTATATCAGAATAAGGCATCCTTTCTGAGGATTGAGGAGAGGCTGACTTTTTTGAAGACCAGAGTGGCCTTTGCTTTCTTCCAGTCCTGAGGGACCTTTTCTGATCACCACAGCCTTTCAAAGATAATTCCAAGCAGCCTTGTTAGGGTGTCCGTCAGCTCTCTTTGGGCATCCTCGTGTGACTAGTGTTCCCACTCCATTTAGCAATGGGCTCACATTATATCCTTTGTTTTCCTTTTGGTTTTGGTGCTGTCGAAAAATCCCTTCTTGTCTTCCTTGCCATCTTTGTCCAGATTTAATTCCGGGTGGTATTAAATTCCGGATCACCTCCAAGATACTGGTTCCTTGTATTTCCAAGTCAATGTTTATTAAGCAAAATTACAGAGCTGGTTGAGTTATCCAGCAGTGAAAGAATCACTTGCTAATTTAGCCTGTTAAAATATATTAATAAACTGATTCTGGGGTGTTTTTTTTTGTTTGGTTGTTTTTAATTTTTGGTTACTTAGCACCAGTAAGCAGTTAAAAAGCATGGAGTTATTGGAGGGGAAGAATTAGCTTGCATGTTGCTGCAAGTTTGTGCTTTTTTGTTATGTCATTGCATATTGTCCTTGAAATTGTAAATTCTGTTCAAGAAGAGTATCTTACTTATGGGCTATCAAACTGATGTGCTTTTTAGCTGGATTTCATTCATGTGAAAGGGAGAGCTATATTCTTTATATAGGATGAAGTGGAAAATATTAGAAGCACGATTTCTGGTGATGGACTGTTTGGGCCAGTGGGCAGTATTGTGAGCAGCGGATTTGAGATTCCATTTCCACTCGATCAAATCTGTCAAAACCAAAGATTATAATTATAGAAGTCATAAGGAAATTAAGTATTTCTTCAAGCCTTTATGAAGGGAACTAAAGTCACTTTTGGACTCTTAAGTGAGAGCCAGCTAACACCTAGAATCTCCTGCAGATGCAGCAATGCTGTAAGAGCAGGGCTGGCATGGAACTTTGCTTACAGCAATCCTGGACCACTGGAATGAGACAAATCTGTGCAGTGGCAAGGAACTTGACTGTCATCACTTTTCCAATAATAGAGAAAGCTATAAATGCTAGTGGCTAAAGTATTGGCTTCAGAAGTAAATTGGATTGTGTGTGGGTGATGGTTGAGAAGCCAGACTTATAAACAAGAGTCAGTGTTATTTTTAATGGCACATTTTTACCCAGATTGTCAGAACTTGTTCATTGATCACAAAATTAATTTGCAAAGGCTAAAATAGCAGAAAAGGACAAAAAGTGATACAATAAATAATATGCAATGTACATAATTGGTTTTTTAAATTAAACCATTTTGTGGTATTTCTACATACTGAGTAACTAATAAGATTTGTGAGGAGTTACTTCATAGAAGAAAATGTCAACTCTGTTAAGAAAATAGAGATGAGGAGCAATTACAGGCTAACAAAAATCACTGAAAGAGTCTGAAGTAAAAACAAATACAAAACACTGATTAGGCTGAAGTATGGTGTGACTCCTAAAAGACTTTGATTATAACTTGCCACTGTGTTCATTTGCGAGTGAATTATTGCAATTATATATATTCATTTTTTGAAAAAGGATAGAGAGCCACATATTTCTTCTAGATTGTTGTATCTATTTACAGTCTAATCTGGACAGACTCTCTACCAATTCTGAAACTTGAATATCTATAATTATCATAATATACCAGGAAATGAGGTTCATAACAAGCATCTAGATTTACCTCTTCTAGCTAAGTGTACCATGCCAGAGCTCCTTAACACTTTCTTCTGCCCCCTCTCTTCCCCTTCAGCACTTGGGGGTTCCTGACTGGAGCCTGGAGTGGATGTCAGGGGCTGATGCAGTAATCATGCTGCTCCCACACTGAAAGCCTTGGCAAGCGAGGTTCAGGAAAGCTCTTCCATGGTAAATGTTGAGATTTACTGACACAGGCAGCTGGTAATTCTCATACACCTTTACCTACCTGTGTCTCCTTCACTTTCCCTCTCTGCCTTCTTTTCTACCAGCCCTTTTGGGTTGGTTTATTGCTTCCATCTTCCCACAGATCCTACATGTCTCACATGGCATTCCTTCCCTCTGTAGTGTTGGGATCTTTTCTTTGTCTCCTCTTCAACATCTCCTACTGTTGCTCTTCTGTCCCTTGTCTATCCCCATCCCTTCTTGATTTCAAATCTGGTAGATTATGTACCTTGTTTGTGCTGCCTTTGGTCTTGAAAATCTTTATTCAACTGTCTTCAATTACCTGCTGTTTGTAATTTCTTTTTGTGTCTACCCTATAAATGCTTTATGTCCTTGCAAAACAATGATGTCATCTGCATGTTTGGATTTAGCATGGAAGTGATGGAAAACACTGTCTGCTCCCATAGCTGTAAAATAGGTGTCTTTTTTTCTTAAATAAATGCCAAAGTGCACTGAAGGTCTGAAGAAAGCTGCATATGGCAGAAAATGTAGACATTTCTCTAAAGTGCATTTTGAGAGATTAAAGAATCCTTACTATTGGATACTGCAGAGAGACAGGTTTACTCTTGTGTCCTGGGAACACCTCTCAACCTAATGAAGCATTACAAGACACTGCAAGCCTCCAGAAGCACTCTGGCAGGTCTCTGTGTTCAAAATTCAATGTGTTTCTCATTCAGCAGCCAATGCCCCAGTTTTTTCCACCTCCTTTGGGCATTGCACTCCAGACAGCTCACCAGAACTAGGTTTTTTGAATCTAGCAAAGGTGCTGTAGTGGTGACTGGTTCTTTTGGGAAACTGTACAGTTGAAAGGGACCTAAGTGTGCTAATGAGCATTAGTTAGTAATTAAACATGGCATGATTGCATTTAAATGCCTGTATGTCTAGGTATGTGGACACTGTGCTTTTTCAGAGGAGAAAGGTGACTCCGCTGTTCGTTTGTTCAGGAATGATTTTTAATTGGGCAGCAATATCCCTCTCACTCTGCCAAGAAAAAAAGGTTGAGAGCTGTAGAGCAAAAGTAGATTGTGCTGCCTGAGCACTGCAGCCCGCAGTGCTGCCTCTGGCACCAGTGCTGCTACCTCAGATATGCTGGGACGACTCCTTGGGCAGCTGGGCGGTAACACTGAGCACAGCTCTACCACCTGACACACACAGCAATAACCTGTGTGCTGTCTCATCTCATAGCAGCCAGGTCTGCCAAAATTCAGCAGAGCGATGTGGAACAGCTTCTCACCCACCAGCTGAGATGAATCAGGAGGGATGGCTGTGCTATCTATACAGAACCCACTCAGCCGAAACAAGTGAGAGTAGGGAAAGGATTTAAATCCCGGCAGGGTGGATATTTTTGTCACTGAATAAAATGAAGTATTTATAGCATTTACTGACACAATTCTTATTTACTGCAATTGGAGCCATTGTTCAAACCAGTTTGTTTTTTTTTTCTGAGCCAGCAAAAAGGGATTTTTGGGGAACTAGAGGACATTGTATCTTTCCAAAATCGAACCTGAATTCTGCTGAAGAGAGGGAGGAGGGATCTTCCCTCTCTGACTATAATGTCAGAGAACACAGTGCTCTTAACAGTCTCCTCTATCAATACACTTGAACACAGTTATTATCATCATGAGCTGCTGTGTAATTACCGTTGTTCCCTAAAGAGTTCCTGTTTCTTTGCTATTTAATTATGTGCATTATTTCAGCATAACTATGCAATTTACTCATGTCATTTGGAAACAAATGTTTCAGGCAAGGCAGTGTCATATCACAAGAATGTCATAGTCTGGGCATGGCTGGTGGAAAAGCATACAAAGTCATTTCTTGATCAAGCCTACTACCACTGTCTTGTGGATGAACCATACAGACACAGTAGTTCATACATTGGCCAAGGTAGATACCTGAAATGGTTGTGGATGTCCTTTGTGTGATAGAATCTGAAGAAATGTTAGTGCCAACAAGTGGAAATGTAAAGACATTTGGTAAATCTTTCTCCTTGGTTCCATCTACAGTAAGCATATGTGTTTGTTGCCAATCTAAGAGCCTTTTTCTAGGGAATATTTCTAAATAAATCTCAGTTCTGGGGAACCACTGTTTAACTCTTGTCTGTCTTTTGCTGAGCACAGTTTTAATGTAACAGCCATAATTGTAGGGTAATACAGCTTTTAACTTTTTATTAAGGATTTATTCTGCTTAAAAAGGGGAAAAATGTGGCATGCAACAGCTTCTGTAATTTCTGACCAGATTTTCTTGTGATACTTCTTGTGATTTTCCTGCATTATGAGTTTATCAAACCACTCTTGAAACTCTGTTCTAAAGAAAGTTCACTGTTTAAGGCATGTTCAAATGAACATCTTAGCATAGTTCTGAGAAATAGGGGACAAGCAAAAGGCCCCAGTGGCCAAGACACATTCCTAGCCACCTCAGGGGGAGACATGAGACACATACATTGCAGCAGGCATGTCTGGCAGCAGCTCAGAGAGGCTCTCTGTAATAAGGGCAGGATGTATCCTGACCATACTTAGAGAGTCAAGTGTATTTGTACTTGTGCTTTGTAATTCAAAATTGCCCCTTTCTTGGTTTTGGAGGTGGGAACTGGGACAGTTTCAAAACAAGATTTAAAATATCTGGATTTTGGAAATGAACAATTTAGTAAAAATTTTGATGTGGAAAGTCCAAGTATCATGGTAAAAGGTGGATGTCACTGTCAGAGTCTTCAATTCCTGGCATGGGAGGCTGGAGAGCAGGAGCATTGAGACTACACCTTGTTAAAAATGACAATGCAATATTAGAATCATAGAATCGTTTCGGTTGGAAAAGACCTCTTGAGATCTTTGAGTCCAGCTGCTAACCCAGAACTGCTCAAGTTTACACTAAACAATGTCCCTAATCTACAAGTATTCTTTTTTTAGCATGCACCATGTTCTGGGATGCTTATTACTGAAGGGTATTTAAGTATGTATAAACATATATTATAATGAAATAGTAATAAAATGAATATACTGAGGGGACTGGGTGATATCAGCATATGCCTGAGATACAGTATTCTGTCAGAGATAAGCTGGAAGCCTTGCTTTGTATGAAGTTCTTAATGAGTGCTAGAGCAAAACCAATCAAGAAGCAAGAACAAGGTGTGATGGATATAAAGAATGTATTTATATATTCATGACAAGAAATCCATCAAAAAAAGCCTAGAGGATTGCACACTGCAAACGTGATGACACATTTCTCTAAAGAAATAGATAATAGTCCCCAGCAAGAAAAAGCTAGCAAAATATTCTGATTGGAAGTAGTAACAAATCTTACAGAAGTGTCTGAAAAATAATTTATAAAATCTTTAAGTATTCAAAAGAAGCTGCATTTTTTTTAGCTTGGTTTTAGTATATATGCAGGCAGAGTTTCTCCCATATGGAAAAGAGAAACCTTTGAAAACAACATTGCAATAATGATTATATTCAGTATTTAAAAGGAAACCCAAGAAAAATATATCCACTTTTGTGAAGGGTCAATAATTGTATATTAAAAGTTTAAAATGGTGATATGCTAGACAAAATGAATCTGAAAGAGATGCATGGACTCACTGTAGTCTTTTTTTACAGATTTTGAAGGCATTAATTGCAATGTAATATTTACTGAGGTGGAGGATAGAATCCAGAAGTGTAAAAAAGGATGTTCAGTTTTAACATTTACCATATTATACCATCACCAGAACATCTGAGTACTCTGAAACAGAGTGCTCTCTGAATAATAGATATCATTAATGTTCCAGAAATTCTGATGATGCATTTATTATTCAAAAGATTCTCTCCTATATTAACTCTTAAGCATTCAGTTTAGTCACATCATCTTCCAGGCCAAATGTGATATAAGATAAAGCCTTATGTCAGAGCTATTGACTCTCTCTTCTTTCTCTGTAACAGACATTTTTAGTTCTCTGAATGATGGTATTGAAGTGCACAGTTCCTTTTGAGAGAATGGCTGAACAGAAGATAACCATTTGGTTTTTCATCTATCATCTTATTACACCCTGTTTTGTCTACTCCCTGGCAGCAGGTAAGATGATCTCCTCTGTTAATTCCTTAAAGTAACTGTTATTAGTTTTGTGTTTCAAGGACAATTAGAATGTTTTTATGGCTTTAATTTATTTGTGCTGATACAACAAATTACTAAGTGTGAACAATGAAACTGGCAGGAAACATATTTATTAGAATGGCTGCCAGAATAAAAAGTTTGAAAAAAGACAGATCTGGACTTTAAATTTGGCGTTGTCTAATTTGAGTTACAGAATGAAATCTTTCTCTAGATTATAAAAAGTATATCGATTGTCTATTGTGCACAGATGATCAGCATGTTTAGAATAATAAACAATAATAAAACCAAAATTCTGTATTATTGACACCATCTAAAATTCATAATTTTTCGGAAGCCCCGTGTAGTGATAGTTTTTCATAATACAGTGGGGTAATTCTACCTATTCTGACTTCAATTTTTAATTGAAAATTATAATACTTTTTCATAAATAGAGTTGGGGCCATAAATAATAAAACATTCTGGAGTCATATTTCTAGCATCTGCATTTAGAGAAACGTTTGCAATTGAAATTTTAGTTCCATTTTAAGAGAGGGAGGTCTGTGAAAAGGCAAAATTCCAACTGCTCCAAACAACTTGGAGATTTGTAAAGCTTGTTTCAGATTTCCATGCCAATTTAAATGAATGCTAGGTTTTAGTTGCTGGTATGAATTTTTCTGTTAACGCAAACACAGCATGTACAAAATATCCATCAATATTTAAAAAGTGCAAACATTGTGTACTAATGTTTTGGTTAATTTCAAGGTAGGCTTTAGATCCTTCTGTACTTTGAGGGTCACAGACTTCATCTGGGATGTCATTTCAGGCATTGCCTCAATTTCACTACCATGACACCATATTTCTTATTACTGAGTCACAAAATCTGATTTATACTGTGATGTAAGATCATTGCCTTTAAGAAATCAGTCCAGAGCTAGCAGGATGATTTCTAGTTTAGCAGGAACATTACTTTATTCTATGGTTTTAAATGGTGTTCTTTAGTCCACGTCTGAATTTGAAGGAGGATTTACTGATGCCTAATAAAAATCAATACCTTCACAATATATTTGCTGTGTGTTTCAAGAGTTTTGTTCTTTGTTAAGATATGAGGCTTGCTGATAGCTCTAAAATTAAAACTTTAAATTCACCTCTTTAATTCAATACTGGGCTTTTCCTCAAAGAATAAAATAATAATAAAGAAAAGACAGTGAAGTGCTATCAGTAATGTTGCACAGCGATTTTGCTCTGGACCTGTTGACATCAAACAAAACAATCCACTACAGCAGCCAAACAAGTGCTGGACACTGGTCAATAGAAGGGGTGAGTCAGTCAAGGAGAACAAATGTTCAGGTAATTTCTTGACAGGCAGGATTGAATTATTAATGTTATTGTGTATTCTGCACATCACATTTGTGCCCATTAGCCAAAAAAACCTTGGCACCAGAATGTAGCTGCTGGCAAGTTCCTGAGAATGGCATTGCAAGGTCGTGTGCTGTGAGGGTAACAACTAAGTGACATAGGAAGAGCAGAGTGGGCTGTCACGACCCTGTGTGCAGCATGAGTACACACTGACACTGTCATAGCAAGGCTTGTTTGATCTCTCACTGGACTGTTGTTTTTGGCACTCTTAGATTCCTACAAACAAGATAGGAACCATTGGTGTGAAGGATTGTGAATCCAGAGCAGGTTCTAGTAGTGCTGTTACCATTCAAACCCATTTCCTAACTTATCTCCTGGTATGGAATAAATACTTGGTTGCATTTGTCATCAAAAGCCAAAGTTAAGACCTGTGACCATCTCTAAAGGTATGGCATTCCCCTCCAATGTGGAAGATTCCTAGTTTTATATAATCAGAGTGTGTTTGTTACTGCCAGTGTATTACTGCAAGGCTGAGTCGTGCACATACTCTCTGCTTCTGGACCTGCTCTACTTTGCATAAATCATTAAAGCAATGAATTTGCATAAATCATTAAATAACCTTTTGAGTGGAGAGAAAATCTTCTTCTCTCATCTAGGGTTTATGGCACATCTAGGTTATATAAATCTGGTGTTGCAGTCTTTGCTCAGCCCCAGCACTTGAATGTTGCTGGAGGGTTTCTTATTTCAAATGGGTTTGAGAACTGCTGGCAGTCAGTCTTAATTGTCTTGAATGTATTTCTTGGCAATGAAAATGCCATTGTATCCAGAAAATATGTATCTGCAGTACCCAAGATGAAATATAACAGGATGCTTGGAAGTGTTCTCAGTGTGGTTAAAAATTGAAATATACTGAAGAAAAAGAAGGAGCACAAGTAGAGTGATCAGGTTCTAGGAGACGTTCTTTCACACAGGATGTTTTCAAGGAGAATGCTGGCAATGTCAACAGTAATGGATATTGAAAGCAAATATTGAAAATATTGAAAAGCAGATATTGAAAGCAGAGTATTTAAGAAGTTGTTTTATCACCTTTAGCAAAACACACTTTCTCTGGAAGTATATTTGTCTCCTCTTGCCTTCTGTGGTGCTGGATCTGCAGTTCTAGGTGGTTCTACTCTGTAAATTGCCTTTGGCAAGCTCATCTGTGACTCTGTAGTCTAGGTTTTTGCAATCCATGCTTCCTAAACAGACCTACTATTATATTAACTGCTCTGGACCCAGGAAAGTGATGGCTTGCAGATACATTGTTTTGAGATGTCTCACCCTATGGGTGTCCTCAAGTTCAAGGATATCAGCCAAAAAACTGAAAGGATTCAGAATTCATGTATTTGACTGAGTGTTGTGAGCCTTCAGACTTTAACAGCTAGAAGTATTTGGGAAACAGAGCTAGCAACCTGAAGCTTCACTGACTTGTGATGTTCAGAATTGGGTCTGAAGAGATGAAAGGTATTCTGAGACTCTAAAAGCTGAGAGGTTTTATTTGTTGTAAAATTGTTCTTTTTCTCACTGCAGGAAATTATAAAAAAGTTTCCCAAAGTGAAATACATATGTTTTTAGAATTTTAGAGTTTGCTTTGGAGTAAACACCTTGATTTTTTTAGCCAGTTCTGTTTTGTGGTAATTAAAGGCAGAAATTGAGAACTGTTGCATTGACTGGCTGTTTCTCATTGGTGGTGAATGTGCATTTACTCAACTGAAGGGAACCAAAGATTTTATGAATCAGAGGTATAGGCACAGAGGTATAGGCAGAGATCATCTTCAGGATGAGACTGGAGCAGTATTTATTTTCCAGGTAAATTAGTGCTTGAAATGAAGTCTTGCAGATATAAACTGGTGAAAAAGGCATAAATAATTTGGTCTCCACTTACTGATAGAACAGACAGTTGTTACAAGAGTTGCTTTTCAGAGAGCACTTTGAGTAGTGCAAGGCAAATTAGAGCAGCAAACTACTCCTCAGGGAACATGTCAGCGATTGTCAGTCTACTGCCAAAAATGCTATTGCATGCCTATTACTGATAATATTTGACTATTCTTCACTTCCCCCTGACATTTCTCCAATGCACTTCCAAGTTGCCTTTCACTGCCCTTTAGATTCATGTCCTGTTGCTAAGTCTGAATTTCAAACTCTTCTGTCATCCACTACTTCCCATGTAAATCAGTGAACTCGGGTGTGTCTTCAGTTGGGACACTAATCTACCACCAAAAGAATTAAGACTGTTCTTCAGCTACAGCTTGTGTGGGGAGATTGTGCAGAATAACTTCTGCACTTTAGCTTCATCCTTAATTTGCTGGTCACTGGCTTTCCCATGGGATCAACGTGTTAGGCTCTTCAGTCACTTCTTAACTAACATTTAGATATTTAAGGAAGAACCACCTAAAAATTTAAATATTGAATAGGCAAATGGGAATATGTTTGAAATAAAAGAATTAGTATTGGCTGACATTCCTCTTGGCAGTATGAGAAGACAAGAAAACTGTAACTCTGTTAGGCACAAGTGGAAAAACTTGCTCTGCCAGGGGCTGGAGCTTTTCATACTTGAAACTTGTTGTAAAGGAGAAACTACATCATTAACTATGGGGCTTTTCAATGGCACATAGGAAATAGAAGTTATTCTCCTGCTCCTTTGAGTCCAGAAAAATGGAGGCAGTCTTCCCAAAGACGGTCTTCGTCTTTCATATAATATGAAGTGGGAGTGCTGGAGTGGTTACCTTCTCTGTTTGAGTGCTAACTGGCCCTTGGAAAATGATTTGCCTTTAGCATCTTAATGACTTACACTTACCCCCTCTTCTCCATCATAGTGATGCTATGTTATGAATTTTTTCAACATAAACACATTACTGCTTCAGCACATAAGCTTCCCATGAAAAGTACAACTTTTCCCACATGATTTAGAGAAGTAAAAAAACAATCAAGCCCCCAAACCTTAAATTATTAATGCTTGGACATTTTCCAGAACAGTAGGTTCAAAAAGGCAATTTTGAACTGGAGGCTAGAATCTACATTATTTAAAGCTTTTTATCACAACATACAGAATTATTCACATTTTCTAAAGAGGGATAATAATTTTCTTCCAAAAAAAGAAGTAGATGAATATACTTAGTGCCTGTTTACCTTGTCTGTGTTGTCTCTGCTTGTATTTTAGAAGACCATTACATGCTACTGCCGAGTGTCTGACATTCATAAATAAATAATCATAATGTGTTTGGTGATCAGAGTGCTCAGAAATGTGGAAGTGCCATTTTGTGTTCCTGCATGCTTGGTAGAGATACTTTGGCTCATTTCCAGACCATCTTGTTTTTGGGCATGAGCTTCTCAGACACGGGTGGGTCCTCATTTCTCTGACATATTGAAAACAGTAGAAGATCTAAATATCAAATGGTTTCTGGTCTTGCAAGGCTAATGCAGAGCCTGACAACTTCGTTAAACTGATAATGAATGGCTCCAAGGCTCTCACATCCAGCATCCTTTAGCACTCAAGGTTAATCTAGCCATGCACCATGCCAACAGATCTTTGTCCCTCTTTCATGTTAAAATATGGAACTGGATACAACACATGCAGGTAGATCAATGCTCACACCCAACAGCTGTCTCAGGCAGTCAATTTTGGCAATGTTGAGTGCCAGGGAAACAGATAGGTGTACAGGAAACACAAAGAGAAGGAGAAGACTCATTAGAAAATGTCACTTGGAGAAGGAATGATACGACCACCTTCCAGAGGAAAAGATTCTTATACAGGATCCATAATCTCATTGGTTGAGGAAAGATTTTCTTGACCTTTTCACAGACTTCCTAATACATTTTAGCAATATTGAAGATTTTATTCTGTGCCGACAGACACCTGAAACCAGATTCATAATAGATGGCAGTAGAAGTGCCTTTATAAAGCACATTTGATAGGTGTGAGAAGCAGGCTTTCACTCAGTATAATTAATAGTGCTGGCAACATTAAAAATGCATGCCGTGAAATGCCTAAGTGCTTTGTAACATCATTTGAGTCCTAAGGTGAAGAGTCAGCTGCATATGATCTGGCTATTTGCTGCTGGAGACTGTTGTTATTCTGTACTCATACATAACAACTGCACAGAACATGCCATCAGGTTTCTGGCTTAATCATTCCAGTCTCTGAGCAAGTATGTGGATCTTGCCATTTTAGTCTGAAATTAGTTCTTCCTTTGGTCTAGCAGTATATAAATTTTTATACTGTGTTGTGCTTTAAAATCTGTTTCCCTTGTATTATAAGATTCTTGCAGTCATTTTACAAGTCTCTGGTATCTCTAGGATTTGAAGCAAGGCTCTGAACTTGAATGGAAAGTGAACCTGTTAGCAATCGTGTATTTGTTTGTTGTCCCATGAATTTGCTTACAAGAGTCCAGACTGTTGTTTCAGTCTCAGTAGAGACCTGTGAGAATTAGACAACTGTGTTGTCTCAAAATTGTATCTATATGGAGCATCCACTGCCTCCTCACCATCTCATTCTGTACCTAGAATGTGTATTTGACATTTTCACAAAAAAAAAACCCAGTTACATCCTGGATTTACTGAGAAGAATTTTCCCAATATATTCAACCTTTGGTCTTAGTCTTGCTTCTTAGACCTCAAAGAGCAACCTTGTATGCTTGGAGGAGATAAAGGAGAAGGGAGTGTAGCAGGAATGGGCAGACACTACCAACTTTACAACAGCATCCCCAAATGAATGATAAAGATTAAAAAATACAGTTTGTGTTCAAACCTATTTTTCATTTATTCACCTTTAAGTACTTGACTTTGCAAATTGTAATTATTTTCAGTGTAGGACCTTTTTAAAATTGTATATTGGAGTGTAGAAGCTAATACATACCTCAGCTTCAAAGGAAGGACAGGTGTGATCTGGAAACGATGCAGTTTTTGGCTTTGCTACCCAACATAATGGGGGTTTTTGTCTCATGGAGTAAAGATTGTTTCTAAATACATAAAATCATTGGACATGTTTAGGCTGTAAGATCTCCACTTCTGGCCTAAACAGTGACAAATAATTCATTTCATCAGAGAAGGCACACAAGGTAGTATTAGAGGAACAAATTGTGAGTTACTTTGGTTCTCAGAAGGCAGGAGTCAGTGAAGGACAGACAGCACTTTTGTTATCTGTACTGCTCCAGTTCTGCTGAAGCACATAGAATTTAACTTCAAGTGGCTCACTGTTTTGCCTTCACATTTTGATTCTTGAATCAAATTTGTGTGATGCAAATTTGTGTCTTCAGTTTGACTGCTAGTTAAAAAGTGATGAATTTGAAACTATTCTGTTTTCAGAGGAAGGAAACAAAGGTTATGGACCCGTTTTTGAGGAGCAACCTATTGATACCATCTATCCAGAAGAATCTTCAGATGGACAAGTTTCAATGAACTGCAGAGCTCGAGCAGTTCCTTTTCCTACTTACAGGTGACATCTACTATTTTGATATACAAATCTTGCGTATTTTATTCAGCAGCTATTTCAGATTGTTTTATTAAATGATTAATTGAGTTAAAAGGTTGGAGCAAAGTCTTCAAGGCGGGAAAAAAATGCAGAGATACACAATTTTTCAGTAAGATTCAACATTGATTTGATTTGCCAAAATGTCTAATCAGAATTAAAAACAGTATATTGAGTTAAATGTTTTCAAATTTTGAAAGAAATACTGATCCATATGTAAAGTAAAAAAAAAAAGTGACCTTTCAAAAAATTGAGAGGCTATCTTTCCAGCTTCAGATGAGGTTGGCAGAGATTTGAGTCTTTGTTCTTTTTGATTCAGAATGGTTTTTTTTATTCTGTTTTGCTTTGAAAGGAGAAGTACTGATTGTTGAACCTGGATATTCTACATCCCATGTTGGTTTTGCATCCTCTGTGTTGTAGGGCAGTGATCAAGAATGTGTCAGCTATGCTATTGAAGACATGAAAAGCTTCATTCTGAAAAAACATTTCAGCTAGTTTTAATACAGATTCTCACAGGACTTCTTTCACAATAATTATATTATTGTAGAAAGCAATGCTTTGTTGTGCATTCAGATGAGTTTGTCAGCCATTATCTGCTCACAGTGTGGACAGAAATATACTTAAGATTATCAGTATTAAGACTGTGACTAAATTACAACCTGATCATAGGCAGAAAACTGCTTTAAGTGTACTAGACAGACATAATACCTTGCCAGCAAAAGAGATCCATTTCAGAAAATTACCCTATGACCTGCCTCCAGTACTCACTTATATGTGTTCCCAGGCTGGTTTCTAGAACAGAAAAACCAATCAAGTCTGCTAGCTATTATTTTAAATACAGTGTTGTGGTGAGCTATGATATTCCTCCATCAAAACAGCTTACTTCATCTTCATTGCCACTTTTAAAAATCTGCTAACAGGTTGCCTGCCTGTACAGAACCACCATTTGAATGTGACATTTGGTGCGCTTACTTCCTCTTGCCATGCTTGGGAAGTGTAAGGAAATTACATGTGCTAAGATTTGACACCCTTTGCTGTACTTCCCATCCCTTCCAGTTGGTCCAGAGACTCCCCCAACTCTGTCTGCAAGACTGTTAATACACCATCTATAAATGACTACAGGTTCTAAATAAATGTTGACATTCTTCTTTATCTATTGCAGGTTCAGCAAAATATGAACTAGCAAAAACACTCTCAAAGAATTGCATTGCACCTGCAGAACTTCTCTGTCTAGGAGCAGATATTACAATTAGCACTGATAGGTGATGAGATGATAATTGCAGTACAGAATAAGGCCACTTTTCTTATTTCCTGACACATTATTTTTAGTATACCTCAATATGTTACCTTCATCTCAGCCCTCTACCAGTTATTGAGTCAAAATTCTTCTATCTCGGAGGTAAATAAGTCCTTCCTGCCATTTTCATTGCAGGATGAGCACATTTATACCTAGATATTTCTGAATAAAGGATATGTTTATTTTTTTCTAACACTGACATGTAGTATGTCTCACAGTACTGAAGTGATATCTCTAGAACTCTATAAGATCAAAATTCTATTTGCTGCATCTTTAAAATTCTTCTATTTCATTTGATTTTTTTTTCTTTCTATGACAATAGCAAGTTCCACTTCCAAATGAGAACTCTGCATATTTTGCTACTTCTTCAATAGTGAATGACGAGGCGGCGTGTGTATTATCATTGTCAAATACAAATGCCTAACCTTACATTATGAAAAAAGAAAATATTTATGCAGAAATAATTTTACGATATTTAAACTTAATTAAGTTGCATCTTTGCTATTTGCACCTAGGAGCCAGGCAGTTCCTTTCTAAGGCAACAGGCTCCCTCTCGTGGACACAGTAACAGACACAAATCTAAGTCATGAGCGCTGGTACCCACTCCGTGTTTTTTAACATTTCTTAAAATAAGTAGAAATCAGTCAGAACTGAGCCACCAGTTTATCTCTAAATCCCTGAAATGAAAATTGCAGTAATTCCATGAATTGGCTGTGGAGTTTTACTATAACTGAGGGACGAGTGTACCGCAGTTTACTGAAGCAATAGTAAGTAGGTCTTTTATGAAGGATGCCACAGTTTTTGCACTGACTTTACTGGCACGTTATGTCTTATAAAATATTTTCATTATCTGCAACAGGTTTAAAAAAAATCTCTCATTACCCCACACTTTAAAAGTGCAGAGGGAGTGTATTTTTATCCAGTCTGGCCTTAGATATTTATTTGAGATATATTTAAAATCTGTGTGTTTGGTGACTGGCTAACTTATTCACAGCTGGCTCAAGCATCTCTTACTGCTTGGCCAGCAACTATGTTTTAACAATCTGTGTCACATCTCTAAGAAGGAAGAACTGACACTGTTATGTTTAAAAGACCTCTGGAGTTCAAATCTGTGCCTCTTGTGAAGGAAAACTTAAAACTTGTATAATAGTTTATTAATAATTCCTGCATAGTATGTCAGAATTTATGAGTTATTTTTCATGTCAATTTTCTTACCAGGTTTGCTTTTTGGGGCCAATGTTACATCTTTTTTTTCTTTTTTAATAGGTGGAAACTCAACAACTGGGATATTGATTTAACAAAGGAGCGGTACAGTATGGTGGGAGGCAGACTTGTTATCAATAATCCAGAGAAATCAAGGGATGCTGGAAAATATGTCTGTGTAGTGTCAAATGTCTTTGGAACCGTCAGAAGCAGTGAAGCCACTCTGAGCTTTGGATGTAAGCTGTTGTTTATGTGAGAATGTAGAAAAATTATGGTTAGCTACGAATGCCCAATGTTTTACACTGCAGTGTATTCTGCTAATGTGTGCTGTATCTGTACTACTCTGTAAAAACGGTATCTCAAGTGCCTTAATCTGCAGAGATCGACACAAAAGAAATTTGTAAGTGTTTTATATTCTTTAGCATTCAGCTGACATAACATAACAGCCTTCCCAGTGAGTTATTGTTAAATTATTAAATGAAGAGACTCATGGAGCCAGATCTGGAGATGATAATGTCCAGACTCTTTTAAAATCATGGTAGGACCTGAGGGGGAATAGTCACAGAAGGAAGGCTTGAGTGAGGGTATATGGTGATGAGGTGCATGCACAATTGCAGGAGGAAGGCACAGCACTTGCTAGTAAAGTATGCCCTGACTCCTAGGCTACAGTGAAAAACCCTGCTGGGGGAAATTTCTGTCAACTTCTGACAGTCATGAGCTTGTCTTGAGAAGACATGTACATGTACAGACCTGCATATCACTAACACATCAATTACAAAAAATTGATGTACGAAATGAAGAATAAGGCAAGATTTTATGGACTTAAGATAGTGTCTGTGATTTATGTTTTATTTTGACTTAAGTTGCCTTTTCCCCAGATATATTTTATCATCAGAGGACACAAAAAGGAACCCCCCCAAAAAAAAGGAATCCACTCTAACTGGGGTCCATTCACAAAGCCCTAGGTGCTCTGACACAAAGGGTTTGGTGCCCCTCTTGTCTTTAACTAGCCTCCATAAGCAGAAATCCTTCCTTGCTGTAGAAGATCGGACATTTAGTGTAAATTTCAGCTTTCTGATAATATTTGTGAGACTGTGGGACTATTTCCCTAAATATTAGGGAAATTCAGAAGCTATAAGGAGCTGATGGATCATATTATCATTGATATAGTCTTAGTCTGTATTTAGCAGGTGTTATCTTCTAGAAAAAAAATTGAAGGCCAGATTGTTACTTTTTTTAATGGAGAAAACATCAGCATTACATTTATGGGATATTTATTTATATCTAAAGCAGGCTTTGGTCCTGTCAGTCCTGAATAATAAATAGGATTTTTAAAAAACCCAGTAAAACCTAATAGATAAAAAAAAATATAGAACCAAAACAGTCTGAGGCATGTTTTCTGCCTAGCAGCTCACTGGCTGCATGAACTGAGTGTTGATAGTATACTGAAAAATTATCACTTAACAGAAGCCTAATATACAGTGTTTCAATATGTAAACTAAAATAGGGTAAAGAGTGAAAAGATATAATGAATAGTGAAAAGATAGCTGGAAACTGATAAATATCTGTTTAAAAAAGCCTGCTTTCATTCTTCTTTATACTGTTGTATTTTTTCTTTTCTCCTTTTTAATGATCACCTATGAAAAACATTTCTTTCTACAAACACTGTTTCTAAAGAACTGAATAGAGTTGCTAAAATTAGTAGAGAAAATTTCTGATCTTTAGCGTAATTTATTTTTCTTTTGCTTATGCATAAACTGATTGAAAAATGTCAACAACCATTTAAAAGAGTTCAAAAGTCTTGACTAGCTGTGATTTTGTTTTGCTGTCAAATGTACTGAAACTATGGAACAAAACCCACATTCTCTCATATACTTCATCAATTAGTCCATCTGAGAATACTGTACAAACTTTTTAGATCCAGTGCCTTAACGCTCATTAAAATATTTTAAACCTAACTACTCTTAGAGATAAAGTCTGCATCACTTTTTTCTTTCCTCTGGCATTTAAAATTATGATGACAAAAAGAGCAAAAAATTCATTGGTAATGACAAATAAGCAAAACTGGCATTAGGGGTCAACAAGTTTCTATCTGCCATGCATTGGTGTATTTCTATACTAATCGCTACAGGACAGAAAGTGATGATGATAATAAAAAAGTTACTGTAGTTAAAATCCCTATTCTCCTCCCCTTGCTTTTTTAAAAACTAGATCTGGATCCCTTTCCACCTGAGGAACGTTATGAGGTTAAAGTGCGAGAAGGTGTTGGGGCAGTGCTTCTTTGTGAGCCCCCTTATCACTACCCAGGTAAATCAGCTCAAAGTGCTTCATTTTCAATGTCTGAAGAGTAAAAGATGAATTAATATTTATTTTTGCAAGTTTCCTTTATATTCACCTAAAGAGTAACTTTTGTGCAGCTTTGAGAATCACCATTTAGGTTTCTGTTTTTAATATGCTTGTTGTTGACCGTATGTTGACCATTCATTCTACCTAGTAAAGTCACCTCAACTGCTATGATCATGGCCTTCTGTTAAAATCATGCAACAGCAGAAGAAATAGCCTCATCTCTGATCCCAGAGGGTCAGAGATGAGGTTGTTTATTTTCTGGAAAGGACTTTTTCTCATCATTAGCTACTCAAGAGCTCTGCAGAGATTATACCCATAATCTCAAGCATCTGGAGTTCCATCATGAGGGATGAAATTGGCTGTTAGCATCTCTTCTGCCTTGTAAAATGGAATGATGACTTAGTTTTCATGCTCAGTTTAGGCATTGCAAGGAAATGAAGAATGGAGACATATTACTAGTTATATTATTCTAAGGTTTTGTCTAAATCACAAGACTGCTGAACAGTTCCCAGCTTGTCAGTTGCATAAGCTTAAGACCCAGCTGCCTCTCTCATCCCATCCCACTCAGTTCCTGTGGGATGGTTGTGCCCAGGGCAAGGTGTGCACACTGTAGCCAGGTCCCCAGTAACCCCAGACAGCAGCAGTGCCCCAGTGTTCAGTGCAGGCAGGAATGTGCCAGCTGCTGAGACACGTATAAATCTGTCTGCATAGCTGCCTCTCTGAAGAAAAGATCTATAACCTAGAAATTAGACTCGAGTGATTTATATACAGACAGCATTCTGTGGTTTAAATAGCTGATAGTGTTGGGTTTTAATATTGACTGAAGTCTTTTCCTCCAGATGACCTCAGTTATCGCTGGCTTCTAAATGAGTTCCCAGTGTTCATTGCTTTGGACAAACGACGGTTTGTGTCACAGACTAATGGCAATCTCTACATTGCAAATGTGGAAGCATCAGATAAGGGCAATTATTCATGTTTTGTGTCCAGCCCTTCCATAACAAAGAGTGTATTCAGTAAATTTATTCCACTTATTCCGCAATCCGATCGTAAGTATTTATTGGAAATACCACGCACAGCATTTTAACTGTTTGTATTGTAATTTTGCTAATTCATAACTACTTTCATTTCTGTAAGGAGAATTATATGGCAAGTAAGTTATAATGGCTGCTGCACAGTGTTACTTGGTGTTTCAGATGCAGAGATACAAATCATTCCCATTCACAGTGAAAACCTTGTGAAAGAAATCTCCATTGATTAATTCACAAATTTCTTTTCAAATCATTGCGAACAGAGTTCTTATCCCCAGAATCCCCATTTATTTTATGGGATAAGCTCCTGATCCCAAAATCTTCAGTATCTTTTCTAGCCTTGGCATTGGTTCAGAGGAGTATGACTGAAAAATAGAAACTTAATGTACATGTTGATGAACAGCCTCAGGATTTGCTTCTTTTCCCCCAGAAAATCCCCCATGAAAGAGGAAAATCCTTTTACCCTAATGAAATTTCCTATCCAACGGTGGCCTGAGAGCTTTGTGTCTCTCAGTCAATCTCCTAAGGCACCTCTGTGGCTTTGTGTTACTGGATTATTTGCTGCCATTTCTTCAGGAGAACTGCATGTTTTCTGAGTAGGAACCAAATTCCCTTTTGGTTCCCAAATGCCACTTCAGACTGTCAGTCACTAGGTTCTCATAAACTGATCATCAATTTTTTCATTGACTCTTTTATCTGTACAATTTTCCATATTACTGATTGAATTTGTATAATTTCAAATTAGTGGTCTTTCACCAAATACTCCAGTATTCACACTGCCTTCTTCATCTAGAACTGCAAGAGGGTTCCTTACTGGGATTGCTAGGAGGGAGATTTGATTACCTTTATATCCCTTTGCACTCAATAAACTGTAGATGTGCTTGCTCTAGCTCCTTCATACCCTTACTGAGACAAAATAGAGCTTAAATTCAAAATAATTCAAAATACACTATGCAGTAAAAAACCTGTGAACAAACAGACTCAGGGTTTTGTCTACCCACTCATAGAATACATCATCATGCTTCAAATGCAATTAGAAATTCTGTAAAAAATGTTAGGATTAGTCATCCAGAGAAAGATAACTAGTTGCTGAGTAAAACAATTATGCCTTACTAGTAAAAGTTCAGTGCTTAGTCAGACTTTATGAATTGACAGGCTGTTGCAGTTTAAAGAAGAATTTTGTCTGGAATTTTAAGAAAAGTTTTATTGAACTGTGTAAATTTTAGTAGCACTATAACTTTCTGACATGCCTTTTCTTAGAATCTTTTTTTTCATATTAGGAGCAAAAGTATATCCTGCTGATATCAAGGTGAAGTTCAAGGACACGTACGCTCTCCTGGGACAAAACGTGACACTGGAGTGTTTTGCTCTTGGAAAGTAAGTATGTTTTAAAGTCATTGTACAGCACGAGTTGCTTTCATATTTCAGGGAATGAAAATACATATTTCATGATCAAATGCTCTTTTTGTAGTCTGCAATTTAACAGCCAGTTCTTGAACACGCTCATTTGTACTTTACTGTATCTTTTCAAGTCCGGTTCCTGAACTCAGATGGAGTAAATACCTTGAACCCTTGCCAGCCTCTGCTGAGATAAGCATGTCTGGTGCAGTTCTTAAGATCTTCAATATTCAGTATGAAGATGAAGGACTTTATGAGTGTGAAGCTGAAAACTATAAAGGAAAAGATAAACACCAAGCAAGAGTTTATGTACAAGGTAGGAAGAACAATTTTATTCTTGATGGTCTGTGCTGCTTTTAGTTATGTTGGAAGTGTCTGTGTTTTCACAGTTGATGTCAGTGTTGATTCGTACCATCATCCTCACACACTGCTGTTCAATTTGATAGAGCAGCATCAAAATTCTTGCATTAAATGCCAGGCGTGATATTTATGTATTAATTGTCTGGTTTGATAGCTGGTATATACACTTTGACAATTCTGTGTTACCTGTTATACATATGCATAATGTAAATTAAATCAATTTATAGTACTCAAAGTGAAAGAACTTCTGGGAAGAAAAAGAGACCATTAGGTTTGTTAGGATTTCTTGGTTTCTTATTTTGTTTGTGTTTTCTGTCTTAGCTGTCTGTCTTATTAGCACAATCCTGTCTTATATGCACAGTTCTTTATTCCTCCACCCTCTGTCACTTTCCTTTTTGCATTTGGTTAAATTGGATAACCAAAAATTGTATCTTACTGCTCATGGTGAAATCGTCCCAAGTAACTTGGCTTCTTGTCAGAGGATTATGCCACAAAACCATGACATGAAGGGATGACACAAAACATCTGAACCACCTTCAGAAGATTTATGTCTCTTTCACTGGCTGAACAAAAGATCTTCTGAGTAAAGTGCTAGAACTTCAGAAGATCAAACTCAGAATTAGTGGGAAGGTTATTACTGCTTATATTAAGTAAAGCTAATAAATTGGTTTGTTTGCTTAGCAAAAGCAAATATGCTGGACTGTTTTCAATATTAATTTTTTACATATACTGTTTGGACCAAGAGCATAATGTTTTGGAGATCCTTTGAGTACATACAGTTTTGCACAATTTCATGTCATTGAACTGACATTTTCACGACGTTACTGAGTAATTTTCACACAGAATAATCCACAGATCCATGTAAGTGATGATATCTTGTCTTCTGTCTTTCAGGAACCATTATTTCAATACCATATTTTCTTCTCATAAAAAATAGTTTGAAGCTTTTTTGAATCTATGTTGTAAGACAAAAACTTCTTTTTTGTGCTGGTGCATTGCTGAGTTATCATCATTACTTTGAGTTGCCTGTTTCAGTATCATGGAAAAAGCAGTGGAATTAATACAACATAATGCTAATTAAATATGTATGTGCTATATTTACAATGCATCATGTATTTTATTCTGCAGCTGCTCCTGAGTGGGTAGAACATATCAATGACACAGAAAGGGATATAGGCAGTGACCTGTACTGGCCTTGTGTAGCTACGGGCAAGCCTATTCCAACAATCAGGTGGCTGAAGAATGGTGCCTCGGTGAGTGTATTGCTGTAGGTAACACAGGCTTGAGTGGTTAGCTCATGGAAAGTTTTTTGAAGCACACATTATTAAAAAGTTAAAGCAAAATTAATAATAATGATCTAAATATTTCCTGATGCTACTTGCGGGAGGCATTAAAATTTATTTTAAAAGTTTCATCTCAGTCTTCTCTTATTTCTTCAGGCTATTTAGTATTCAGCTTTGACTTATGAACTTAACTTTTGACCACATGTTTAGGAAGTAGATATCCTTTTTTCTCCAGGCCTTTTTAAGTAAATGCTCTTCACTCTGGATAAAAAAATATAATCTTTTCTTTAAAATTAATCATTTTTGCCACATTAAAGACATGAATGTGTCTTTAAAAATATAAGACAAAATAGTCAGTGGAGATAGGAAAATAAAGATTTTTTTTTTAAGTATCAGTGGTCTTTCTATATCCTGTATTTTTTCACATTTTTTCTAGACACATTCATGCAAATGTTTAGGTGATGTTTAAAAGAAGTTTGAAGAAGTACTGTTTGATAATTTAATTCTATTACATTGCATATTTGGTTTAAACAAAGTAAATTTTCTCTCCTAGTATCCTGGAATCATAGAATGGTTTGTGTTGGAAAGTGCTTTAAGGATTGTTTAGTTCCAACCCCCTAGTCATGGGCAGGGGCACCTTTCACTAGCCCTGGTTGCTCAGAACTTCATCCAGCCTGCCCTTGAACAATTCCAGGGGTGGGACATCCACAGTGTCTCTGGGAAAAACCTGTTCAGGCATTCCAACAGTGTATTCAAAGTCTAGTGGGTACACTACGTGAAAAGCCATTATAAACCAAGAGAATGCGAGGGCACAGTGCAGCTCTGCACCTGCTGAGCTGTAGTGACTCTTGGCAAACAAAAAAGACAATGAGGCAGCTTGGGTTTTGACTGTATATCTTATGAGGAAGGTATGATGTTGAAGGCAGAGCAGGGATATCACCATCTGCTATACAGAAGTGGCTTAAACCAGGAAAAACAATGCTTTTTTCTAGCTTTGGTAGTTATTCCAAACAAATAATTTAACAAGTGAGTTACTTGCTGGTCCCCACTGAATTTGGCTTTCACTAACAAAATCTGCATACTGGATTGCAGAACGCAGTGTGCAAGTCTCCAGTAGTACACCAGAAGATTATGCTGTGTGTTACTGTGATGATAAGATGATTTCCAAATGGAAGAAAGCAGAAATGCTAATTGCCTTGAAAATATAATTTGTTTCTAAATCAGATAACTTGTAATTAGGCCTTTCATTTAGAGCACAACAAAGATTCCTTGTATAAAATCTGATTAAAACATTTTCACATGAAATAGTCAGAAAATACAATTCCTTTAATCTGTTCTCTTTTCAGCCAAGTACTATTCTCTTAATCTTGCACTGTCCCATGCACTCCAGTGCACTTAGATACAAGAGTTAAAGCTTTCAGCTTCATTTTCTCAAGAAAACAGAACACATTAACATGATCTTTCAAAAACATGTACATTTACAAAATACTCCACCTTAACTACCTTATTTTGATTGACTGGTTTTTGCTTTTTTACATTAAAACCAAGTAATAGAAAATAGTTTGTACTATCTCTCAGAAGAATCTTCTGAAAAACTCTTACCTCACTGGGACTTGCTTTGACTTTTTCCTGTTGTAAAATGGTGTAACAACAGAAAGCACTGATGAGTGAACATGGCAAAACAAAGCCTATGTGCCTAAATTAATTTAATTCCATGTTTCTTATTTCTGAATCAGTAGTGTGTATTGATATGATAACAGGGGACTGGAGAGTAAATTTCTCTACTGGCACTCAACTAGGACTTTCCTAGAAACTTAAATATTGAATGACAATGACTCTTTCTTTAGAAAAAAGGTAAATCAAATGTTACTGAAAAAGGAAAAAAAAAAGGGTCTGGATTCTTCAGCTTATGTAGTTTATGTTAGTATCTTAATATCTTGTTATTTTATTGATTCTGTGTTTTAGTTCCGGAAAGGTGAACTAAGAATGCAAAGTCTGACCTTTGACGATGCCGGCATGTACCAGTGTATAGCAGAAAACATGCATGGAATTATTTATGCAAATGCTGAACTGAAGATTGTGGGTCAGTGGGATTATTTCTCTATTTACTATTTCAGGCTTGAGTAAGATAGCAGTTATATTTGCAAGTACTGTTTGGTAACAGATTCCTGTGAGGATGAAGCTAAGAACTCTCACTCAGTCTAGGTGAGATGGGGTTTATTTGAGCTCTCTAGCTGGTTTTTGAAAACAACTTGAGGAATAAATTTACCAACTTGTGGGGCATGTTTTCTCCTTGTATGTATGATGCTTGTTTTCTGGTGTTCCCTCTTAGAGGAACTGATATTTCTGAAGTTATATGAAGCACATACAGTTGCAGCCTAAGCTTTTAAGCTTACAAAACTGGTTAAGAAGCATTTTCATTTTTACTCACATATGATCACTTCTCTGTGAGGTAAAATCTGCTTTTTAAGGAATCATGTTGTCCTTACTTGGCCTTTGAAGCTCTTAGTCTTTGTTCTCCCCTTTGGTTTTGCTTTCTGCAACCCCTTACACTGAAGTCACAGTGTTTGGTTTTGCCCACAAATAGCTGTGCCATTTGATGGCTGGATGTAGTTATGAGTCTGCTGTGTTTTCCTGAGGAGCATCCTGTTGAAAGTTTGACTCTCAGATCCAGAGTTCTCAGGCTTTAAACAATTTCTGATGTTTTCACTGATTTCATTAGAGCAGACACACTGGCTGTATAACATATTTTTCTAGATTTTGCTGTGGTAGTTGCTGTTCTTTCCATCTCACACTTGCCTTCAGACTTTCCCATGAACTAAACTATTCTTGGTTTTCCCAACCCATTGCACAACAATGCTTCATTCTACACTGTTCTTCCATTACTATGTACTCACTACCAGCTTGGTTTACACAAAATGAGCACTTTTTAAATGTGCATTTTCAAAATTCAGTGCTGGTAATATGTGGGTATTGGTCAGAGTTTTGCTCTGTACTTCTGTAATTAAATAATAGCCTTTTTTCCTCAGGCTGTGCACACACTTGCTGGCATGATTAACTTGCTGGTATGCCAAGATGCAAAATAATTAAAAGCTTTTTTCTTTTATTTGGTTTCAAATAAAGAAAAAATTAGTAAGCAAAGATCTGACCTCAGAGACGTAAGTGTGGTGCTTATGACAGTCACATCTCAGTATTCTTGTACATCTGAGAATGCACCTACAGCCAGCTGGCCAAACAGAAAACCACAAAGAATAAGAAGAGCACAGTTTTAGTTTGTAGAGAGGGTTAAAACCACCGAAAGGTAAACCCAAGGATTCTCTGGAATTATAATTGAGTGAGAACTTGTTAAAGAAATTTATCTCCAGGAATCTGAATTTTATTAGGACTGATCAAAAGGCCTTTTGAAAGGGAGAAACTTTCAGTGGACTTTGATCTTGTTAGATTAAACTCAGATGAAAGTTCAGAAATCAATAGAAGGAAACCTCCAGTGTAGCACAGCACAGAACTACGTAATGATTTTTCATGTTTCTTGTAGATCACCATATACTTCCAGTGCATGTCTGTATCATTAATATTTTTCTCAGTAGTCTGCATAATGAACATTTGTAAGCAATTCAATAGTTCTGTCATTTATGGTATGTTAGAAAAAAATTCTACTTTGCAGTAAAATCACTAACAGCAGTATTTGTGTTAATTTTTGCTTTCAGCTTCACCTCCTACTTTTGAACTGAACCCGATGAAGAAGAAAATCCTAGCAGCTAAAGGGGGGCGTGTAATCATTGAATGCAAACCTAAAGCTGCTCCTAAGCCAAAATTCTCCTGGAGCAAAGGAACAGAATTGCTTGTAAATGGGAGCCGGTTAGTATTGACTGTTGGTGCGCACATTGAGCCTTAAAAATGTAACCTTATGTCTGTCTATCCTGTAGGATGATTCTCCATTTTGCAGACATCAGGGACAGGAGAATGTGTAACTTCAGGAAAATAATATGCCAAAATGTTGCTGGGCAGTACAGATTCAAAGAGTTAGCAGGGTATCCAACTTTACCTAGTCCAGTTTAAGAATTTAATTGTACCATAAAACTGGAAGAAAAATACTTGATAGTGAATAGGAGAACACTCTCTTGCTCCAGCAGTCTGAGACATCTAATGTCTCAGTCTAATCCACAGGCTGTTTAAATATTTTTATTGTAGGTGTGTTTATAAATCCAGTAGTTAGATGTGAGCTTGCAAATGATGTTTGTGGTTTGTTCTTTCATTTACTACAGTTCTACAGGAAGCATTGCTTTCTAATATAGAATTTAATTTCTCTTAGTGTATTTTTTGCACTTTCCATAGCATACGTATTTGGGATGATGGGAGCCTGGAAATTATCAATGTCACAAAGCTGGATGAAGGTCGCTACACCTGTTTTGCAGAAAACAACCGAGGAAAAGCCAATAGCACTGGTGTTCTAGAAATGACAGGTAAGCCTAAGAATTGCATTCGTTTGTTTTGGGCAGAATCTCTTAGTTGAAAATGACTAATTTTTGTTCCAGCATTGCATTACTTTTTCAAGCTGTTCTACATCTTTCTAATTTAATTGCTCATTAACACTGAATTGGTGCTTTTAAAGCATATTGCTCAGTTGAAACTGGGTATGTTTGCATCAGTTCTAGCACTGTATTGCAGTTTTCAGGGTTGATTTTTCCATAAGAGATTACTAAACTAAGATCCAATTAATTGATGCATTAAATATTTCAATGCATTCTCTTTATTTGGTAGCTTAGCACTCATGCTAAGGTGTGATTCTGGGGTCATGACTCAGAAAAATGGGACTCCTGATGACCTTCCTTAGTGTTGTGGGTTTTTGTTTTGTAGGGGGATTGGTTTTGTTTGGTTGGTTTGTTTGTTTATTAGTTTGTTTTGGTGGTGGTTTTGGTGTTGTGGTGGTGGTAATATAAATATTAATATAAAGTGTGTTTAAAAGAACACTGCTGTTAAAGAAATACTCATGAAATTTGTGAGAGAAGGGCATATATCCATTGATTGCACTTGTAAATTACCTTCCTTTATCAGTATTTTTATTTACTGTGAGTACTGATATCCTTAATTGTATATTTTAAATCTGATGTCAAATAACTAAATAACTGTATACTACAGACAGGAATAACAGCATTCTGTAAGACCCATGTCTATCAAGTACTGCTGATAGTGGAGGAGTCATTTGTCAAATGGGTTTTTAATTTCTGTTCCAGAAATCATGCTGGGTGTGACAGCTCAATGCTGATGTGCTTTCTCCCTTTTCTTGTATTGTTTACTCTTTTTCACACGAAGTTATTTACACAATTTTTTATGCATCTATTATATTATTTCTCAATAGATAAATTAAGATCACAATCCCTGCAATGCTCTTATGAAAATCTGACTTGGCCTAACCAAGTAGAACTTTTCATTCATTAAAGAGACAAGTTTTAGAACATAGGAAATATTATAATTGAAACAAGAAATGCAACACAAGTCACGTAAGATTCATCATGTGTCTTCTTTCTACTTGAGACATAGTCAATGAATAAAAATAGTTGTAATGTGATTCAGAGATTTAAACAGCTAAACAGAAACCAGGTATTTTAGTTGTAAAATGATTTCTTTGTTGTCTTTCGTTTGGTCCTTTGAAATGTAGTTGTGTGAATAACATGTAAACTAGACTTTGAGGGAGTGGTTTGATGTATGATCAAACAGTTATGGAGCTGAGCTTATATTTTAATAAATGTTTATTTATTGGAATTTTCCCTGTTTGCCATTAACTTCACAGAAGCTACAAGAATTACTTTAGCTCCGTTGAATGTTGATGTCACCGTTGGAGAGAATGCTACCATGCAATGCATTGCATCCCATGATCCCACGTTAGACCTGACATTTATCTGGTCTCTAAACGGCTTTGTAATAGATTTTGAGAAAGAGCATGAGCATTATGAACGGAATGTTATGGTAAGATACTGTAGAACCTTATTTAATACATGAAATCTAGTTTACTTTGTTGTGAATAGCTGTCCTTTCTGTGCCAGTTCGGGTCCAGAAGGCCAAGAACATAAAATAGAAATATAATTCAGACACCTTACAGACACATAGACATTTGCAGGCAGATACCTGGAATCAGATCTCTAAATTGATGTAAGGATTTTGGTACCTCAGATAAATCCCACTCTGATTATTACTGAAAATAGCTGGTAAGGTAGATAGCCTGATTGATAACAGGGTGAAAATTACCTCAAAAAAGTTTGCATTTGCATTAATTTTTACTTACCTATGTTTTTATCATCAATGTTTCTGGAATTTGGCATGAAACTGAGCCAGATGGTGGGTAGGAGTCAAACAGTCTGTAAACACTGAGGAAGAACAGTTTATGAGAAGGCTAAACAAGTTAATACAAAGACACTCATTTTGGCATGTAGAACAATCATAGTTCCTTTGTATTTGCATGGTAGTTATGTTTTTAGAGTCTTCTATCAGGTTTATTGAAAATTAATATCTCTATTAGAAATCCTTTTTTGTTATGTCTAATCACATGCTGACTTGCCTAATATTCAACAACGTCCAAGTGGTTGCCTACTTGTGTAAATATTTATTCTGCTATTCTGGACTTAAATGATACAAAAATTCTCATATTTAGATACCTTTTTTTTTTTTTTTTTTTTTGTGCTACCAAGAGAAACTCTGGGTATGGACAGAAATGGTTGCTAATTCTGAAATTCAATCCTGCTTTTAAGGCACTTTTTAGCAAAGTGTTTCAAGTTGACAAATGTGGCACCAAATAAGGCCTTCAGAAAATGCATAATTCTTTTAGAAGATTGACACTATTTAGTTCCCAGCTACCTCTTTCTTCTTCCAGATAGCCAGTGGTCCTGGATTCCTGATCTCAAATTCTGATTATCTCCACAGTTCTTTAGATCCTTTATTGAAGTGCTTCAATTCAAAACCAAATTACCCTAACTTTTCTAGACTGCCTTGGTCTCTACAAACTTCCTACGGTCTGCAGAGGTAGAGAAAGAGGTGCTTCTCTTCATGTGGGTGTTGAATCTGCTGGAATGTTTCCTTTTTCAATAGATATAGTGATGGATACTCCACAGGATTCAAAAGAAGATGAACTCCTAATTCACTTAGACATTTAAGTAGTATAGATCTAAATATCAATTAATTTACTTCAGGATAGCCTGAAGGATATTCTTCCTCCTGAAGGATATTTCTTGGTTTGTTTTGCATTTGATCTGTCAAAACTGGTAGAAATTCTTTTAGCAGAGGCATCTTCTTGTTTTGCATTCCTTAGCCTTAATTCTGGGCTTTCAAACGCAAAACAAGTGCAAATAGTCTTTGTTACTCTTCCAGGGGTACCTTGGTCTTTGTCTGGGACAGAGAAGACAGTAGGATTGCATATGAAGTCTGCATTTGTAGGTATTAGGTGGTTCAGTGCTTAAGTAATGACAAATGCAGAATTTTTAACAAATTCAGTAAATCCAATGCAATGGTTTATATAGGATATAATTAAGAGGAATATGCAGTTTCTGTATTTCTCTTCTATTCATTTGTTATTGTATTGTAGCATTAAGGGTTCTTCTCCTTCCTGAGCAAGCAGAGGGATTTTTTCTTTTCTCCTGCCAGTTTCCCTCTCCCTGGCAATTCCGGGCTGAAGTCACTGGGTGGCAGGTTTGCTCAGGCTCTCTTGGATGCACAGGGTGAGCTGGTTTGCACTTGACAGCAGCAGCCTGAGCTGCTGAGCTTGAAACATGCTGAGCTTGAAACATGCTCACCAGCACTTCACAAACACAAAAGAAAAAGATACTCTGCTGTGAATATTAAGATTACTGGGTATATGAAGCATGTGCATAATTTCCTGTTGATGAAAGGTCCTCATCTATCCTTCTGATAATATCACTATTAATTTATGTGACTATGCAGATCTAGTTGCTGAAACTTGATAGAGCCACAGTATTTCAGTTCTCAAAATAATACTATTATTATTGTCATATAGACATAATGAAGTGCTAATTAAATTCAGGTAAACACCTGCATAATTCTTCTTTCTTTAAATGCAAGCTTTGGTATCTGCATCATTGCTGAAGGCAAAGCTAATTTGCATTACATTAATACTAAAACTAATTTCTCAAAAGGACATTTGTCAGTTCTGTTTTCATTTCCTGTGACAGAAATATGTTAAGGGAGAAAAAAAGAAAAAAAAAAGAGTTGGTTAGCTTCCAAAGAGTCAAATGGAGTCTTCAAAATCTTACTATTAAATAGATTACTTTTGACTTTATATCTTCCTCTGATTATTTGATTAAGGAACTAAACATTAACAGATATTTTCAAGTCTCAAACAGATGCAGCTCTTCAAGTAATCTGGAAAACTCTAATGTTTGCTATTTATAGATCTGCTTTTTGTCATATAGTTTTAAAGACTGAAAAGATTACTTTTAAGATGTTTATATTAGAAAATACATAAAGTATCCAAAAAGGAACATTTCTTTAATTTCATTACAAAAAAAGAGTATTTTTTTATACTTTTGAGTCCCACTAGTCCATTCTTATGGATAGTAAGGAAAAGGAACTTCATTATTTAACTGGTTCAAGTCAGAAACTTGCACATAGGCTTAAGAAGCGTTCAAGTTTAGGCTGCAATTGTCTTAGTGACATAATGACACAAATACATTTTAAAAGGCTTCCCATACCAGCAGTATTTCTATTTGCTACATTATTTATTAGTTGTCTTAATTTATATCAGTGAACCTGAATTTTTATCACCATTTTATCTTTAATAAGTTAAATTGAATTGCTGTACAAGTGTTCAGGAAGTTGATCTTCTTGCACATAGCTTTCTTCTTCAAATATTCAAAGAAAGAGTAAGTGGTGATAGAAAGATACAGCAAAGCCAGGGGATGAATTTTGTTGCAGAGCCAACTGACTTGCTGCCTCCTCACATTTTCTCATATAAAGGGGCATTTCTCAAGCTGAGGCTGACACACCTCAGTGTCATGGGTGCTACAGAGCAGGAAGCAAAACCTGCTGAATCCACACTGACTCTGAAGTGTGAATTCTGAGTTTGCAGTGTTCTCTCCAGTGTTCATAGGCGCAGAGACATGGCACAAAGGCAGACAAATACATTCAGCACAGAACTTTCAGGACCCACAGTTCAGGCTCTATTCAACTTTGAAGTAGCTTCTGAATCCAAGGTGTTTGTGCATAACCACCTGCAGTAGTGTAGACTTCTCTGAATACTGAAAAGCTTGCTTTTTCCTTATGCAAATATTACTCCTTTTTATCTCTCTTTGAAATACAGAAAGCTTTACAGTGTTCTAGGATGACACTCATAATATTGTGGACATACACGGCCAGACAGGTACTTTTCACACTTAAATAAGTGCAGTACAAATGGAAGAGCCTGTTCCTTTATTTACTTGTTAAAGGTGATTAGTCCAGATACCAAAATTCGCACTGCAGATTTCTGAAAGTGGTGAGATGAATTCTAGATTGGAGACAGTGTTTGCCAAAACACTTTGTTTCTTCTCCAAAACTGATGGTTTTATAAACAACAAAGAACAAGTTGAACTATTAAAGTCATATTAGAAGAGTAGAGATTTACAGCTGCCTGGTTTTTGTACATTATTTTAAATTGCAGTTTGTTGGCTGACATGGATAGACAAAGTTATTCTACTGCATGCTCCTGCTTCAAGAGATTGCTATGGAGATACTTAGTTTATTGTGTAAATGTGTATTCCAACCCAAACTATTCTATGATTCTATGATTCCACTGTTACCTGCAGCAGAAAATATACAAGGATTTTAATTTCCAGTTTTCTTCATTGCTTTCCCTGGTAATCCTCCTTGCAGAGTGTTTAGTCTAGCACCAGGTGTAGACCAGGAAATTAGTAAAAAGTTCAAAAGAACTGAAGAATTAGAGTAAAATAGATAGAATTATAGAATCATAGAACAGTTTAGGATGGAAAAGACCTTTAAGTACACCAAGTCTAGCTGTTAACCCAGCACTGTGAAGTCCACCTCTAAACCATGTCTCTAAGGGCCACATCTACACATCTAAATACCTCCAGGGTTGATAATTCTACCACTTCCCAGGCTAACCTATTCCAGTGCCTGACAACCTTTTCCATGGAGAAATGCTTCTCTTGTTATTTGGGAGAAGAGACCCACCCCACCTCACCACTTTAGGTAGTTGTAAAGAGTGATAAGGTCCCACCTCAGCCTCTGCTCCAGGCTGAACACCCCCAGTTCCTTCAGCTGCTCCTCATCATGCCTGTGCTCCAGCTCCTTCACCAGCCTTTGTGGCCCTTCTCTGAACCTGCTCCAACACCTTGATTTCTTTCTTGCTATGAGAGACCCAAAACTGAACACAGTACTTGAAGTGCCTCCTTACCAGTGCAGTACAGTGGGACAATCCCTGCCCAGGTCCTGCTGGCCACACTTTTTCAGATACAAGCCAGGATGCCATTAACCTTCTTGGTCACCTGGGCACACACTGGCTCATGTTCAGCTGCAGCCAACCAGCATCTCCAGGTCCTTTTTCACCAGGCCACTTCCCTGCCACTCTTCCCACACCCTGTAGCACTGCCTGGGGTTGTTGTGACCCAAGTGTAAGACCTGCACTTGGCCTTGACCTCTTACCATTGGCCTTGGCTCATTGATCCAGCCTGTCCAGATCCCTCTGCAGATCAACACTCCTGCCTAACTTGGTGTCATCTGTGAACTCACTGAGCATTCACTTGATCCCCTCATTCAGATATTCTGTAAAGATATTAAACAGGAATGGCCTCAGTGCTGAGCCCTGGAACACCCACTGATGCCCAGCTGCCAGCTGGGCAACTCCACTCACCACCACTCTCTGGGTCTGGCCATCCAGACATTTTCCCAGCGAACAGTCCACCCATCCAAGCCATAGGAAACCAATTTATGCAGGATAATGCTGTGGCAAATGGTGTCAAAGACTTTCCCAAAGTCCATCAGAAAACATCCACAGCCTTTCCCTCACCCAATGAAGAGGTCGCCTGGTTGTTGAAATCAAATAGGAAACCTCAGTTACACACTGATTTTGAATGTATTAAGGTGGCAGGTGATTGTTGGTGAAGCATGACCAACCAAATCAACTGCTTACTGTTTTTTATGGAAGAGAGTTCCAGGACTCTCTCAAGGCACTGTCTCAATACACTGTTTGCAGTTCCTTGATGTGTTAGGGAGGTGCTTTAGAAATGAGTGAGCTGAAAGTGACTCTAAGTATTACTCTAATGCTACCCAATTTTGGGTAGGTTTGGAGGAATATTTAAAGGCAATGGCCTAATAATAACCTAGTGAGCATGGAATGTGATGGATGGAGTCAGTGGTTAGGAGCAAGGACGGGAAGGAAAGCAGAAGATATAATGCTGAGGGCGAAGCCAACCAGCAGTTTCCTCTGGCAGAAGCCTTTGAGGAGACTTATTTTACTTACAGCACAAAGAATTGTAATTAGTTTAGAAGATCTGCAAACTTCTGTGCTAGAATTAAAAAATATTCTGCAAAAGCAGTTGACTGTAACATTTATGTGCTTGTGAGACTTGCCAGGCTGCCAAAATTCATGTACCATCTGTAGTTAGATAGCAGGAGCTAAGAAAGCCAGGTGTGAACATTATTCAGAGAAATTAATTTGCAGTGTATTGTGAAATTTTGTCATCAGCCATAGAGCTGTGAGCCATGAGCATAAGTGAGCAAGTAGCTAGGCTTTTTCTGCTCTTATAAGTGAAATAAAAAGACCCATTACCAAAGGGATGCTGGTACAAAGCACAGTGTCCTCAGGAATTTTCAATGATATGCTGAATGGAGAAGAATAATAATACGCTTGTTGGAAATACTTCCCGGTCCACATCTCAAGTGTGGAATTAACCTTGTGTATCCTTTACATATAAATATAGCTCACTGAAGGAAAAGATTCCTTAGTGGGAATGACTGTCATCATTATCCTGCTGAGTTTTTATTTATCTGTAACTATGGCTCACACAACAAAACAAGGTCTCAGGTGAACAGGATTAAGGCAATAGTGTTGCGCTGTGGGTGTTGTCCCCATGTCTCTGATGTCAATAGCAAGAAAACATCTATAGTCACATTTACATTAACTTACCTCAACAGCTGGATTATCTGTTCTGGTTTTAGCAACCACTCAGCTAATTCTGTCCTGGAAAGGATCAAACCAATTCACATGAGCTCATTTAGAGTTAATAATTCTAGGTACAGGTGGTAGGAAAAGATGTTTAACATTATTTCCAGCTTTGGACAAACTGATCTCACCACTAAGAATCCCATCTCTTCTGGATTACTTCTTATTGATTCTCTTACCATTTTACATCTACTGTGTATTAAACAATGCTGAAGCTCAGATGGCTAATTTTAGAACCTGAATTTAAAAAACTGCTCTGTCCCTGCTTACCAGGTTCTTCTATTTCTGCCAAGTTAACTTTCTTACTACTTGGGCTTCTAAGTCTTATATTAACAGAAGTTTCTTTATTGTCTCTGAGGGCCCAACAGAAGTGGATAGACACTGTTTTCAGTCAAAACACTGGATTCCTGTAAATGATACTTAATTGTACAGGGGCACATTCTGATGGCTTTTGGCAATTTAGACCCCTGGCAAAGGTGGTAAAAAAACCCCAGTAACTATCAGAAATAGGTCATAAAATGCTATTTTTGACATCACTATTAAATCATAAACATAGGGCTTATATGATGCAAGTATTTGCTTGAAACTTGGTAAATACTGAGTGGTGAACCACAGATACCCTTGGAATATCCCTGAGTATTGCTATCACTATTTCCAGTCTGTGATTCAGTCTTCTCTGAGTTAAGGAAGGCCAAAGCTGAGGTTTTGGGATGAAAACATACAGTACATTCATATCTAATTTGTGGACAGAATTCGCTGATGCCTGTGCTCTTAATTTGCTTGGTAAGCTCTTCTTTTACCACCAAGAACTTAGGCTTCTTCTGAGGTATGGAAAGCTTCATTACCAACTGCATGAAGTATGAAAAACTTCATTACCAACTGCATGAAGGCTTGCCCCAGGAGAGTTTCTGAAGCAACAAGATACAACACCATATCTATGATTTTTGATGATTTTTAAATTATGTTACATTGTTCCATCTGTTTTTCATCATTTAGGTTATAGGACCATAAGGGAAATTATTGCTAGGGCAAGTATATAGGCACATCATTATTAAATACAAGAAATTATTTTAATTAAAGTGCTAGCATAGAAATAAGTACTAGCCCCAGTAAGAATTTGCATTCATTTGCTATTGAAGTAATAATATGATTGTGAGAATTCTGGTCTGTTTCTAAACTTTATTGCTTTGCCCAGCATTTGCTTAAGTTTATCTGCAGATAAAAATGCAAGTAATTATCAGAGAATCACAGGCACTGTGGTTCTTTCCATGATGACATTTACTGTTAATGAACCAATACACAGCAGTCAAATAGGGAACTATTTGTCTTTTTTATTAAAACCAAAACCAATAAGAGCAGAATTATAAAAACAAAACAAAAAAAACTAAACAACACACCCCAAAAATCAACAACTAAATGAAAAACAGGAACTTAAAATTCAGAGTTTGGTTTTTTGCAGCTTCTTTGTTGCAATTTTTTGGAGGATAGAGGATCAGGTAGCTGCCTTCTTTTTTCTTATAGAGCTACTGACACTCTGATTTTTCTCCCTGGAAGCTGTTGCCAGAATTGCTTAGCCCACTGTTGGGCTCACATGTGATTAGTCAGGTGTTCAGCCAGACAGTGTTCACTTATGCAGTAATTCCAGCAGATTTTCAAAGCATGCTGTCTACCACAGCAGTCTTACTGGAGTTCTCATGAATAAACTGGGGAGGTATGAGCACAGAAATGACACTGTCCCAGACTCTCCTCATGTCTTTAGGATCCATCCATTTTGAAAAATCAAATTAAAAGCCATATTAGCCTTGAGTGAAAAGTGTGAAAATATATATATATATATATATATATATATATATATATATATATATATATATCCACATGGAAATAGTTTAATAATAGCTAAGAGAGAAATTATCTGGAATATATCAGGAATGCTGGATTGTTCACTGATCCAGCAGATCTGTTTGATTCTTGCTAGCACCATTTGTGTAACTCAAAAAGAGAGGAGGCACAGTGTAACCTGCCTTTCTTGCTGACCCTGTAAGGCAATCAGCTGAAGTATTGCTAGCCAGAGCCAGCCACTTTCTTTCATGTGCGCTTGATTCTTCTTTCATCCAATTATTTATTTACCACAAATATGTGAATTCTTATGTTGGACCTAAAAAAATTGATGCTAACAGATTTCAGTTTGTGCTGAAATTTTATGCCGGCAGAAATTGAAGCTGGCAACCAAAATCCTCACTGGAGTCTGGAAAGGAAAAGGGTTGTGTTATCTGGGTATTCTAATCTCCCCTAAATATAGACTATAAGCTCTCATTCTAGTTTCAGAGCATTTGGAAAAGATTTAACCTTGCTTTCTCCCCCTATCCTTTTCAATCAGGAAACATAAACTGGATGGTATTAGCTTTATTTAATTTCTTCTGAATGTCTAAATGCAGACTCACAGACCATACTATTCAAGATTGTTTTGAAGGTCTTTTTTTGTTACCCAGCATGTGTGATGATGATGTTGATAGCCCTAGTTCTTACACCTAAATATTTTTTTGCAGTTTCTTTTTTTTATATACCATTTTGCATCTGAATTGTTTTTATTCCTGCATGTAAAGGTCTATGGATTGCAGTGAGTTATCTCAACATTTGGGGTTTTTTTTGGGGAGGAGGGTGTTTCAGTTATATTTTTGAACAAATTTCAGTGAATTAGGAAACCTGAATGTTGCCCCTGTTGATATACTGTGGTATAAATCCATGTAATAATTTTTTGGTAGCACTTTTACTCCCATGAAAGTTCAGATGTATTTTGGTGAGAACATTTGGATTTTTAGAGAAATCCCTTTAAAACTAGCATATGTATAACCCGTTGATTTAGCCTAGTAATCTTTTTCTGGAATACAAAGCAGGATGGATAAGCAAAATATTTCAAGTGAGTTATTTTTTAACACTTAAGTTAAAGTCTTCACATAAAATGTGTTTTTCATTAAGAAATAGCCGTGGTGCACATAGTCTCTGTTCCACTTTTTGCTTTACAGGTGCACATCTGGTTACTTAGAAGTGTCACAGGATAAAAATGCTATATTCTGTTTGCCTCTCTGCACAGCCAAAGGTAGCCAGTGGCCCACATAGCCATTTGGAAACATGGCTGAGTATTTCCCAATAGTCTGGCATTGGTGAAGAGTAATAAGGAAGGATTAGGGTCTGGGACAATGAGTGTGTGAGCCTTGTTGGAAGGTGAATTGCTTCCCTGGGGCTCTGTTAATAGGACTCCATGACATTCTATCCTGCCTATATGTTAAAAAAAAAAAAAACAAGTAATGGTGCAGAAAAATCATATAACTGTGGTTTATGAGCAAATTCTTGACTAAGTTTAGTTTTCAGATATGGGCTTCAAAAAGTAAGAGGGAAATGTTGGTTTGTTAATAATCGTTTACTAAAGCTTCTAGTTTTTTTCATGTCCAGCAAAGAGCTGCAGCTCCTCAGGAAACATGGGACACTTTCAACAGCTGTCCTGTAAATCAGATCTGTGTTTGAGAGCGTGATCTGTCCTCTTTGTAAGCACTTACTATTTAGAAATAGCAACCACTGTAAGTCAGTTGGGAGGGATGTGTAGACAGGTATCACAGAGCTGCCCAGGAATATTTATCAGTTCCACTGAGTGTTCTTTTTGTGACAGATTAAATCCAATGGTGAGCTGCTGATTAAAAATGTCCAGCTGCGGCATGCGGGGAGGTATATGTGCACTGCTCAGACAATTGTGGACAACTCCTCGGCTTCAGCTGACCTTGTGGTAAGAGGTAAGCTTCTCCAGGTAATACAGAAATGTGGCTGGTTTTCACCTAGGCAAGACACCAAGACAAGAGTGTTTCTGATTCTTTAGGAGATGTGATTTCTCATCAACCGATGGCAGAAATGAAAATGAGAAGTCCATAAATGAGCGAAGTCATAAAGGTTTACTCAGGGTACTGATTTGGTTGCAGATATTTAGAGGTCTAACTAAGCATGTGTTTTCCTGAAAAGAAATAAGGATTTTTTGAATATGGGTGTTTTCCTTATGTGTAAGCAATTTTTAGATTGTTTAATTTGGTGTTCATTATTAAAAATAGATTTCAAGGATAATTTCAATGTATCTCCTGGATACATTTCTAAGTCACTTCTCATTTTTCATAAAGCTGTATGGATTAAATTATTGTGTATAATACCAGGCCTACATTAAAAGGATTCTGAGTTTTCAAATTACAGAAACCAAGACATCTGAGGTTAAGTTTATCTCTCAGTTTTTCTCTGATTCGTGTCTGTTAAGTGTTACTGCAGTCTCAAAATGCTGTTCTTGCTCATACAGTGCACATCCTACAAGATTTGCTACAATGTGAAGTTTATTAGCATGAGTTAATGTCCTTTGGGCATTTCTCTCTCTCTTTTATGCCTGTGGGCATAACACATTCTGAAGTGCTGATGCTCTGATTTGCTGACAATTCAGAACTGATATAACTTGTATGTCTAGTTGCCTTGCTGCTGTGTTTTGCCCCACATTCAAGTCACTCCACGGAGCTGTGTAGCAGCTGAAGTATAGCTAGTGTCATGATTCTGAACTTCTGTTGTCTCAGGTTGTTGTGCAGTTGGATATTTCTGCATTTAATTTTTGCGGGGTATTAACAGCCCATGAAATGTCATCAGTTTTGGATAAAATGTCAAAGCAAATATGGTAAGTGATGAAACTACAGAATAGATCAGCAAAGTAAAAGAGTAGGATCTGTTCATATGCCTTAGTACTATGTAAGCAATTCCTTTTAAAAATTAAAAGGCAGGGTGCTCTGTCAAGCTTCTGATTCACCTTCCAACCCAGTAATTAGAGTTTCTCAAAGACTATTTTGTAGAAGAAATTAGCATTCATTTTGTTCTCAAAATTCAGATTTTAATGCAATGAACACAGTTCTACTTACAGCTGCCATTTTTGTGAGTGTAAGACTCAGCATCTTACCAGGCCAAGAGTAAATATCTTATAAAATATGACAAATGTGGGATTGTAGTTTCACTGCATTGGTAAGGAAGAGGCAACAGCAGAGAACGAAAAGAGTTATGTGTATTTAGATCTGATGTAGAAATCTCCTTCCATTCTTTTTTGTTGTTTTGTTTTGATTCTCTGTGGTTTCTTTGTAAATAGTGCAGATTAATATATTATGGTATTGTTTGGTTTTTTAATATGCTCTGGGACTTGTTCAATCAGGTTGTTGGATAATTATCTCAATCATGTTGGCATATTATTATCTCTGAATGTTGGAGCAGAAAATACTCTCAGTAGTCCTAATGCGTTGTATCTGTTTTTACACAACAGTTAATATGTATCAGATAATTGTGTATCATATAAAGCAGAAGCCAATAACAAAACCAGAACTTTGTAGGAACTTTGAACCTGATGAGGGGTTTACCATATTGGGGTAATATGAAGGCCAAGAAAAATGGGAGGAGATGTATAGAAATCTCTTTTAAGGTATGATTTTTGTCCAGAATAAGTCACGGGGTTTTCCACTTGCAGCCAGGGCCTAAGTGGCACAAGCAGAAGTGTGGGTTAAAGGTGGGCCCCCAATAAGGTCAGCACTGGGTGGAATTTGAGAAGGAAAATTTTTGTGGTTTTTTTCCTGAGTTCAGTTTTTTTGGTAAAAAGAGCAGGAACATTTTAAAAGTATCATCTTTTCACTTAAGATTATCTCAATATTGATGAGGTAAGAATCATGGAAGTTTTATTTGGAAGTTATAAAATGCAAGAGCAGCTGCACTCTGAATCATTCAGTAGTTAATGAAATTTAACACTTTCAGTATATTTAATTTGTTAATTGTACCATCTTTTTTTTCCTTCTTTTCTTTTTCCAGGTCCTCCAGGCCCCCCTGGAGGTATAAGAGTAGAAGAAATTAGAGACACTGCTGTAGCACTTACCTGGAGTCGTGGAACAGACAATCACAGTCCTATTTCTAAATACACTATCCAGTCAAAAACCTTTCTGTCTGAAGAGTGGAAAGATGCCAAAACAGGTAAGAGTAATGCCAGAAGAAATAAAGACAGTAAGTTTGAAAGTATGCTTGTTAGAAAGTTTGACTAATCAGAAAGTAATCACAGTAGAAGGAAAGCAGGGATGCTATTGATGTCTGCTGCAGGTTTACTGTCCTGTTGGTGTCTTCCCAGCAGTTCTGTTCCCAGCATTTGGAGGGCCTGAAATGAATATCAAGAAATACAGAAAAGAACCAGCCAGAATTACCTTTTTTTTTTTTTTTTCCTCTTTCCTTGTTGCCTGAAACATTCAGCATCAAGTACTGGAATCATAAAAATTTATTTACAGTTCAATTTGGATGAAAATTGGATGTTGTAGTTTCTGAATTTGTTGTGGGGAAAGCTGGTTAAAATTGTCTGCTTTTTCCTGGGAGCAGACTAAGTTCCAATTGCATTAAAACTGGCACCCCTAGAGAAAACATAGCTAAGATTATCCTTCTAACCACTGGATGTCATCATTGTGCCACAAAATTGCAGTTAAAGAGGAACCTACCTGAGCACAGGACATGCTAAAATAATTTTTTTTTGCAGGATTTAGCATAAAAGCATATGTTTTTTAGTATTTTTAAGTTACTAGTATCTCTGAATGCTTTATGAAGGATAGCATTGTCACAAGCTATACAGAATTTTCCTATCAAGATGTTTCATTGTCCCACCCTTATAAATTACAACTTAAGTGCTTTCCTGTGGAATTAAGATATCACATACTCAGCATTTCCAAATACTAAGAATAGTAATAGTTTCATTTAAGTTTTCACTTAAGTGAAAACTTGTCTTTCATTTAAGTTTTCACTTAAAACTACAGACATGTAAGGAATAGACTGACATATTGAACTGAAAATCCATTACATTTTTTAGGGTAAAAAGTTAGATATAGAAGGCCTTCTGCGTCCGATCATATTTCTCTTTTAGACTGTGTAGTATATGAAGTTCACTTGGATATGGTTGCCTCCATCAGCCAGCACTGATATTTTTTATGTCAAAGAGCTTGGAAAATGAACCCAGAAGGTTCCCCAGCCCCTTCTTATCTCTTATATCTTGCTTAATGGCTTCTTTAGAATAGATTTATTTGAACTTTAAAAAAAATGAATGTAGGAATTAGAGCTGTCTAAATAACTGATTATTTGGTTCAGTAAAAATACATGCAGGAGGAGAATCCTTTTAGACTAGCCTCTACTTTTCTCAGGAGAAGTTAATTTTATTTTTATTCATTCTGTACTTTTTAGTTAAAGAAAATAAGGAAATGTAAAGAATTTCAGGTGCCAACTAATCCTGTTTTGTTTGTGGTGTGCATTACTGGAACTGGAAATGGAGGTGTAAGAGTTAACATAAGTGCTGGTTTCAGATCTTCATTCTGTCTGACTCAGAGCAGAGACTTGAAACCACTCTTCTCACTTCTCGGGAAGCTTCCCTACTTGCAATGTTACAGGCATGATGGAATGAACTTCTCTGCACCTCTGAAGTTCTCTGCTTCTCAGAATTACTGAGACAGTCTTTGAGACATGCAGTCAGACTGAATCTTACCCTAAAGAATGCTGAGTGGTATTTACATCTTGGGTGGGATAGGGAGGAATCTAGATTTTTGAATTCCTTTTTAAAGACACTAACACAAAAGATATACATTATTAAGTTCTGAAAAGTTGACAGTAACTATTCTGGTGTTTTCAAAATCATTACTTTTTCATTTGAACCACACTTAATAATTTTGTTAAATAGATGATTCCCTCAAAATAGGTAAAATCATCATAGAAACCATCACTGGCGTCGCTGCAAGCTTTTACCTAATTGCTGAGCTGCCCCCATTTTGATTCAGCGTTAACTTTCAGATTAATAAAGCATGATGAACAGTCCAAATTGATCTGTCACCAAATGTCTAGGCTATCAGTAAATGCTGCTAATTTTCAATGTGTGAAACAAGAAAATATACTTTGGCATTGCCTTTTGGAAATATTGTTATTATTACTACTAACATTATTCCCCTAACCAAATCATTCATCTCAGGTTTCACAATACTGAGTGTATTTGGGAAAGAAGTGTATTCTACTTCACAGCATGGAAATATGTATCAATGGATTATGTAATAAGTTGTTTACATTTATGTTGCTCTTTCCAGTGAAGGGGATTCAGATTCTCATTGTGCCAAGTGTTCATAATGGTTCTGGGAATCTGTGGGAAAGTAAAATTAAATTAAAAGATCAGATATCCCAGGAAGGGCATTGAAAGAATGTTAAATTTGGATCATTCCTTGGATGACATGAGAGGTTTGCAATAGCTTTACTGATTTGACAGAAAAATAATTTGAGTAAGAATGAGGGAGGGTGGTGGTCAGGTAGAAAGAAAAATGGAAAATGTGTTCCTTTCTCCTTCAATACCTCACTTTGGAATGAAATGTAATGATAATTAGGAAGAGGGAAGTGGTATCACCATCTAGTGCTTGCTTACACTGTTGTTGCCTGTGTTTTTTGCAGGCATTGCATTTATATTTTAATTCCAAATCAGCTGCCTCTCCAGTGCAGAATATCTCAGTTCTCATCCTTGGCTGAACACAAGACTCTAATTTGACAAACAACTCTTGTTTGTATATAAATGAAAATCCTCTGTTTTTCCATCGTTGCAGACAGCTATAGTAACAACCCTGATTGTCTGTGAATTGCAGACAGTCATGAGTTACTCATTTTGTTTATGATAAAGAAGCTCATCCTTAAGACAATTACAAGTCTTTTCACAGGAATTGAAAGAACATTTACATTTCTTGATCAGAACCAGATAGCAAGTTATAACATGCTCACTAATTAGGTGCATCAAATTAGGACCACATTTTATAAACCACTCTTCATCAATTGATTGAACCCTACATGTCTAGCCCTTGTCTGTCCATGTAATGAATTTTTGTTTTACTGTTTCTGCATTACAAATTTCTCATTGCAGTTGTCTGTAGGTAAAATGAAATTCTACAGCTGCAATATGTAATTAGTAAGGAAATCTCATGACAACATGTACTCATTCACACCCAGTTAAAACTTACATGTCAATAAGGGTTTATCCAAGATAGTGTCATAGTTTCCAAATTCCCAGCCACTGCAGTGGGTACTCTGTAAAATGTGATATTCCTAATGTACAATGTCAAGTTTGCTTTAGTTTTCTCTGTGTGGTTGCAGAATAGTGCAAGTTTTGTTGCAATCAACCACACTGTTGCTGACCTAAGTGGGAAAAGGCTGTTTTCCAAAGCATTTAATCTTTTTTTTAGACCCACCAGATATTGAAGGAAATATGGAATCTGCTACAGTGATTGATTTAATTCCATGGATGGAGTATGAATTCCGGATAATAGCAACAAACACTCTGGGGACAGGAGAGCCCAGCATGCCATCGCCGAGGATTAGAACTGAAGGCGCTCGTACGTAAACAGAAAATGCCAGGGTTTTTTAAATGTGTTTCTTAATGTTTACATTTTTGTTCACCAATTTTGTGATTCTAGGTTTTACCCTAAAAGAAGCAGTTTATAAGATCCAGTGTGCAGAGAATGTATTTTCAGCCACTGACTACTTCAGATTGTAGTAAGCAAGTTCCAAACTATGAAGATGTGATAGCATCAAAGAGGACAAAAAAGAAAGATCATGATATGGCAAATTTGTCTTCATTGCTGAAACAGAATCATACTGCATCTTTCAGAGATCCCCCACTGTATCTGTCAGCCAGGCTGTGTGTGTATGAGCACGTGCACACGTTTGGGAGTGTGGTTCAGGACTTCGGAAAAAACACGCATGTGTTTAACAAGGAAAATGTCCATTTGCCATTTAGATTGTATGCTAACTAAAGAATACACTGCAGGATATGTGTTCTACTGGATAATGCCAGTTTTCTGTGATTGCAGGTTTGGTTGATGTCTTCTTACATCATGTCACATATGTGATATTATCCAGCTCAATGTATTCTCTTATCAGTCTGGTTGCTCAGTGTTAATAGCTCAGAACATATTTAAGGATATTCTTCAGGCTCAGGCACATCCTTTTTATAATGAATTCTCCAAACTTAGGACTTAGATATTACTAAGATAATACATTCTGGTTTGACTGTACAGAGGAGATAACAGCAGTGTCCTAGGGGGTAATGCATCACTGCATAAAGACTGTATTCCAGGAAACCTGTATTCCACAGAGTAGCACCCACTTGCAGTCTGGATTTCTTTACCATTGTTTCCCATAGCTTGAGTTTCAAAACTAAAAATGAAAAACCAAAGTGTTGAAAACTTTTGCAATTACATCTGCTAGATCATAATTTTGATTAGATAGCATTTTCAAAATAAAATGTATTTGCATTGTAAATTTCAAAACATTCATTAAAGACAAATTTGGTCCATTAAAATTTTGTTGCTTGGGGAGAAAGAAAAGATATTGGTTAAATTATTTTGGATAAGGAAGGAAAAGCCACATAACTTTAGTATTAAAGTAAAAGATAATCACTGCCTAGAAAGTTGACTACTAGCATCATATGTTTTATGACTCAAGAGCTGCATTTGAAGGCCCAAGAGTCTACACGAGAATTCTGGTTCACAACATTTTAAAAATGCTAGAAAAGACACAGATAAGGAGAGAAATAATGGACATGGGGTAGTGGGGAGCGGGGAATAGGGGTGGTGCCCTGCAGTTTGCAGTGTGCTACATTCATGGCATTTTTTGTAGCCTCCCCAAAAATGGCATACTTTCCAGTTTTGTAGCAGGATGTACCTCTTTTGCAAGAAGTGTCTGACTCCCTGGGCACAGCACCCTGCCCTGGCAGACTGTGTGACAGTTTTTGGCAAATCATGCAAAATGGTAGTATAGTCTTCTTAGGCATCAGTCAGCACTTCTTGTCATGACAAAATAAGGTATAAATAATTTACAGATTAACTTCTACACCCAAGTGTGTTTTCTGCCAGGAGCTGGAATTTGTTATAAGCAACAGTAGGATTTGGGCTGCACAGTCAATGTCAAAGGTACTTCAGAAGCAGTATGCACAACTCTATGTACATTTTAATGTAATTCTGAAAAAGGCATATAACAAACAGAAATTCATGTCTACATATTGTAGTTATTGTTAACATTTTCTGTGTTAAACAGCAACAAACAGTGCTGTGTCTTTGTTGTACTATGTGGATGACCAATAATGTCTGTTACACTTAAAAGTTGTCAGCATTTCAATTTTGAAGTCTCTCTTCTGGTAGATAACTAATTTCAGTAACTTATTAACATGCTAAGGCTATGTGCAATATTTTTTATTTTTAATGAAACAGCTTGCTTCATCAATAAAATTTCATAGTGATTTCTTAAAATTCAGTAGATCAAGGGCTGGTTTTAATGTATTTTAGCTTCTGGGTGCATTGGAGTAATTGCCTTAGTACAGTTGTCTAAGTTAGTTATCTGGTCTTAACAGAGAGAGAAACTTGCATTTAATGATTGGGAGAATGAGGAAGATACTTTTGAAAATAATGACTTGTTAGACTTTAAACAGCCAGGGGTTTTTTCAGTTCTTTGGCAGCCTGTCTATCTTCTTTGACTACTTAAACATTCTAGCAACCCTCTGCTTCTAACATAGCTCTAAAGCTATATGTTTATAATAGATAGTGTGACTATAAGGTGAAGTAACAAACTCCAGCTTTCTCTCAAACTGTCATATGTATGTTTAGTCTTGAGCTCTACTAATTTGTTTTCAGAAAGGACAGAAATAAATTATTCAAACCATGCACTGAATTCAATTTCAATTTGAAATTTATTTTTATGTACTTTTATCCTGTCTGAGAACATTAGTTCTGCTCTGCTTTGTGTTCCTCTTCATCTGACCCTCAGAGAAGGTCTCAGCAAGCATCTTACTTACATATTGCTTGAGCACTATAACTTACAGCTTCCACTGAGCAGTGGAGAAAATGCCTGATCCCATCAGAATTTTTTTACACAAACACATTAATTTAGGTAGGGCATATAGCTCATACATGCGTATCTGAGGCATAATCAATGCCCTGTAGATAAGCTATCATGTCCTATGTTTTCAGTGGTACCCTGTATGTGTCCGTATTGAGTGACAGCAGATATATACACAGACACCACTGAGGATAGCAACAGAATCATTGCACTCAGTGCAAAGAGTCTGAGAGAAGTGACAATATAGGAATGATTTATAGTGGAGTCCTTGAAAGTATCCTGCTTTACCACCCAGCTGTGCACCAATGATAGATCAACAGATCATATTTCATTACACAGAATCAGTGTAAAATGCAATTAGTAAATTATAAAGTGCTATGCCAGTTTTGCTTAGCTACATCTACCCATCCTGAACATGACTATCAAGAAGACATGTCCTACTAATCTAGAATACAATTAGGCTATCAGTGCTTCAAAGACAGACCTATGGGTTTAACCTTACCCATGGCAAGTAAATCCATTGAAGATGGTGTAACTGATCACAGTGTGTTGAGGTAATTACACGTGCAAGTCCACGGTGCTTGAGCATACCAACATCTGAGAAAGCACAAGAACAATAGACAGTGTGCTTCTCCTAAGACTTACAAGAAATTTTCCATTCCTGGATATTCAATTAAATATTTGTAGATAATACAGGGGGAAGGAAGAATGATTGCTAGCTATGGTTATAGTTGGCACATTTCCTGAAGCAGTAGCTATACATTAGTCTTGGCAGATTGCACACCATCATTACTTTAATTGTGTGTGCCACGTGTGCTCATTGGCCTTGCAGCTGTCTGCTGCATACTTTGTAGTAATTGTTCTTGTCTCCTCTGTTTCACTAGCTCCTAATGTGGCTCCTTCTGATGTTGGAGGAGGGGGTGGAAGCAATCGGGAGCTGACAATAACATGGATGGTAAGTATTGCGCATGCAAGATGGCATGAAACCTGTACTATCTTATATCTGATCTTGCTCCTCCTGAAACCTGTGAATGGTTTGTCTCTAGGTCTTGTGAGAACATGATTTGTATATAATATGTAGTTTTTCAGACTTTTCTCATGAAAAAGTACATGAAAGTAATGAGGAAGAGAGTACCTTTGGGGTTTATGTATTGGGCATTTCTAAAATATCATCTAAAACATTCTGGAACAAAGAGATTGAAACACACACTATGATAATTAATCATTATCTGCATCATTAAAAGCAGACTTCATTTTGCTATTGAAGCAATGGTTTAGAAAACTTACCTATACTATGGATATAGGTAAAGCAAGAAGGGAAAAGAGATACCAAGGCAAGAGGAAAGCAAGTTGCAGTACAAGAGATTTATAAACAAAGCTGCATAGGCAAAAGCAGCATGAAAGAGAGAACTGAAATCTACTGCAGGGTATTTGTGGAAGCTAGGGAAAGGAAATAAAAAAAATGATTGTTGGATTCCTGTCAGAGCCTATCAGTATCCAGGAAAAACAGAAATACAGCAGCATTACCTCTGGCAAAGAAAGATGGTTGTGTTATGCTTGAGAAAATTACCAAGTTTGCTTTCTTTTGACCTCTCTGTTCACTGTTGCAAGGCTGTGAGATACATATGGCACATTATGCCATTTTGTCTTCTGGGGAATTGTTGTTTCATATGTAGCAGCTGAATTGCCTCTAGGAAGAGTGCTTTTCTTGGGGGAAGTAATGTAAAGATGTCATAAGTCCAATTGCATGTATGTTGTATAGGGATTCTCCTTATGAATATGCAGTTTTTCATCCATATGCATATTTCCTTCTTTTTGTACTTAGGATTGATCATATATCTGTGGAAGTTCTCCACTATGACAGAAATAGCCAGCCATATCTTTGAGTTATCAGATTCGTGCTTTCCTGGCTGAGGTTTTTTGGGGGTTTGGTGGTTTTTTTGTTTCTCAACTGAGTGCAAAATATTTATTCAGTCTTCCTAAGTATTTTAACAATGAAGACAAGATTTATAAGTTTCTGAAAAAAGAGGTCTACAGTTCTGTTACAATATGTTGGAAAGGTTGTGTTTTAGTTCCCCTAATAATAGATTAGGAAGTAAATGTGTTCTTATTGGCTTAATTCTGGTCTCTTTATTTTTGAAGAGCAAAATAACACATGCAGTGGGCAGATGCAGAAGACCTAGATTATTTTACTTCACATCTAAAAACTTTTAACAATCTACAGAGCTGCTTCTTGCATTGTATGTGAAGACTGGTACTCATGGCATTTCCAATACAGTGATAACTTGGCTGTGACCAAACTAAACAAAGAAAATATAACCAGGAGAAAGAATAGTGACTAGTGCAAGACCAGAAGTACAAGACCAGTTTAGTATTTTGTTTAGACCCAGGCAGATTTATATTCTCATTATTTGTCTTACCTAATGTTATGCTTTTCACATCTGTTCTGGGTAGCTCCTCCAGAGAGATAAATTAAGCATGGCTTCAGGTATTTATTTCCCAAGAATCTTCTATCCTATGTCTAGCAAGGGTTTTTAAATAGAGACTGTAGATTCACCGAGTCTGACAGACAACAATATATCTATCTGTAAGGCTAAGAAAAAAATACATATTGATTCCCCCAAATGTGTTGACATTTGCATATGCTACTCTAAATAGTCCTTAATTAAGAAGAGAAGAACAAAATGTATGGCGGGTTCACATGTTGCTGCCAACCCCTTCTCAGCTTCTTCTATGATTCATAAGCCCAGGTTGAATGAGACAGCCAGAGATGCAATCAAAGCTCTTCCAAGACTTGTTTTGAAAGAGGAACTGAGAAGGAGAGCTAGGAGTGGCATGCCCATTCTTCCTTATTTTTCCCCATTTGTGTTTCCCATTTTCTTTTACAAGGTTTACAGTGGATTCTACAAACTATTCAGCTACTTATTATGTGCTGCCATTGGAGAGAAAGCTGCTTTCAAATTTCATATAAGACCTTTCAGAGTATAATTTTTATGTGCCATTCCTGGCTTTCTAAAGTTTTCTCTGGCTGAAAATTGTTCTGAGGCTAGGGCCTCATCCAGTCTGCTTACTTTGGCATATGAGATCAAATTCTGGTTTATTTTAAGCAGCTAGTTACACTGATAGATTCAGAAGATCAGCTACATGGAAGTTTCATAAAACCTTGCTCAGAATATCTCCACACATGTTGGCTGAAGTGCTGCAGTAGTGGGCAAACACCTGTGGAGAATAGTTACTCTGTGTGTCACTGCTCCAAGACCTTTGCCTCAAGATAAGCTATTTCATCTCTGTGAGGTTTCCATTAGGGAAAAAGCTGATGCAGAAAGCTTATTTTCAAAGGATGCTTCTGGTCAGCCTCCTGATGCGCAGATGAATGATGTGATTTTGGCTGGTTGGGTGCAGTGTCTAATAGTTAGTAACAGCTCTATGGACTGAGAAGGGATCATTGAAGGTAGAGTGTTGGTAAAAGAAGAAAAATCCATTATGGCAGATTGTCTTCCTTAATTTTGTATTTTCCAGTATTCCTAGGTATAGGAAATTAGCTATAGTTTTAAGAAATACTTTGGATAGGTACCTTTAATGCCTGTACTGAAAGTAGGAGTCATTTCATTAAAGGATTTGCCAGTTATAAGCTAGATAGTCTAAATCAGCATCTGGATCCCCTCCATCATCAGTGAAAAGTGGTAGGATGAGTCTTTCTTTGAATGTATCCGTCTTTCTTTGTCAGCTGCCTAGGTGACAAACTTTCAGTAAATTCATATAATTTAGGCCAGCCATGTAGATTTTCTCTTCACTGTGATTCTCTTGCAGGAATATCAATCTCCACACGTACATGGACCTCTATACTGGCATAATATGTCTGTGTTGCACATCTGCTGTGCTGCATTCCTTAGGTCTTTTTTTGCTAGCTGCAGCTGTTCTATTACACAATTATTCTTGGTTTCTTTCTGTGGGAGATAATATGATGTGTGTTGCACTGAGTTCAGATGAGGAAAAAGTTCCTAAAGTGTTTTCCTAGCAAATACACTAATACTACAGATCTAACAGGGCCTATTTTTAAAGGGGGTGGAAGCAAACCATTCAAAGAAATCAGGATGAAATGGAGGTTTAGTTCAGTGGGTTTGCAATATAAATATCAATGCTTCCTGCATTATTTATATTTCATTCTAGACCTAGCTGTTTAGCAAAAATTAACATGGTTTTTTTGTCTCTTCAGCCTTTGTCAAGAGAATACCACTATGGCAATAACTTTGGTTATATAGTGGCCTTCAAGCCATTTGGTGAGAAAGAATGGAGAAGAGTAACAGTTACTAATCCTGAAATTGGCCGATATGTCCACAAGGATGAATCAATGCCACCTTCAACTCAGTATCAAGTAAAAGTGAAAGCTTTTAATAACAAAGGGGATGGGCCATTCAGTCTCACTGCTGTCATTTATTCAGCCCAAGATGGTGAGTAAATGTTCCAAATGAGTTTTACACTGTAGGTCCATATCAGCACTACCAACATCAGTAGAACCTGGTCCTTGACACTGCTTAGTATAGCAGGATACATTTTCAGCAGGGAAGTTGTGCATTGCCAGCACAAAACACTTGTTCTGAACAGCCAACTCCCACTTTCTGCTTTCTGCGTGATGCAGAGCACTTGGTGGTACTTGCTGGCAATAAGCAAGTACCACCAAATAAGCAGGATGCAAGATTCTTCACACAGCTTGTTAAAAGATTTAAGAATATCGAAAAAAATTCTTCTCTTCAAAGTGGTTGCCTAAAACATTTAGATCTTTATTCAGCAATGTCTCTCTGATCTTAATACATGTATTTGACATATGCTTAATTTTCTTCTTTTTAACAGACCACACTAAAGCCTAGTATTTTAGTAGATCGGTATCAGAATTTAGCCCAAAATTGTGAAGGAATGATAGTTCAATTGTATCTAGTTACATTTCCAGTGGGTTTAGAGTCTCATATGAATTATCCCTGTTACACACTTTATTCTGGTTTGCATGTTATAGCTATCAAGTGAGTAAATTAATAGAAACCTCTTTCACATTCCATTAAAATATTTTTCTTCATTCTTACTCTAATTGTTTCACATGCTGTGATCTTTAGCATTGAAGTTTAAATGACATGTCCAAACTTAAAAGGAGAGAGAAAGTATTGGAAGAAAGTTTACTTTAAATCAAAATAAATATATACACCATCTTTAATTGTGTTATCATCACTCAAGCCTGTTCTAAAAAATGCAGTTTATTAATTTTTCCAAGAAACCCAAAGGACTGCTAGTATTTTTCTTTCTGTAGAGCAAAATCTCCACAAAGTCAGCAGATGTGGACCAAAGAGCCAAGAGGAGGATATGATAACAGGGCCACATTCTCACACTTCCCATTCTGTTCTGTACTCTGTGTACTTTAGGGAAGATTTATGTTCATGGTTCCCATTAGCACTAATGGGAACTTTGCTCACAAATCGGCCACACACAGAGAAAAGAGAGGAGTCCTCAGTACAAGCTGGCTGATGGGGATAATACTAATCTTTTTTTCTCAGGAAAGCACACCTTAGCAAATCATCTTCAACAGCTGCTGCAACAACACAGAGGGGTTTTTTTTGCAATTGTATGAGTGTGTTAGTAAATAGCTACGGTGTAGTGAAAACCATATCAGTCAAATTACACTTAAGTATCCATCCCTCCTCAGAGACTTTATCAGCAACTGACTGATAAGCTTCCACGTGTTTATGTTAGGATTATCCATACCACCTCAGGATTGGCAAGTGTGTTTGTATGGTCTCCAAGTTCAGGGACATGGTAGAGCCTAGTAGCTCAAAAAGAGGAAAAACAAATGTGCAGTAGTGCCAGCTTCCAGATAAAGGGGTCACTTGAGTGGCTGCTGATGTTCTAACACAGACTTTAGCAAAGTCCAGATACCTGATAAAAAACATTTGGGATTAAATGATGCCCGATGCAGACTGCAAAAGAAATAGAAGCTCAGTGAACTTTAATTTCAAGCACAAGAGTACAAACCTTTACCAGTAGTGCTCACAGCTCCTCTGTGGAGCTGTGACCCTGAATACTGCCTATATCCAATCCAGGAACTTCAGGGCAGGTTAGAGGGAATTTTTCCAAGAGATGTAAAGGAAGTTAATCTGAAGAGCATTGAAGAGAGAGTTGTCTCCTGGCATCAGGACATGAACAAATCACTTCCATACCTTGGAGCATGCTTACTGGCTGCCAACCTGAACTCTGTATAGTTTTGCTTAAGAGATAATTGTGTGATGACCAATATATTTTCAGTGAAGAGAATATATTGTGATGACCACATGATTTCTCTTTTTATGGGTAGAAATAGTGAATTAGAAGGCTGGAGGAAACCAGCTGATGCCACCTTTCTGGCTTGGGAGAGGCTGCAAAATATTTATAGAACATAAATGTCAAATAGGGATGTAAATTATTTGCAGGTCATAAACAAGCATGAGCAGATGAAATATTCAAAGAGTCTTCTATCAGCAAAAGCCCTGGCAGCTGAAAGTTTTCAGTATGAAATTTTTTGCGAAGTTCTGTAATGGATACAGTAGAGAAGAATCTGAAAGTGATTTGGGAATAGATTAGATGATCACAACTATTCCACCTGTACTTCTGTACCTTTGACTCAGCAGGTGATATTATTACTGTGAAACAACAAAACTTCTCAAAGGTATTAGGGAAATCTTAAAGCAATATGGTCATGCAATATTCCATGCAGACGTGTATAAATATCCATATACACATAAATATAGTGACAGCTTTTCCACTAAGTTGTGTATTCTATTATAGATCTGCATTTCTCTAGTTGTAACTCTAGGCATTGTTATTCCCTTCAGTGACTAGGGAATTTCTGTGTTCCCACAGAATAAGCCAAGTTCCATGTCTGACAACTGCTAGTCATATCTGCCATTGCTAGTCGTGAGTAATGATTGCTAGTAATGAGTGCACAGGCCTCTTGCTTATCTAAATTCCTGTCATTGTGAAAACAATTTTGCAATAATGTATAATTTTTTAATTAGACATTTGCATTATTAACAGCCATTGAAAGACAATTACAAAAGGTAACTTTGCATATAAGATTATTTTGTTACCTAGGATACTTTTCATGAGAGATGTTAGTGATTTTTTTCTTAACAGTGGCTGTTTTGATGCATAGTTGACTGGATGCCCAGTTGGAAGATTAGGTGTATGAAAGCTTTCCTCAGCTAGGGCTGCCATGCCTGTCTGTTGCAACTTGTTTCAAAAGGTTCACGACAGAGAACTGTTGTTAACTTGGAAAACTTTATCTTTTACAGACATTGCTAAGTTTATGCCTTTCTTTATTCCTTACCTCATTTAAAATTCAAGCAGCAGTGAAATGAAAGTAGACTGTAATATTCTAAGCCCTGGATAAAGGTCTTTCACATTAGGATGGTCTGTACTCTGTTGTCTGCTGTTCAGAAGTAAGAATGCAAACAAAATCAACTTTATGATGTATGCCTTACTGAGAGGTGCTTTGGGTTATTTCATGCCTATGTTCAAGTTTGTATGTGCCACTGGAGATCTGTGTATCTAATATCTGCTCTCACAAAAAAATTTGTATTATTAGGACTAAGTGACATACATGAGTATTTGTGTGTAACTAACTTTAAAAATCTCATGTATATAATATGTGAGCTGCTGTCCCATTTAGTAAAATATCACTTGATGCTTCAAAGGCTTTATCAAAGGCTGTTTTCAGTTTACACAAATTTCAGCATGAAATCTGTTGAAGCGTAAAAATACGTAGTCTGAGCCAAGTAACAGGATCATTGCTTTGTTTTTACAGAGTCATTTTCCTTACAGATCATCACTGGACTTGAAATTTACTCAAGAAAAACCAGATTAAAAACTAACACTTAGCTCAGTGATGTCAGAAAAATTACATAAAATACTGAAAATAATATAGATTACTGAAGTGAGGAGAATCCCTGTAAACAAGTATAACATTACCACAGGATCAGATTGAATGTTTAACATATGTTTAATCTTCCAGCTCCAACTGAAATACCTACAGATGTGAGTGTAAAAGTTTTGTCATCTTCTGAGATGTCTGTTTCTTGGCACCATGTTTCTGATAAATCTGTGGAGGGATATCAGGTGAGTTTAGTAGTGATACTGTCAATCCATTTATTAATTTACTGTCAGTAGTTATAGCCAACAATAATTCCTACTCTGGCATTCCATCTCTTAGGGTTCATTTCTCTTTAGTTAGCATGTTCCATGCAGATTTTGCATCTTGAGAAACAGATTATTTTTGGTATTATGTACTTCATTACCAAAATAGGTTAAGAAATGTATGTTTGCACTTTTCAACTAACAAAAGGCACCATTATTTCATGAAAGAATATTGTCTCTTCCATGTAAATGAATGCCTATCTATAACTTCTTAAAACATATTGTAATTAAATTTTGGATGTAATTTCCCACACATGCAAAATTTTAACTAACTCTGGCCCACTTAAATTACCAGCAGTTATTAACATATTTCACCCACAAACCCTGTAGTAAGTGGGACTGCTTGACAAATGTCAAAATCCAGTATAACAGACACACTGCAGTTGTGCAAGACAGTGATGTTTTCTTGATGGTTTCTATTCTCTGCATGAAAAAGAGCTTCAGGGCATGTTCCATCTGGTCCATCTCAATGGTATTACTGGTGAAAATTGTTGTTGACCTTCTTCAGAGGTGACAAGAACCACAGGTTGGGTGCAGTGAGAAAAGGTCATGTAGTACTCTAGCAGGGAAGTCTTAACATCATCCATGCACAGTGGATGCTGCCAAACTCTGCAGTGCAGAGTCTGCTTACTTTGGCTGCAGCCCAAAATAGGGGTTTGGGTCTTTAGTTCGTTAGTGACTTACCTTGGGATTTAGGTTTTCAGCTACTTGAAGATATCCTCTATGTTCCAAAATAAGGACATACAAATGAGTAGCGATCTCATGGAATATATTTTTTAATTAAAATCTATTCATAAGTAAGTAATACTTGGGGTTTTTTTTTATTTCCTGATTTCTGTTTCTGTTTCCATGAAATTTATGTAAAACTTTTGTGATACCGTAACAAGAATAGTGTCCCATGTACAGGTTGATTTTATACAATACAGACATAAAGTCTTAAAATTACAAGCAGAGGGCACTGGGATTTGAAATTAAGACACTAGTATCAGTGGTAACTCCTAATTTACTAAGGCAGCCCACTGGTTTAGCGTCTCATAGGGATTTTGCAGTTAGAATAGGATGGACAAATTGATGGTCATAGCTGAGATCTGTGAGCTGAGCCGGGACAGCCCTGTAGCAGCATTGCACTCCCAGGCTGGACAGTCTGCCCAGAAACTGGAGCCTTCACATGCAGAACACACACTGGGCAGGCACACACAGGGAATGGGGGAGTGGCAACTGATGGAGAGTGGCAGCTGCTCTCTCTGGTGGATAGAACAGTAATAAGTAGTGCTGGTAGAGGCTGGGATTACAGCTGTGATAGACCATGAAGATGGATGTTCAGAGCTGTAGTAGGGAATAGGGTAGTAAAGCAGGAGGAAGTAAAATAAATGTGGAAAGAACATGGTAGGAGAACGTGCCCATAGCCAACCCATGTTTGGCCTTTTTTTTTCAATTTTACCTTATTTGACATAAAGGCATCTGAGTTGTGTCAGGGCACATCAGGGGAAGAAGGGAGGAAAGAGGATTTAGCAGGAAAGACCAGGATGAATGGAACAGTCAATAGAAAAAAAAAAAAAAAGAAAAAAAATGAGAAAGAAATGTGGGCGATCTTTGAGCTGAAAAAAGAATAACTGTTAGAAAGGTGGGATATCCTGGGTATGGACCTTTTGCTACATGGACTATGGATATTTGGGGTGTGGCCTTGTTTTGATAGCTGTAGTGTAATTTCATCCACCTATTCATGGAGAAATATACTTTCACAAATCCAGCATGAGCTGACTGGCTTGTACATGTACAGCGAGGAGCTACATTAGAATGTAAATTTCTTCCTTTTTTTTCCCCCTATTTTTCTAAGACAATCTTCTGATTATCAGGACTATGTAAAAGATTCCATCTGGATAGACAATAAACAGACTGATAGTCCCAAATTACTGTCCCACAATTCTCAATAAGGCATTAATTCTGAGATATTTTTCCCCAGGACAATCACCAGTCTCACTCTAGTAGAAGGGGAGGCAGCAAAAGGAAAGTGCATACTTCTTCACTGAGAATAAAAAGAAAGACTTGTGTTCCTGAAGATCAGAACTCCCATAAGTCCTAAAGGAGCCATAGGACAGGGCAAAAATAGACAGGGTTATTCAGGAAGGTTAAGGCTGCAGATAGCATTTGTGAAATTGCAATAAAAGTTATGGTGGAAGGAGTATTCAAAATGCATTATAAAATTCTAGTGACTATCTCTGGAAGGCTCTGTGTCTATTTGCATTGATAAATAGTTCCTTTTAAATTACTGCTCAGGTGTAACAGGTTAATAGAAACCATCATTCACCAGCACCTTCTCAGTTTCCTTTTGGGCTGTATTATTTCTTGAAAATTGCACAATTGACTTTTGAATGCTAGAGTTTAAGAGGTGGGAGTGCCCTGAGCAAAGAACCTGAGGTATTTCACCTGTGACACAATGCTTCTCACACCAGGAGGAGTCAGATTTTCCTGACAGTAATGCATACTGTCAGGATGACTGCCCCCATGGTGATGAGTGTGAGATGATACATTTTGCCATTACAGAGGAGTATCCTCAGCTCACACTTAAAGAAGAGATAAAGTATGAAAACTATCTCCATCCATATAGAGAATTTAAGATTGATGAGTTCTCACAATAGACTGCTAACAGCCACATCTCTGCAGTGCATGCAGCACCAGTGACACTATTCTTATTTCGCATTGCTTCTGTGCAATAGATGTAGGTTTATTTTACTAAGCAAATTTATCACTACTCACCACCATTGTCACTTCTAGACTGAAATAGTCCAATAGCATTCTTTCTCAGTATGAGTAAAGTATATTTTTGTGTCAGTCATATGTAGAACCTTCAAGAATATGGAAGCTTTTGTTTCATGATACTTACAAAAACAGTTTCAGTATACTGAAGTTTGAATAGAGGAGAAGAACATGAGATAGAGGAGAAGACCATCAGGTTTTTCCCTGATTTTAGCACAGAGGTCTGCACTTATTCATAAGGCATTCCTTTGCACAAATCACAATTGGCTTATTTCCCACAAAAACTCAAGAGCTTGGTTGAAATCCCCTTCTGTATCGTCTGGGAATTCATTGCCTATGGATTACGCTAACAAAGTAAATGCAGAGCACCAGGAATAAGAAGGCTGTCTGGGGCTACTGTATAAGCTCTTTGGAAAAAAGAGAGAGGGGCTACTCAGTAGAGTGGGGAAATATGACCCCTTGAAGCAATGTGGCATTTAATTCCAGAGGCAAGAAAGAAATTTCCAAAATTGTTTTGAATGTTTTGAATTATTTAAAAATAAGTTGAGAAATGTACAGATGGTATAAAGAAGACAGTCGTTTTCTTAGCTCTCAGGGAAGTACTAATTTTTTTTTCTTTTCCATAAGTTGTCACAATGGTCCAAATACATAAATATGGCTGTGTATTAGAGAAGAACTTTCTGTGTTCATGACATATGCCCACGCAGTATAGGAGCAAAGCCCACAACATTGCAGCCAAGAACTACTGTATTTGGGATTTAAATTTTATTTAATTTTAAAATTTTATTACTTCTGTCTGAAATGTAGTATGTTCTTGGTGAAGAAATTTGCATTTTCATTCATTGTTCTTGCTTGTCTTGTTTGATGTTCTATGTTACTCTTGTATTACACCATTAGCCTCCCTGAACTGTAAATGAACATTAAGATTGTTAGAAGCTTTGCAAGGCAGAGGAATGCAAAGGCTTCCAGAATATGCCACATGATTAATAAAAGCTTCATATAAAGTGGGTTTTCTATCTTTAGGTAAAACTGTTACTTAATTAACATAATAGATCATACTAAAAAAAATTAATTGTTTTTCAGAGGCTAGCTAAAATCAACAACAAAGCTACTATTGGTCCTGTCATGGTTAATAAACTTTTGGCCACCTAGAACTTTAGAGACATTCTTTTGCTGCAGGCTAGAAACTTGTTTGAACTTAGAGAAAGACATGACGTTCTCTAGCTCCTGATGTACACGCCTTCTCTCACCTGAGTCAGCCACTTAACTGTTAACACCTTATGGTGAACAGCTGGTTGCATTCAACAAGAACTGCTTATCTACAATAATATGTTAATTATAATCATATAAAAGAAACTCTGACTTGAAGATCTCTATCAGACCTTCAGCTGAAATGGCTGTCACATTTTGCCTTTTGAAACCAGTCATCTGATGGAGGTTGCCACTCTACTGCTGAAGCCTGCAGAATGGACTGGGTGCAGAGTCCTCATTTTAGGGTAAAGGCTGTTTACTTGGGAAAACAGCCACCTTTACAAGTATGAATTTTATGAGTGCGATTGCCTGAATTACAGTAAACTGATGTTTAGGATGCTAGTAGATGATACTTGCTAAACAAAATCCAGGACTTACATTTATAGAACTGAAGATTATCTTTTTGTGCCTGCTGGAAATCAGGTGTGCATGCTGAACTTAAAAAGCAAATCCAGTTTGGTCTGCAGATACAGTGTGATTCTCCCTGCAGCAGGAAAGAGTGACAAAGACCACTAAGATGTCACATTTATAATAATCAGAGTGAGTAACTGTAATACTGGTGGGAAGGACTGTGGCAAAAAAAATCGACAAGAGACAAGCTCCAAGAAGTATTTAGTTGACAGTAATCTCTGGGTAGTGATACTGTTCTTGTGTCCAAAGACATTTGAAGTAGGTAAAGAGAAATCTGCTGCCAGATCCCCTGCATCTCTCATTATTCAACCACAGCATGTGTTCTAAGATAAAAGAAATAAATATTTTATTAAATATTGTAAATGAGAGAAAATAAAGCCTCACCAAACAAGGGCTGTACCCACAACTTGTAAAGAAGAGAACCTGTGATATTAACACCTTGACAGACCATCAGTTCTTCTAACCTTTTCCTTAAATAAAATTTTGATGGACAACTAGTGTCAGAAGAACAGAAGGTTAAAGCAGTTGCTATTTAAAAGAAAAGAGGACAGGATACCACTAATGTCTTACAAAGTAAGATTTTTCCTAGAGCTTGAATTTACCAAGAGTGTTAACTTCTTCCTAAAAAATTTTAAACGTCCTGATGTAACATACACAAAATTCATTATGAAGTCAGGCAGAAGCTCAGCACAACTGCTGAGGGTGAAGACACTCAGAACCAAAATGCAATGGGCATGACTTTCTGCTCTTTCAGGTTTGTGCAGTAATTTAGTCTTATGCAAATGGTTATAAACCAGACAAAACCCAGACACTGACAGTGTTTCACTCTCATTTGCATCTTACAAGGCCATGCAGAATAGGACCCTGTGTATGTGAGCAACTGTATGGAATGACATCACTCCATAGGAATTAAACTGTTTTCACCTGGTGCTTAGTAATACATAATGAAATAAAGTAGGATTGAACAAGTTCTTGGGAGAAAAACTAAAAGAACCCTAATGGAATTTCTGTGTACTCTTAATTGGCTTTGGTTTTTAAAGTGTTACAAGCTTACAGTCATGTTTTTCGCATATTGTAAGTATTTTGATATACTTCTTCATCTAATTTGATAGATGTTATATTGTGCTATGAAACCTAATCAAGTTTAGCTGAAAACCTCTAGAAAATGGTTACGTACACCTATCCAGACCTACAGTGCAGCTAATATGACTGAATGCTTTCCACAGATAGAAGTACAAAAGGCCTAAATTTGTAAGACATTCAAAACAAAACACACCAAAAACATCCTCAGAGTTTAGTCTCTATGAGTGTAAGAAAATAATACTAAAGTTCAGAGTAGAATGCAAAAACAAAAGAGCAAGGAGAAAATAGTCTTCTTCTTTGAAGGCATTATCCAGCTCCCAGGCTTCTAGTGACTTAGCTGGAAACAAGTTAAACCACTGTGAGAAAAGTTTGCATAATAAATTCTACATTTATTTTTGTTTCTTTAGGCCTATTCACAACTTGGTTAAAATCACAGCCTTTAGAAGAAATCCTATGCTATTGCTGTTAGATTTATTTTAGCTAGTTTATATCTGAATATACAGTATAGAAATGCATCAGTTTTTATAAAATTTCTTTATGATGAAATAAATTAATTTAATCCTGCAATTGGCATGCTTACAGATTCGTTACTGGGCTGCTCACGATAAAGAAGCAGCTGCACAGCGGGTACAGGTGAGCAATCAAGAGTATTCAACCAAACTGGAAAACCTGAAGCCTAACACTCGCTACCATGTGGATGTGTCTGCCTTCAATAGTGCAGGCTACGGACCTCCCAGCAGCACCATTGATGTTGTTACAAGGAAAGCACGTAAGTAAATGGAGCGTTAGGTCAAGTATCTTCATGACATGGCTTCTCATTCATATACCAAATGTTCTTTCCTCATGTGGTATTGCTTCTTAGGCCGAAAATTTCTGCTAAAATTCTCATTCCCCTCTTCTGTTGCCATGTATAATGGGGATATCTTACAAAAGGTGGTAAAGAGGCTAAGATCATAGGCTTAAAGGAGAGTCACCTTGGTGACACATTTCTCTTCAAGAGAAAAGCAAGGCACAATTCTTCCCAAGAATATTTCTGGGTTTCACATTCTCTGAACATCAGAGAAAGAAAACACAATTCTTATCTTATTTGCTGTGCCTGTGTTGTGCCAAAGTAGAATGCAGTATGGAGATTATTTACCCAAAGTGATGTGTTTTGTTTCCTTGACTTGTCAGGGCCAAGTGTGTGTGTGTGTCAGGACTGTCAGCTGACAGTCACAAGATTGTGTGCAGTTGTGTGCAGAGTTCAGTGCTTGGCAGATTCAGTTTAGATGTAATGTAATATAATGTAATATAGTATAATAAATAAATAAATTAGCCTTCTGATAAAGATGGAGTCAGATGCATCATTTTCTCTCCCCTCATCAGAGATGCCCTGCAAAAACTATATCACCTGAAAGCTCAGATCAGTTGCTCAGGGCTTTTTCCAGCTGGATCTTGAAAACCTAAAGGGATAGAGACTATACAACCTCTCTGAGAAACCTATTCTGGTCCCTGACTTATTCTGAGCATCTAGTCTGAGACTCTTAATTGATATTGTGTGTTTTTGTTACTCATCCTCCTGCCGTGCCGTCCAAGAGCCTTGATCCTTCTTGATAAACCCCCTGCCAGGACAGGGCACTCTTAGGTCCCCTCCAAAACTGTCTCACCTCCAGGGTGAACAAGTGCAGCTCTTTCACCCTTCCTTCACAAATCAAGAGTTCCAGATCCCCACCAGGTTGGTATTGCTCTGTTGAACTCACTCCAGATTACTTGTGTCTTTCAAGTACTGGGGATCCCAAAGCTGGACACAATATTCTAAATGATGAGCAGTTGAGACCAGCTATTACTTAAGCATCTATACACTGCCTTTCTGTTTTGTCAATGATTATTGAAATGTGACCAGCTGCCCTTTTCATCAGCAGCAGAGCATCAGATTCAGGCAGCCTTGAGAAGTGAGTGATCAGAATCTCACCCTAGAATTAACATACCGTAACAGGTTTTTGAATATTGCTCCTGACTCAATGAGGATACCTAGCACTAGCATTGACTGAACAATATAAGAAAAGCATCTTGTGTATTTAAAATGCAATTATCTGGGCTAAAAATGCATTCAACTAATTTGAGGATCTCTGTCAGTAAATAGTGTATTGTGCAACTTGCACCAGCAGGGTTCATTGATAAGTTTTATAAGCTTACTGTGTATGCTATAATTAATGGTTTCTGCAGTGGCATACTGTTATTTCTGCTGATCTGAGTTAAATGATGTAGAAATGGCTGTAAATAGTTGATTGAATATTTGATCCCAATAAATAAATATGACTTGTGCCATATTTCTGGGAGGTTCTGAAGGTAATTGCATGCCAGGAAACACTGGTGGTCAGCAACACAGTGAAGGATAATGTTGGCCACTTCCAATCTGGCAACACAGAAAGGCAGACCACAATGCAGCCACTGCACAAAGCCATCCAAAATTGCCTGGCTGGAGCTGTAGCTGCTCATTCCAGGAAGGAGACTATCCCTTGCTTATCTATATGGCAGCCTAATTTCCATTTTCACACTTCCACATTTTTACGTCTTAATAAAAACATGACTGAACATTTATGAAATCTCATTTATGTGTACATTATTCATATGTTGCTTTTCAGCTCCAAGCCAACGCCCGAGAATTATCAGTTCTGTAAGATCTGGTTCAAGGTACATCATCACCTGGGATCACGTGAAGGCAATGTCAAACGAGTCTGCCGTCGAAGGATACAAAGTAGGATAGCTGAAAACATTTTTTATCTTTTTGTGTGCTTTGTGTAGTGCATTTCAGAGACAGTGTTGAATCTTTGTATGCAATCAGACTTGCACACATTTGAATGCTGAAGGGGAAGGTATGCTCAGCAATTGCAGCCATCCAGTAGGCCTAGGGCAAAGCCAGTGGGCTTAGTCAATATGATGAGAAAGTATTAGGGGACTGAAGTTCATTTGGGTGGTAAATCATATTATGGGAAATTTCATAGAAAAAGCCTCATTTCCCATGATCACATTTATTGTCTGTTGGTTTACAATAATGCATGGAAAAGTTACACACTTAATAGTTTTTCCTTTTATCTGCATGCATTGTTCCAGTTTTCCTTTCCCATCTCCGTGGGGGTTACAGTTCCTGAAACATGAGTTTTTGAAGTCTGGGAAGGTAGACAAAGAGAAGGCACCTCTACTATCAGTAGATGCAATTACTCTGTAACCATGGCAAGTGTATATACTGACTATAAGGCATATAGAAAACTACAGCTATTAATTCCTGTTCAATGTTGCTACTTGCTTGGAGTAGGAAAATTCGTATCATATTCTTGATTTGCAAATTTTGATTGAGGAGTTGAACTCCTTCCTGGGAATTGCTAATAGTATTTCACAGAGAGATTATTTCAGGAAGAAATGGGATCTTTTCTAAAGATCCCACAAGACATGTACTATCCCACTTGGAATAGTTTAGCATCATTGAGAGTTAATAATAAAATTGCTAATTGTCTCATCTATGAAAATGTTTATAAATTTTATGTCAGAAAGCCCAGCTGAGTTCTCATATTTTTATTTTATGGTCTCTGCCACCCTGCATTGATATTCTCCATCACTTAATTACTTATTTTGAGTGTAAGTGCTAAAATTATTTTTCAAAAGGTAGCATAATTTTGTAACGGAAAATGAGACGATGTCCTGTCTAAATTCACCTATTCACCTTGTATAGATATGGAAAAAAGTTATATTAGCCACCAAGTTTATATATATATATATATATATATATATATATATATATATATATATATATATATATATATAAATGTGTTTATGTCTGTATATATATTGTTTCATATAAATAAAAACCAATACTTTTTCATTGACACACTGTACATACAGAAATGTACTTTCATGGAAATGTAGCATTTCAATAACTGTATTTTCCATGACTTCCCTAGGTACTTTACAGGCCAGATGGACAGCATGAAGGCAAGTTGTTTTCCACTGGAAAGCACACAATAGAGGTCCCAGTCCCCAGTGATGGTGAATATGTTGTTGAGGTGCGAGCACACAGTGAAGGAGGAGATGGAGAAGTAGCCCAAATAAAAATTTCAGGTGAGCAGATAACTTCCCTTTTGATTTGCCACACTCCTTGGAAATTTTGGACTGGGTGTTTTCCTCTTGCATGCTATTGAGAGATGGGCACACCTAAAATTGGAGAGGTAGCCCTTCAGGAGTGACTGAGATGAGAAAAAATATATCTTAAAACATTTTTGAGGACTCATAGCACACATACAGGACACTTCTGTAGCAGTCCAGGTCAATCCTGGAAGCACTGCCAATCTTCCAAATGCCAGAGTGGTTTTACTGGTTTCCCCTGGTTAGGCTGCCACTTCTAGTAATGCCCCACAATCATAACTACATGGTGAGGACCTCAGGATTTAGATGTCAGCTTGCAATAACCCCATAGTCCTAGCACCTTTTGCCTCTATCTCATTCTCTTGACAACTGAAAGGAAAAGGAAAATAATAGAGAAAAGGAGTGGTCCACAGTGATCCACAGATCACTTGCTGGGGAAGTTCCACTTCTCAGTGAAAAGGGGATCTGTGGCACAAAAATGATAAATAACAGTGAGAAACTCCATATGCTCTAATTCAGAGTGGTCTGGATGATTGGTAAAGGAGAGAAGGGACCGTGGCTTAGGATAATTCAAACTGGGCTCAATGTTCACTATAAATACAAGTTCAAACATGGTCTGCACATCTCCTTCCTGTTAGTTTTTTATCTTAAGTAGTTCCTTGGCACTGTTTGGTATGAAAGGGAATATATGAATAGACATCAAGGAATTGGATAGTGTCTTTGCAAGATTATAATTCCATCACTTACATTGTATTCTTGTCTTTTTAATTTAAAATAATAACTTAGGGAATAGAAAGGATTAAATATCAACAATATTGTTGTCACAGAAGCAATGCAATCATTACTGTGGTTTTTCAAAAAGAACAATGCTTATGCTGTATTATCTCTACTGTGAGGGCAGCTGCCCATGCCTAAAGGAGTGAACCACCCATCTGCAGGTTTTCAATAATATATGCTGCTTATATAATCTGGTGTGAGCTCATGCGTATCACCATTTTTGTTTGTATTAAGTTTTTATTTTGTGTGTGTTTTGTTCTAATGAATACCTGTACAGTTGACCTTTTCTGTGTAATTTTTTATCTATGTTTTTCTGGTTTGGTGTCTGAGCATTGTTGCCTTTTGTAGCTGTTGTTAGATTAAAGATTCTTTTTGTGACTAATACATTGTTTCCATTAAGAAATGTATCTATACTAGCCAAGGGACTAATCAACTGCTTAAAACACTGTGTGCCTTGAATTTCTCCTCAGTTACAGTAATCAGGTCTTAAATAATTCATCAACTTTTTTCTTCCTCTCTCCAGCTTCTGGTACTTCCTTTAAGACTGTAGATTCTATATATGCACTGTGTTCAACTCAGTTGTCTGCAGACCTATTCTTGCCTCCCCACACTTAACTACTTTCAGCATTATTCATGCAAGGCTTTCATTAGCCATTTATTACCATTCATGGGGCTATGAAATTATGTTCATCTTCTTTGTCCAATACCATCTCTAAACCCTTCCTGGAATCCTTACTTTCCAGGATACAGTATTTCATCATTTGCAGACTACCACCACAGTGTCATGTCTCTTTTTAACTTGGTGTTTAATTTTGCCTGTGGCTGCCACAAGGCACAGTTTGTTTGAATGGTTCAAGTCCCTGTGCTGTCTGAATTTTTATATTAATCTGTTATCTCTATTTGCCATTTTGGTTCCATAGGTGCTTACTTCTGCTGCTTTTGATATAAATATATGGATTGCATTCAATCTACAGCTGTTCAGTGTGGAATTGCACTAGAAATTCAGTGCCCATTCTTTGATAATTGTGGTTTGAAATCTGCTGCTGACTGAATTCTTAATCTATTTAGCATATGTGTTAATTTTGTGTACCATGTTCTATGAGAATATTTTGGGATAGTAAGTCAACCACTTAAAAAAAACAATCTGAAATATATTGTTGTATTATCATACACAGGGAAAATCACTTTTAATGTATTTTATAAGCTGCAAAAAATGTTTAGGCAACTGCTGTCTTCAGGACATGTCCCAAGTATCTTTGTGTCAAACATGTGTTACAACCTACCATTGGTGAGGTGCCAAGGGCCTTTGGGTCGCAGCTGGCAAATTACTTCCCAGACCAAAAGCATTGTGTCAGTGCAATGTCAAGCCCAAGCTGATCAGTCCTGCCAAGACTGACCTGTCCCAAGTATGCCTGTACAGAATTAGCACCACTGGGAGAGTTAGCAGCCTGCTAATGCTGATTTGCAGTTTTGCATTGAACTGTTTTCCCCACTGCAGACAAGTTCCCATCCATAAATTCTGCCATACACCAGCTAGAAAGACAGGGACTGTGTCTCTGGTGACCTTGGCAGAGACAGCATTCCCTGCACTCAGTTTAGGAAAGTTTGAAAAAGAGACAAAAGGCAAGGTAGTCTCTTTGGAACATGTAGTATACAGTCAAACAGGAAAGAATTTCAGGTTATTTCTAGGCTGCTTTTCCAAAAAGCAGAACAAAGTATAGTTTTAACGCCTACACATGGCAAATTATGTCTGCTAATTTTTATTCTTAAGGAAATCTTCCAGTAATGCATTAGGGTTTAGAATAATTACCCCAAAAGAATGATAGTTACTTTTTTTTTTTTTAGATTATGGTTTTTCTCAGAGAATTGCAAGGAAGAGAAGATGTAGCTTGATAGGAATGCATGTTGTGGTGCTTGACTGACCAACATGGAAGTTACATATTTACATGGAGATGTAAACAATTGCTAAAGCAAAACATAAGGCATCTTACCAAACTCAGAGAGGAGTATTGCCTTACATGACCTTAAGGCATCTGATTCCAGTGATTGCAAACCTACCTAATTTTGTGCAGAAGAGAATGAGGAGAATTAAGCAGCTAGGGCAGAGGTTCCAAATAGCCTATGTGACCAGGAATGGCAGGATCTTAAACAAGGAGTGTCTACAACACCCATGTGTCATCCAAGTGGGTGTTTCCCTGCTGTTCACTGGGTATCAAATCCAAAGTAATCTACACAATATGGCTGAGTTAGGTGTCTAAGCTCCCATTATAATCAGTTGTCATCTAGGGTGTAATTCAGAATGTTAAACAAAGCTTGTAGCATTTGAGATGCTCCAGTTTTCCAGGGACACCCTGGGACATCTCAAATGTTACATCCAGGGGCATAATTCTTAGAGGCATGACATGAAATGCAGGGGACCTGAGGCCTCTGGATAGGCAGGTTGTCTTGGTTTGGGAGAAATTTGGAAGGGAGCTTCCAAAGGGATGATTCCTTAAAGGGCAAAATTCAGCAGTTCTTCCCTCCACCTGTTCAGGTGATAAACTTCCTTCAAGAAAAGCAGAAAAATCTGTTTATTTAACAAGCAAAGTATTTATAAGCATAAAAAATGGTTAATATTAAACAATAAAATCTTTTGCTGTTTGAAGAGAGGGCAAATTCAGAAAGCCCTTCTGTAGTTCAGAGAGTGCCCTGTGGCTGTTTCTCGGCTCACTCAGTGTCTCTCAGTCCCTCTGGTGCTGGAATGCAATGTCCTGGGCCCCCAGTGGGCCACAAGTGTGAGCTCACAGTGTTTTTTCTGGGTTTTCAGTCCAGAGCAGGTTTGAACAGTTCTAGAAAAAGAAAAAGCCACAGTCTGGGGAACTTCTCTGCCTCAGCTAGCTAAAACCTAACTAAAAGCAAAGGAGAGTTCTCTCCTGCTCCCTGTCCATGCTGCAGACAATGCACGCCCAGAGAGACCTGCAGTTCTTGTCTCTCAGTTTTTGAATACAGCCCTGAAAAAATTCTACTGCTTTTCCTTCTCTCTCAGATCTATTTTTAAAGGCCCAAAACTTCTTTATGGGCTAAACAGATGAATGGGAATGTAATTCAGCATCATAAAGTCATCCCAGGACACAGGTGGAGGCCAGACAGGACACCAGCACACATCTTTTATCCTGTATTTCAAATTCAGCAGCACTAACTGGCCCTGAGGTCCTAACATAGGAGCTAAAATTGTAGCATGTTTTAACTAACATAATTACATTTGAAATTCAAATGGAAAAGAAACTAGAAGTAGATTTTATTTCTATCTCAATTCCTTGTTCCAGGGAAAAACCTCCTTTTTGTTTTCCTCATCCTCCTCCATCTCACAGAAAACCCAGTCACTTGCGAAAGGGGGAGGCAAATATCCTGCTTTCTCTCACTTTGCTCTCATGTAACGAGTCAGCTTCTATTTTATTGAGAGTGATACAAATGAAGTTTACCAAACAGCATCTAAAGCTATCTAGCACGCCTTTCTTTTTTGTGAACATCTTGAAATAAAAGTTCTTATCATAAAATAACTCTGTGTATATGTGCATTCCAGCAAGCAGCTGTAATCAGCCATGATCTTTTGTATTTTATTGCCAGTGCCTTTTGTAGAGCAAGGAGCTTTTTTTTTTAAGCCCATTATAGTAAATTAATGAGCTACACAATTTAAAATTCATTCTTGAGTTACCACAACCAGAAGAAGGTCGGAAAGACTTCTTTAACCAATGGAGCCTTTTTCAAACATTAATAATAGGCTTATCTGTTTCCTTTGAAATATAGTGAAGGCTGAGAAATTTTTTTGTTTCTTGCACGATTTTTGGACTGCAGTGCTTTGTCATATTACTAATATTAGTGTAATCAAAACAATCTTGCAATCAGTAGGAACTAAAACCATATGGTGCTTGGTTCTTTTTTCACTTCACTTGCATAACTGCACTGGCCCCAGTGCAGTTGCTTTATGCCAGAGTAAGGAAAAATAGAATTAAGCTCTCAAATTTTAAATATTTATCCAGGGTGGGAAAGAGGGGAGGGTTAATTTTCTTATTTGGATAAATATTGGATAAGAGAGGGAAATATCATACACCTTCAGCTTCACATGTGAAATCAGGTTAATAGTGGCATTGACAAAGAATGGTTTATGTATTGTCTATGCTTATAGCAAGAGAACAGAATTACAGTTTCTCTGCGTTCAGTGCACACACATATATATATACACATCTGAATTCCATTTGCCAGGGGCAAGTTTTAGGATCCTGAAATAGTATTTACTTTGAAGTACAGCTCTTTCAAAGGAAAATCTGTAAATTTTGCCTGTACTAATTTACACAATCCTTTTAATTATTTATCTTTTAATGTTTTCAATTACTATTTGAAAGGGGACAAATGTTTGTTGCACACATTAGTATCAAGTAAGTCAGGTGATCATTCACTTCTCGTGGGGTACAATCACAATCTTTTTATTGTGATTTGAAAATGCCCATCTGTTACAAAGATTGCTGTAGTAATCTAGAGGAGGAGAACACAGGTGAAAAATCATAATACTGAAGAAAACAGACTCTGCCTAGCTGGGGCATGACATCCTTTGTTCCTTCCTTGCCTTGGAACTTCTTATGCATCTGGTTTAAGAATACAGCAAAAAGCTTCCACTGAACTAAAACATTTCTGAAAGAGCTCTCCTCTAAAAGAAGAGTAACTTTCAAAATGCATTTGCTGTTGTCTCATGACTGAAAAATTAAGTAGAAAATACTCAAATGCCCTCTAACCTGGTACATACATATGCTTAAATCAATGTATTTTGTTCTCTGGTGTTTTTTGTGATTTTTCTTCATCATCACATTTCATTTCATCACAATTCTAATTTATTGGTATTGCCTCCTTCCAGGCCTTAGTTTGATTGAATAAGGTGACAATTCCATGCGTTGCAACATACTCAGTGATATAACAAGTGTTATCTTGAAAAGCCATATTCTCATTAATTTCAATTTTTTTCTCTTTTTCTTCTATTCAAACTCAAAAGTTGACAGATAGTGGAAATATTTTCATATCTACTTATGCTTTCTTAGTCTGCATTATCCTGTAATAATCCCTGTTTCCTTTTTTCCTTTCTGCAGTGACTTTAATGTCCAATTTAAGATTTTTTTTCAGCCTTGCTGAAGAGCAAGGTCAAATTGAAGCTGATCTGTCCTGTTGGACTAATTTATTTTCTTTGCTGCTTCTCAGTCCATTATTTTTATTGTCTGCATGCTTTTCGTGTTGCTCTCCAGCCCTGGGTGCTGCTTGTTCCCACTGAGCATTCCTTGTGGTGCTGCAGTACTCGGGGAGCAGAGGGAAGGAGGCTGTGCCACCATGTTGCACCTGAAGAGTTTCTGCTGTTTACCCATTGCACCCTGTGGCTTTTTAAATGAGGACTATTTGCAAGTCAAAAAGAGTGACACAGCTGGTATATAGTTGGGCTGAATTTATTTGTAAGAAAAATTTACAAATCCCTATTTTCTTGAACAAGGAGGAGTACAAATCCCTAGATATGCCAGCTGGCCAAAGAAGATCCTCTGCCTAGGTCCCAGAAGAATCTCCTCATGCTATTATTTGTTGCTTGCACAACTTTAAGAGTGTATTTTATAAAAAAATAGTACCAATGGTCTTATGCTTACTCTCCATGCAAAAGAATCTGTGATGAATATTAGTATATGTGAGGGAGAAGAGGGAGAAATAACCTGTGTTTGTTGACAGCTAGGTAATAACCCAACAACTGGAAATGTTCTGATTTTTCTTAGAGTCCGAGTCATCTTTTCATGTTGGCAGCCCTGGTCTGTGGCAGGGCTAGAATCAATGAAATAGAAGCCCCAGCTGCTGACAATGCCAAGGTTCCAGATGCTATTGCCAGAACAAAACAAAATGTTTCTTTGACAGAATTTTCAAGTAGGAGAGGACAGACTAACATCATGGGGTGGAAAAACCACCCAGACCATCAGCAGCAATTCAAATATATTTTTCTTAGGATAGTTGAAGCTATTGACCAGATGCACAGCAAACCTTAGCCCAGCCCAAAGCATGGGCAGGTGGACAGACAGCTTTGTTTCCATCCCATGCATCTACTCTGCTGCAAAAACAGTAAATCAGAGTTGTGAATCACTCCATAGTGCCTTTCTTGAAAGGTTTATGGCACAGACAAGAGGAAAATTTCCTCGTGCACAAACAAAGGTTTCCTAGACAAGGGAAGGTTGGATGCTTGATTCAGTAATGATGCCAGTGATGCAAGATAAGTGTATTATAATTAGTTCTGTTATTCTCCATTTTCCATTGATAGGGATAACAGAATTTAAATCATATCAGCTGATACTACCTATTTCTTTTGCAGTAGTCTTTCATGGAGACAGTATTTCCAGCTGGGACAAGAGCAATTTCTTTTCAATATCCAGGTGAAAGAACAACAAACCCACCTCTTTCTTTCACGCAGTTTGAAGAAATTATATTTTACCCCAATTCTGTTTTTCTGTTCTACCTGAGTAAATATGAAAACGCTGAGGAAACAGATACAAATGAAGCCTAACAGTTGATAAAGAAACTAATGACTGGAACAGGCAAAAATCCCTTCATTTTCTTCAGATGGCCTATTTTTTTCACACAGAAGTGGACAAACAGGCTCAAGGAGAAACAATATGAGAAGGCTTTGCAATCAACCTTCTTGTAGTAAAAAGGAGAGCTGAAAACCAGATAGCCCTAATGGAATATAGGTCCTTGGATCCTGGACCAAAAGGAGAGTATTATTTACAAGAGATAGAGTAGGAGTTTGGTCATTCTTTCAGAAAAAAAGAAATCTGTTTTGAAAAACAGTCACAAAGACAGACTGTCATGAAGGAGTTTTGTTTGAAGAATCATCAGCGAAGGTATCAGCAAAAGCAGATTTAATGTAAAAATGAAGGTACAAAGTTTGTTGGTAGGGTTCACTCTTCTGCTTACTAGATGAACAAAACAAATAGAGAAAAATCAGAATAAAATCTAAAATCAATCAGTCTAAAACTAAAATCAGCCTAATATTATCTACATGGAGGCAGGGAATGGAAAAAGGTGTGGATGGGGAAGGGTGAAGATATAAAGGAATAAGGGAGACTCTCTGGTTGTTTCAAGGGGACCCCCTTTACCAAACTTAGCCTTCAACTTGACCAACAATTTAGGCCTGGAGTTTTTAGCTGCACTTAAACTTAACAGCACTTAATCACTGGCCTAACTCAAGCAATTTAAGTACAGGTTCTGTAGAATTTACTGTAAACACTACAGTAACTCTCTCATAGGCCTGACTTAGGAATCCAAAATACTTGAGAATCTGAGAGCAGCATTCACAGTGCGTTTGCTGTGGCACATTCCCACTCACAGGCACACAGACCTAAAGGGGTGTGTGAATAATTCCCATTGAGCTCAGTGAAGAGCTCCTGTTGAATGCATTTGCATCTTCTCCACTGGCAAAGGGTTGATCCTCAAGGAGGGGGATTATCAGCCCAGGCTGTGTCCTTGGCATTCATCAGCAGTCCTCTGAGCATGGCAAACTTGAGAGTTTGCTGGCTCTGAGAGGCCCCACTCAGAGGGAGGTTGCAGCTTGCTGTGGTCTGGGACAGATCTCAAAGGTCCTTTTTTTCACAATGAAGTGACACTGATGTTGGGAAAAGGGCCAAAAATATCATATATAAAGATAAGTAAAATTTAAAGAAAATAATGATGTAACAAATTGTCACAAAGGCTTAAGAAATACATCACTGTTGGAACTGTTTTAATGTATGTTTTGTTTAGGCATTGATTTTATTTCTTTTGAGTATATTTGGAAGACTTGCATACTGTTCAAGATGACAGTAAAATTTAGACTCTCCTTTCAGAAATGTGAAAGTTTCATCCTGGATGTTATGGGATTGAGATGGCAACAAAGAATTTAAAATAATAATAGAAAGCTGTGGATTAGTGGGACTTTACAAGGAGTTCCTGTGGTACATAAAGATGTAGCTGAAGGAAAATCTATCCAGCAGTTCTTCTTTTCATTTACTTAGACAGATGAACAACCACTTGTGAGAAAGGCTTCTGAGAACAGGAGACAGGAAAAAAAGTTAGGTTAACTGCATGCATCCCATACAGATTTTATTTGATGTTAAACTACATTCTGGCTGCATGTTTCTCTAGATAGTTTGGACCTAAACTTAAACATTGTCAGCTGGAGGAATTATATACCAGATAGTAGTAAAGCCCATGCAAGATTTCACTATTTTTGCCTGGGACTGTTGGGGAAAAAAAAAAAAGAACAACAAAAAACCCAAACCAAAACAAAAAGAAAACAAAAAAAAAACCACCAAAAAAACCCTACCAAAACCCAAACCAACCAAACAAAAAGACAAAAATACCCCAAAGCAAAATATAACAAAAAAAAACCCCAAAAAAAACCCACCAACACCCCCCACACACACACACACAAAAAAAAAAAAAACAAAAACCAAAAAACAGCCAAATTTAAGGGCATGTGTTTTGTTTATTTAAAAGAAGTGAGGACTCTTGATAGTAAGTTCACACATGGTATATTAGTGGTAGTTGGGTTGTGTGATGCTGATTTGGTTTTGACACTGATTTTGATGGCTTTAGTTTGCAATTGCTTGAACACAAAATGCTGGTTAGCAGGAGAGATCCCACATTATAACACTGAGGAGAGAAAAAAACTTTAGGCACTACGTATATCCAGCTCATACCTGGCCAGACTTCAGAGGGAGCCTAATAATCCTTCTCTTTTGATTTACATCCACATATTTATTTGTACACTTCATTAAGTCTTTATCTGGCATTTCTCTAGCTTTTAAAGGTTGCTAGAACTGACAGATCACAATTGCATTACTACACAGAATTTTAATTCTCTTAATTCCTGTAGTCTATTCTTAGGCAAAACTTTTTTTAACTTTCATTCATGAGTTACAGGAGTGTACTGGATGTCATGCAATGGCAAATAGTGTTTCCAGTAAAATATGGATCCTTACATGTAGGTCAGTAATCTAACAAGAAAGAAAAAGATGATCTGCTTAATGTGCATTTATCCTGCTAATGTTCTGTTAATGTGCTGTCCAAGGATAGGACTTGCTTTATTTAAGAAAGCTGGTTAATATATCTCTGCAACAGTGCCTAAACCTTGTAAGGAACCACTATAATGAGGTGAATTACTAACTATTCTGGAGCCAGTAAGCACATCTCAGAGGAAGATTTATTATTCCTTTTTCTCTGTGGAACAGCAGCATGCAAACAGATGTTTCCTCATACTTGCACATCATTCAACTTTACTCAGCAAACTTTTTGTCTTGTTTTTCTCCATTAGAAGCATTCAAAATATTTATTTGTGTCTTTCCAACTGCATTATCCTGGTCTGACAAAAGCAGAATACATTTTCTGTGGATATTCTTAAACACAAAACCTGTTTTTTCCCCCTATGGCTTCATTCATTAACTCTACTTTGTTATTTAAGAATAAAAATAAAATATTTATGAGCCTCATAAATCACTAAAAAATAAGATAAATATACCCCTGTACTTTCACAGTTTTTCATGCTGTGGTTGTTTTTAGGCCTGCTGAAATCTCTGCTGCTCAGTTTGTGCATTACCTTCTCAGTATGGTTTTTCTTCATTTAACATTTTCTGGAGAGCTGTCCAGTGAGCCTGTCCAAGCCTCAGGACCTTCAGCACCAGCTGCAAGCACTTCTGTGCTAAGTGCTCAACAGCAGTAAGCTGGGTCCTGCACTGCCCATCTACCACCCTGGTATAGACAAGCTCTCTCTGGGGTGAAAGAATAGCCAGTTCTCAGGCTCCTTTGGCCCATCTCCAAGACTGACAGCCAGGCACAGTTTGGCTGGGTTGTTTTCTCATATAGATGCTTCTTAGAAATCATCTTAGGGAGCTGGACCATCGCAGCACAAACCTCTGAACAATAGCAATTCTTATTTCTGTTTGCCATAGTGAGTCATGTAAAGTTTGTAAGCCGTAGATTAATATTTTATGTCTTAAAATATTTGTTTATGAAATTCCCTTGTGACTTTAACAGACATAAATGCCACACTGCTAGAAGTTGGCCATCTGGACTTTGTAGTCTGGCAGGTAAACAAACGGACCAGACTCTTTGACATCTCTCAGATTATTGCTGTTCTTATGAGCATTAACATTTCCAAAGGTGTCTCTTTGCTTTGTCACATTTCAAAGACTCCATTAATTTTGTTTTCACATGCTTAAATATTTATTTTGACCTTTTGACTCCTGGTATAATAACCTCCTGCTTGTCAGACTGGCCAAATCAAAATACACTGATGTGTCCTGAATGGCCTTGTTTCTTGTATAAACATGCTGCATGAACGTGCTGCTCTTGCAGAACAAAAGAGTGAGTCCTCCGCCCTACTGCAACAAATCTCTTTGTCCATTTCAGATTATTCATACAGGTTGGGGCTGTGCTGAGATATGCCACCTAGTTTCCAGCCTCCATGCTCTGGACATTTAAGACCAAGTGAGACCAATGCTGTGTTGTTTTCTGTTCGATGCACAGGTGCCGCTGTTGGAGTACCAACTCTGCTCCTGGTCCTAGTGGTGCCTGCCCTGGGTGTCCTTGCCTGCTCGGGATTCTGAATGTAGCTGGATTCACCTTGTCCTCCACATAACACAAAGGATTCCCTTTGATGATGAGGACCACGATTCTTTTTGATTCCTGTGTCACCATCCTAAGCCAAATAAATTACACTTTAAAAAGAATTACCCTACCAATTTCCTACGAACTTTAAGAGGACTGAGGCATCCAGGAACTCCTTCATGAAGTAAATCGACTTTTGAACGGCTAAGAATTTTTAACTTGTTTCAATATGCCTTATAAAACACTTATGCTGATCTGTGACAGTTGCATGATTCGGTCCAATGGGGCAAGTTACAGTGTTAAAACCCAATAACATAGGCTGTACAGTGAAAGTAAAATCACCATACGTAGGTGCTTTAACTTGAATAACAAATTGTGAAATATAATAGAGATTGAAATGTTGATTGTATGTGATAAATGTAAGAGTACTACGTCTGTCTGTACTATCCTATATGTTTTGTGTACTGCATATTTTTGAATAGCCCCGCCATCATTTATTGGGATTACTGGTTTTTAGAGAGACAGTCAAAGCAAAAACATTTAATTATTTAGAGCTATATTTCTTGAGGTAATTGGATAGAATTTGAAGGAATTGAAATAAAAGTGATAAGGATTTTTTTTGTTTTAAATATGTTCAGAACACCCGAGCATGGATAGCATGCTCAGCTTAAAGGAATTTACCTGTGCTTCACTGACCCGAGATTTATTATCTTCTTTTCTTAAAAGAATTCTGTTGAAAAACTGTGTTATGGTAATTGTTGCTGGTTTTGGGAGTCAAATGTCAGCTTTCAGGGAAGCAGCGTAATGTATTGGTTTTGATTTAGTCTTATTCCTATTGTTATTATTAAGGTAGCAATATAACACTTAGGAGTTTAGGGATGAAGTCCATGCTAACAGCCAAGTGGACCATGAAATGGTAGGAAACGTATGTTATTTTTTGAAGTGAAAAGATTTAAAATATAAAAAAAAGAAAAAGATTTACAATAAATGGCAAAAGCAGAGTAGCACAGTAAAAAAATAATTATATTTACATTTTTATGCTGCAGACACCAGGTGTTACCTTCCTGTATTGAAGGCATACATTTGGGAGAACTATATGCTTTTTCAAGAACTTGATATTATTCTAATGTTCATAGTGTTGTAAATAAGAGTTTTAAAGTTCTGAGACCATTTCTCTATTTGACAGAGTACTGGATGATCCAACTGTGTGTTAGTACGTGAAAGTCAGATCCCAACTGTTAGTCAAAGCTACGTGTTTACTATGGCCTTTTCAAAATGGGAATCTATTAGAGATAGAGAATGTTTTTGTTCTGACTGTGTCTAGGGTGTTTCAGTGCTGGGTTTCTTTGTTGGTTTGTTTGGGGTTTTTTAAGTTGTTAAAGAAATGCACATTCCTTTCATTTTCCATGGGATGCTGGGAATTAGTTTGAGTGTGAATGATGAAGAAACACAGTGATGTTGAATCAGCTGGCTCAAGTAATAGTGCAATGTCTGATGCTTCAAGAATTATAAGCTTTGAATCATATTTTATTAGCACAACCTTGCTAGCTACTTAGAGATAGATTTTATCTTTTTAGAACTGATACTGTAGAGGTCCATAATAATATTTACATGAAGCAAGAATAGGTCTATTAATAATTTACACCCCTTTCTTTTATTTGTATAATTTTGTACTATATATTTACATGTAAAAGTGTAGAGTCTTCATTAATAAATATCAATAATATGGTTTTAGTTTAATTTTAACTATTTGTTACAAGATGAAAATTTTTTAAATAGGCAGAAGTGATACTCCCCTGTAGAGGAATGTCAAAGTGTCAAACACTACTGAGTTTCATAAATTGTATAATTATTTGAAAGAGAAATGAGCTGTCTTCATATGTAAGAGACTTATATGCTGTAAGCCTTCTGTACAAAAAAAATGTGTTTTATTGTGCTTCATTTGGTTTTGTTCTTTTGCAGTATGACTCATTTTTATATAATATACAACCACAAGTACATCTTTTGCCAAATGCATGATTGCCTTTTACTTTTCTAATACATGGTGTAAGAAGCAAAACTGTTTCATTTTTGCATGGAAATGACCTGGGAAGGAAAGCCACTTCTCTTTTTTTAAATCAGCAACGTGGATGAGGTAGGTGTCACATACTGATCAGATAGTTGGAGAATTTTCTGTTTCACATAATTGTGTAAATTTGACTGGGACCTTCAGCTTCAAATTGTTGTCAAGAAAAACTAACTAATGTATCATCTGCTTTAAAATGCGAGGTTCTTAATTAAAGTTTATATAGATAGACATATTTGTTGTTTCCTTATATTTCAGGAAAATTGATATTGCTATTATTTGATACTGATGAATATTGAACTGGTTTTTTAGTTACTTTTTATCTTTTCTTTTCAAATGAGTAGAACAGGACTGTGCTTTGTCCTTTTTATGAATGAAAAGTAAATGACAATTAAATAAATGTATTAATGTTACTCAAAGTATTATAACTGTCTTTTGAATTGGAGCTTTCTAATTTCATAACAGCAATGTGGTCATTTGTGATAGTAAAGGTGTGCATAGAATGAAGTCCTGTGTATCCCTGCCCTGCCTTCCTGTGACTATTGCTGGATTTTAAGAGCTTTTCTGCATGATTTGCTTTGATTATAGGTGATACAGATAGAAAGGATCTCCTAAAATCAGTAAGAGAGAGCATCCTGACAGCTTTTCAGCATTTTTGAAATCAAGAGATAACTAAGGAGAGTATTTTTTCAGGTAACATTTTCTATTTCAGGAGATATATGTCATGATTTAACCCCAGCCAGCAACTATGCCCCACACAGCTATTCACTCACTGTCTGATCATGAGTGGAGAGAAAATCAGAGCAGTAAAAGTGAGTAAGCTCATGGATTGAGGTAAAGACAGTTTAATAGGAAAAGCAAAAGCCATGCACAGATGCAAAGCAAAACAAAGGATTCATTCACCACTTTCCATGGGCAGGCAGATGTTCAGCCATCCCCAGGAAAACAGGGATACAGTATGGGTAATGGTGACTGGGAAGACAGATGGCATCACTCTGAATGTTCCCCACTCTCTTCATCTTCCCCCAGCTCTATATGCTGAGGCTGGTGGCCTACGGACTGGGATATCCCTTTGATCATTTTGGGGTCAGCTGTCCCGACTGTCCCTTCCCAACTCCTTCTGCACCCTTCTCCATTTCTTCCAGAGATGATTCACTTGTCTTTTTAATTTTTCTACCACTAATTCCTTTTGCTTTGCCATTTAAAAATTATTCTTGTTTTCAAAAACAGAAGAAAGGAGTGAATGCACAAAAGTCCTCATCAGTGGAAAATAAAAAATGGTGTTCACATCTCAAAGAGAAATGGCACTATCTTTTGTTTTCTTGCCAGGCTAACACATTTGTCTTTTACCTCCATACCGATTAACCAAGTCTAAAGAACATAATGAAAACACACTTGAAAAGTACGTCCTCCACTTTAGTTGGCCTTAACTCTCGTTTATTCTCTTGATTAATGAATGATGCTGGAATTTGTTTTTATTCTCCAAAACACTGAAAGTTCATTATTTAGGTGGTAACTTCAACAGGCAACCCCTGGTGAGCACTGATGGTTGGATTCTTCTGGTCTATATTTAAATAGTCGTGTCCTTAACACCTGATGCTTTTGGTCTTTTACTGTGTTGTCACAGCCACCAACTGTCTGCTTCACAAAAAGTTATGACATAATTTCTTTCTCTCAAAGTAGGCGGCAAACAGGACAGTATGTAGTATCATCTGCTGGCAAAAAGACAAATCCAAACAGAGAATACAAAGATACTGACTGGGCATCATCCCTTCCTCGTGGCTGTCATGGTGCAGCTATTTATCTGTGTCACCACTGTCCTTCAGTTATTTGATGCTTGCAGAAAACAGCACATGGAGACGTGTTTCCATTGCACTGAGATAGTCCAGCTCCAGCCAAATTTAGATCCTTTTTCGTGGCATGCAGCTCCAAGTGGGCACATGCCATAGGGGTCATTGCCTGACTGCAAGCTGGTCTTAAATCCTTCAGGAAATACCCAGATGGTGTACATGGCCCCAGGGGCACTGGAGAGCACACAGGCAAGAGCTGTTGTCCTCAGAGCACAAAGCTTAGCCCAGACATGGAAACAGCACCCTGGCCTCAGAAATGATACATCCAGCACAAGCCACTGCATTCTCCTCAGTGGGAGGAGAGAAGCAAATATCTTCCAGCATAAAGGTCCATATGATGTGAACAGGGAGGATTTCAACATCCAGTGAGTCCTGAAGTGAAAGCCTTTGGGAGTGCACAGCAACTTGGACCCATGTGCCAATAGCTGTGCTAGCAACACATTGACGTTAATTTCTGATTCTCACAGGGAGAAACACATAAAAAAATACCAAATTCCCAGAGGCTCAGGTAATTCATCCCATCCAGATAGCTCTCTTTGAATGGCTGCCCTGCAGCATGGTAGCACTCATGGGACATGGTAGGTGAATTGGACTGGTGGAATCAAATGGTGTTTCCAAGCTGCTCGAATCTAGTGCTAACCACACCATTCATGAAGCGCTGTTCATGGCCAGCACTTCTCCCAGGACTGGTTCTCAGATGGCACAGCCCTGAGCCCCTGGCAACCACTTAGCAGTGGAGGAGTCTGTGCCCCAGGGTTGGCACTACCAGCTGCAGGTTGGGTTTGTTAATTTTCAGCTTAAAATCTTCAGGGTTACTGTAGTTTCCACAAAAGCTTAGTCCTTACTATTAATTTATCTCTATCTGCAATTTAGAAGGGAGTGGAGACATGCACAGGACTTTAGGGAAAGACTCCCTGGTGAGGCTTTTGTGCTTCAACATTAAGCTGCTATTATTTGTCTTGTGAGTTTATGATAAGCCAATAATATTCATGAAGTCGTACATTGTTTTCTCTGCCCAGAAGGTTTTTAGCTATAGATCCTGAGAAATCAGCATCTGTCAGATCTCTGTGACAGGACTGAAGCAGTTAATTATGGATCCTTATTTAACTGTACTCTAACAGAATAATGCATATCAGACTCCCTGTGGATCTACCTGCAGCTCAAAGAGCTGCTGAAAATCAGCCAGTTCTCCGCTGTGCTCCTCTGACAGAGCAACAGAGCACCCAAGTACCACTGCAGGCCTCTGATGTGTGTCCCGAAGCCAAGGTGATGACATCAAATCACAAGACTCTTCAGCCAGCTTCAGTACCTGATTTATCACTGGTAAAAAGCTCATGATGTAATGATACAAAAGGGTCTACAGAGGGTGAGTGTATTTATAGATGTGAGCCTTGTGCAAGTAGCACACTGGGATGTAAAGCGTGCACTGGGGTTGTAACATAATCTGACAAAAATTAATACCTCAAGCAAAAAAAAAAAAAAGTCCAAAACAATAGAGAGGAGCTCTGCAGATTTTTGTGGCAGCTTTTATACAGACAGGTTAAACTTTGTGCTCCAAGAGCCAAGGAAGTGCACACAGAATGACTCCACTGGGTTCTGCTCAGCAAAGGTTTGTCCTCAACCTACAGCACTGACTTGTGTGATGCTGCAGAGGTGATGACTTAGGCAGCAGTACAGGAGAAGAGGGTAAAACAGTTCTGTGTAAGTAAGGAAGGAACCAATAATTCAAACACTCAAGACTGAGCCAAACATGCTAATACAAATGACCTAGAAAATTGCATTAATTTTCACTGTTAGTAACTGTGTGTTGGCATACAACAAAAGACCCTGCTCCTTTGGGGATTATTGATTCCAGGAGGCAGGAAAACAGGATGTTTTTAAACATAGAAACAGCATAATCACTGGCTTTATCTTCTTCTAATCAGTACTGAGGAAACTAGAAGCCTTTACTCTGTAAGGATCACAGGGCACAGGGGGCATGAACTTAGTTAACACAGTTTATTTCCCTGGTTGGCATCTTCCAGGATGTCCTTGCTGCACTTTGATAACCTGGTGGCTTCTGGCCAGTGCTCTCCCAGCATTCAGCCTTTCAGCAAAGATAAACAAAAATGGATATTTCCATGATCAAAGTACTTATACTTGTTTGCTTTCCTGCTTTTCCTCGTTCACTTTCCCCTTTTCCCTTCCTCTTTTCCTTCTCTCAAAAGAAAAACTGAATAGCAACTTGAACACTGGTAATAAAAAACTATCACTAGGGAATATCATGACTAGTTGAGCTCTGAAAAAAGGAAAAATCCCTTAACGACTATCCAGGTGTCCAAGGGATTTTGCAAGCACTCAATTTCACGGACAGTTCTGGTACAACAAAGAGGTAGGTGAAACTGCCATGACTTTTAACTCCATCAAGCCCTGTGCAGGCTTCTTCCCAAAGCTCTGAATCAGATTTGGAGCATCAAGGATATATTCCAGTGATTTAAAAAGACTTGGCATCAGTGCCAGACATCTTAAAGGACTTGAAGCCATGTGCCCTGAAAACTAAACTAAAACACATGTGTTAGCATTACCCAATGAGCAACCTGCAATTTCTAATCTAGTTTCATAAAGAACACGATAGATATTTGGATGCCAGTATTTATTCCAACATACATCATAGCAGAATGGGGGGATTATGCCTAAGTTTGTCTTTGTGTTGAAGGACAAGGTGTTTTCATCAATATTTACGTGCTATGGACAACTTATTCCACCCCAGCTCAGGTACCTCTGTGTTTTCCCCTATGTCCTACCTCCGTGATACCTCCCCTGTGTCTGGGGAGCCAGCCAGGCAAGCTTCAGTGAGCCATTTAGCTCTGGGACAGGCTGATCACCCTCACCTGTGCTTGTGGCAAGGAGAGCTCACTCAGCTGTGCTCATTGCTGAAGCTAGCTGGGAACACCTGGGTGACTGGCTACCTCCTAGGGCTATAAAGGAAACTGAGGGAGACTGTGTGCCCCAAGGGAGGTGCCAACAGATGTGTTTTGGTTTTTTTTTTTTTTTTTTTTTGTTTTTTGTTTTTTTTTTTTTTGCTTCAGGATCTTGAAATGTGGGAAAATTTGGATTATTAGTGAAATACTTGAACTTTATTATACCAGAAGTAAAATCCTGTGGGATGTCTGCTCAAGAGAAGATGAGTTTGTACACAGAGGAACCTTAGGGCAAATGAAAGGAAGGAGTTACTACTGTGGAGTACACCACTGGAGAAATAAGAGACTGAGAAGTAAAAAGATTCTTTCTAATGGTAGCATTAGAAAAGCAAAGCCTTGTTGACAGTATTAGCTTCTCAGGAATTAATGAACTAGAACTACTGTGAGAAGAATTGCATATAAACTACGATAAGGTTGGTGTTATGCCAAAAGCTGTGATGTCTATTGAGAATTAGTACAAGATCAAACTCCAGGGAAGTCAGCTCCGTTTCTGACCTTTAAAAATGCAAGAAAACACGGGATGAAAAAATCTTATGAGAAAGAACATCTGTAAAAATACAATGGGAGATCTCGCATCTAAGTAGATACTTTTCTAAGTGACAAATATATATATTTATGATCATTATTTTAAGTTTTTCCCTTTTCATGTTTATTTGTAGAAAGTGGTGGTATCTTTTCTGATTTCCATAATCCTGATTTACTAAATAATAGTTTTTTCACTGGCCTAGTGTTCTCTGATGACTTCTTAGGATAAATATGAAAAAATAAATTACATCTTGCAGCTCTTCATCCCATGAGTAGATACTGACAGGACCTGTAAGTTAATTGTGTATCCAAACGGCTGAAAGAACTGTGTACAGGGATTAAATAGTAGCTATACTGAATATATAATCACCTTGCTTCTCTCTGGTAGAACTGCAAGCAAAATCTAGATAAATCAAATGTACCCTTCATTAAGGACACGTGAAAAAGCATTATGTGGTTTTTTGACAATACCCATTTAAAATATCTTTCATCATTTTTTTACTTCCTTTGGCTCCTACCAGGAAGCCTCCATTATTTTTCCTTCGTAAAGTGCATGCTCAACCAGAAGCAAAAAGTAAGTAACTTATTGAAAAAAAGGAAAATAAGTAAAATATGTAGAAAGAAGATGTTAAAAAGCATCCTTCAATTATGGATTCTAATGTTTCTGTCCATTAAGGATCAAAAAGTAATTTTCTGTAATGGATATATTAAAATTAACTCTCATTACAAGCTGATGACTGCCAGATGTTAATAAACTATTTCTAAATGCTTATCATTAGGTATAATAATGGCTAAGCACAGAGAGCTAGGGCTATATTCTCTTTAAAGAATAAAGCATGATCATAGAATGGCTCGGGTTGGAAGCGACCTTAAAGACAGTCCAGTTCCAACCCCCCTTCGTGAGCAGACACTTTCCACTAGACCTGGTGGCTCAGGGCCATAAGAAAGCAGTTGATTTCTACCAGACAATAGGAGGGCAAACCTTCACTTTGGCCCAGGGTAGTGTAAGAGCTGTCATGGGAGCCTTTCCACCACATTTTGTAACCAGTGTTGCACCTACAGGTAGACTAATTTCTTGGCTAAGCCTCCATCCACTATTTATTTGGTCAATGCCTGTATGCTGGATCAACTGTCAAAAAAAATCAACCTTTATAATGATTGAGCTGAAGGGGAAAACTAGCACATTTTTACTCTATTCATTGCATTATCAATTTGAAAAATCCTTCCCAGAAGGACAGCACAAGACCTGATCCTGCCTGAAGACATTTGTGGCAGTTACTGACTATAATAACAGCAGACTGGGACTGAGATTGCTTGTGGAGGATGCATACACCAGAGGTATAAAAGAATTGCTTTCCTCTTTAGAATATTTATTTTCTAAATGCTGTGCTATTTTTATGAATCTCCTCCCCTTTTTTTTTTTTTTTATTTGTCATTGTAATGTCCCAATCTGTGCACCACAAGCTCTTTCTGGGTAAGTTAAAAGTCACAAAGGAGTTCCTAAATTTTCATTTTTGCCCTGCTGCAATCCTTGACAACATGGAGGCGCAGGAGAAACCTTGAACCTAACTTCTCTCCTGTAATGTGTATCAGGGCCGTTCATTTGTCAAACCCTGGTCTATTTAACTTTGCAATGAACTCAGTAAAGCTGGCTTTCATTCCAGCTTGATTGAATCTACCCAAGAGCCAGGGAAGCTGTCATCCCAGTTGACACCTTGCAGAGCCTCACCTGCAAGGCTGGGGAAGCCTTTGCCCTGCTGGCCACAGCTGAGGTTCTTCTTTACCTCCCTGTATACTTCTGTAGGAAGGGAGAAGCTACAACTGCACAACAGGGAACAAAACAAGGCTGAAGCATCAGATTGCCATTGTTACTGGGAGAGAACGGGGTTTGTTTGGCATTTGTCCAGGGAACAACAGGCAAAGCTTTCCTGGGAAAGGTCATCATCCCCCGTTCTGGGAACTCTTCCTTGTGGGCAGCAGCAGCAAGCAGGCTCAGTCCATTGGCTGTGTCAGTAAATGAGACAAAAAGAGCGGTCTGTGTTTTCAGCAGAAGGAGAATTAGCCATTAGGGCCTGCTTTTTCCTCCACTGAAGCTGCTACCCCCACAAGATCTGCACTAGAAACAGCTCTGCACATCCACAAGTACACTGACATCAGGGAGCAGCTTTCATCAGCTTGAAATCTCCTTACCTTGGTAGCCCAATGCCTTTCAGTTGTGCTCAGATCTTCGATTTTCTCATGTATGGTTAATGAAATTTAGCAGCTACACATTCTTATGGAAACCATTAAACCACACATGGAAAATCCAATTTTCTATATCATTTTCATTGGTTTACAATGTCTTAAAAGAGCTAAAAGAGTAAGTGAGCATTTAGCTGGAATAATTTTTTAAACCAACTGCATTAATTTCAGTTCTGCATTTTCTGTTTGCTCCTTTCCTCTGCGTAAAATTTCTCTCCTTGTTCTTTCTTTGGATCAAGTACAACTGGCTGAGCTTAGAAGGTATGCTAAAGACCTGAACAACATGACTGACTTGTTTAAATCCAGTCCTCAAAGTCTAACAACATCATTTTTCTACTTGGGGCTGCTCAGGTTTCCAGGTCCTTCTGGAAAGATGGGCAGGGGCCTCTGAGCAACAGCTCTGGCCAGTGAATGCCAAGATGCCTCACACACCACCCTCAGACAATAGCTGGGAATGGGAGGAATGCATAATTTTTCCTGTCACTGCATTGGTCAATATTCCCCCAATCTGTCACAATGACAAATATGTTTGGTGGATTCTTTTTTCTTAATTGCTCCGAGTTTCAGATCACAACTCCAACTCCCCAGGGGACTCAGCAGGGTGCTGACCATTGCCATTGTTGTGAGGACTGGCTGTAGTGATGAGCATCATCTTTCCCCCTTGGGAAATTGGCTGCACTAGGAGAAAGGGAAAGGGAGGGCAATGGATGCTCACAGCAAAGAGGAGACAGTGAGTCACGAGACACAGCTTTCAGGCACTGCTGGGCTGCTGGGGGCAGGCTGACACTGCCCAGACGTGGCTGCTCCCCTTCTGAGAGGCACAGAGGGTGCATTGCCCTGGCCTAGGCTAAAACCTCTGTCCTTCTGCTCTGTCCTTCCTAAAACATCCTCTAAACTGAGATTGCCTGCTACCTAACTGGATGTGCAGGGGTCCAGACGTGGGATGGATGGGAAACAGCCTTCCCAGCTGAGAAAGGATTCTAGCAGCCAAAGTCCTTGCAAAAAGGCAGTGCTTTCCCCAGCCAAAACTGCTTGCTTCTCTCCAGCTAGGCAGGTGCGTCCTCTGCATCTCCCTCCACACGGGGTCCGATGAGCTGAAAGCCAGCTTTTCCAGCTGTGACACAGGGGGGACTCAGGAGTTTGAAATTCACCAAGGCCTCAAAGTGGCTCATTAATTTGTAGGATGATGTCAACAAACCGTGTTTATGCCTACTGAGAGAAATCAGACACCTACCAACTAAAGAAACAGCTAAGCAATGCTTTTTTGAAGATAGCAGTGGCGCCTAACTGGTGGGATCAGGCACCTACATACCTTTGAGGTACTCGGCCAAGGAGATTAAGTGACTTGCCCACGGTCACACAGGAAATCTGTGGCAGAGCCAAGAACTCTTGATCCAACTTTCAAATTACTTAACCGCAAGATTATCATTCTTCCATGTATTAAATTATTAATTCTGATGCTTGTCAGGGAGCCTGAGGCATAGGACGGGTGCTTATTAATTGGAGCCAGACACATAAACATGCACATTGATTTATGTATTCATATATTTAAAACTGGATGAAAGAACTATCTGGTATCTCATTTTGGATCTCTCTTTAGTCACTCACCTCCTGGTTTACATAGAGTTGAGGATGCACTGGAAAACAACCAGTTTCCTCCCATATACGGAGCACTTGCTTATGGGCCTATACATGCCATAGGATTCATTGGAAGTCAGGGAGTTTGTCTTCACTGTGTATCATCCATGCATCATCCCAGTCTGTCTTTCAGATTTAGACATTGCTGTCACACATTCCTGGCCAGGGCTTGTTTCTCCATTAAGCCAATGTGGCAACAGTCAATTTTGTCTAGTCTGGGTTTAGTTCAAGTGCTTGTAACACCTGCAGTTCTTTCGCTATTTTTTATTCCCTTAAGAAACTAAAATAGAAAATATCCAGGGAAGATGGAGAACAGTAACACTGACAAGGCTTAGGCACTGGACTGGGATGCCTGCATAGAGAAATAAGTCTCCCTCTCCTCCTGCAGAGTCAGGGGACGAGGGTAACACCTCTGGGGGTGACTCAGAGAGGAGCCTTGGATATACGCTCTGACTTGCCTGCTGGGGGAGACGCTCTGTCTGCACTGACTATCAAGGCAGGCCAGGAAGGCAAGGCTGGCAAATGCAGGCATTTAGGCATTCAAATATATATGCTTTTAATACATTCCTCACACCCTGCACACCTCCTACTTATGCTTGAGGTACAGTGCTGAGGACTGTGGAAATACTGGATTTCCATGAGATGTTGTACTCTGAGCTGATACGCAGATAGAGGGGGATAAGCCATCAAGATTAAACTTACCTGTAATTATGTTCTTGTGAACAGCTAGAGCTGTGCTCCAGTTCTGGTCTCAAGAAAAAGAGGACAGTCAAGGCTTTCTAGCATCTAACCAGAGCCTCCCCCATCGTCTCCCAGCAAGAGTCGAACACCAGCCACATGCTGGGCAGGGAAGGGTCATCACCGGGGAGCATTCCTGAGGCAGAAGGTTTTAAGGAAAGCAAAGCTCAGGTGTGTGAGACCAGAGCTGAATTTATATCTTAAACTACGGGACTGTAAACCTCTGCCAGCTGCAGTTCACTGTGTCGCAGTCCCCTCCACAGCACATCCTTACAAGCAATCAGGAGCTGTATGTGGTCTCTATGCAACATAAGTCACTTATCTTAAAATATCCAGAGGCCATGTATTTTGGGTTTAAGCTGTGTTTTCATCAGATTATAGCAATCAGATAAGTAGGTTTGGTAAACCAGGTTGGTGACTTTTAACTTGTGTAACTTGGTAACGAGTTACATATCTGGGTGTTTGTCATTAGTGTTTTACAATGGTATGGGAGCACTTCACCATGTGTAATGGATTTCAACCTGCAAATGTTCAGTAATGCAAGGAATTAGAATTATTATTCCTCATAGATAAGGGCCTGAAAGGCTTAAAAGTATGGGAATTACTTCTACAAGGTGGAGATTGTATTTTGTTTTCCCTTACACAGAAGGATAATAAAAAGTACCTCTTATATACACATGGCCTAGAATATCTCTTCCTTGTGCAGCTGGCCAACAAAATGCAACAGGCTCGTGCTTCAGCATCTGGGCTATTTGAATAACATGTGTGGCAAACACAAACATGATATACAGAAGGAATGAGTAATTGGTACATACAGTGACAAGTAGCAACAAATAGTGACTGAGGAAAATGCATTTAATCAGCTTTCACATTCAAAGCCAGTTTAATCTTGCTTTTTTTTGTGTCTGTCTCTCTTACTGGAGTTTGCATTAAATGCAGCCACAATCAAACAATAATTCCCTTGGTCTCAGTGAAATTTACTGGGTGCTTGATCCTTCTGAAATTTAAGCTACTTACACAGCATCCATCTTTTGGTTTCTCTTCTAGACATATCCTCACTTATCTGTGTTACTGGTGGGTATTTTCAGATATCAGGTCTGCATATACATACTAAATCTTGATTTTGGGTGCCTGTTCAGACACTTTTGGGTGCTAGCTAACTACTCTACAACCATCACTTTTGCAAAGTTTCTAAGGGAGATCTTTGGAAAAGTGAGAAGGGAAAGGGCTTAGATTTGGGAACTTTTTCAAGGGCGAGCAGCACAACTGTCAGAGAAAAACCTGGAGATTAGTTTTGGGAAAAAAAAATGTTCCTAAGAGCCAGGATGGGGAGAAGCACTAGGTTGTGGCACTGGTCTAGGATTTAGCAGTAAAACTGAGACAGGAAGAAGATAAGGTAATGGAAAAGCAGAAAATGGCTGTCAGAAAAGGGCATGGTCAAAGCTTTCCTTTTTGGAGAAATTTTAACATTTTTCAGAACCTTGAAAGTCCAAATACACCTCCCTTCTAATTGATAACAACATCATTGTATTCTGGAAGATCCTAATCTTTAACCAGTTCATCCAATTTATCAACCAGTGTGGTCTGTAAGGAATCTGTGGCTCAGCCAAGCCATTTTGCCCATAGACACTGATGCAGGCAAACCTGGCATTCCCACTACCCTCAGGCTGGTCTGACCTTACCCAGGTTTGGGCTGAGAGGTCTCCTCACAGCTGCCTCTAAGCATGAGCACAGTGCCAGGCTGACACAGCCCTGTAGCACTTGCCTGTGCTTTCATGTCAGGTCAGCAAGGACAGCAGAGGTCACACTTGCCTGCCCACTGGGTGGCCTTACCTTTCATGTCCTGATGCTGTGATGGCTCCTCTCAGAAAAGTCATTCCCAATGTTCAATGACTTCAGACATGTTTCTAAACAGTCTTCCTATTTTCTGATCTACTTGCAAAATCCTTTGAGTTTTCTATGTGCATGTGTGGTTTTTTCTTTCCTTCCTCCATTTCTCGTGCTTTTCCCTATGAGCACCAGCTCTCTGTGTTTATCCTTACTTGGCAGCTGCCCAAAATGCTGCTGTCAAAACACATCTGTAGAGAAAGTGGTGAGTTTTTTAAAGGAATGTAAACAGACAATAAATTGTTATGGGTTTTGCCCACAGAATCAATGCATCTTTGATTGTTAGTACATGTTTTATTTTATTTAATTTGTTGTTGGAAATGTCTTGGGTTAGTTTTTGCCATATAACTGTTGGGATCCCCACAGAACGAGTATGGCAATGTAAGAGTGAGTTTTGGGTTACTTCAGGCAAAACTTCAGGGCTGCTGAGAAAGTCCTAAAGGCAGCAAACAATTCTAGGCAGGTTGATCTCTGCTTTTGGCTTCATTATGTGTGCCCACAAAAGTGTCACAGCAGATTCAGGCATGTGGATCCACTAAGAAATCTTGTGGTTTCTTCCACATGGATGTCCATAAATGTGGGACAATCCACTCTTGCTAGTACATTACTGTTACTGACAGAGAGAGCAGGTTGCCTACCCAAAGAGTGGCAGAGAGAGGAAGTAAATGCTGAACCCCTGCTGGTGGTGGCCACTACAAAAGAAGGATTGCAGAAGGCAGGGAGGGAAGCAGAGGACGCTGTAGGGACTTCAGGCACAATCTTCTCCGTAATGCAGAGGAGTCATTTATTCAGCTGCAGCTGTCACAGGTCCATTCAGACTCCAGAAATGCACAAAGACAAGTGTATAATCTCCTTCTGTGATCGCTCAGCTGTAAAAGATGCTGTAAAGGCTGTACACTGTGGCACAGTAGCATGACTAAACCTTTGCAATGGACTTGTGCCACAGGCTGTCCACACTCAATCATACACTCATTGGATCTACAGCTGTAAATTATGTGGTCACTGAGGCTGGAGAAGTGGCTGAAGGCCATTCACCATGTGCCACTGGTTTCAAAAAGTGATTAATTAATCACAGTGGTCCAGCCCAGGCTGGACTTTGATGCCATGACAGCCTCCTACAGGCCCATGCTGAGTCCCTTCCATGTCAGCAGAGCAATCCACCCACCAGCTGTGGCCAGCAGCCTTCATCTGCAGCATATATTTGCTTGGCTAATTGAAAATTATTTTTTCATGAGAATCAAATGAGAAGCATATCTGTGGGAAACTGCTCTCTTCCATCTTAATAATGCTGCTGGTAGTGCTCAGATAATTGATGACTATGGAGCATGGGACAGCACGTGGCTTTCCTCAGAGACACTTAAGGTGGGACAGGGAATATTTGCCCACAGAAAACACTTGATTAGAAAACTATGGTAAGAATCTTGCTCTCCTTTAGCTGCAGCCATACCCTTCTAGGAAAAGAGCCAAATTCTTAAATTTCTGTTGACAAGCTGAGGAAATTCAGATGTGTAACTGAGTGCTTTGGGTAATATAATGAAATACAAGAGAAGTGGGAAAAAGACCACTTCAGAACATGCATGAAGGTCAAATTTTTGCCACCCCTTACTCTGCTATGTGTTTCCTGTTTCTGACTGGATGCATACCTTTGAAACATGAAAAAAAGCAGAGGCATTTGTGAGGCTTGTTCTCACTGCTGTGCTATAGGTCTTTCTTCTCCACCTGACATGAAATAATGGTGTGTTAGAAATATGTTTGTTTCCAACCAGCTGTTGACATAAAACTGGATTATTTTTCTTTTGCTGGTGCCTAAGGGCAAGACAGAGATTGCAACACATGAAGCAGACAGCTAAAACAGGCAGAAGGAGATATCAGGCAGGAAAATCTAGACCACCTAAGTAAGACACAGATTTCCTACTCAAGGAAAGATTTTTGCCTTCAAATCTTGATCCAGAAAGCTTTACACATCAAGCAGGGATCAGGACAGAGTAACCATTAGGATGTGGTAGACATCGACATACACCAGAATTTCTGCTGCTGCTTTGCCCTGAAACACCAACTTCAGGGCTGTGTCCTGTTCCTCTGTCCATGGAATGTGGAGGCCTTCAGGTTCATGACAAGGTTAATGGTCTCCTATGGGAGCAGAAGTGCTGAGGTTGCTGGTGGTATCAGCTTCTTCCTCAGATAGGATCTGCTCTGCAACCTCTCTTAGAAAGACTATCTGGATAATCTCTGTCTGCTAAGGGATTATATGCCTCTTTTTAATGACTAGGCAGCAAAGCATCCTCAAGTGGAGGCACAGGGAAGGGGTGAGATCCCATGCTCCTGTCAGATCCCAGCTCCTGCTGACAGGAACATAAGGCTCGTGGACCAGGAAAATAGCAAGTGATAAGGAGCCTGATCCCAAAAGCAGGGTCCCAGGGTGAGCTGGGGTTGAAACTGCTGTCCCTTAGTCCCCCCCCAGCCAAGGGGCAGGCAGTGGGACTCCTCTCAGAGGAATCTCCTTCTGTCCCCAGGGAGTGGGCAGGCTCCTCTGTGCAGGAGCTGCACACAAAGTTACTGGCAGCAAGAGCTCACCTCTCCTGGCCCACAGCTCAAAATGGTAATTAGACAGAGGAAAGAGCCACTCTTCATATATGGCCAGTGCCAAGCCTGTATCCTACTACAACAAGGAGCTCCCAAAGAGAGACCTGGTGCTCTCCTCCACACCCAGCCAAACCCAGATTATTGAGAAATTTTCCATGTAGCTAGAGAGCACCTGCACAGCTGCAGAGCTGCACAATCCCTCCTGAGACGTGGATTCACCTAGACTGGGTCTGATAGACAGGCCAGACCAGGACAGAGGTGAGTCTGATAAACAGGGGGGGTCATAAGGTCTGTTTGTCCCTCAGGAAAACCAAAGCTGTCCTGGGATGACTTCTGAAACATTTCTGGTCTCTGCTTGCAGATGGGCTGGCAGAAACCTTTTTGGGAAGGGTGATGCGGCTTATGTGGAATTTGTGTGGTCATGCACCATCCTACCATCCTGCTTTTCTCCTTGCTGAGGCAGAAGGGAGAAGCAAGTGCACAGTGCTACACCTGGGTAGCAGAAGAAACATTTTTCAGAATATCATCTGCTGCAGGGCCAGCATGGGTGGTTTTGGATGTGCCTGAGGAGGTGGAGGCTGCAGGTTGGTGGTGCTTCCTGAGCCTCCTTTGTATGCTGGAGCAGAGTGCCGGCCATCAGTGTGCCCTGTGCATCCCCAGTGCTCTCACAGGCCACTGCACCACTTCACTGATGCTGTTTTCTGAAACTTTTCATCATTTAGGCTGCAAAATATATCAGAAGTACACTTTCCCCTCCCAGCACTTTTCTGGCTCAGTTCAGATCTCTCTCTCAGCTGGTTGGTGTGCACGCCTAATGCCTTAAACAGGAAGGGAGACCAATTCAGTGACAATCTGCACAGGAAGATGTCAAACAGGGCACAGGACTTGTGAAGAGTTCTGCCTCCTCTTGCAGTGCATCAAATGGTTAAAATAAAAAATCTGACATAGTGGATTTGAGGATGAGTTTAAACAGTAACAACAATCTAACAACTCCCCTTCCTGGAGTCCAGCAACTGTAAATAGAAGTACTCAGAAATAATCACTAGTTTAAATAATCTGCACCTGTGTGTCACATTCAGGTTCAGATTTGGCTCTTGATATCCTTTGAACTTAAGGGTCACTCATTTTCCCTTTAAAAAAATCTGTAAGACTTCTGCCACAAATTATATCAAGTTCCATACAGACTAAAGCACATAAGTCATACATTCACTTCAGGAGTGCCATTGCCTTACTCTTGCTTTCCTGCATCGGTAGGGTTGGACCCACAGGTATTACAGTAATGCAGCTTATCCAGGTAAATGGAGACCTTCAGACTTGTTTATGAGAGCCATCCATCTTACAAGGCTTTAAAATATTTTCAGCACTAGGTTTAGTTTCCAATTGGTCATATGAAAAAATGTGGTATTCCCTAGTTTTTCTAAGCCATTTCTCGTTTTCTTTATTGTGGTTTCAGGATCTGTGTATAATATGACAGTTTTTACTGTGATTTATGGCTTTAGGTGAACAATATGCTGTATGTGTTGTTAATTGCAGTGGATGGAATCCAGAGGCATTAAAATGCTTGTCTTCCTTCTGTGCTAATGAGCTTTGATTTCTAACCTGTCAGCAGGGATTATGTATTAGAACGTCATGTTTATGATTCTCCACAGCAGCTCAAGTGTCAACACTGTCATCCAAGCACCCTCCATTCCCTCCTCCCCAGACTAGTTTTGACAAAAGGGAAAAATTGATTTGCTCTGAGACTTGGCTCAGGCAGTGTCTGGATGCAGTAAGGGTAAAATGGAAATAAATACAGGAGCTCAGGAAAGGGTTCCAAAAGAACAACTGGTCAGTTTGGGGAAAAATACACCTTTTAATGATACTCCACTCCAGAGAATAAAATATTAAGTATTTTCTTTGAAGTGGATGGCATCATTCTGTCTATAGGTTTGAGCAGGTGGTAAGAAATACAAGCTAATAATAGTACTGAAGGAGTTTCCTTCTCTGGATTTATGGTAGTCAAACAATCTCCCTACTTAGGCTTCCCATTTCTCAAACAGGGCTAAAACCTTCCTACTTCTCTCAGGTAAGAATAAGTTAATATACTATTATCCACAGAAGAGACATACCAGATAAACCCATGCAGTGTCTTTCAGAAGCCTGGATTTCCTTCTCAGTTAGTTTAAAAAAAAGAAAAAAAAATTAGCTTTGACTTTTTCTGATCAATTTTGGCATTACCTCACACAAATCTGTCTGATATTTGACAGTTTTTCTATCAAGCATTTCCATCAAACTTTAAAACTATATATATATATATATTTATTCTTTGAAAAGAAACTGAAAACCTAAATTAGTATGTCAACGTGCTAAGACTTCAAAAATTAAATGGTAAGACAGGACGTGTCTTACCTTTTAAAGAAAGAAAATGTAATAAATGTAAATTCATCTGTCAAGTGTTACTTATGACATGCACTTGATATCATCAGATGCTATATGTTCTGCTGCACATTTAACTGGAAAAACAGGAATAAAAAATATTAATGATCAAGGCAGCTGCATCAGTGTTTCATCTGGTTCCTTATAGCATAGCTGATATAAAACTTTAGGACTGTTTTCTTTTTTTTAATTATCTGGTTAATCCAGTAAGTCTTTCCCATTTTTTGAAAGCCTGAATATTTGTGTTTCCTGCATTTTCATTTTTTTAATTCTCTAGCTACAATGCTGCACTGACATAGGTCTTTTTATTTAATTGCCATGTTTGTTTTGATTTAAAACCAACCTGTCTGCACTTAATAATGCAAACAATTAAATATTCTCAGCAAGATTCTCACTGTGCCAGCTGAGTGTCCTCAGAAGATTTTTTTTAACTGCTTTATATGTTGCTTTTAATTACATTCCTTTCCCAAGCGATTATATCCTCATGTAAGCCCCATTCCTGCAAGCTATCCTGGCACAGAAACAGAGAGTTAAAGACAGAAGAGTACTGGTAAGGAGTGCTGCAGAAAAAAGGCCTTTTGGTCAAAGCTGAGGGATGCCAGGAGCACTGTAAGCCTTGCAAGTGCTTCTCTCTGGTAAAAACGCCAAAGGAAAAGTCAAGCAGTTTTGGAGGCACAGGAAGCAGTAGGCTCTAGTTACCCACCTAGACAACCCCCAGGAGGACCAGGAGGAGATGCAAAGTACAGGAAGAGTCTTCCTTTTGGGAAAGAGTGTGCCTGATGCTGGGCCCCCTGAATTCCTTTTTTTTAGTCACAGGGTTAAAGCTCAACTCTTGCTTGAGGAGAGAGCTGTGAAGGTGGCATGGTGACCCCAGGGGAGACTTTGCAGAGAGGAGCTGTGATGTCCAGGAAGAGCCAGCACACATCACTGGCTGCAAGGCTGTGACTTGGAAAGAAAGCAAGGCTGTCAGGGAAAAGTCCATGCTGGTCACCCAGATATTTCCTTAGAGGGAATAAAACTGCTGTAACCAGGTCCTACTCCATGCCAGGACTAAGTGTTGTGTTTGAGGAGCTGTTTCAGCAGAAAAATTGCTCAGGATTTCTGGCCCCAAATATGTCTATTTTTAATGGCACCCCAATGCAGGCCTTGATCTCTGTGTTTTAGAAACACCAGCTGGCTCTACTGGTTTGATGCACAAAAAACCTTCCAGGTTGCAAGATTCAGAAGAGACACAGCTGACATATAGCTGATAAAACCATAGCTGACAGCTGGCAAAACTGACTGATTACCAGCTAGCACAGATGATGAGCTTCTGTTATCCTACTGGCTAGAGCCAAGAAACCAAAGATGGACAGCTCCAAAACTTGAGAGCTAGGTGGGACTATCCCAATTTACTCACCATCTACAGACTATAAACCAAGTCAATCCAGCCTGTTTGCTGCTGTAGTCTTCATTTCGCAAGAGCAAACTGAAGATTGAAACTCCCTTGGTAACAAAATTGCATCTTCGTATTAGAAACTGTCTTAATTTTAGCTTCTCCTTCTTGTTATATTTTCTAAAATGAAATGAATATTTTTTTTTTTATCTCTGTTTGGTGTATAGGAAGCATGGCAGGTCCGAGCATGATGATACTTACTTAAATAAAAACAAGGATTATGTTTTCAGATCTTTTCCCTAGCAATCAGAACTAGGCAGCAATATGTGGTGGAGGGTTTTTCACCTTTTAATGCAAGTTGCAATTCTGACATGACTGCATGATTCTGGGAGGCCAGGCAAAGGCAGTTGACTACTGAGTTATTATTTTTTTAAGGCAATATACTATTTAAAATCATTCTCGTTCATTCCTGTCTTCCAGTTGGAGTTTCTACTTTTCCAGCTAGACCTCAGTAACTGAAAGAGTTAATTTCACATTCTGCACAAATGCAGGGTGAAATCAGGATGAGCCTTGCATTAGGGAAGTATGATTAGCTCCCTCATACTGATGACCCTGAAGTCCTTAACGTAGTTATTGATTCCCAAAATACAATCACCCTTCTGTCACGGTGACCTACATTCTTATGTCAAGGTTAATGACATTATGTTAACCATATTCAAGTGCGTGTGGTTCAAAGGAGCACAGCTTATCAAGCAATCCAGATTGCTCCAAGTGTCACCTCTATTTAAAGCTAGCAGTCATAATTGATTTTTTGCAATATTTTTAAAGCAAAGCTTCCTCATAAGCACTAATGGTCTTGGCTGAAAGTGGATATGAGAGAACACAAGGAAGAAAATTATGCAAATTTTAATTCTGTCTTTCTTAAATTCCTCCTTTGACTTTTAGAAGATGAAAAATAGTTTTACCAGGTAAGAAGGTGTTGCTTTTATGGAAATAATTCTTGGAGGATCTCCTAGGCATAATTTGTCCACCTCTTAATCAAGTTTTTCAAGGAGTAGAGCCAGTGTTGTGATGATGGCTGTCTCAGTGTCTAGAAGGTAAAAAAGAAACCAAAATGAGCTGGGTTTCCCCATTCTGCAGTGTTTTTCTCCCCACTCAGTGGCTGAGTGAAGAGACAGATGTTTTTGATTTCTTCAAGGACTCAGTTCCTCTGCTAGAGGAAAGATTGGCAAAAGTGCAGAGCTGCTGTACAATATAAGAAATGGGGAAACAAATTTATTTTCTGCTAGGTGCTTACCATGAGAAAAAAAAGCTGTAGCACATGAAACTAAATGTGGTTCCTCTGTGCAATCCAGCTCGGAAAGCTGAGGCAACTGCACTTCTTTATCAAAAGGCACAGGAGAGTTCAGGTCCCCATTCTGGGATGGCATGTGAGGGCCAAGGCAATGTTTCTAATAAAAGCTTTTTCTGGAGGAGTGAACACCAACAAACAGAAGCAGAAGAGACTTGTCCTTATCACAATTATTTTTACAGAAAGAATCTAAAATCCCATAGTGTCACTGTAATATGAACACAAGAATGCATTGCTGTTTCTTTGCTACAATACACTAATGCATCTTTAAAACAAGAATTTTATGAGTTGACATGGATGAAGAGCATAGCTATTTATGTATTTATGCCATGCAGTAGTTGAATATATGTACCTACAAAAAAGCATGCTTTCTATCTGGCTTCCACATTCCTTTTACCCTTTTACCCCATTGGTATGAGTTGTATGTGCTGTATGCAGCAATAAGAGGAGAAAAACAGCTGAGTTGTTGTGCCCAGTAGGTCTGTGAGGCTGTGAACTCAAAAATAAAGATAACTGAAGTGTACTGATATTGTATAGAAGAAGCAAAATCCTGAAAAAATAAGCCCATGACAAACAATTCCAAGGCAATATTTAGTTTCTGTGCTGAATCATGTATTTACCACACATTAATGCATAAAGAGTCAAAACAGGGAAAAGCAGGTCCCCCTGCATCCACTTGTATATTAATCATTTTTTGTGCTGAATATAGATGTCCTTTAGCCACATAAAAAATTGGCATGGGAGATCTTATGTTTATAGCCTTTGGACTCTGCAGCAGTCAAGATTTTTAATTTTCTTCATTTGACTACGATTCCCAGACTGAAAAAGTTTCCCCTTGTAAATAATTCAGCTTCTCTTCCTGTGACTGCAACAGAAGCCTGCTTTTATACCTGCCAACAATTACGTGTACAGCATGGTATGCAAAAGAGTGCCCAAATTAAAACACTTATTAAAATTTTTTGCTATGAGAAACTTATAATGCTATGAGCACATTTACTTTGTTGCAAATGTCCTTCCATAACTTGATTTTGAAGACACTTTTTGTCCAACACAAGCCATCCATAAAGCTACAAAGCAGACACTCACTGACACTCAGCTTCTGCTTATCTGGTGTTATCCAGAGCGAAAACAAATGCTCCCCAGGGGGTCTCCAGGACAGGTCACTTGGCAGTGGAAGTGCAGGGGGTCACATACTGCTCTGTGGAAGGGCTGTCTTGCCCTAGGGAGCCCCAGGAGTGCACCCCGGGGTGGGTGCTCGCAGTGCCCCGTCCCTCTGTCCCCTCTTGGGGACTGAGGGTGTCAATGTACTGCCCTGGGGTCCTGCCTGGAGAGCAGTTCCAATTTATGAATAGAAGTGGCCAAAGACAGACAGGAGCACTTTCCAAGGATCTGCTGGAGAACCATGGGAGCTGATGGGACAGTTCAAGTATTGAGTATGCATTTTTACTACAAATAAACTTCTCACTTTTCTAGGGTGAAAGAAGGCAACTCCTACCCCCACTTCTGCTGCCTTCTCCTTTTGGAAGGAGCCAGTCCTGTAAGCCTCAAAACTCCTCCAGCAGGCAGAAGTGCTGCAGGGGGGCTGTGGGTGAGAACAACTCTGCAGGATGGGGATCAATAGGAAACTGTGATGGGGATGTAGCGGCAGCAAGTTTCAGAGGAGTAGTGCCAGTGGCACTAGTGTTGCAGGGCTGGTCAGCAGGTGGGGAAGAGCAGCAGAGCATTGGTTTGGTGGTGGCAAATGAGGCCATAACTGAGCCATAAAGAACATGAAGAAGAAGCTATGGAGAACATATTTAGAGATAGAGCTGATTGTGTGGGTCTTGTATCTAGAAAAAGAGATGTGAATGCTTTAGCAGAACGTAGTAACAGACCTTATGTATTTCATACCCTTTGAGAAAGAGATTCTGATTCTCTAAGGATAGGCACTGAGCTGTGGGTGATACATAAACATATCTAACTGCTGCCTCACTGTGCTGAAAGAAGCATTTCAGGACTAGTGCCAACACAGGTTGGAAAAACAGTGTTTCACCTAGTGACACATTCAGATTTTTCAAATTGATTGTTAAATTATTATTCTTTCCCAAATAAAAAGAAAAAAAAGAGACACCTATTTACTTAAATCTTTCTTTCTAAACCTAGGTTTTTCTGCCTAAAGAATATCACTTGTTCTTCATCCCTAATTTGGCTTAGTTTTCTACATTTAAGCAGCATGAGGGAAAATTTCAGTTTCTGAAATAAGGTTCTCTAGAAAAACGAGCCTGGCACATTTGCTGCCTGACACTGCCTAGCATACATTCAGCCCCAAGGATACAAAAGGTTTTATCCTAGTGCCAGTAAAGTAGATCTCAATCCTTTGTCTCACTGAGCAGACACTGGGATTTGTCTTCATGCAGTTATTGGGAAAATATGGGGAATACATTTTAACAGATCTCTGACAAGACCTCTAATCCTGACGTTAATTGAATGTTTTTTCAGGATATATTTTCAATGTTGTTTTTCTCTGCTTGTCCAATTTGTATATTCCTGAGAGTGAGGACATGACAGGAATTAATGCCTGTTTGCATTAACCCGAACTTTATTCTCACTTAATTAGCCATGATTAATGTCAGGAGGCAGAGGAGCAGCATCAAGGTATTTTCAACAGCTCTGTACTGATGAGTTCAGGAAACAAAAAAATAACCCCAACTACCAAGTAGTGCCACTGTAATGTTGGTTACAAAAAAAAACCCAGCCAAAAGATGAACTGTTTTAAAGGCAAGGTTTGCTCTTCAGCTTCAGACAACATCTTGGTAAACTGAGAGTGGCTATAACCCTTTGAAACCTCAGTTAAGAAGCATGAATCAAAAATGCAAGCATTACCCCCAAAAGTAAAACCAAAGGAAAAAAATATTACCCAGAATTAGTGATCATGAATCTGTCTAAACTGTACTTGAGTAATATATTCTCAGTGATTTCAGAGAAACAAGAAGAGCTCATTTTTTTATTGGCACTATTCCTTAATAATCTCACAAGCTGAATATACAATTCTTATCCAGTGCCAAAAATAAATCACAGGTAGATTAGGACACTAGCTAGGTGTCACAAAGGAGACCAAACAGCTGTATGCTTATGGGAAAAGCAGCAGAAATGGTGTTTGAACTGAGTTACTAGAAACATCTGAGCTCTCTAAGAGCTCTTTTTCACATCATTGCAAGGGTTTAAAAAGATACTAGAATCAAGATGGATATTGTAACTTTCCTGAGTTCTTAATTGGGAAACCTGGGATTTGCAAGAGCAGGGTGAGCTCCTGGTGGCTGCCAGGTGGTGATCTGATCTGGACAACTAAAGTAAATGGAGTGACTTGAAAATAGGCAAAAAACTGGTGAATTATTTTCTCCAGTGGGTGTGACTGTGCAATATTTCTAAAGGTTCAGGGAAAACTACATCTGTTCTTTTGCTAGAAGGGAGTGTTTCTTTTTCTTGATGTTCTTATGGTCTGGGACCTCCATGAGGGATCTCTTACTCCCTTATTCCTCATGTACAGGGATGAGGGAGGAATTAAGATTTTGTAAGCTGAAAGCCTTTGAATGGAAGCAGCACAAGGCAACAGCTGGGTGGGACTTCTACTTTTCCTTGTTTCCCACAGAGGTTTGTTTTTGTATGAGCTCCTGTCTCCCTTCTGTGCCAGGGAGAAGATGTTAGCTCATGGCTCCTCACTAGCAAAGGAGAAATAGAAAAAATTCCACAAAATGTGGCAGCCACAGATGAATAAGTGGACAGACAGAGAACTGGAAAGAAGAACTGGGCATGTTGAAGACTGGAACAAGGATGGTCAGGGACTGGTACAGGGAAAGGCAAAACAATTAGAAGAAAAGAAGCAAATACTAAAATCCTTGAGAAAATGGAAAAGGAATGGGAAAAGTTTGAATGAGTAAAGGAAAGCAGAAATTTGTAGGCATGATTTCCTGCATCTGTGTTTCTAGACTGTATTTAAGATAGTAGATTTTTTTTTGACATTGAAAATGTTTGCTCTTGGTTTTTTGTTGCTTGTTTTCTTCTTTTTTTTTTGCCTTTTTAAGACTGTCTAGGTGGCCTTGCAGTGCACTGAGAACTGGCTATTCAAAACCAATTTTTTGTTTATGGAGAGTACATTTTTGCAAACACATTATAGGGTGATATTTTCATTCTAACATGGAATGGGGAGCAAAAGAATGGACAAACTAATTAGGAAGGCTGATCTTTTCCAGCCAGTGAAAGGAGCAGTTTGTGCTCTCCTTTTGTCCTCATTTGCCCAAATACTTTCACATACAATAAGAAATTATTTTGCAGAAGAATCCATGCCATAACAGTAATCTTGCTATGAATAAATCCTTCGAGGAATTTTCTTGTTTACTCAAGGAGTGCGAGTTCTAGCTTTAGAAAAGCTTCTGCTGACCTACTCATTTCAAATGGAGTTTTATGCAAGGAAAGAAAACCTTTTTCCTTGCAGATGAAGGGATAGGAAATGGCTGAAGGAATAAAATTGTCATGGGTGACCACTTACTGATGTCACTCCTCTCAGGCATTCAGCAGAGCAATCATTTTAGGGAGAAACAATTGGCAAGTGGCACCGTGTTTTCACTGGACTATGGCCCTGCCACTCGTAATCTCTAGGTATGGTCTTTGGTTAGGAGCTCTACTGCCCTTGGTGGGTTTCAGTGGAGTCCAGCAGGCTCCTCACACAGGCTTTCAGAGCATTCCAATCTTACCCACATAATTATAATGTGCTTTGTCTTCTGGCCAGCCTGGGGAGAGTAGCTGGTATGAGTCATGTGGATTAGAACTTGATATTTCATAATAACATTGGTGGGTTCCAAACAAATTTCTCTCCTTCCCTCTCCCTCTCTCTCTCCCTTTGAATGCACTGTCAACCAGTTTTTCTTTTCCTGAAGTAAAGAAGATAAAGCAGTCTGTCATCCCTCTCTCAGTGCCCAGCATGGGTGTGGAAACCATTGCACAACATTGTAGTAGAGTGAAAAGGTCTCATCTAAGTGTGTGACGTGACTTTGTGCAATGCCTGAATGCAACAGAAGAAAATTGTATTGCTTATTCAGCATTTATTTAACTATTTGGAAAATTATATCCTTGGTCAAATGATTTCTAATTTAATAGCAGGAATGATCTTATAAAATTTTAAACCCTCATTCTAAATAATTATGCTGCTGGAAATAGGTCCTTTCTTCCTCAAAAAAAAAAAAAACTAAATGAAATATTTTGGAGGCAAGAGTCAAAAATAACAAAATAAGATATGTAAATTTTATCTTTGGCAAACAAATAGAAATATTAATATCAGCAATTTTCATCTGCAGAGCAAATCTTTGTCCTCAAGGTTTTCACAGCCTCATTTTTCTTTCCAAAGTAAAGCAAAATGTTTTCTCAAGAAACCAGACAGTCAGACACATGTCACAGAAGCCAGGCTAGATTTAATTCAGGACTGATAAAAATTGTCAACAATAACATGTAGTGCTAGCATTACACATAAATTTTAGTTTGTCTGCATCTAAGCTCACTCAAAACATGACATACCAAATGGGACAAAAACACTAAGATTTCTTTTCCATCCTCTATACATATTTTGACATGTGAACCATACTGACAAAGGTGCAACACTTCCTCTGGGATCCCTGGGGTATTTCTTTTAGTCTATTTCATGCCAGAAGCTGACATGAGGCTTCCCAAGACAGTTATTATGAAGGATAGGAATAACATTTGTGGACAGGTGTTGAGTGGACCACTGGCTGAAAGCACAGATACCTAAACAAGAAAGGTGAAACTACGTATCAGTGACTGGGCAAAGCAATCTTTTGATCCAACTTTTTTTTTTTTTGGTGCCAATTTATCTCAAAGTGCCTGCAGCTTCATCCAAAACCTAACTTACAGTAGTCCTGGGCTACAACAGATGTGGATAAGGCCCAATACATTTTCTTCCCAGCTACAAGTTTTATAATATAAACAATGCTTTGAGTAACATTTGTTAATTATGAATGCAATTGGTCTCTAGATATTTGTATACATGTGTTGCATTTGCAAACATAATGTCTGTCACAGGTACTTCTGTAAAGTTTGTTTCACACATGCTGTGTTTCAGTTTGCAGTTATGTCTGGGTGCCTATTCAAGCCTGCATTAGGCCAGTTTAATGTCACATGGTTTGCCTCTCAGTTAAAACTCAGTAACTCTCAGTTAATCTCAAGGTGTAATACAAAGTATATTATTGCAGTTTGGCCATTCTAACTTGATAATATTTTACTGTGTTCCCATTGTCATTGTTCTGCTCCAAGCCTATGAAAGCAGCTCGCTTGAATAAGACATCATTGCAGAAGCCTGAGAAAAAAAGATTGTAGAAAAATTTCATTTTTGCATAATAACAATGGTTTATTGTAGCCATTCATGTTTGTTTCTAAAGGCACATAAGCAATTTTTCACATCCTTTTTCAGAAAAAGTTCCTCACAGGCAGTAGATTGATGAGCACAACTTTGTTCCAAGAAATCTTGCCTCCATAGCATGAGATATTCTTGAGAAGCCATGAATTATCATTACCAAAGTCTTTCTTTGTCAATCATGTGCAAAACCAGGATATTTGCTTTTCACCATTTATAAATGGCCAGATCCTCCAAGAGACTAAATTGCCTTAAAATTAGGGCCTCTGCTGCAGAATCCAAAATCCTGTGGTGCCTGTGTTACTCCTGTGGTGCGTGGGGAAGATCAGACTCCCCACAAAGGACTTTGAGATAACCAGTAGAGCACACAAGAAGGTGATGCAATTACACACACACCTTTGTTCTGGATTACCAGGGGGAAAAGTGTGCTGGCCAAAGCACCATGACAGCAGAGCTGTTTGGGATCCTGTAGCACAAACCTCATTGGGCATCTGCTAAGAGATAAAGTAACTTGTCTGCAGATCTCTTCTGGAGAAAATTTTCTGGAGCAAATACAACAATCAGTGGTGGAACAAAAGGTGAGGGATTCACTATATCTTGTGTTGCTGAAATCATTCACTTGAATAATTGCATTTTATTCAAACAATCTTGGGAAAAGGTAAAAATCCAAGGCACCCGAAGAGCTCTAGTACCTGCAGGGGTATAAAGGGGTTTGGCATGGCAGCTTTTCAGTTATGCTTGTAAACCCACACTAAACATTTGTGGGCTCCTTTCTGATGCATTGTCATCTCAGCAGGGGCCTTTCACAATTTCATCTGGAACAAGGGCAGCTTTTTACTGGAGACCCTACATCAGTGGAGACAGCAGCTCTTATTCATGTCCATGAGGAAACAAAGAGTTTGTATGGTGTGTTTCATGGGCCTTAGTTGTGCTGGAAGTATAATGGGGAGCTGGCCAGGTGATCCCATGAAAGGAGGAAAAAGTTATAAACTCCTGGGGATTTGTGATTAGTGAAATCCAACTGCAATACAAAGCATGGGCCAAATGCCAGGCATAATACATGCACTGTTTCTGGCAGGGCTTATCTTAGATATATAACCCAGATATTGAAGATTTTTTTCAATTCTGATTTCTTTTTTTTTTTCCCCAGCTCAAATTTCCTTACATGGAAATCAGTCAAGTGGCTTCAATGTGAGTGAATGCAAATTCAAGTCCTTTGGACTGTATGATTCTGTTTATTTCTGCTTCATTGTCTGCTCTGCAATGCTCCTCAATACTTCTTTGTTTCTGCTTCTGACTGTGCTTTTCTCAAATTTGCCTGCCATATAAAAATGTGGCTTTTGTCTGGAGCTCATCCAAAGGCCACTGAAATCAGCAGGTTCACAAAAGGTTCAGAGCCAGCTACCACTGACACTACTTCCATCCATGTTCTTTTCATGTAGCATGTTTTGCTTTTATGTGGAATTTTGTCTTTCACCAGTACAAAAACAAAACCTCCAACACAGTGCAGTCTATTTAATATTCATATTTTGATTTTCCTTTTAATAAGTAACAGTTTTTCATTGCATTCCTTATCTTCCTGGGATGGTATGTGAATCCAGTGGGTCTAATGATAAATTGCCAAGCACAAATGGAACTTTAGTTCTCAATGTCACTGACTAATGTTTTTCTGCTTAAATAAATATTACTGTGAAATGATTTACTAAGTCTGTACTAAAATAGATGAGAAATGCTTTTCTGATAGCAATAAAAAAGAAGTCAATCCATTCTCTTGAATGTGGGGAAACAGCATTCAGAGCGAATATATGAGAATGTTTGGTTCATCCTCATCATTAGACTTCATTGTTTTGAAACAGAATTGTAAAAACTTTGATTTAACTTCATTAAATGAGTAAAGTGAATTCTTCCATGCAAGATTTTTTCCCCTTGCCTTTAACCTTTGCATCTAAACCTAAGAACACAATCTGCTCAATGTCTCCTTTGAGGTTGCTGTTGAAGTTCCCTATTCTCAATTGCACTCTTCAGCTCCCAAATGTTAGAAGCCATCATTCAAAAAATTCTGCACTTAATATATTAAACAAGTGGACTCTACTTCCTTTTGCTCCATTCAAAGGGAAGATGCCCTTTGCAAACCCCTCTCCTGAACAGCCCTTCAGGGCTCTCCACATTTCCAGTATTTCACAAGAGCTTCAAATTTTACGGGACACAATGGGGCAAAGAAAGAATAGTCACAGGACCAGGCAGATACCCAGGGGGATGCCAGTACCACAGTGCACTGGCATGGGCTGCTGGGAGCAAGGTCAGTGCCAGCAGCAGCTGTGTCCATCAGAGGACATCCAACACAGCCTCACTGTGCCCAGAGATCTGAGACCTCCCCATGCTGAACCTGCATTTGCCTGTAGATCCTTGGGCTCCCACTAAAGTTTTCCCATTTGAAGTAACAACCAGTTAAAGCTGTGGAATTTTAAAAACACTTCTATTTTTTTTTTGTACTCAAGTCTACAAACCCCCAAACATTTTCATCTGCTTACTAGCCTTTAATTATACCAACTGCCAATAGGTTCTATTACTTGTCCAAAAAAAATGCTGCCTGTTGTGTAATTTTTTTAACTGTGATTTATGAAGCATATTTGTGTAACATTAGGTCATGTTTGTCAGAGTTTAACTTCTTATTTGGCAACTACACCATTAATTAGCAATATTGCTGATAACCTCCATTTTATATAACCAGCAAGCTCTTTTTCTGTATGAGCTGGCAGTGGAAAAAAAGAAAAGGATTTTTGCATGGTGCCACATGTCTGGATAAGAATGACCAGAGAAATACACACAATATTCTATGGGATTACTGTCTGTTAAACATTCTTTATTTTTTGACAGGCATTATTTTCTTATATATTCTTATTGTGATTTCCTTTCTTTTCAGCATTACAGTACACTCTTTTCATCTCTTTTTTGAATGCTCTCTGAGTTTGCAGTGAGGCCAGTAGCATATTCCTGAGGTTTCACATTTCCTGTTGCAATACCCCATTTTTAGCTTCTCACAACTCTTCCAAAACTTCCTCTGAATGGAATGCAATTTTCTATCTAATTTCCATCTAACCTATTTTATTTTTCCAGAGAATATTTCTGAATCTTCAGGAAAGCTAGAACTGTAGTGACAGTGTTTTGGGGATAAAGAATATACTTCTACCTGTCTCAGAACTTCCCATCTTCTTTCACTTTAAAGGTAATTTCTTTTAAGATTTATGATATGATGTTTCACAAATGGATAAACCTTATACTAGAAGCTTATCTTTTAATGTCACTATGAAAAGTCAATTTTGGTCGAGGGACAGACCTTTGAAATACCACATTTCTCTGGAGAAGTTCAAAACATCTCTGTAGAAAGTTGTTGTGATTCACCAGTGAAAGCCTCCAGAGATGTGACTTCTCCCTTCCAGAGCTTCCAGAGCACATCCAGGGACCTTGCAGCCCTAAGTAGGCATATGCTGTTCTACTTGACATTAGTCATTCTGCACTGCACTTACAAACCTGGAACATGGGAAAAACACTAAGTCCACATCTCAGAGGGCTTTGTGAAACCAGATTACAAATTACAATGAAGCATACACATGCTGCAGTGAAAGGCACTTTAAAGAGCGCTTGAAGATGTGAATAACCCTACTTTCACAACACAGCTTCATGGAGAAGAAAGACAGCTTGGGCTGTTGTTGTGTTTTAGCTCCAGACAGTTTGCTCACCCTCACACACCCTCAGTGGAATCAGGAGGATTGGAAAAATAAAGCCTGTGGGATTAGATTAAAAGAATTTAATAATTGAAATAAAATATAATGATGATGATGATAATAATAATATTGAAAGGGAAGAGAACAAAAAGAGAGAGAGAGAAATAAACCCAAGGGAAACAAGTGATGTGCAATCCAGTTACTCAGCACTCAATGAACAATGCTCAGCCTGTTCCCAAGCAGTGATCAGTGCTTCCTAGACAGATCCCCCCAGTTTATGTACTTGGCATGATGTTCTATGGCATGGCCATACCCCTTTGTCCAGATCAGATCAGCTGTCATGGCCATGCCCTCTCCCAGTTTCTTGTACAGTTCCTCCCTAGCAGAGCATGGGAAACTGGAAACTCCTTGATTCAGAGTAAGCACTGCTTCATAATAATTAAAATATCACTGTGTTAGCAGCATTATTCCCATAATGAATCCAAAAAACACAGCACTGTACCAGCTACTAGAAAGAAAATTATCCCAGATGAAACCTGGACAGCCTTGCACTGAACAATGGAAGGAAAATAACATTGTGTTGTTACTCATTGAGTACAGTCAGGGTTCTGCACTAAGAAAGAACCCATGGAAAGGAAAAAACAACATGAGCATGTGATGAAAGATGGCATCCTAGTACACGTACACTGCCTTGCTGTTTCAAAGTCCCTGGTCAGCATTCATTTTTTAACTCTGAATTCTTAATAATGGTCTTTAACCTAATCTCTGTTACCTATCTCACAGCTAAAAGGTGAATAAAATGTCTTTGTGCTGACCTGGGACCTGGAAAGAGTAGTCTCCTTCCTTGGATTCCACCACATGTTTTTAGGTTTTTAGAGAAGAAACCAAATCTATAAAATAAGTATAATTTTTAAAAATATATAAAGTTGTACTTATAAATGGGAAGTTTGGCTGTTGTCTGTCACATCTATTTGATTTTCAAAACCTTTTGGGGATTTTTTGACTCTTATTCTGTACTTGTCAGTCTCAGCTGAGGCCTCTGTCATTCTAAGAGTAACTTCATGAGCTCTGTTCAAAGTTCACTGAAACTCAAGAAAGCTTTCCCAGAGAATACAGGTGTGTTCAGCTCTGCTCAAAAAACAAGCAATTGATCTTTTTATCCTGAGATGTACTGAAGAGGTTCAAAGTAAATTAGATGTACAATCAGTAGATTGATTACATGTACTAAAAGGCAAAATACACTAAGGACATTTGCAAGGGACTGCCAGGTTTGGCTGCAAGCCCTTGGGAACCTGCACTCTCTGATGTGAGAGGCAGACCCGGAACCAAGTGGGACATGGCAGGATGTGTGAGTGGCACTAGGTAGCTGCATTCAGGAAGCTTGATTTGTTCTGTGCTTCTAAGATAGGACTGCAAGCATTAATTATGGATCCTTCTGTGCTTTGCTGAGGCACTAATGTTGAGTCTGCTGTGGCTTTTTGAGGTAGTAGGAAGCAAAGTCTTAGAACTTTGTCCCAGAATGTAACTCTTTGTACTGGTGCACAAGGTTTTGCTAGTAAAAAAACCATTGCAGTCCCAAAGATAAATAGTTGCATTAATATTGTAGACCTAAACCAGGAAAAAGTTTCTCCTGGTTTTCTTCCCCCTAGTTTATCAATTCTAGCTGTGAGAATTAGAGCAAAAAGCAGAAAGAGAGCAGTGTGAACAAGGCAGTAACAGTTATGCAGAGATTCATTTGGAGTCTGACTTTAAGCAAAATTCCCCAGTAGCTTCAGCTTGTGCTCAGAAATCAGGCTTCTGACAGGTGTACCAGAAAGACTTTCTTGCAGCCCAGCAGTACTTAGGAGAATGCTTTGCTCCCAAAAGCAAGGGTATTGAATCACTGAGCCAGGAGAAGGAGATGTGTTTTGATTAGGCACACAGCCTTCCTCTGGCAGCTTTGAAGACCTGCAGTCTAGCAGATGGCAACCTAACAAGCAGAGTTGTGTTTCTCTTAGGTTGCCTGATAAATTTTGTGCCCTTGGTTTTGACTGTGTGAGATTTTCACGAACCATTATTTATTTTCTTTGTACTGTTTTTTTGCCTACTTCCCTTTACAAACTGCTCTTTATTTCTCCTCAGGTTCACTGCTTGTGAGCACAGGAGAATGGCATCCCTCTCTCACTTTTTTTTGAGTGACTAATACACATGTTTAAGATTCAGTTGGTGGCCTTTGGTTGATTCCTGCAAATGATACTGAGGATGCAAGTGGTGTCACCCTCTTTAAAAAAAAGTAGGAAAGCCTTTTCAAAATGTTGAGAGGGTGGCATTTCCAAAATATACCCATAACAAAGAAAGCTGATAGATGCAAATCTTCTCCAGGATCTTGAAAATAAGGAAAAAAGGGAGTTCAGCTTGAGGTTCCAGCAAAGAGGAATAAAATTCTGGGTAAATAATGTCATTATTTTTACTACAAAAGTAGTGTTTTATTATGATTTTATTGTAAACATGAATTTAAAAAAATTTGAAACAGGAGGCCCTTTTCAGGAGGCATGCAGTACAGAAAGGAGAATGATTCACAGGAAGGGAGGACCAGATAAACAGCAAGTGTTAGGGTATCTGTCGCATGCACTAGACAAACATTCCCTTGCACAGCAGCCCCAGCAGTGCTGTGAGTTACAGGAGAAAGAAGAAGTAGATGGTATCTTACCTTCAAATTTTAGTTTACAGCTCAGCCCTGATGACAGGAATTCACTTTGCTGAAACGGATGAGCCAATAAAAATATATGTCCTCTGTTATTCACAGACTATCTATTGCTGCAGCTAGATAGTGTCAGTTATTGATAAGAAGAAAAAGTATCTGTTGGGAAAAATTCCTCTGTTTCTCCTTTTGGGAAAGAGCAGCAGGAGGCTGTCACTGGTTAAGCTAAGGTACAGTTCTCTTGGCTTCAGCACAAGCTCGCTCATGCCTCTGTGTCAGACCATTTTTGTTGTGACTTGATGGTGCTGAGACACCTCTCATCAGCTATTCTGAGGATTTCTCATTGTAATCCTTCACATACACCTCCTCCTTCTGCACACCCTTTTTGCTTTATGTAGCAGTTTTTGTTGGAGCAAAGGGGGCAGAAGGACGGAGGCATGGCAGCACAGAGCAGCATGTCTTTCATCTTTTGGGATACAAGGAAACAGTGGGGAAGCCATGCCAGGAGACCCACTGGAGCAATTACATTTTTGGGAGAAATTATACCTTTGTGCTTCCTCAGTATGAAGTGGGGCCATAAAGGTTTCCCTTCCCCTGATCCCTGCGGACCCCCAGCCTGTCTGCCGCCTACCATGCACAGCTGATTTTCCACTTGCACACCTGTCCCAAGGGCATGCTGGGGAAGCCTCCCTGAGCCTCTGAAGGCTTCTGATAGGAACAGCACAAAGGGCTCTTTTTCCATCCACCTCCGTCCAAAAGACAGGAGCACATCATGCCGGTATTTCTGAATACTTTATTGAAATATTTTCTTAATTCTCCTAGAAATCAAGAAGTCCAGACTTGCTCCCAACAAAACCAATGGCAAATCCCTATGAAAATAAAGTGAAAAGAGCAATCCCTAAATAGGTGTCCATTTTCATTTCCGAAAGGAAAGGTGCAGACTGCCTTTGACAGTTTTTCAACTAAAACTAATACTCACTTCAGCTTATGTCTGAATGATTTAAAATGCAGCGACATCCCTTTGCTCTATTGTAGTCAGACATTCAAGATCCCAGCAAAATATTTATTTTGGATAGTCTCTATATCCAATTCCTCTTTTTATCAATAGAACAATATTTACAGAGGTCAGGCTGCCAACTTTGCCAGACAGACGCCCTTTGCATTCAAGAGAAAACATGATTCATCGTAGGATCAGGATTTCAGCTGCAAATTAAAACTTTTTTTTGATAGACTGAAAGAGACAAGTCAATAAAGGAAAATTCTTGATAGCTGGAAAGGAATGTCTTCTTTGAGACTGCCAATATTCAGTTCTGATCACTAATATCTTAATTGATGGATGAGATTTTTTTTCTTTATCTAATTATATCCCAGAGGCAATGTTTAAAAAATTTGAAAGATAGCTATAAACAACTGTGCTGTGTGACAGTGTCAGCTTCTTTTTGTTACCTCTTTGAGACCATGAATGTCTTATAATGTGTTTGTACAGCACACAGGACAAAAGTGAGCAAGAGCAAGCTCTGACCCAAATCTGTGACTCTCTAGATATTGCATATAATTAGTATTAAGCACAGTAAAGAAAATAGCAGCAATGAAAAAGTCAGAGATAAACTTACAGACTTGTGGCTTGTTAGTTTTCAGTGCTCCATTGTATCACATGTATGAAAACAGACTTACTCTAGTAGCCACAGTGTGTAACAAAGTAGGAAAAATAACCTCTATGCTGGATGAAAAAGACCAGAAGGTTTAGTGAACCTTGTTTTTCAGAGCTCTTACTCATGGTCTTTACTGCAGATATCCCACAAAGTTATTTCTTGACGCTCATTGAAAATATGTAATATATTTTTCATCGTGTACCCTTTTAATGATGATTAAATATCACAACCCTACCTTTCAACTAATTGTAATGGTCTTGTTATTCTTGGTTTTGCCTGACTATGATTTCAAACTAATGATCATTAGTAGCAATAACAGTCCTCTACCCTTTTATCATGCCTCACATCTGTGGGACTCTGTGTTAAGCATTACTACGTGCATTACCCTGAGTCACAGAGGTTAATTAACTTAATAAAGATCCTAAGGCACGTCAGAGGCAGAGGAATAGGGAAAGTCAACCCTGAGCTCAGATCCCTCAGGCCTTGACAGTGTGATAGTTGTTAGTAAAGGGTTAGACAGACTTCAAAATGCTATTAATCTCTAAAAGCCGGATTTCTTTAGGAACAGATTATTTGTGTGGGAAGGAAAGGAGGGAATCACTTTGTTGCTAAAATAAAGCTGGAAGGGGGACTAATGGAAAGAGAAGCTCCTACTTGTCTGAATCACACTGCTTGAAGGGTATTGCAGACAGCTGGTATTATTTGTCAGGCTGTCATGTTCACAAAACCAGCCTGAAGACTGAGGTGCTGAAATTCAGTTCCCAAACAGGACAAAATCAGATTTCAATATCATTTTGCTAACCTCGCTGAAGACCCTCAATTGAGAACCTGGGAATAGGGGAGCTCTTAATATGTAGGCTGCCAAAAGATCATGTTCACCTAACTCTTGGCTTACAGAAGATTTCCACTTTTGGACTCTGTCCTAGTCAGCAGTGAATCACTGCTTGCTCAAACACAAAGCTGGATAAATTTTGATGTTGTACAGAGCAAGAAACTTGGAAACTTTTAAGTCTGATTACTACAGAAAAAAGGCATTTTCTGTGCCTCTCCTCTTTCCAACCACCAGGCTGCTTTATTTTAATGTGAGAATGTTTTACAGAAGCTGTTAATGCTGCTTCAGATTCTCATGGGATGGAGACTGGAATCAGTGAATTTAAAGTGGCATTTTATGCTGATGGCATGATAATATGTATGATCTAGGAAGAGCTTCAGCTTTTACTAAAGTTTGAATCACCACTAATTTTGGAAAATTTTCTGGCCTTAAAATGAGATGTAATAAATTTCAAACCCTGCCTCTGCATATATCAGATAACACACTTGCCATTTAAGTTTTCCCATTTAAGGTGAAATGCTAAGTTGTCCCAAACCTCAGCTTATGTTTCTCTTTAAAAGAGAAAATCATGATAGCAAAATAGAAAGTTAATATAGAACATCTTGCTGTGCCTTGATTAATTTTAGAACATAACCGAGGGCCAAATCCAGCTTTGCTCACTTAGGTGGGGAACCTCTTAGAAGTTAATATCAGACCCTTACACTACGTTGTATGTTACTGATCTGAATCTTTGGTGATACAAGCAGAAACTGATGCATCCATTACATAGCTCCAGCATGAAGGGTGGAAACATCCTAAAATCCATCTGAGTGGGCTGAACAGGACAATATTAATAGGTATGAAGAAAAAGCATGTTCATCCTATCTAAAAGCATACCTGATTTGGACCTGCTTGATATCCTGTTGATATCACTGAAGCATCCTGCTGCTCAGCATTTCTAACACTCAGGCTTCTTTTCTGAAAAACCTTATAGGTTAAAGAAAATAGCAATGAGGAAATAGAGCAGGGAGGAGCTGCATTAGCACTTTGACAAAACACCCCATAACAAGACTATCAGGCTGTACATGTCAATCCTCAGTGCAGCAGTAGGTAGTCATTAGAAAGTTGCATTAGTACACCAGAATTAACATTCATGAATCCATGATGATAGGCAGTTTAGGAAAAACGTAGATTTAATTTGTCCAAATATGCTTTAATGATGTCATCTCTGATCTTTCAGGTCTGAGTCTCTCAAAAAGAGGAGTAGATGTTGTTGGTCAAACTCAAAATATTTTTAAAATATTTTCAAGCATCAGAAAGTTATTTATCTCTTTCTTTTCCAATTTTGGGCTCATTATGATAGAAACTATTAAACCATGAAGTTGAAATTTCTAATTCAGCACTCTTTGCATTCCCAGAAACAGAAGACATCCATTTTTGAGAGCATTCTTCCAGAAGATGTTCAGCTAAACTGCACTCCCTCAGGTTCTGAGATAAACAGCCACAATGTCTTTACTGTGGCTTTACCCATACAGACTGTTTCTTAGCTTGGTCTCTAAGGAAAGATCTGGCATTGGCCTTATCTGTGTGCATGCATGCCTGTTTGGGTACCCTCTTTAATTACCTTTAAACTCCTCATTTCTTTCAACCACATCTTGCAAATGTGTAGGAGACAGAAAGATCCTAGAAGTTAAATAAAACCTGGCGAACTGCTAGAGGAGAAAACCTCCCCTTCCCCTGGGTCTTCCCACCAAAAGACAACAACAACATGAACCCCACTGTCACTGAACATCAGAAAAACCAGACACGATCCATAACTCTTGGGAAAACCACGTTCATCTGTTCTGCCAAATCTTCTGCCAAGCTTCTGTCAGCCTGGGGATGCCCTCCCCCCACAAGAACACCAAGTCTTTACTCTGACAGCTCCCAGGTAACACAGCTAAAGGCCCGCTGTGTCCCTCTGCCTGGCTTGGGAATGAGAGAGGGAAGGGAGCAGAAAGCATGGAGGCATTAATAATGGAGGCTGATCTGAGCTCCCTGCAGTTCCTTTAGTGCTGTCCCTTGCAGGTATTACCCAAAATACTGTAAAAAGTCACCATCTGTCAGAGCAGGTCATGGGTTCCAGCCTTGCTGAGAGCAGAGAGGGAGAACCTGTGTGAAATAACAGCAGTTCTCACACACCTACAAGGGAAAAAATCACAAACTGTAGAAAGTTCTCTCTCCTTTTAGTGAGGGTGGCAACAAGACATTCTGATAGAACGAATAATGCTCAAGATGTGTTTTTAGAATAACCAGTCAAGGTGGTCTTCCACATAAGACAAGTACAATAAATCCTATCCATAAGTTAAATAAAATACAAACCATTGCAATGATCTAAGTCTACTTGGGGAACAAGCAATTGTATGCATTTTAATTCAGACTCATTAATAAGTAATTTCTGAAAGCATAACTTCAGGAAAACAGAACTCAAGAAAAATAAGGCTAAACAGATCAAGAGCTGGAAAAACTACAAAATCCAAACTCATTCTTTCTCCTTGCTCATAATATTTGCTTCTATATTATGCTGACATTTCTAAAGATTAACTACTATAAATCATTACTGCATATTATTTCTAGTGTCAAATGCAATCACAAAACTTCAATGTTGTGTCTCATGGAGAAAGAAAAATATATCTAGGAATCATGTTTGCTAGTGCACTAGAATACTTAATTATATGAGGAAATCTTTCTTTTTTAGCACTGCATTATTTGTGTTAATGTAAGCTGAATCTCAAAGGGACTGGCCTTGGGGTCAATTAAATATTTGGAGTATCACAGCTTTCATATTTGAGGAACACCAACAGAGTAAAGTGCTCCTTGGCTATTTCTTTTTAACCTATTTTGTGGATGGAGGCAGCAGGCATGGGATTTAAGAGGGTATTCTACCCTGCATAAATTACAGCATGTGTAACAAACAAATGGAACATATAGAAGAGCCAGAAATATATTCTTATATGCTTATCTTAGGGCCCATATCAACAACAAGATATTAATTTTTCATTTTCCTTTTTTTTTTTTGTCTATTGCTTCCATATTTCTAACCTATTTTTTTTCTTTTTCTTTTTTTTTTTTTTTTTTTGGTACTGTATCATGTAAGAGTTTGTCACGGAAACAGTGCATAGATTCCCATATACCATGCACTCATTACTATTGACTTCTTTCATTTTTGACTGGTTTTCTTTGACTTACTAACAGCTTTTTCCAATCTGTGTCATTTTAAAGTGCATAAAGTAATCAAAATTCTCTGCACACACTTCCTAGCCTGTTTACCTGGTTTAGACTAAGACCAGCCACATTTTGGTGGCAATGATATTTAACTTTAATTTCAAAGGCTTAAATTCAGGTATTATTTAAATAAAAGTTCTGCAAATCCTACCATAAAATTCCCACATGTATTTTTATTTATTTATTTATTTATTTATTTTTAGTTTGTTATATTTCACTCTGAACTTTCCATATATGTTTTTAAATTTTTTACTTGTCTCCCTTACCAGTACATGTGTAAGTTAATACTACAAAAAATGCATAGGTAAAGGCAGTTTTCTAAAGGCTGTGCAATGTGACCCTGGAGAGAAACATGCAAAAGGGTAGAAATACCCTGAACAATTTATTTTATCTGAACAGCTGTCAAAGCCTTCACTGAGAAGTGCTGCGTTGGAAAGTGAGGTTCTGCTTCTACTCCAGTTTGTGGTACCTTATTTTACTAATACTGGGGTGACTCTTTTTCCAGCCTAGGTGTTTATGTCATTTTGCTTTGTGAAAAGGAAGCCCTAGGAGCAGCCACTGGGTGTTTGCTGGTTGATCAAGTACTGCAAGGGCAAGAGGACCTGGCCCTTCTCAGGAGGGACTGTCATCAGCAATGAGGTGATCCCTTTCCAGTCCAGTTTGGGCTCTGTCATCTCATGAGATGAGTGAGTGGCTCTTCTCAGTGACAGCAACTGATGAGACTCCATAATGTGAAAAATTATCCCCTTAGATTTTTTTCCCTTGATTTAATGGGTGCTAAAATAGAAAGCTTTTTGTATCTGCATACCCTTAGGGAGCAGCTCTGAGCAGAAAGGAGGTGCAGAAAGGAGGTGCAGCAAGTGCATTGTGGACTGGCTCTGCAGGCACAAATTTAAAACCTGTGACATCTGCAGGTTGCAACAGTTGTATTGGGAAAGGGAAATGAGGTAGAAATGCCCAAGGCAAGGCAAGGCTCTGATGTTCCCTTACATTTATACCCACCGCCAGCACCTTCTGCTGGGGCTGCAGCCAGCCCCACGGTGTGCAGGGCGCTGCAGGAGCGCTGGGCAGGGGTGGGCAGCTGGCACAGACCGGGCAGGGGTGAGGGGTTAACACAAACACACATCCACACACAGACACACAGACACACAGACACACACACACACAGACACACACACACACACAAACACACCTGCTTTCTCTCAGCCTGGGTCTCACCTCTCCGTGCTCCTTCTCTCTTGCCACGTTAAGTACTAGCAGTAGCTTATGTTTAACATTGAATGAGGTGGGGGGGAAGGTAGAGAGGAACAAAGAAAAAGCAGTCTCAGTGCTCAAACAAGTGTATTGATATAGGTCAAGGGCATAGTGTTCTCTACTTGGGCTTCCAGTTTAGGAGATGGTTTTGCCTTGCTCATAGTCTGCTAAAGAGAAAGAGAAGTCCCAGTTTCCTGTCCTGACACATATTTCCAGTTATGCGAATAATTCTGACCCAGAATCTAAAGAATTTAATTATCTACCTCCTCATCCACAAAATAGGTGTAGGAGCCATTTCCTCCTTCAAAATCATTTACTATTAAAATGTTCTGCTAAAAAGGACTATGGACAAACCACATTGAAGTGCTCCTATCTACCTTTGACTTTGTACCAAGGACTTCAGTAGAAATGTAGTACTAAAAAAAAAACCCTGTTCAGCTGCTGGAGGTGTCCAAAGCTGATAACATAGTTAACTTCTATCAGGTAAGTTCCTAAAGGGCTAAACAGGCATGCTTGTGAGCATTTGGCTTTTGTGGTACTGGGCAGATTGACTCTTAAATCACACACAATCTCACTGCTCCCTGAATTCATCTCTCTGCAAGGTTCACACCTCAAGGGTGTGACTGCAGAGCACACCGCCCAGGTCAGGCACGTCCTGGAAGGTGCTTTTATCCACCTGTTGTGTTGGAAGGTGCACATTTCAATCCTGACCGCCCTAAGGTGCCCTAGTGGGGCATCTTTGTTAGCTACAGGAATTGTATAGGGACTTCAGTTGGCTGCTGTGAATGCTGCTGGGTAGCATTAGCAGTCAGTGAAAAGTGGAAAGCTTCTTTCAGGACTTGCTTCTGGCCATTTAGTTGATGAAAGAGGCAGGTCAAAAATCTAGATCTCCCACTTACTGGTTTTTAAGCCTTGTTCTCATTTTCCGAGTGGCCAGAGCAGATTGTGGATTTATTTGATGTCATACAGAGTTACACAAACATAGGGATCATACAGTGTCTTTGTGCTGGTGAATAACATAGATTACAAAGGTTTTCTGGATGTAATCTTTTTCACTGAATGTGTGCAGCTTAATTGAATTTTCTTTCTTTAACTGATGAATGCAAATACTTGTTCAGGTTTCAGCAAAAATCTTTACACTCAGACTTGGACACTACGTCAAACACTTTTACTCAGATACACTTTACACACTTGTGCTCAATGATAAACTGTAGTACAGGAAAACTGCTTGCTGTCTTAAAAATTTTAAACTTCTGAGATGATTCTTTTCAATAAAACATTAGTAATATTTTCTAATTTTATGCTTATAATATTTTTTTTCCAAAGTGCAGTGACAAAAATTCTTTCCAGACTTTGGATGATAACAGATTTTAATAGCAAAGGCTCAAATCTAAGTTCTTATCTCAGAGTGTAGTTGCTGAGTCTTCCTAGCTCTAGATTAGTTACTGGATTTTACTAGTGTGACTGGAAAAAGAACCTTTTTGTGAAATCCTATGGATGAATAATAGGCCAAAATTTTTATGAAAATGAGGGGGGAAATACAAAAATGCATTTTATTCCCACATATGGGAGTTGAAAGTTCACAGGATTTTCCCCTTTGACTTCAGTGGAGCCTGGAGCCCTGTAGTTACCATCAGTATTTCAGGGCAATAATTCTTACTTTCTTCTGATATTTTCATCAGAAGACTTGGAAACAGCTGTATAATTCATCCTTTAAGCTGTAGATCCTCTTAGGATGAGAAAAGAGCTATGGGCAGATATGACCCTCTATTTATAATAGAAATAGCTCTTCCTCCCAGCTCTGATGATCAGGAGCAGCTGGGTTTCTGTGCTGGTAAAGAATTCCTTCAGGGCAGTTACCCCCACCAAAATCCTCCCTCAAAGTGTGTGTGTGTATTTGTAGGTACCTGTGACTAAGGAAGCAAATGCTTTCTTACCTCAAATTACTTTTTCTGCCTTACCAAGCAGAGCAAAAATGAATGTGTTAGAATCTGTTGAAGACATGGACTGATTGGGAGACAAGGCACTGCACATTTATTTGATCCATGACTGGCTTCAGTCCCAGTGTGGTGCTATCACAGCTGTCCCCAGTGTTCAGGAGAGCACTGCTGCTCCTGTTCTCCTCAGCCTCTCTCCATCTCCCTAAATCTGCATTTCCCTCTTTGACCACCTCAGTGAACCCATGACTGGAGTGGCTGTATGGAACTTGGAGCTATAGGTGCTGAGACTTTGGAGAAGCAAAAAAAAAAAAAATTATGTTGTCTCTTTAAGAATATTTCAGGACAGTATGAGGATTGTGTTTTTCGTTTCCTGATTACATCAGAACTAACAGGACTAATTGTGGGAATCATCCTTTGTAAGCACATTGGTAACATTTGCATGTATTTACCCATGTGTATCCATTTCCATGGAGGTCTGGTATGCAGGCAGCTGTTATCTTTAGATGAGTTTAGTGTATTTGTCTGTATTACAGGTTCCTGCACTGGAAAATTGCTTCTGGTATAAACCCAGTTGCCTGTGCTTCCATCTGTGCTGACATCATGGCAAAGAAAGATAATTTCTTAGTCCAGCACAAGCAAAGAAAAAGTCAACTGCCTGGAACTGTTTTGCCAGTGCACTGACATTACACCAATGCCCAAAGTGGGCCAGAAAGGACAGAGTTGTTTTTTTTCAAGTATGCTTACCATAGGAAGCCTAAATCATTGTTTAATTAATCATCTAATCTAAAAGAAGCTGAAAGGCTGCAAGGCTCAAACCTGGCTACCTCATTCCTACAACTGCATTTATACTGGTGAATAAAATGGGCTAGGGACTCCAGAAGGACTTACAGCCTTGCCCCTAAGCCTCCACCTCCCAGAGAGGGAAACCACCTCAAACTATCTCCTGGCACTTGCCCCTGCAGCGCTAATGCTCTGTCCAGATGTGGTTTGGTAGGCTGCTCACAGGTCTCAGCCAAAACCATTTCAAACATCACACTAACAGAAGCAATACCAGTTTAACAGATCATGAACCAATGTCAGGGCCTTTTCTCTGCCCAGTTTAATTTATGAATGAAGACATTACTGCTTGTGCTCAGACCTGAAGTTCTGGGCCATGTATAATGAGGTCAAAGAGATACATTGGGACACTGGGAGACAGAAGAGGATATAAACAAATAATGAGGCCAAATTAATAGTTAAATTCAAAAACGGAGAGGAAGACACTATTTAAAAAGAATTTTCTATAGCATTTTGGATGATACTGATTTGACTCCATGAGCAAAGCAATTAAAAACAATAGATAGATTAAAACCAGCGTGAATAGCACAATTAGTTACTCAAGGTGCCTGATTTCCTTTTCCAGGTGGGAGAATGTGATTTTGATCTGCAATGAAATATTGGATTAAAGTGCATTGTCTTCAAGATGAGAGACTATTTGACAGGGCAGTTCACTTGCTTGTTTATTTCATGGCCACGGTAATCCAACAAAAACTGTGGATTTCTGTTTGGCAAGTCAGAAAGAGTAGATTGGTCATGCTCCTCAGTAATATTTGTGTCTGTAGATGTTCTGTGAGGCATTGTGAACATTTTTTAAAATAAATCATGAGTATACATAACAGATCTACTATCCTAGATTCAGTTGTAGAGGCAGGTATGTGCAGAGTTTTCCTTCTTGCTTTGGGGGAAAAAAAAGTCTCTACTGTATTGCTCCCATGATGTATTTTTAGTCACCGCAAAGAACCATTCATTAGTGGGTCTCAAAAGCCTTTCCCAGAGGGATGCTCCTGAGATTCGGAGTTGGAATAGAAATTGCAGAACTGGTGAGGACACACCCTGACTCTACCTCTGAAGTTCTCAGCACAGGAAATAACCTGTGATCGAGCCTGGACAGACAAAACCTGTCGTCCTTTCCAAAAATAACGGTGTCTGATCCACACATGGAGGAGTCCACTGAAGAAACCCCTCAGAGAGCTCCATCCCTCTCTGCTCTGGGAGGTTTTCCACAGGGCTGGGGGCAGCAATCTGGCCCTGTGTTTTCAATAGTGAAGTTATGTGGGGAATGTGTTAGGGGTTTCGTGTTTCAGTGTATGTTGTGGGTTGTGCAGCCATGAAGGGGTAGAACCAAGGCCGCTATTGATCCTAACTATACTTTTCTAGACTTTGCTGTGTTTTAGCTTTTCTTTAAATGAAAGTGTTGTTTATACATATGCTGTAGTTTAAGGGAGCTCACCAAGTAATTTTTTTATCCTGATTTATTTCCTTTATGGTATGGCAACAAAGAGAGCGCTAGTACAAGGTATTTCAGAATACGGTGACCTGACGGATATCCCAAAACGGGAGGACGAGAGAGGACGAAGCCTTTTGGAGAGACATAAAACAGGCGTGCTCACACGTGCGCGTTATTTACCAGCACAAGTGGGCATCAGTCAGAGCCTGAGCGATTCGCTGTCCCGCAGCCTTTCAACTCCCTCCCTCCGTCCGCGACCGTCGCCCAGTCCCGAGTGACCCTCCGGGGACACAGCTCTCCCGCCGGGACAGTGCCCGCGCGGGGAGGGCGGTGGGCTCGGGCCGAGCGGCGGCGCGTCCCTGCGCCTCGGTCCCTCGCTCCGCCGCTCAGCGAGGATGCCCCGGGAGGGCGGAGGTGGTGCCGGGGCTGGGCGTGGGGCGGTAGCGCCGCGGAGAGGGAGCTAATGGGAGAGGGTGGGGAGAGCCGCCGGGATCTCCGTCTCCGCGCTGCCGCCCGCCTCTCCCGGCGCAGCCCCGCTCCTCCGCCCGCCCCTCGCCGCCGCCCGCCGGGAGCGGCTCCAGCGGCGCCGGGGCCAGGCCGGGGTCGCGGCGCCGAAAGTTTCGCGGTGCCCGACCGCGCCATGGGCTTCGACCCGTCGCGGTTCGCGGGGCCGGTGGCGGCGGAGCTGCAGTGCGGGCTGTGCGGGCGGGTGCTGGAGGAGCCGCTGTCCACTCCGTGCGGGCACGTCTTCTGCGCCGGCTGCCTGCTGCCCTGGGCGGCGCGGCGCCGCCGCTGCCCGCTGCGCTGCCGGCCGCTGGCGGCCGCCGAGCTGCGCCCCGTCCTGCCCCTCCGCAGCCTCGTCCAGAAGCTGGAAGTCAAGTGCGACTACAGCCCGCGGGGCTGCGGTCGCACCGTGCGGCTGCGGGAGCTGCCCGCCCACCTCGCGGCGTGCCGCTACGGGCCACCCGGCCCCGCCGAGCCGCAGCCCCCGGCCGGGCACCCCTCCGGCCGCTCGCCGGGGCAGCCGCGGGCGGGCGGCGGGCACCGGTGCCTGCGGGCGCTGCGGGGCGGCGGCGCCCCGGAGCCGGGTCAGGAGCTGAAGAGGGAGGCCCTGCGCTGGAGCAGGAGGGAGAAGTCGCTGCTGGCGCAGCTGTCAGCGCTGCAGAGCGAGGTGCAGCTGACGGCGCGGCGGTACCAGGCGAAGTTCGGCCAGTACATGAGCCACATCAGCAGCATCGCCCGGGACCTGGCGGGCGGCCAGCCCGGCAAGGTGAGTGCGGCGGCGGGGCAGCGCGCCCCGGTCCGCGTCCCTCCGAGCCCTTCCAGCTGTGCTCTCCTCCAGCCTGCTTTTCCCGTGCCCGACTAGTGAACCACCGGCCGAGTGACGGGGCGGGCTGTGCTCTCGGGGCCGGCAGTCACCACCACAGCAGTTCGGGACCCAGCCCGATCCCGCTGTCCATCCCCCGGACGATGCGAGCCGCCCCTGCCCGTCCCTCGCCTCTTTCTGGGAGATACAGCCGCCGGACTCTGTTGCCAGATGAAGAGTTTTATCTTTGCTGATTTTTTGTAACACCTCCACTGGAGACACGCTCCTTGCCTGTCCCTCTTCAGGCGCCCTTCGATAGCCGAACCCCCCTGCTGCGGTGAGCCCGGCAGTGCTTGGCAGAGGCTGCGACCGAGCGCTTGCTCGGCGGGCGAGGATGGGGAAGGGGCGGGAAGGGAGATGGCTTCGCTGCTAGGCTGGCAGCTGGCAAACGGGTCCTGGCCCTTCCGATCAGGGTGTCCGCATCAGACCGCTCCGCCTCGCAGGGACCCAGCTGCTCTTGCCGCTGATTTTGCTCCAGCTGGTACGGGTGGCAGCTCAGGGGCATGGAGCTGGCTTTTAACTTTTATTTGAGCAGCTGAGAAGCTGTCTTAAATAACTTGAGTGTAAAATTATTGTCGACTTTGGAAACGATGGCGAAAGGACGGCAACGCTTTGGTAGAACGGTATGACAGCTACCACCGTTGATAAGCGGAGGCCAGAGCAGTGCTCTGCTCTCCCCTCAAATCTGAGGGCATTGCCCAGAGACTGACAGGCTCCTTAGGCAAAACAAGCCATGCGAGAATTGCCGTGAGCTGGCTTCACTTGCTGTGATGGAACTGGTTGGTTTTTGATTCCTGCCTGGAAACTCACTGTACGGGCTCAGGCATTGCTGATTGCAGCCATAGTGAGAAGTGTGTTAATGCAAAGAATTCTTCTTTCTACCTAAATCTACGTAGGCTCTTGGGAAGCAAAATCCCAGGTGGAAAAGGTCTGAGCAGTGAAACTCACACCCGAGAAACGATGTAGTGTGCTGGGCATATGCCTGTTGCATGGAAAATGGGACATTGTTCACAGGACACCAGAATGCCTCAGAATACAGGTCTCACAGGTCTTCTTGGCATTGAGTAACTCTGTTTGAAAACATGAGTAATTTTTTTTTTCAATAAGTTTCCTCTGGTTAGCTAGTCCGTGAGGTTTAGATTGCTGCACCTGAGAGGTGTGCTCACACAGTTGCTTCATCTCTTAGCAGATGAGATAAGGTCATGTGGAGTGGGACAGCGGTGACTGGTAGAGTGGGGTGTGCGAGGGGAGCGGCGGCTGAAGTGGGGAGGAGAGGTGCCGGACTGCCGGCGGGGAGCGGGCCGAGGAGCGGGGCGGGCGGAGCGCCGCTCCCAGCGCCGCCGGCAGGGGTCGCTGTGGGCGCTGCCGCCCGGGCATCGCCGCTCGGAGCGGGAGAAGGAATAGAAAGGAGCTGCGGAGGAAAACTCTCCGTACAAGAAAAATAGACGCAATTGAATTCAAATCTACCGTTCTGGCATGAAACACGTCACTGACACAGTTAATGAAATGTGGGCTTCAGCGTAAAATAAGGTGACTTGCAGCGCTAAAGCCTCCAATTTTTAATTTTTAAAAAATTTTAAGTATTCACCTGGTCCACTGAAGGAAAATATTTCTCTTTTCTCATTTTTAACTTTTACTCCGTTTATGCTTCTCAGTGTCTGCTTTATATTTTAAGCCTTTTTTCAGAATACAAGCCATATTTTTACAGCTGTTTTGGGTTCTTTCTTTTTGGAGAGAAAAGGTTTGGGATAAAGAACTGTTTTTCAGTTTCCCTGTGTTCTCTGAAAGTTCCTTTAAAATGTGTACTGGTAGGACTTTGGGGCTGAAAATTATAATGTTGTGCATTTTAATCTGTATGTTTAATGTTTGAAATGTAAACACGTATAGGGATTTTATGTTTATACAGACTTCCAGACCTCTGGAACTCTTAACTTTTTTCAGTGGTGCCAAGCATTCCTCACACCTCAAATCTGTCCTTTTTTCTGTTCAGCTGAAGATAATTAGGGATAATCAGGTGTTACCTGCTAACTTTTCAGTGAATCATGACTTTTCCTTTGTTTTTTTTTCCAGTGCCAAGTCTTTTCAGCTTAATTTTCCTACGAGCCTTATCTTATATATTCTGCAGCTAAAAATCTTCTGTGCAATAAGTTTTCATTTGGTAACTTCTTGAGACTGTGTTCTTTAACAGTGTTTAATCTCTTGTTTCTTAGGGAGGAGCACGCAAACCATTAGTGATCATGCTACACCGAGAAAATGACACTTTGGGATTCAATATCATAGGAGGACGACCCAATCAGGTAATGCAAAAAGTAACTGTAGGTGACTTTACTGGATACACTGTTAATTAAGAGTAACTTTTGATGACAGTAGATATGGAATCTATTCTTCAGATACAACTGTTTATCATCAGGTATACCTGGAGTCATTGTTTGGAGGATGTTACCTCATGAGAATTGCATTATTCTCATTTTTGGAAGGATGATCATAGTGTTTTTGCTTTAAAACTTTAGGCCGGTTTGCCCTCAGTTCCCATGTGAATAATATGTATTCATGCAAACTGCTCAATGGAAATCTCTGCACTACTTGTAAAAGTCATTGTTGCAGGATTAAGCCTTTGGAATTTTGTGAAACAGCTTGCCTTATTTTTTTTTTTTAATTTACAGGAGAAAAGAAAATTTTCTTCTGTAGCACAGACAGTTTAAGCACATGTCCTGTTCTCACATGCCTACTTTCAATTTTTCTTTATGAACTGAAACAGTTTTCACCAATGCTGTATCTTAATCTCATCAGTCTAGTTTTAGAAAGTTCATTGCAAACCATAGAATATGCATAAAGATCACTAGCCCCTACTTAGAATATACAGATGAATATGCTTGCTTTTTTTTTTTTTTTACTTCATCTTTCCAAAAGCATTAATCAGGACTGCCATTGCATATGAAGGGCAAAGAAACCTGTTAAACTGGAAAATTAATAGTTGATTAAAAAGGGTTGGAAATAATTATATACTGATCAGGTTCTTGTTAAGGGGAGAATTGTAGCCTCCTAGTGTTGTTGAGGAGGGGAGTAGGACCCTGTGTATTAGTTTGGCAATCTCCTGCTCTAAAGCTATATTTAGTGGTGCCAAAGAGTCTGTTCCCGTCAGTCCACTGTCTGTGCTGCAGTTACTGTTCCCTGTGGGTAAATATCAAGACCAGCAGTTATCAGATGTTGGGGCTGTAAATCCAAAGCAAGAGTTTCTTAGATTTTTCTGGTGTAAGGATGAGACCACAGATGGCTACAAGTTAAAACACACATGTCATGATTATGTTCCTATTTGAGTACAGCAGTAACAAAATTCAGACAAACTTTATTTTGGTTGCATTGTGATGTCTCTTATTTATATCTGTAGAGCTGCAGAGAAAAAGGAGCATGTGTTCAGTTTTCTTGGGATGGCAACTGAGCTTCTTTAAAGGACTTAGATGCTGGCAGTGCATACTGCAACAGTGATATGTATCACAAACTGTCAGACTTTCTGACTTAATATTTTGTAATTTTAGGGAGTAAATGATAAATATATGAAGGTCTGTAGCACTGTGTGTTGAGAACACTGCCAAATGGAGAAAGGGAAATTCATTTCTATTAATACTCATATTTGGAGACAAATTGGTGAGTTTGTGAGGCAGGGATGGGTCTCAGGTGGTTTTGAGTCTTTGAAGTTCAATTTGGAAATTCCTTTGTGCTTTATTCTTATTTTGACCAGCGTGACTACCACAGGCATTTGATGGGCACTTCCCAGGTATCAGTGTGAGACTCACTTTTCTCTGGAGCTGAGGAGAGAACAGGAAAGAATGCTTGAGTTGACTCAAATAGTGAAAACACAATTTATTCACTCTTTAAGCTGGAAAGCCTAAATAGTGGAACAGGAGTTGCTAAAAAGACAAAAAGAGTTCCTGAAGGTGCTCTCTACATTCAGGCTGTCCGGGGGAAAAGTGCCCTTGTTTGAAACATTGGCTCTTGCAAGCAGGAGAGCAGAAGAGTGATGTCTCTATATTAGTCATGTGCTTGGGGATGTGTTCTTCATCACATTATTTGTGATTTACAAGTGCAATGCAGCTATTTTCCATTGGCAAGCAGGTGACTCTTGGTGACTTGGGTAGTGCACACGCATACTTTGTTGGCTGGGCTTATTTTCAGTCCATATTAGGCATCCCCACTGTTTGCCTTCTACCTGAAGGAAAGGAACAATTCATCATAGGATCATCTTTTATTTTGTCAGAAAGGAGCTTGCCTGTCATAAGTGTGTTTGTGAGAGGTGATTCATTATTCTGAGGGAGCAAGGCTGTACTGATGAGCCCCAGCTCTGTCTGGCTGGGAGGACTGCTTTCCCTGAGGACACCACATCAAAGCCAGGCTGGAGGGAGGTGTGCTGCAGGCACAGCTGCTGCACAGCCCCTGGGCTGGGTGACAGTGCTGGAGCTCAGTGTGCCTTGTGTTATGTTTTCCTGTCAGGAATGGTGGGGACCACATGCAACTGATGGGGACCACAGGCCAGACTGAAATACCCATTTTTAAAACAGGTCATAGATCGCTTTTGAAAAAGCCAATGAAATTTCCGATGGAAAGAATTACAGTTTTATGTGGGTGAAGGTGCTATAATCTAGGTTTTGTTTTCTCAGGTTAAAACCAAACCATGTTCCTCTGGTATTTTCACTAATGACCATTATGTTTCTTTAATCAGAGTTTCATTTCTCTCTACTTAGATGGGAAGTCAGTGGAAATCTATTTGTTTATATTTTCAAAATATTGCTAGAACTGTTACTGTGTTTCCCTTTTCCTTCTTTCCTGACATCTGTGAAAAAAGGGGAAAAAAAAGGAATTTATGAAAACATAGTCTGACTAATATTTTGCTGAACAAATATTTATTGACCTTAAGTCTGCCTGGGTCAAGTCTCCATAGGAATGTTGCCACATTGTGTAAAGTATGTATTACATTTGTCTTCACAGTTTTCTTAATAGAAAAAGTTATAAAGCATTTTCCCCAGGAGTGTATAGGACCTAGACTAGAAACCTGTGCACATATGAACTGTGCTGTTGGTCAGGGATTCACCAGTCACAGAAGGAAAATATAAGAAGCATCATATAAACTGCAATCCAAAGCATAAATCAGCTGGAAAAAGATTCCTTCAGTTATTGCTAGCTAGGTTATTATTTGTACGAACACTTAAAACCCTGTCAGTAGGCAGTGTCTGCTTGACATTAGTTCTTTATTAATAATTATTTAAAACTACTTTTAATTATCATGTGATGAAATAAAGTAATTGCAGCATGTACAACAACATCAGTTATATCGTTGCAGCTGTGGTAGATAACTTGTCTGTTTTAAATTTGACCTTATGTGAGTTGTACTTAGTGTTGCATAGAGATCAGCTGGAGCTGGATTCTCTTTTTGTCCACAGCTCGTCTGTATGGATTTCATAGTTGAGCAAGTTTTCAATCTCCCATGTGAATAGGATTTATGAGGTTAACCAGTTCCAACCAAATCCTCTCACTGTTATGTGCCAGCCAACTAATGTCATTTTGTTCCTTGGAGCTTTATTTTCAAATGCAGTAAGGCAGTTTGCAAGCAGCAGTACTGCAGGAGCCCTTTTCCCTCTGAGAGAAACACTAGTGCATCCATTTTTGTGAGTGTCTTCCCCCGTGCATTTATGTGCTGGTCACTGGCTGCTGGGAAGCCTGAAGTCTTTGCTCTGAGTGTTTTAGCTGGGATCGGATTACTGTTGCACACTGTGTCTCATTTAGACTAAAATAACCGGAAGTAAATGGATAATCTTATAAAAATTGCTGGAATAGTTCATTAATTCTGTCCTTTTGATTAATAGCTACTTTGTGTTAAGCGAGTTAAAAAAATCTCAAGGAGCTTAATTCTTAATTCAAGGAGCTAAAAAAATGAGCTGCATATTTCAGGTGGATTTACATTTTTCATTGCTGATGATTTTAGTACTATCTCAATTTTTGTACTAATGTGGCCCTTTTTTGCAATTTCCTTGTTGCCTGGTACAGAACAATCAGGAGGAATCTGCTGAGGGAATTTATGTGTCAAAGATTTTGGAAAATGGACCTGCAGACAAAGCAGAAGGCCTGCAAATTCATGACAAGATTATTGAGGTAAGAAAGAACCCACACCAATGGATTAGTCTGTCATATTATCAGATTAATAAAGGATTTGAAGGTTTTTTCACCCTAAGTAGGTTGTAATTTTCCTCTTTTGCTGTGTCTGAACATGATTCTTGTACACTGAACTGCTTGAACATTTCTTAGAATTAAAGACACAAGATGGATTTTTCCAACAAGTAATAAATTTGTTGGTATTGGGATTAAGCTGATCTAGGTGAATCAAAGGTGTCAACACTTTAATAGCAAGCAGTAGAAGCATTTTGTGTTTCTTTTCATTAAGTAGAGAAAGAAGACAAATGACTGAAAATTGACGTCCTGTGTAGGGACATTACTTTCATGACTCGGGGACAAGGCAGAGAAGATGGCTTGCTAAGCACCCCTGTTAAAGCTCTTGAGCAATTAGAGGAAGCACTTCCTGCTGTATGATAAGAAGCAGATCATCTCTTGTTCTCACCTGGATCACTACAGCACTTTCATGTAATATGCTAGCATAGAATTTTCAGTTTGCTCCTGCATTGCATGCAGTTTTTCTCATAAAATTATATAAATAATAACAGAAATCAGTAAGTCAGTTGGAAGAATAGGTTGATGTCCAGCCTGCATGTGTACCTGTAATTAGCCCTGTAGGAAATCTCAGAGGAGCAGTTTCCAAGGGTGACTGAATAGGCTCCTTAGGGTGCTGCCAGGATGGCATTTCCCATCCCAGCTCTGACACAACTCCCTGTGACAGCAGGTACTGCTGGCTGCTGGGTTTCTTTAGGCCACATCACTCCAGATTTGCAAGTTCAGGGGAGGCTTAGAAGCATGGTGTGAACTGTCCAGTGGGATGGGTGTTTCAACAAAGACACCTGAAATAATGTAATGGAAGACAAATGCAGAATTCTGCTGCTGGTTTCTTGTGTTATATACCTGCTAAGGACTAAAAGCATAAGCTAAGAGTGTTTGAATGCTGGCATTGCTTTTAATGTTGGGAGCCTAGAGCAGTGTGTGAAATCAAATGAATATATTTTCTTGGAAGAATAAAGCTTTTGCTCTTAGCTGGCAGATACATGCATCTCTAGGAGACACCAAGTGGGCTGTGCAGAACTGAACTTGCAAGATATCGATTTCCCTGAGGTATACAAAAGCTTTTAGATCCAATTTTTTTTCTTTTTTGGAACAGCAGCCTTATGCTGTAAATGTCTATTTTCTTCTGACATTACTATTTCACTTACCACATTGTGTTTTGGGTGCTTTTTTTACAGACTGACCAGCTATGTAGTTTCATGCATTTGCTTAACACTTCCTGCTTTTATTTAATGTGCTTTTATAGTGTCTTGTTTTTTTAAGACAAAATGAAGTTGTTTTGGAAGAAGGAAGAATAAAGTCACAAACCAGCATTTATTATATGTAGTCAAATCTCAAAACGTCACCATAATTGATGCTTGATTTTTACTTGTTGAAAATTTCTGGCTGCATAAAATCATACTGAAGCAGATTTCAGTTCTGTTGGACCTATGTTACAGATCCAATGTAGCATAAGTATTCATACAGCTCTGAATGGAGCACCATATTAGTATGCAAAAGCTTTGTATATAACTTTTGTATTCAGTCAAGCCTTTAAAAATATTTTGGGTTAGGCCAAAATTTCTAGTATATGTTTCAGTGTTTCAAAATTTATTAGACCAAAATAAAAAGAGGAGGAGAAAAGAGGTAATTATTCCTCCAAGCTAGATAGATACAGGAAACAGCTGGAGTCAGAACATTGAATTTTGCATTGCCCATGCATAGCTATCAATGTCTTCTTGCACTGGGATGCCCTGCCAGCTCTGATGTGGTTTGTTGGGAAAGATCATTCTGAAAACTTTTGCTGTGAGGAAATAAGCAGGGTGGTGTAACTATTTCAAAAATGTTGGCAGGTATATGGAATATGAGTTTTGGTGAGAAGTTGATACAAAGTGGGACTTATTGTTTGCTTTTCCCTTTTTTGGTGATCTGATATAATGGGTGATATTTTTTGGGGCCATTCTTCAATAATCAAGAGCAGAAGGAACTGATGTTATTTGAAGAGCCTTTGATAACCTAAGTCATTTGTTTGGCACTGGGATGCCCAGGGTGCTTCTAGCAATGTGTATCTAAAGGGATAACAGACAGAACCATCCCCTTAAATCAGTAAATCTGTTCTCAAGGCATATTGCTAAATAAAGAAGGTAATTTGTTTCAGTGGTTTATCACATGTTTAACAAAAATTAACTGCACATGGTTGATTGTGGTGAGTTACACACATTTCAGATGACCATCTCGTGGGCAACCTAGTGCAGCAAATGGATTTCACAGTCCTGTGGCACTGGCAGATGGAATTGAGAGCCAAGGCTGGTAGAAATAAGTAGTGTTGCCTTTTATTTATATATATATATATCATTATCTATGCAGCAACATTGCCAAATAATTAAGGTATTTGAAGGAATGCCAAGAGAAGGAATCAGATTTCTTCCTTGAGGTGTATTTTAAGAGTAAAAGTGCCACACAAATGACTGGAGTTGCTGGAAGTTTTTGAGATCCATATGCCCAGGCCATAGATCCTCTGACACTTTTATTTGAAGAAGGTTGTTGTTTACTTGGGCTTTATCCTCAGGGGAGCATATTTTGTGCATGAGGACCTGAAAGCTGAAACAGATGCCTGTGTGCTGGCAGTGTGGTGGGGCTTGAGATTTGACAGGGGGACAGCCCCAGATCCCCTGTGCCAAGGGGCTGCATGAGGGAGGGTCACAGGACCCTTGCTGGTTGTTTTCACTGTTCTGCTGAAGAACAGGTTTCAGGCACAGCATTACCCTCTTTATTAAAGGTTAACCCCTCTGTAAAAAAATTACTTGTTTATGGGACAGTGACATGCACAAGTGACACGTTGGTGTGTATATATATATATATATATATATATATATATTTCAAGGAATCCTATTATAAGCCCCAAATAATCATTATTTATTCATCAAGAATAAATCCTTATGAACTACTTCTATGTAGCAGGTTCCTGCAGATGTCATGGGCTTCTGATGCTTTCAGAAGTTTATATCCAAAAATCTAGCTCCCTAAAATTGACACTGCATCATGTTTTCAAGGACTGCAACTGTTCACATTCTGTAAAATGCCTCTTATAAAACTAGATGCAGCACTGATATCTGTGACTCCCAACGTGAAACCCTTGGATATGAGCACTAGTATAAAGCCACCTGAGCTCTAACTTTTGGATCTCTGCCTTCTTCCTTTCCACCCTGCCTCTGAATCCTGTCAAGAGGGGACAAGCAGCAAGCAGTGCACAGGGCTGTTTTTCAGTCTGTGCCAGTTCAAAAAATTCTCTTTCCTTCTAGGAGAAAATTATATTATTAAAGTATGTTTAGAATGGTTCTCATTTGTATAGTTCAGCATAATTTTACCTCCCCTTTACTGCATGCTAATCATTCCTACTGAGTAAATTCATTGCTCATCTCTGTCCATGCTTGATTACCTCCTCAAGTCAAACAGCTATGACCCTTAGCAATGTTACTGATACACACAAGTGTTTCACCTGCTGCTTTTTTTATCTGTACTTGTAGTTCTGAGCAGTTAATGCTGAAAGCAGCTCTTTCCATATGGAGGAAAACTTGTACCTCAATTTGCAGACAGCTCAGCTTCACATAAATATGGCACCACATTGGTCAGATCTCCAAGCACAATACTTAATGCCTAGTTACCAAGCTAGTCAGAACTAGTTCTTTGAGTTTTGGGGTTTTTTTTGTTTGTATGATATTAATTTTACAGATATTTGTATGTGGTGTCCTCTGTTTTTAAGCCCAGCTTTAGAATAAAAAAACAGCACTGTGATTGTTTTTCTCACATAGCCTTCCATTCTGTAAGTCACAGTGTCTTGCAGAATACTCTTTAATCACTTCAAAGCTGTACAGAAACAGGTTGTTCTGACCAGGACAGAATTTTCAATCCAGACAGAATTTCTGATGATTTTGGTTTTTTTTTTTCCTTAAAAAGAATATTTTTTTCATTAATTTGAGGAAAAGGAGCAATTAGCATTAACAATTAAACATTAGCAATTAAAATTAACATTGGTCCTTTTTATTTAACATTGTTCCTTGTTAATTAACATTGCCAAAGTAGGTTTGCCATCGAACAAAACAGCAATGAAAAACTTTGTATGCAAGTAAAAAGGGCTAGGTTGAAGTCCAAAATATTCATATGTGGAACTGTAAGCACATCATCAGCTGAAAGACTCAAGTGTTTTTCTGTTCCTTGCACTGCAAGGAAAAGACTTCTTTAACTCTCAAGTGAAATGAGAATATTGGTCCTTCTGCATTTTAGTCATTTGATCCTCGTGAATTAAGCAGGCATGATGAAGAAGAAGGGAAAGGAAAGCATTTTTAGTCTTTAAGTCTGAAAAATAAGATAGATGCATTTATATATGATGACTGTGTATTTTGTTCATGCAGCCTGAGCTCCATAAGTGGATGATAAATAAGGCTTCATCCTGTATTCCATGTTTCCCTTTGTTCTTTCCAGTTTTTTGGAGAGCATTCACACAATGGCTTTGAAGCACATGTCAGCAAAGCCAGTTTCAATAAAGATGAAGTCTTAAGGCTTATCCTGGCAGAAGTAACTTACATCTGCTAGTGCCTACACAGAGACTTTTTTTAACTATTGCCAGACTGCTGACTGTGCTGTGTGTCAGTCTTGTGATGTTTTATCTTCTGCATGTTTCTGTCATTACACTCACTATGTTGCTCAAGCAAAATCTTTGATACTAGTCATGTTTATTTGGCTAAGAATCTCCAGTGTCAGATTATGTCTGTAGAAGTAGTGAGTCTTAAAATGTCTTGCTGGGATCAGAGCCAGAAGATTGGGATGACTTTGAAACAAAGCTGCACAAGATGTGGCCAGTAAAATCTGTGTGGTAGCTAAGAAAACTTAATATAATAATTAATTTTAGTGGTGCAGCTTTCAGTGCATCAAAGTATGTCTTAGCTATATTAATTTCTACTAAATCTGTAACAAATTCAAACTATTATGTTGCAGGTAACCAGATTTGGCACCTGCAATCATTGGATAACTCCTAATTAGTGTGAAAGATCCCTGGCATAATAAATTAGTGAAACCACAGGCTTAGAAATGTCTGTAGAATCTTTTCACCTCTCCCTCACCTGCTGAGATACAGGTTTTTGGACACCTGTAATCTTTGATCTGTCTGAGTAAATTTTTTAAGTCGGGTGTGACCTGGTCTGTATAACTTCAGCTGAATTGGAGCTTCTGCCCCCACTGGCTTTTTACTTAGCAGAAAGCCTTAGAATGCTTCTCCAAGAAGCAAGAGGTCCTGGTTGTGGCCTCTGCCTGAAAAGGATTGAATTCACTTCTCCAGGTAACTGCCCTTATTACTAAGGCAGAGGCTCTCCTGTGTTAGACCAGCAGCCACCCATCCTCCTCAAACAGAGCTTGGTGCCAGCAGGTGCTTAGAGAGTCAGAATTATCCCGTGGTAATCTGGTGTGAAATAGACACTAGTTCCAGGGAGCTGTATCTCAAATACTGGTCCTGCCCTTTTCCAGGTAAGTGCTTGTGACAATACACAAGAATGTCCCTCTTTCTTCCACAGTCTTTTGTCTTACATGACACTTTGTTTAATGATACTTGCATCTCTAACTTCACAGCGTCTTGACTTTGGGAGGGGAGATAGCAAATTCTGTTAACCAGGAAATCCTCTTTTTCAAATGTGAAAGATGGGGTTCCCTAACTGAATAAATACCAACACTTAGGGTTTTCCTCCTGTGTATTTTAACCCAAGTTGCAAGTGCTACCTGAAAGGTGGTTACTGCTGCTGGTTTCCACTATAAAAAGGCCATGAGGGCTGGATCTCTTCTAGGTGGTGAAACTTACTGTTCAAGGTACTGTCTGTTCTGAAGTTAACTGTGGTTATCCTAGAATGCCTGAATCTTGTAATTTGTTGCCTCAGTTCACAGATCAGTAGTCTACATTTGACTGGATTTCTACAGGTCTTTAGAGATGCCTGCATTCCTCTCCATTCACTGAACTAAAATGCAAATATTGTGTTTAGAGGAACAGGTGATACTCCTTCCAAAAAAACACTTAAAATTCTAGAAATTCACTGTCTATGTTTTAAAAAGAAAAATGAGACCTTTATTTTCCTGTGACCTAAAGCACCTTGGAGTTTTTTTTTGGTGAAGTATATTAGTCTTACTAAGACTTCACAAAATGCTTTCTGTCCTAAAGAACAGGAAGAAATAAAACAAAATTATATTTAAGAAGTGGCGAAATTTGTGTAATAGAGTAAATAGTGAATGGCAAGATTTTATGGAAGAAATTCATTATTTGATCTCTTAGCTGACTGAATGAAGCCTTACATCCATAAACAGGGAAAATATTATTTGATGCTTTTTTGATATTTGTGTAGCACAGTATAATGTAAAAATTCTAAAATGCATTGTTTTTAAGAGGTGGAGAATTTGGAGAATGGAGAATTTGCTGTGGATGCAGCTTTAGAGGGGCCCAAGCCTGTAGGAGGGTTTTCCATCTGTATTTGCTTGTTCTTGTATTCACAGTGAAACCAGGCACATGTGCAAGTATAATGCTGCGTTGTTTTTGTGAAAATATGTATGCTCACTGTGCTTTTATCTAAATAATGAGGGAAATGCCAAACATAGTTGGAATATGACCATCGGATGAACTCCCCAACTAGTTTATTTGCAGAGTTGGTATATTTGACAGATAAGGCAGTGTCGTCCTTTTCAGTAAGTCTCTTTAGATTGTGGGTCATGGATCTTGGTCAGCGAGGTGCTCCCAGTGAGCAAAGAAAATTGATGCTGTGGTAGCTGGAATGGCATGAGGCAGATGGGGCAGAAGTTACAGTGTGAGAGTATTTCTGAAATGTGACCCAGCATGAAAGAAGTCAAGAGAGTATGTGAAGTGGAAGTGGTGAAAATCATCTTCCACTCAACCTCAAGTTTCCACAGAAGTACTTTCTAGTGCTTGCTCATAAATAGGAAGTGTGGAAGAAATGGAGGGCATGTAGGAATAGGGGCCACTGAATTGTCAAATTAGGTCATCTGTGCAGAGCTATGATAACTGTGCTGGGTCTGCAGAGTTAGGCAGTTGCTGAATTGGCGACTCAGAAATGTTGTTAGGTAGGAAGGATTTTGGTTAACCTGTGGAAGAACTGTGTAATGTAAGAACCTGCAAGATCCCATAAATGGTGCTGCTACCATGGGCCACAGATCCCTCGGCATCATGTGAAGGCCTGGTCACACCCATCTCCTTCAGAAAGTGTCTGATCTCACCCCTGAGGTGTAATGTGTCAGAAATTTGGCAAGTTGAAGCTTAGCGTCTTCCTAGATGCCCTGTTTGATCTTGACTTTGCTGCATGTCATCTTTCTCTTCCTTTCCATGAGTATTTTTGGGCTTTTTTTAAAGCTTTAAGGTAAGCCTTGCAAAACAGCAAGAGTTAAGCATCCTTCCATCTTGCCCAGCAGCCAGAGCAATGCAGTTTTATATGTAGCTGAGGTAGTAAGTTTAGAGGAAATTTTTGTTCGTGTGAGGTGTTTCTTAGACACTTTCAGGAATGCATTAAACAACTTGTCTAACTGCTGTCAAATGCTGTTGCTTTCATCCTCTTCCCAGGAAGAGAAGGGCTTATGTAGGGGAGCGTTTTGTTTAGGAATTTTCCAAATAATTGCATACGCATATATTTACATGTCAGTGTCTATTTATGTTAAAGAAGACAAGATCATAGAAAAGTGTCTTTATTGCTGAAGGTGCAAGGCTTTGTGTGAAAACCCTTCTCTTGGATCTTTGCACTGGGAATGCTCTTGGGCAGCCCTGAAGAAAGTGCTTTCTCATCCATTGATAAGCCAAATCTCCATGACAACTGGGCTGTAAGTTGTGTAACATTGCCTTGGTCTTGGTCCAAGTCTGTCTTGGAGATGTGGTGAACTTGATGGTTGCTGTGGAGCTAGGTACCCTAACCTGGTGAACTATGGAAATCTGAGAGCAGGAAAGGCATTCTCCAATGACTTTCCTTAGCCTTGTCAATTACATAGAGAGCAGAAAAGGTCAGAAGCCTCAGGGAGGATTTTAGGATGTTTCAGGGAGATCTAACCCTTTGAGGCTCATGTGAATGGGAATAATTGATGGCAAGCCCAGCTATGGAAAGCTCTGATAAAGTCTGAGACCACGCTGAGTTTGCTGCTTAGAGCTGAAGGATGTGTGAGGAAGCCGTGTGTCTCTCACAGCACATGCTGCTGGCACCCAGAAGCTCTTGGCCTTTTCAGAAAGTGAAAAGAGCCTTCTTCTGCCTTTCATGAAGGTTTCTCTTTATTGTGGTTGAGACAACTTCACAGTTAGAGGAGTTGACAGCTTACATGTGTTGTGTGAATGCAGAATCTTCTTAAGTCACTGAACTGATTGTTGCAATCCCAAGGATATGTGCTCCAAGGGCTTTGATCTCTTCTTTTTCTTAATCAGCTAGTTATATTTTTAAGGAGTAGGTAATCACTGTTGTCTGTAATTGGAGGTTGAATGAAAAAAGCCTTTAGTGCTGAAATGCTCTAAATGAAGTAATTATTCAAGGCTTCACATAAAAAATTAATGATCCAGTTTTTAAGAGGCTGTGAAATACAGCGGTATGTCGAATGGGAGAATGCTCCTCCTTAGAACTTTTGAATAGGAGCAGTAAGAAGCATGTACAGCACTGTGCTTTCCAAGTGCTTTGAAAATAGAAGTGATAATTTAAAAAAAAAATATTTCTTTGGTAACTTCTCTCCAAAATTAAAAATTCTGCAGCATTTAAGACTATACTGTTTTGGAAAACCTAATTTTCTAATTGGCAAGAACAGATGTGGTCACTTCAAACCACCAACAAAGACTACGCTTAGTAAAACCAAATATACTAAGCAAAGTACATTTGTTGCTAATACACAGACATTTTGGTAAATATATGTCATGTTTGGAATTGCAAATGTAATTTTACAACTTTGTATGTAGACCCAGCTTGATTGAATCACAGCTGCTGCAGGAAAGGAGTGCAGAATGACTCAACACTGTTTCTTAATTCAAATTATTTTGGAAGGCATTTTCTTTATGAAATATTGTTGACAAAATAAGTCATGGCTCCTATGTTTATTTACATAGAAAGTTTATGCATGTTATGTACAGGATATGTTTTTGCATATTTTTTTAATTTGAGAAAAATATTTGTCTTTCAAGTAGCAAGACTGGGAAATAGAGAGGGAATGGGAGAAATAAGGAAAAAACATTCAGAACTGTTGACATCCTGCTGATTTCTACTTAGTTTTTAAATATGGAAACCTTATTTGAAGGTCACTGTATTGTAGACACCTGTTAAATGGTTTAACAACTTTAAAATTGGATGACTTCTGATTCTCTGTGTCTAGAAGAGGTCACCTAATTTGGGAGAAATTCTGAAATGGGTTGATAGAGAATATGAGTTTTTTCCCTTTTTCTTTCTTTCCCTCCCTATTTGGAGCATCCAACATTTGAGAGACCCAGAGGCTCAGAGCTTGCTCATCTGTTTCCAAGTACAGCCTCTCTATCTTGCATTTGTTTCTTTAACCACGCTGATCAAGAGGGTAAATATCTGAAGTCCTTCCAGGAGCTTGTGGGAAGAAGGCATGCTATTTTAAATGGAAGGGATTTGCTGTCTTGAGTGAATTAAAACATCTGGATCCCTACACTTCTCTGTTGCAGTCTGATTGATTTAGGCTAGTCTTTGGCACATGGCAAACATGGAGCCATATGGTCTTCATGCTGTCAGCAAAATTTTTGAGCACATACCTCTGCCTGGCCCCCAGCTTTCTCTGGTAGCTGCTACTGTGACCTAAAAGATAAATGTTCCAGGAGCTTTCAGGCTGTTGTGCCCTTCTTGAGCAGATTAGCTGCATTTTTTTGAGGTGTGCAATGTCCAGCACTTGGACTAGAAAGCTGAATCCTTCCCTTCTCCTGCAGTGCTCAGAGCCCTGATCCAAATCAGATGCCTCGTGCTAGTGCCAGATGTGTAGCAGCATTTTCTATCTTACCCTCTAAGTCTATAACTTAGACTCCTAACTTGCACTTACATTGCATGTTGTTTTTTTTAAATTTCTCCATAAAATCTCCAAGTGTTTGGCATAACTGGTTTTTAGTATGCTCTAAGGGTGGGATTATATGGAAAACTGACTGTTTTGGGAAATATTTAAACGGAAATTTACTTTCTAGTAACCAAGAGAATGGTGTTAAAGCCATTATGGTCTTTCTAGCACACCTTTTAATTTTTTTTCTTTGAGTGGTAGGCAGAATAAGTATGATTTTTTTTCTAAAATAGATGGGTTCTTCTGTGTTTCCAAATACTCAAAATTCCTTATTATTTTTTTAATAAGTACTTTTAATGATTTCTGTATTTTTCAATCTTATTTAAAAATAGAGCAGGGAGAGTCTGAGTACAAGGGAGAATATTTCTATTTTTTTCAATATAAAAAGAAACTGGAAGAAAGAAGAATGGTTCATTTAGTCATTTTTTTAAGAACTCTTATTACTGCTAGAATTTCTCATTGAATAAATGTAGACCACTGTGTTCAGCCTTCTTTTCTAAGTCACTTAAGTACTCTGCCCTTGTACTAAGAGTGTGGGGTTTTTATGTATTTTTTGTTTCCTCCCTGCTATGGGGTAATGGAAATCTAAAGGATCGCTATTCATCACTGAGCCCAGAGATTGAATCTTCTAATTAGCACTAACCATGGATAATATTTTAAAGATTAAAGAACACAATGACATTTCAGAATACTTTTCAGAGTGAGCTGTTCAGACAGTGCTGTTAATACCTTAGCAGAGCTACTTAAGAACAAAGTTTTTCCAATTCCTTAAACTTGTCATGTGTTGGTCAGAGCCCTGCAGTCCATTACAGCCATTCTGCTGAGGGCATTACCAAGTGTTTCAGGAAATTTTAGTAGAAAATGAAGAACTGTATGGGTACATTATTGACTTCTTGCATTGCATTTGTCTCTCTCTTTTTACGTACTTTAAAACAAAAAAATAACTACTCCTGCTTTCTTAATCATCATTGCTACTTAGTGTATAAATACCCTGTCCTCTCAAAGAACTTGTCTATCCAGCTTTGAGCCATTGAAGATCTGTTCTGACAGGAAAAGCCTGAACTCCATAATCCAGTTGCTAAGTTTTTCCCTTGATTCATCCACTAAAAAACGAAATGAGACTTAAGAGGCTAATAGAGGACTGGGTAGAGGAATATGTGGTAGACTACTACAAAACAGTGGAGTCCAGTTATAGCACCATCATTGGTGCTGCTTTTTCCAATTTTAAATGAGTTGAGCTTTCCCTGAATTCATGTATTGTGCATTTTACCAATAAATGATTGGCAAACCATGATGAATCCATGTTACTAAGTAGGAGAACAATTATAAGTGAGGTTCACCAGCCTGTGCCAAGCTATCTGCCTGATGTTTACTTGTTTGAGTGCTGGTTGTGTGTTCAAAGCGCTGCAAAAAGCCCAACAAGCCAATCTAAAATTAGAACCTAGAGCACACAGGACATTTGAGATTCATACTGCCTATGGATAAATATCACAACATTTTCTCATTCTCCAAGTATTGAAGATGAGTTAGACATGTATTTTCTAGCAAAGATGATTAATTCAACCTGAACTATTTCACTTAGTGATGTTTGAGTTATGATGAGATTCAGCTGAAGCAAGTGTTTGTGATACATCTTAAACTCTTTGGAATTTTCACATGAACCAACATATTTTTAGTGCTTTTTAGTGCTTTTGAGGTTAGATTGTTGGGATAATGCTCTTTGTACTTCACTATTTAAAACCAGAATAAACCTTACTGAATCTTGTTGCATTCCAGAATAAATGAAATTTAACATGAAATAATATAATTTGGTTTATTTTTCTTTGTATATTATGTCTCACATGGGTCTGATATGCCATTCTTCTGGAATTATATAATTCACTAATTGAGTAGAAACTCATAATATGTAAAATGCCAACATAAGTACAAAGAGAAAAATTCAGGTACAAAACTGGGCTTAGAATCTACTTCCTTACTGTGGTACTCCTGTTTGAGGTGGCCTGCTCCAACTCAGTAGTCCTAATGTTACATTTCTCAATGTTAAATTTTTCATTAAACTAACCAAGCGAAACAGGCATACAAAAACAAGATCAAGCTTTATTCCATGTTTCAGATATTTCAATTGCTAAATTTTGAACGTTGTTACTCAAAATCTGGCAGGAATTAGCATGAAAAAGGATGCAACTTGAAATGCTTCCGTTAAACCCTCCCTATTTAGGGACTAGCTTTGAAATCACTTAACATATGGTTTCATGTCATATCCAGTCGTGTTAATCTCTACATCTTTACAACTGGAGTAAAGTAAACCCAAGTGTAGGATGGCAGTCTGTGTCCCCTGAGGGGATGGTTGGTGTATCTCTGGTTTAGCTGGCTCTGCTGTAGCAGAAGAACGAACCCCTGCGTCGGCTGAGAGCGTGTGCCGGATCGCAGCTTTGACTGTTCCCTGTGCCTTTGTAGAAGTCAGCAAACTCTGATGCTGGCAGTTTGTGGAGGAGTCTGAGTAGGTGTTTGTGGAGCCTTGGTGATGGGTTTTAGCAAGAGAAGATGTAGATGTGTGTTTGAAATGGTTCAGGGCAGCAGGCATCGAAAGCAGCAGAGCAATGCTTAATTTTTCGGTAGTCTTCAGAGAGATGGAGTTTGTTCAGAGAAACTGACCATGCAAAGATTGAGAGACTGGGACTGAGACTCCTTTTGGCAAGGGAGCAATAAAAACTATTGCTCAAAGAAATTTTTATCTGCACTTTTGTTGCTTTTGGGTTTAGTATTTTTATAGAGATCTAAGTTACAAAAGGGAAGGAAAGCAGCATCTTTTATCAAACTAAGACAGTTGTAAAATTTTGGAAGGGTTTTGGGCAAATGGTGTGTTCATCAAAACTGGCATGGAGAGGTTTATTATGTTTTTTTACATAAGATAAGTTTATCTGACTTTTTTGGTGTTTTTTTGTTTGCTTGTTTTTGGGTTTTGTTTCATTTTGGGTTTTGTTTCATTTTGGGTTTTCTTTAGACCAGGACTGACAAATCAGGAGATGTGGTGATTGCTTTCTGCAAAATAGTATTTCCTTTTCTTAGTCATCTTCATTGATTTGTATATCCAGAGTTTGTTCTGGAGTTTCATGGTTGGGTGTTTCCACTCAGTTTCAACAGGCATATTTGGGCACTCAATGAGCATATCAGGTTTTAGGGTACACACATGGGAGATGCATTGATTCTGAGGATGCCTCTGTGGGGAGGCATTAAAAGCTGCATTTGGAAGATGTTGGCTGTAGAAGTACCTTGGAGCATTTGAAGGCTACAGAGAAAACAGGGAACACTTGGCAGCAAAAGCATAAACACCAGTGTAAACTGTAATAATGAAATATCAATGTAAAAAATGAGTCAGACTAAAAGGAAGTTACAAATGTTTATTGTTCAGTATCAATTTCTTATAATACTTTTTAGTGGAAGGTCTTGTAGCATTTTATTTGATACAGTTCAGAATTAATGGGCTAACATGTCAGACACAAGGGGATAATATAAAAGGTACAGCTGAAGTTTTATCTATTAAACAGATTTTTCCAGTCTGATTTTTTTTTTCTTTACATGGTTTTTCAGCTGTGCACTCTGGATCTTATTTAACATCCCTTGCAACTGTTTTCCAACTTCAGCCATTGTATGACTGTAAAACTGTGCTTTTGGGATGGGACTTAAAATTCCTTTTTACAGTTTGTGAGCTGTACTTTTCTGTGTCAGAAGGACCCTGCTATTGTTTTTCAAACAACTGTTTCACATGTGAGGATTTGGAAGTGTTTAAGATCCAAAGGCACTGTGAGTAACAAACTAGAAGAGAATGGACTATTTTCAGAAAGGGACCTACTGCAATCGTCGAGTCCAACTGCCTGACCAATTCAGTGCTGAACAAAACCTAAAGCATGTTATTATTAGAGTCTCTTTCTCAAAGTCTTAAACTGTAACCACTTTAAAGGATTTATTTTTCTTTTTCAAGTGCCAGTGTTTGCATGAATACTGCAATACAGCTTTCAGTCTGCACACAAAGCGCTGTTAAATTTATTTGCAGTAAGAAAGATCATCGAGGTGGGGAGGGTGGAGGATGCCTGCCTTTTCCTCCTTTCTGTGCCATGCAGTTCAGAGCAGTGCATAAGGAGTGGTGGGGAGCAAAAGAGACTGACTTAAATGCATGCACTCATTATTTCCTCCAGTAACTCTTCAAGAAGTTGTGAGGTTTTTAAACTGTTTTGTTGAATTCTGGTAAATCAAAATTTCATGTCTTATTGCTCCAAAATGAGATAGCAATGCAGTGATTTGGACTCTTATTTTTGTAGATAACCAAGAAAATGCATGTGTTCTCCTGAGGTTATGGGTCTGTGTTGGTCTTTGTAAAGTTTTCTGGAGAGTCTGCGTGAATTTTGGTGTTGGGGACTTGCATAGAGAAGCAAACTGCAGTGAAATCATCTGCAAGTGTGTATCTTGAGGTGAATCAGACACACTTTAACATTTATTTAAAATATTTCAATTGCTATATCCATAATGGCATGTAAATATACAACAAATGGATGTTTATATGTGTATATGTAGTTATCCAAAATCACCTGTGAGCTGAGGAAGTTCAGTCTGGCATAAATATTTGCATTTACTTTTAAAGTTGTTTCCAGGCAATTTGTGTATTAGGTGAAAGGGTTTTTTTGTCATCTTGTTAATCCTTTTTTTTCAAGGAAGAGAAATCAGTGGTTTTTAAATCTTAAATGGCATTGGTCTGTTAAACACAATTGCTTTATACTAATTAAAAGCCATGGGAAAATGGAAAGAATAGTAAACCTATGTGTTTTCTTCTTACTTCATACTTTATCTGAAATCTTACTGTAGGAAATATTTCTTACTTGATTTTGAGAATAGAGAAAATGTTTTCAGTATTTCTCTGTAAAATACTGCTGAAAATATTTCAAAAACTTTGATTCCTTCTTGCACATCTGTAATCACTTCTGTTTTCCACATAATGCTCAGACCACTGCATGTTAATGGCAGTTAGCTGAACTGAAGAAATAGTGACAATTTTATTGTATTTCTCTTTATTTCCTGGAGATTAACTGTTTTTCTTCTCCTCTGCTCATGCATCTGGCATCTTTTCTCATGTTCTTGGTGCACTCAGCTCTGAGAGAGGGACCACTATAATCTGAAAGAAATCATTCTTATCTGTTCTTATTTTTTAGGCACTTGTTTGCTGCTGTTTGATAGGGCTGTTAGAGAAGGTATTAAAAGTCAAGGACCACATGACTCAGCCTGTGAGCTTCTCTCAGTAAGGAAAGGAAGGTGGTCATGCTCCTGTGTGAAGAGTGGGGCAGGAGATGCTAGGAGCAATTGGAGAAGAGTCCAGCACTCTCCAGTCTTGTTATCAGCAGCTTTATGTAGTTAATTATTGAGTTTAATTCTTGTCATCTCCATATCTTCTGTGATCTTAACTGCTTGGCAAAGACTTTGTTTTACTGTGTCAGGATTTTGCCTTGAGAACCTGACATTCACTGTAGTTTTGCCTTATTCTTTGCTTTATTCTTTCCCTTATTCTTTGCCTTATTCTCCCTTTTTACATAAGTCAAAGCACAAGTGAAAAAGGGCTTCAAAGCATTGACAGGTGGAGAGGTCCTGAATAGTTCCTGATATTTGAATTGCTCTGTTAGTATAGAGGCAGATTGAAGAGCAGCTGTTAGAGTCTGTGTCTGAGATGAGTCCTCTGGAGGAAACACAATCAATTGGGACCTGGACCCAAACAGTTGGAGCTGAAAGGCTGGATCAATGGATAATAAATAACACTGTGGAGCAGAGCCATGGCTGCCCCCCCATGTGGACTGTGTCCACAGAATGCTGGTTTGTTGGGAACAGTCACACAGACTCCTTGCTATACCTGAACAGATGCATTAAGAAACAGAGGACATCAGCAAGATGAGGACTGTTGCAGGATCTGCCTCTTTTCTTCTCAGTGCTCTTTTACACACTGCTGCTTCAAGAACAATATACTGGGTGCTCAGAGGCTACTGCTTATGCAAATATTTGCAATAGTTGTGGAGGTGTTTATACAAAACTGTTCTTGGCTCATTGTAGAGTTCAAAATTTGAGTGGTTATGACACAAGTTGACTTGTGATAAAATGCTAAGTGGCTATAGTAGTATATTTCATTCATTCCATTTCCTCACTTTGAATGATTAAAATAAATAAATAATAAATAACTATATAAATGCTCCAGTATTGATGAATGAATTTGCCCTTTCAGTAGGAGGCATTTATACTATTAGTAATTTCATTACTATCAAGAAACTTCAAAGGAAATACTTCTGTAGACATTGATGTTTAATTTTCTATAAATAAGACTTGTAAGATTTGTTGAATTCAGAGACTTATTTTAAAAATTACGACAAAAGTAACAACTAACTTCTCCTTCAAAAAACCAGCATGCATAATTAATTGAATGTGTGTATTTGTGTCCACATGCAAGCTGTACCATGTACCTTAGTTTTCATACCCGATTTTGATGTAGACCACTCCATTTCTGCTGAGGTCTGTGTCATTTCACACTAGGTGCTGAGTGTTGCAAGTGACTGACCTGCAGGAACTGCCTGAAGGTGGAAATGGAGCTGCTGTGGTGGAAAAGCTTCCAGGAACAGCTGGAAGCTGCCGTGGTTCTCTGTGGCAGCACCCATTGCCGTCAGCAGCATTGTCATTAGAGTCAATCTGTGCTTGCTCCCAAGGGACTTGAATGGAGAGACAAATCAAAGTGTACAGATCCTTAGCTTTACATATATAAGCAGATTTGAGACTGATAAAAGGCAGTAAAAATAGAGAATCTTGGTTAATGCACAAGGCAATATTATTCAGATTGTAGTGAACAATATCCTCTGATTTCATGTGCCGGGCTGCAGCTCTGGTAACCAAAATATAATGGCTCTTTCCTCTGGCCTCCCATGTTTAGGTGTGGAATATAGCTTGCCTGCTAAATCTATTCTTGCAAGTGTTGAAACTGCTTGGGGGGCAGTGCTGTAATTTATGCCTTCCTATGAGTCTGCTACTGATTAATTACTGCTGATCTTTGTGTCTAATCAGAGCTTTCACTCCATGTATTTCATCATTAAAGAGTTCAGGGAGTTTTCAGAAGCGAGATCTACAGGCCATGGTGCATAATGCTAATTCAACAAGATTGTGACTTCCTCATAATGCAAACATGCCTCCCTACTGCCTCTTTTCTGATTTACTTCATTCAATAATGTTAGCTGCTGGTGATGTTTAATTAGTTTAATTACTGTTGTTGATCCTGTCAGGAAGTTTCCTTGGGTTGATGCAGACAATTTCTAATCCAACTGTTTAATATTGGCTCATGGTTGATTATAAATTTTAAAATATTGTAAGAGTCTGGGAAATCCAGATAATAACACTTGATAATAGTTTTAATGCTTAATCAAGCTGATTATTTTAATTTACATATATTTCCTGAAAAGCCAGCACTGATTGAGAATGACAAGGATTAGTTTCAGATCCTAGAGGTCCTTTGAAAATTAGGAAACAATTGACTTCTCTGGGTGTGGACATCCAAAAAACTGGGAGACAAAGCTATGCTGCTGAGTCATTCAGTGAATTAGATTTACTCACCGATAAGAAATGGGTTTATGAATGTGTTTTAACAAAATGGACATGGGGAGCAAGGTGAGAGAACTTATGCTGGTGAGTCAAGACTTCAGCTGCTTTCCCTTCTGCTGCATCAGCCTGCCAGGTCAGAACCCTCAGCTGGGTTTGCAGGGGCAGTACCTGCAGTGTCTAACCTATGTGGTTTGCCTGCAGCTAGTCTGCATCTGCAGGTTGGTGTGCAGCATACAGGAGTCCCAGTGCTGGGCTGATGCACTGCTCCTGGCAAGGGCTGTCAGTTGCTGGGAATGTGCCATTTATCCAATCTTTTAAAGAGCTCTCATTTTATGGAGGAGGCCCTGGAGGGCTCCTCTCCAGGGCTGTGCAGGCAGTAGCTACCCTCTGCTGCTGCCTGCTTCTCATGAGCCAGGAACCCTGAGACCTTCTTCTCAGGGCCATTCTCTGCCCAGCCTGTCCTTGTGCTGGGGCTTGCCCTGACCAGGACCTTGCACTTGGCCTTGTGGAACTTCATGAGGTTTGCACAGACCCAGCCCTCAATCCTGTGAAGGTCCCTCTGGGTGTCAGCCCTTCCCTCCAGCGTGTTGACCACACCACAGAACTTGGTGTCACCAGCAAACCTGCTGAGGTGCACTGGATGCCACTGCCTGTGTCACCAAGGATGTTAAGCAGTACTGGTCCCGGTACAAACACTTGAAGGCGTATATTCCCAATATACTGCATATACACAGAGTATGTCATAAACCACATGTGTATATAAATATATATATATATTAACATTTTGGATCTCACTGTGAAAGCTATGCAATGTAAAACCTGTTATTACTGATTGGTTAAATTCTGGCCTGTAAATGAGATAAAGAGTTCAAACAATGATTGCAGCTACTCTGAGACTTCAGTCTGTGATTGGTTGTTGATATACCTCTAATCTACTTACTCATGTATAGCTTTTGAGACCAGGTAAGTGAAATTATAATATTAGGACATGAACAATCTCAGTATTAAATATTTCCACAGGATTTCTTTTTGCAAAATCAGGTTGCCAAGCATCATTACAAATGATCTGGTAATGATATACTACCTTAAAAAAAGGTTAGTTTTAGGAAGAACAAACAGGATTGATCACTTTGTTCCCTTTAGAAGATTAATAATGAAGTACAAACTTCTAATCACAGGCAAGCATATATGTCTGTTCTTCCTATTTGGAAATAGCAATATCTATTTCTCCTGTTTATTGAAAGAACTGAAAATGTTGTAGACTTTCCTCAATTTTTATTTGAAGTAATAGTTTTTTTAACCTGTACATTTCCATTTTGGTCTGGTTATCCAAAATTTGAACTAAATGGATATTATTTAAATAATGAAGATTACTTGACGTTCAAAAAGCCCACACAAAGAAACCAGCCCACCTCTTCAAAAATTGAATCTGAATACATTATATTTTCACAGTTGTTTCCAAGAAAGTAATTGAGCAAAACAGATCAGAAAAGAGCTGCTGTATTTAAGATAAAGAAACCTAGGAAATCATAAGGCATAGAAAAAGCTCTTCAGATCTTTTAAAGATCAGAATGAAGAATAGATAAAATTTATTATTTCAATGTGATTTTACAAATTTTACTTGTTAGTTTTTACAAGCTTCCGCCTATTGTGGTTAAGCTTTATATTACCTGTTATAGTGAGAGAAAAGATTTTTTACTAATTTACTTGAAAAACAAGATGACAGCAATTATGTGGAGGTACCATTCAGAACATATTTGTTGACTTTTATAGTTGCAACTTAGTGAAATGGTTTATATTCTTGTGAACCATTCAGAAGGCTATTAATGACACTTTTGTTTTGTAAAATGAGCCAAAATCACATGTCTGAAATTTGTTTTCCTTTTTTCATTAATGTTGTGAGAATAGACACTAGCCTGGACTGAAGCAATAATATCAGCATGGAGCCAGAGAGAGGCAATCCTGTGTTTGAGAGTGATATGAAAGGTTATTATCCACCCTTTCCTTAATCTGCCTCTACAGAGAGCACAGAGTGTTTTCAAGGTCTCTTCTCTTTCTGGAACAGTGGCAGATCATTGTGATCCTGCCATTTACTTTTCATAATAATGGTCTTGCAATACATTAAGGAAATTCATAGTTTGATGAATTTGCTTTTGGGTTAACTTCAATTAACTGCACCACATTGATGGGTCAAAAGTTTGACTGCATGCTTTTAAAATAAACATTTTGAAAAGCTAAGATAACAAAAAAGAAGTCAGAGTGGCATTATCTGAATATCTTTATAATTTGTCTGATAATGCAACAAAAGATACATGCTGGATTTTTACATGCAGTAACATCTTGTAGCTGTCTGCACTTAGGAATGTGATTTAAGTCCCTAATTAACATGAAAAAATGTTTTTTGGTTTTTTTTTCCTGAAATATCTTTGGTTTCATCCAAACACACATATGGACTGCCTTTACCTGTCATGTGAAAGTTTCCATTTCATGACTTACAAGTAAAAACTTTGCTTCTTTTAAAGTTTCTCAGTCTCAAGTGAAAATAAATACTAGAGAAAATAATTCAGACTCAATCAATTACAATTGGAGTTGATATCATAGCATTTATCTCATTTTGGAATGCATAGAGGATCTAAAGACAAACTACAAGTATTACTTGAAAATTAATTTTCTTGAGGAAGAAAAAATAATATGCCTCAAAACTAACTCATGCATTTCCAGACCATTATATTTAAATTGATAGATGGAACCATAACCAGTCTGAAAGAAGAGTGTGGACTCCTGTTTATATCAGTAGTGATTGAATCTGTGTTTTGACATGCAAAATTTAGTTTGTAGCAAATATCTGTATTTCGAGGAAATGGATTCTAGCTGTTTAGTGAGAAATGTGAAATGTTTCCCAGTAATCCTTCGGTTGAAAGAAGCAGGGGAACTGAGTTTTGGTAAGGAAAACCTGAGGAGAGTTTGAATTTTCTTCTGCTGTGTATGCAGTATGAAATGTTACCTGGGAAGTTACGGATGAAATTTTCTGTGGCTGGAGTTGCAAATCAGATCTCTGATTTCTCCAGGTCACTATTTCCTGTTTTTCACCTACAGCATTTCTTGAGAAAGGAAGCTGCTGGGAGCATCCCTGCATGGCCTGAGACCATGACACTTGGTCAAGAATAGACAGACAGTGCTTTACAATTCTGTTTATAGATTCTGCTTGTGTTGGAGATAGTGGTAGTATTTTTCCTGTTCTTTTACTTTGCCTTTGAGCAGTGGGTTCAAAGGAGCATTTTTCTGATAGCCTAAAAAGATAAATTTTCTTAAATCTCAGTGTTAAACTAGTGCTCCTAGGGAGGAAGGAGGAAATTATCTTGTAAATTGTCTTTTATTTATAAAACCTAAACAACTCATAAATATAAGGACTAGTCACAATCAGTTCCAAGTTCTTGTTTCATCAGCACACTATTATTCTAATCCATGTTTTGTCTGCATTTTAACCTGTTGTGCCAAATGATTCTTTTACCCCACACTACATTGCTGTGTGGAGCCACCTAATCTGTTTTGTCATTAAAGACTTTGAAGTTCTATACCAAACTGTAAAACTTTATCTTACAAACACCAAAGACATTGTCTAGAATATAGCCAAAATTTAACTCCAGCCTTTTTCAAAACCACCATGATAAATTCCTTACTTTTTTTAAATTTCATTTGATATAAATGAAAAAGAAATCAACAGAGTAATAGAGTAAAACACCCTCAAAGGCTGTAAACTCCACTTTGAGCCTCTTCCCAGTAGAAGCTGGGAGAGCTAACTGGGGAAGGAATGTGTTTGCTCTACTCTGATTTTTGCCTTGCTCTGGATACTGATCTGCTGCAGAAAGGACCTTGAACTTGATGGTCCTTTGGCTTCAGTCAGCGCAATCCTTACGGGAGGGTTTTGTGTTTGCTGGGGTTTTGGTCAAGTCATGCTCATTAGCAGTCCAAGCTGCTGCCCAGGGTGTATCTGCATCAGAGCCAACATCCTCTTCTGACAGCTGGGCTTCCTGCCCCAGCTCTGCCTTGACAGTGTGTCAACCCCAAATGTCTGTTTTCCTTTTGTAAACCTATGATAACCTTGAAAACAATCCATGTTTTCTGTAGGCCACTCTTTTTAGTAACAATTACTTAAATTTTTCTAGTTAACCCCACATGATATCTACGTGGATGTTTGTTTGCTTTTTTGTTTTAAGTTGGCTAAAAATGTACAAAAACGTTTTCTCTCTTGGGGTGTTACTGAAAGTATTAAAATGATTTTGGTTTTTTTCCTAATCTGTCATGTTTGATAAAATTTCTTTTTAAGGCTTGCTGATTAACATATTCTCTTCTGAGGCTTTTGTGGGTTCTGTGTTTTGGTTTATTTTTTGGTGTTTGTTTTTTTTCTGGATGAGGTTCCTGTTTTTTGTGTATGTTTTTTTTTTTTTATGTTTTAGCAATGTCCATAGCATATTTCAGATAAACCAGGTGCAGTGACTTTCTTCTGTTGAGAAGGCTACACTCAAATTATACTTTGCATTCTGATGAGCCAAATGTGCCAAAATGATTTAATACATAATTGCTCTGTAACTTACTCCTAAAATCTTGACTGCAGATACTGGTATTAAAGTAGATGTAAAGGAATTTTGTCTGGTGATAACTGAGAATGATGAGCAGTGGCAAAGATCTTATATAAAACACCTGTTGAGTTTGGAAGCTATCTTTGAAAGAGCCCAAAGGGCTCTCATTCTATGCCTGCTGACTTCAGCACACTTATTAGGGCTGATGTTTCACTGATACCATTGGCAAAACTCACAGAAGAAGGAAGAAAGCCAAGGGGGCTGCCATCCTGCAGGACTAGCCACTTTGCAGTATGCACTGGGAGAGTTTGAGGAGGCAGCAGCAATGCATAACCAACATCCTGCTGACTCACTCATGGGGAGTGATGGAAAAAGGGCGATGACCCTGATTAACAATGAGGCTGATGTTACTTTGTGTCTTGGGCAGGAGTATAATTTGTCATCAAATAAAAAATCCTGGAAAACAGTTTATAAATTATGCCCTCAGATTCACTGGAAATATTTTCCTCTGCTCCAAAACCCCTAAGTGTTTATGATGTGTTATTCTCACAGCTCATGGTTAAAAATGATATGTATACACTTCAGTGAAATGTGAGCATCAGGATCTGAATGGATGGCAAGATGTCTGTATTACAGAGCTAAGAGCATTTGTGTCTGTGCTGGGATACTGGAGCTGTTATGTCACCTCATGTATGAAAACTTAGACTGATGGGAAAGTGCCCAGTGAGTAGAAACACTAAAATAGCATTAAGAAGAGACAAGCAAGTGAATGGTTTTAGGGACACATATCCTAACTCACCAGACCTCTGTAGTAAACATTTGTTTGAGAGAATTGCTGTCTGAAAGTCTTCAGAGTGGCTCAGTAGCCAAACACATAATCAGATTTATGATGTTTCCTAAAGTTAGAAAAACATATATTTCCATCCTGTAAGCAATAATTAATAATAGCCTACAGAAGTTAAAGCATTCTTTGACTTTCTTTTTCTAAAATAACATTTTGTGAATATAGGTTTTTAAAAAGTAGAATAGAATGCTTACTATTTGCAGCTCCCACAATGATAAATATAATTCTCCTTCTATGTCTATTGAAACTCAGGTTAAGTTCTGCTTGCCTTTAGCTTGGAAGGGACCAGTTTAAAAAAAAAACAACAAACTTTTGAAAATCTTGATTGGTTCAGTGCTCTAGTTTGCAGTTCATGGAATCTACTGAAATCAGAGATGATTATTTAACCCTATGACAGATGGAGCCAGGATGTCTGTATCATCAAAGAGAGGAAAAATGAACTGTGAGGGAGCAGAGAAGTCAGTAAATATAAGAATAATTGGAGTGGGCATGCAGAGGGGGTAAGGAAGGATACATCGCTGACACTTTTTTTTAGAAATCAGCTTTGAAGCCAGCTACTGGTCTGTGTTAGTGACCTCTACAGCCTAAGCCAAAAGAGGTTAGAGGGTTAGATAAATGCCCAGTTCTGTGTAAACCTTTCAGGAACACCTATCTAGAGCATTTTTTACAATGACAAGACAGTTGTGCTTCTTGCAGAAGATGAACTGAATTGTCTGAATTTGTCTTTTGCAATTTGACCTTGGTAATATGCTGTAGTTTTTAATATACTTTGAGGGCTTCCTCTGGCTTTTGTTAGTAAGTGCACTCATCTGGTTAGGGAAAAAAATCCTCTTGATTCAATATATAATTAAAGTCTGTATCTTTGAAATGCTGAATTTTGTTCCTTATTGGAAACATGAGGGAGCTAAGACAGCTATGAAGTGTACTCAGGCAGTCAAGTTATAGCATTCTTTTAACTGTTGGAGATGGTGCCTAGAATGAATTACTTAGTCTATAATACTCCCACTACAAACCTGTTCCAGAACCTTGTTTTGTTAGTATGGCAGTCATGGATGGTGTGCCAGTTTCCCAATTGATTTTACAGCCATTATTGTCAGTATCAGCCTTTTAGCATAAATGATTCCTGTCTTTCTAGAGTTTGTTGCTACAAAGTCATTTTTAAAACTCAGACCTTTCTTAATGTTGGTATATCAAACAAAGCAGGTTCTTTGTTTTTCTTGCAAAATTTAGAATTGGGTCTTTGTCTGGGCAAGAAATTTAGGCTACAATAAAGCATTGTTGAATTAGAGGAGGAAATAGGACAAGCTGGTGAGATGTACTGGGAACTGCCTTCTGCGTAGTATAGGCTCTTTATCATCTATTCAACCTTCATCCTTTCTGGTGTTTGGAGAAGAAAGAGGATTCTGTGTCTTTCCATGACATGGATGTCAGTACCTGTCTGTGAAACCTCACAGTGGAGTGTTTCTGCTGCCCTCCTGATTATGCTGCAGAGCTCATCAGCCTCCAGTTGTCCTCAGTTAAATTTAATGAAAAAGATTAGTGTAATCATTCTAAAAATCACTGCTGCTGGTTACTGTGAAATAGGTGATACCAGATGATGGCCTTTGAAGTACGATGGTCTTCAATTTCTTTTTGAACATTTATTGTACCGGTTTTTATACATTATTTATGCTGAGAGAAGATGAGGGAAGGAAGTTGAAAACTCAAGTAGCCAGGAGTTAATGAATTGTCAGACTTCTAAATTCTATGTGTGAACATACAGCATAATTTGGCCTTTCGTTACAGGACTACAGCTGTGAGATTTTGGAGAAAAGAGGTTGTAGTCGGTGGAGTTGAACAGATCATGCTAGATTTCAAATTGCTTTGAAAACAGAGAACTGCTGAATTGAAGCTTTTTTTGAACAGGTTTGCTTTTTGAGCAGATGTTGTGTGTTTGTCTCTTGGAATATTTACTTCTAAGTTTTTACCATATCTTGAGATGGCATAAAATACATCTTGAGAAACTGAGGAACAGTATTTTACCTAATTAACAAAGCTATTTTTGATGGTTCATATCTTGACTTTCTGGTTTTTCACTTTAAATTTTCTGCTTCTAGACATCATCTTCAGTTTGTTGTGGAATTGGTATAATGTTGCTTTGGAGAGCACAAGGGATCTGGGGAAGACTGGTCATGGGTGTAGTGTGGAAGGTGTGGTGTAGACCATCAGCAGGTGCCAGAGATCCTCCTGGAGCCATGATTTAGAGTTTGCAGCACCTTTTCCATTGCAGCAAGTTGGCTGAGTCATCTGCCTGTGTGTACAAGAGTTATATGAGTAGAGATGGTAATGTTTGTAAAGATGAAGTAGGCAAATTGCCTAAAAAGGTCTGGTAAAGGAGGAAGAAGATTCTGGCAGCAGGTGGGAGGCTGGGCTACCTGGAACTAGTTGTGAAGGAAAATGGTTTTTCCCCTCCCTGTCCCAACAAATTAAAAATACGCAGTGCTGGCGTGCTGTCGCTGTTCACATCCTCTGTACCTCCCCCTGTAAACATGGATTTAGGAAAATGGTTCCCTTCACAGGCTCTGCCCTCCTGGCTTGGGGACTAGAGGTGCTAACAGGGGCTGAGTCAATGGGCAGGTTCTCTGTCCTGCAGATGTCTTTCAGCTGCCAATCTGTACTTATTTGACTACCACTATTTCGATTAGCAGAAGAACATTGCCTAAAATCAGGGCTTCCATTAGAAGTCAAAATTGAATAATGTTTCAAGAGCTAGTCAATAAAAGAAGAAGCAAAACTCAACTAGAAGGCTTGGCTGAATCACACAAATTTCACATAGATTTCTTTGCTCATGATGAACTGAAAAAATAGTTCCCTTAAGGTATCACAGAAGATAAAGCTGGAGGGTTTTATTTTTCTTTTCAACTGTCAGTCCTGAGTCTTTAAAGTAAGCTTGAAAGAATGCATTTATTTTTCTTGTAGAACTTTAAATCTTTTCTACTAAACAAACATATTGAACAAGGCCACTTACATCGTAAACTTTTTGAATTATCAGCAGAGCAGCATGAAAGAGCTTCGCTCCTGTCCTGATAACAGTGATAAATGTGAGAAACCCTAAAGAAAAGCCCATTATGTATCCTCCTCTTTTTATCAAAGAAGTAGTGCCTCAGATCAATTTTGGAACCTAAAAAAAGAGCAAAAAGCAATTAAGTATTCATTACTCGTGTTTGAAAAAATAATTTGCAATATTTTTGGCAAAAGAAAAATGTTTTTTAAAACTGTGCTCAGAAACAGGACCAGTTGCTGTGTATTATATTTACTAGTTTTAGGAAGGGAACTGAAGGGAAATATAGATTTTTTTTTCATGTTTCTTTCTGTATGAATGTATGAGTATAGTTATTTCACAGAAAGATATATTGCCATGTAATCTTGGGTGAATCAAATGGATTGAATTGAAAGATTTATCAAGAAATATGTAATATATTTTTTTAATTCAGTGCGATTTCGGGGGATTTATAACCACAGCAACATTTTGCAAAAGGTGAAGTCCAGCCAAGTAATGCTTAAGTTAGCAATATGTGTTTAGCATGACAGCAGTAGCACTGCTGAACTCTTTTAATGAGTTTTCCATAAGCTACTTCTTGATTTTCTGTGGTCATTGTAACTGCAGAATGTCTTTCTAGCATCCATTTTATTTCAAATAAGAATTTTTGAATACTGATGAGCAAGTGGCAGCATCATTTTAACCTCATCAGTGATACAATTTCACTCAGGGGATCGAAAGGTCAGGAAAGAAAAAACTATATTAAAACCAATCAAATAACACATGACTGTGCTGAATCTCTGAAAAAGCTAAAAGTGTTTGTAAAGGAAATGTGCCCTTGAAGTGATTTGACAAGATCATTTCTTTCTCTCTGTTAAATGGATTTTATCCCAGCTAGCCACCTCAAAAAAAAAAAAATTCATGAAAATTAGATATGGTATCTGACTTTCATGGATTAGGCGAGACCACAGCTTTTGAATTTAAAGAACTGGTAGCTGACCTTGGGCTACACTGGTAGAAGGCAAGTGTGCAAAGACGTGTAAGTTTCAAGGTTTTGAATGGTATTTGAACTCTGTAAACATTTCCCACCATCTGAGCTGGATACACCTCTGACTAGCTGCAATGTTGAGAAGTAAGATTAATGATGGTCCAAAATAACTAATTCTACCAATTCTAATGTTTCAACGTAGCACACAATTTTTGCCTCTTGGCTGGGGAGACCAGCTGCTCTGAAGTGATATCTTGCAGTTGCATCATACCAGAGAAAGGGCATGAATCCATCCAGTATAAGTGACAAGTGATTTTAGAACCTTTTAGCTTGCTGTTATAGACAGTTCAGGCTTATCTTCAACTGTTACTTGACAGACTTAATTCCCTGTTCTAATAACAATCTTCCTTCCTCCTCTTTACTTGCACCTTCCACAGTCCTCTTTTATTATAATCTTGAGGGTTGGGTTGCTGTTTTTAAATAGAGGAGTTTGAGTGGAGGTACCATGAGTTATGGGTAAAAACATCAGTGTTATTTTCATCCTACAAGATGGTGTTTGAATTATTCTTTTCAGTGTTGGAAGAGATCCCTTTGAGAGCCTGATGTGGACTAGAGCTGTGGATCTGCCCTCAAAGAAGGAGAGGAGACAGTCTCCATGTCCTGCAGTGTCTGAAGGTGCTTTGCCAGACATACAGACAGTGCTGTCTTGCAGTCCCTACTGATATGTATTTATTTCACATTTGGTAGCTGTGAAAGGAGAAAATAGTATCCTGGACTCATAAAGCTTCAATAGTTTTAGCAGCCAAAAAAAGTCAGGAAAATTTAGATTTATGAAACACTGAATCTGAATTACCTCTCCTGAATCTCTGCCCTTTATTAAAGATTACTCTTTCATGGACCCTGGATATTACATTCACGTATCTTTAAGTCAGTGCTGTAGCTGCATCTGAAGAACCCTTTCTGAAAGTGAATTTTTTACCTTAGGTATATTATAGAGCTCTGGCATTCTCATTTTCCAGAGACTTGAAAGAACAACTTTTCCTTCTGACACAAAATTTTTCCTGCCTAGAACCTTCACTTTTCTAGGGTAGCTGAATCAGAACCCTTGTGCATATAATGGTAGTTATGCAGAGTAGCAGGCGCTCAGGAAGGGAGAGCAGCTTCCCTAGCGCTAGATGGTGCAGAGGGCTTCACAGAGCTGCCAGTAATCTGGGCAGCACATATGAACTGCAATTGCAACCAAGAGACAAATCCCTTGGACACTGTTGTGGCATGTGCAATGTTACCTAAATGCACCATCAAAAAATTGGGTGCCGGAGAGCAGCTGGGGAGCACACATTTCTCATTTCAAGGGAAGGGAAGGAGCATGAATAAAGGATATTTGACACAGAAGAAACCTGCTAATGAGGCACTAAAATCTCTATGGGCTCTAGCCCTGTCTTTCTGGTAGAAAATTCATGCCTGTGGCAATAATTTGAAGGGTCCTGGGATCAGATAGGAGCTGGAAGTGAGCTGCCTTTTCCTGTATTGTCATTGTTGAGTGTATTTGTGTGCCCTGTGCCATAAGGAGGGGAGGGGGCTGAGATGTCCTGCTATGTCTTGGCTCTTTAAGTAAATTTGCTTCATATTTGGATGTTTTCAAAGTGGTTTGCTGCTTTTGCAACTTTTTCATAACTCAGCGGCTCATTTTTCTTCATGTGTGCTTGTGTGGTAATCAGTTTCTTGATGCACCCATAGAAAAGGCTGAGTTCATATCTTTTGCAGTTGATTGACGACCCTTTTTTTCCCCTTAGGACTAATCCAGTTCTTTAATGAGTTGCCAGAGGATGTTTTAAGCACTCCTTGTGCCAATTTCTAATAACACCATGTGTTCTTTACTTGCAACAGCAAGTAAGCTTATCTTAATTAGTCATGAAAAAGTTAGAAATGTCCTAGAAATTAATTCCTACTAATACTCATCCTGCCTCTCCACCTTGTTGTAGCACTCTGAGTGTGCCTGTTCGGCCTATTCAGCTATTGCACAAGCTGCAAAAAGACACAGACTCTCACAGTATAGCACTGTAATTATTATCAAAATCTGTCTAGGAATATGAGGGGGTCTGTAGGATTGTAAACATAATGTTCATAAATCAGTGCTTGATTTAGCATTGTTGATATTAGCAATGATGTCCTCTGCAGCTTCTTGTGCTGCTCCCATGTTGCCGGCAAATTCCTCCATGAAGAAGATGAGAGGCAAACAAGGGATTTCGGTATCGTCTGCACACATCTGCATCTCTGCTCCAACATGACCCATAGTGCAACATGAGTTGAAACACAGAATTTATCCATGCTCCTATTTGTCAGTATCATGTCGTCACAGATCTATCAGTTTATTTTTAACTCCTGAAGTAGTGAGTTGAAAATGTTTTTGCAATTACTGAAAATAACATACAATCATATCTTCTCATTCTTAATTTATGTTGATTTTTTGGGGTTCAAAAGAAATTCTTCTGTATTGCTGGTCAAAAAAGGAGGTCAATGTTGAAATTTTGAGGTCAATGTTCCAAAGTTTTGGAATGATTTGCGCAGGGAGGTGGTGGAGTCACCATCCCTGGATGTGTTTAAAAAAAGACTGGATATGGCACTCAGTGCCATGGTTTAGTTGAGGTGTTAGGGCAGGGTTGGACACGATGATCTTTAAGGTCTCTTCTAAACCTACTGGTTCTGTGAATTCTGTGAAATCTTGGGCATGAAGTGTAGCAGTCAATAGTGAATAGTTTCTGCTATGGTTGGCTGTGGTTGAAAGAACTTACAGGTCAGTGTTACATACCACAATGAAGAGGAATAATGGTTTGGTTACATAAAATATATAATAAAACTACTAGAAAGTGTATAGCAATCCACAAAGTAAGCAGTGACATAGTACTTATGTGTTTCTGGTGCTAACCCTGTTTGAAGGTCAGGGAGTACATTTTTTTTCTGTTTGCTCCATTCCTGTTCCAGAAATTCCTGATTTAGTTTTTGTTACTTCTCTTAGGGATAGGTGCAAATGCGTAATGTGGCCTGCTTTTATTTTATCCCTGCTGTGAATTTTTCCATGCCATAAAAGTTTCCAGGTGAAGACAGCAGCATATTGTCTCTCTACAGAGCCACAAAAAGTGCTTTCCAGCTGGGGTCAGAAGCTGGTATCTGTGACTTGCGCTTACTTTTGAAAATCAAGGGATTGAACAGCCTGCTGAAGTAGGAACTTCAGCAGCGTCCACCAGGACCATGACCCTGCCCTGCACCTACTTCCCACTTTTGTGGTTTCATTTAATACCTGTTGCTTTACTGTCTCTTCTAAAATGTCAGCACTGTAATGTTATTTTATGTAGTTTTCTGACCTCACAGTGGAAAAATCTATTAATCTCCTGGTTATTATTATGCCCTGCCAGCTGGTAACTCACAGCAATTTAGGATATTGCTAAATCCCGATGCTTTACACACCCTCTGGACTCTTTTGTCTTGTTGTTGACCACTTCTTCTAAAGGTGCTGGCTCCTTTCCCACTCCTCCCTGTTTGAGTGGCTTCTCATCAACAAACAATCTTCCTTACTATTCTACTTGCTAGTAGCATAGTTATATTTTGACTTTTTAAGAACTGTTGCTACTTTTACATCATGAGTTAACATTTGAAAATCTGCTGGGCATCTGACATTAATGTCTTTGTGTTGATTTTGTAATTAATTTTTTGTTGTATATCCAGAAACACCTTCAGCATGATGAGGATTCCATGGCAAGGTGCATAGAGAGTATATCTGCCCACTTGTCAGTGAGGAGACTTTTTCTTTTTATATTCCTACAAGATCTTCCTGGCACTTTTTCAACACCAACTAGTTGAACAGTTAAACTTTTACTGATTATTATGTGAGAGGGATGAAAGAGGTACCCCAAAATGTGGACTAGGAAAGAGGAGTTCCTGGAGCTGTGGGAATGGTTTTACTGTCTTGCCCTCTCTATTGTCTGCAGTTTGACTGCATGTACTGCTGGAATCCAGCAGGTGATCCCAGCTGGAATGTGTCTGCTTATGGTACCCTCATTCTGGCACAAAAAGATATCATCATATTTTTCCTTCTCTCTTCTTTTTTTAACTTGGAGATGCCAAACTAATGCCAATTGCTTTGGGCAAGGTACAGTATTTTGTGTCAGAGGGGGATGCAAGAAAGGAAAGACTATACTGGCATTTGGTATGTCATCTGTGATAAAGACCTCTGGCACATGCTCTTGATCTGCAGCTGTGTTTGGAATGCCAGTGGCTGTGGGATGGAAGATATGGCAGGAGCACCTTGTGAGGATCAGACCCTACCTCTTTCGAGGTGCTGTCTGTATATGGACAATTACAGAAATGCAGCTGTGCAAGACAGGGAGCATTGGAGCTTCTTCTGCTCTTGCTTTCTGCCTCTTCTTCGTAGGGTTTTTCAGACTAGTCCTTTGATCTAATACTGCTTGAATACTTTAGAAAGAAATCATACAAGAAAATCTCTGATTTTTCTCAAGGGCTCTGTGACATTTCAGGCTATTTTATCTTGAACTAGTTCCCTGTTTTCTGAGGATTCTTTACCCACACCCATTATTGTCCATCATGAAGCACTAACCCTACTTCCTGCCTTCCTTGGTTCTCAAGCTGTCACAAACAACTTTTGAGGAAAAAATCCAAAGAATTTCTTAAACACACTGATAATTTTATCCAGTTTTCATCTTATTAATTTCTGTCTCTTTTTTCCACTTTAAAGCCTTTTGCAATGATAAAAGTGATCATGCAAAGTTCTCTACTCAACAGTGACGAGATTTTTTCCAAATCTTACTGAACGACTCAAATATGTTTTCCTCAGAACAATACAGCAATAAATCTCATACTTCACCACCTACCAGATGAAAATCTCATTGTACTTGAATGAAATAACAAAAGGTCCCTGCATGATAGGTTGGTGTTTTTCTTCTGTCAGAGTCTGGAGACAGGCAAACAGGATACCTGGGGTTTCTGTTGTCTGTGATGAACAATTAATCTGTTGGCCTGCTCATGAGAGTAAAGGCTGTCAGACAAGTTTAGTTCTTCCCCAGCAGCCTTCTAAGGAGCATTGCTGGTTCAAGCTGGGGACATGGAGGGGCCTCAGCTGCAAGCTGTGGCTGGAAATCATCTGGCTGAGTTGCACAACTCCAAGCCAAAGCAACCTTTTCTCTGCACCTGCAAAGGGCCTCTGGTTGGTCTTCATGAGCCAGGACAAGGGGAGGGAAACAAACTGATGTGTTCTACAGCAGATATTCCCCTACTTTTATGGGTCAGGCAGGCCCTCTCAACCTTCGTGTACTTGGAACACTTAAGGGTGTGTGCTGGGCTTTGTGTAACCTGGGTCGCGTCATCTGGCAAGTAAACAGCTGAGCTGAGCATTCTGGCCTTTTGTAACTATCCTGTGCTGTAATTGCTGTTCATCACCATGCCTTTCATTACTGGCCAAATCTGTAGCTTAAATCCCTGCTGCAGTTTATCTGGCTCAATTTTAATAACTTCATCTTTCTCTGTGAGTGTGAATCCATGATCTTGTAGAGACTTTGAGGCTCTTGCAACAGTCATCTTAAAGCCTAAAATGATTATCCTCAATGCTACAAGTTGATGTTTTTCATCATGTATTGAGCAATGTGCCTGAGTCCTCCACGTTCATGCTGAGTCCTATATGTGGTATAATGCTGTTCCCCACAGTAACTCTAGAACAATGCTTGTCTGGGCCCTGGCAGAAGCCCTTGGAAAACAGCAGGTTCGGGAACTTGTCCTTTCCATCTTGTCCTCTCTCGCACATACTAACAGCACTATAGCTTCTGCCTGGGTTTCTCTTGAAGTATTAAGAACAAGATGTTTTGTGATGTTACATTTTTTTCCTCATTGTTGACCTAATTCATAAGAGTAGATATGCAAATAAGAACTAGTCAGGAACTAAGTAAGCCTTTCTATTGCTTTATTTAATATAAATTGTTAAGGACTATTTCCGGTACAGTGAGACTCTTGTGGGTTTACTTTTTTTTTCAAGAAAATGGCATGTAATTAGAGTTTTGTTCACTGAAAATGTAACTTCAACATGATTAAGTCAGAGAGTTAATCTTACTGTAATTAAAATGTACTGTTGTTTTTCTTTTTTTAATCCAAAGTAATTTTGTAATTAATAGCATTGACCTCTGGGTATGTACAGGTTAAATGAGGGAGAAAAGCACCATAATCCTTGTAAAGAAACCAAGAAGTAAGGATGCATTAGAGGAAGAAACAGTAACTCTTGTGCTGGCAGAAACTCTCAGGGAAAGGGATTGTTTTGTAACCCCTGGCAGAAAGACTGCAGCTCAGGAGGTTTTAGAGAGCTTGAACCATCTCTGGATATTTCAGCTGCATGAGGGGCTGGCATTTATCCATTTGCTAAAAGACTTTACAGATGTGAGCTACGCAGACTGTTGTTTTAGGCAGCCAGGAAATGACCTGTATGGAACAGGCAGTTAAAGAAGAAAGATGTGAGCGAGCTACACTTCTCTGGGTCAGCTGAGGGGCTGTAATTCTAAAAGTTAGCCTTGTCCTGGTAAAGTTGAGCAGATCATCCCATCTGGTGTTTGTACATGATACTGCTGAATTCTTGCTAAATCCTTTGAAAGTTGTCATAAGTGTAAGTTTAAGCTGGGTGAAATCTAAGAAAATCTGGGTGATGTCACAGCATTTGGATGAAATCTCTCTGCAAAGACAGAGATGCGTGTGCGTGTATTGTAGTGTGCTCCGGGTGTAGGGAAAGTTGCACTCTGATGCTGCTAGTCTATGACTAGACTTGACACATTTTAGCAAGCCCTGAAAATATTGTTCCATATGTATGTATAAAAGCATACAGATGTTCAGGATGGAACAGGAAAAATGTAGCATTTTTTATAAACGGGCTAAAATAGCCTTAAGCAAGGGTGGATCCAACATTAAATTTATCATTGCCAATTTAGACTTTTTTTTTTGTTATTTATACCATTAAGTACCTAGAGATGATGAAAGCAGGTTGTGTTAAGGAGTGAAATGTGCACTTTTTTGATGACTGAAATGAGCTATTACACTTGATAAGCAGTAATTAGCTGAAGATGGAAGAAAGTCTGAATTTTAACTGAAAGGCGGATCATAAACAGAGCAGAGACCACCAGAGTACTGCAAGGAAGGTATGTGTCTATTCAGAGTTTAAAAATTTGGAGAAACATAGCATAAGTGACTAATATAGAGTAAAAGTGTCCTCTGCAAGTTGGTTTGCATCTTGCCAGTGGTAAAACTAAGAAGAATGACATTCATTGGAAAATGGACGGGAAGTGTTTATAAGCCACAGTTTAAATACAGAGGATGTGTTTTACTCATGTGGTTTCTGGGGATGTTTTGAAACATTTGTTTTCAGTCATGTTAAAGTAGAAGAGGTGTTTTGCTGTAGGCTTTTTGCTATTTTGCATTCTCATTTCACATGACGAATTCTTTGATCACTTGATACAAATAGAAATTATCTGCTCCAGAAGGTGAGATGAGAGGGTAGAATCTCATTGTCATATTTAGAATGCACTTCAGGGATATCTTACCTTCCTTCATCAGTTGTTTGCTCATAAAATAAGCTGCTGTCAGTGTCATCAAGGCTATAAACAGCTCTGTCACATGGAGTCCAAAAAGCAGAGTTTGTCACTTGCTTTAACTGACAGATTGCTAAGTTTGGTGGTCTGACACAGTCTTCAGTGCAATGCCTTCATACTCTGTCATGTTGCAGCATTTAAGCTGAACTAACTGCACAGTTTTTGTATTTTTTTTTCATTTTTTTTGTTACAGGAGAGAAATTAATCATCCAAGTTAAAATTTAAAATTCCTGTTTATAGTATTTCCAGAAGTACAGAATACTAATTTGCTAACAGGAAAGGCTAACTAAATTATTTCCTGCCAAGTAGGTAGCAAATTTTCTGCCTTGATTCAGTAATCCAAGGTAAACAAGGCATGTGCTACTCCACCTGCATGAATTAAATGGATTTAGCAAATGTACCATCAGGAGCTGGGTGTGCTCTCTGCACCAGCTGTGTGGGTGCTCCTAGACTTCAGTAACTGCTTTTCTAGACAACCTCATGTGCTGCTTGCTCCTGCTGCAAGGCTTAACTTGGCTGAATTGCATCTGTTCGATCACTAACTCTGCCCCAGTTATTTTCTTGTTGCTGGGCCTTTGTTCCAGAATTTAATTTGTTTCTCTAAATAGAGGGTTCCCCCCAAAGTCAGGATCAGCACACCATGGCAGCAGCTGCCAGAGCTTAGCTCATTATCAGTGCTCTTACTTACAATGCGTATTTTCATAATAATGGCAGCAAATTAGTTATAGATACATCCTGTTAAATAGCTTGAGGAAATCCATGCTGTGGGCTTTAACTCAGAAACCATAATATGTTTTCACTTTAATGAGCATTTTTGGAATATGTTATGAAGACAGCAATAGATTAAGTTTTGTTAGTTTATAATTTACTTTTATTAGTTTTTAGTAACTTATTTTCTGCACTTTACTACAGGAAAAATATTGTGTTCTAAATGCATTATGAGCAACTTAGACAGTATTGTTAGTCCAGAATTGTTAAGTAGTCTGGATTCATCAGGATATGAAATGCGTGATGGGGTTGTTTTGGTTTTTTTGGTTGGTTCTTGTTTGTGGTTTGTTTTTGTTTTGTTTTTTTTCTTTACACATTTTAAGATGAAACTTGCTCCTAATTCCTAATTGGAATTCCTAATTGGAGCCTATGGTAGCATTTTCTTCTGACTGTATGAAAGATGTAACAACCCGTTTGTGTCTTCTGTATCTAGTGGGATTCTATCCACATCGGGGGTCCTGTTTGCCACCACAGTTTCATATTGCTGAAGTTCAAAGAAAAATGCAGCTAATCAAATCCCAGACCCCTGACTTAGAACTACTGTGTTCGATTTCCATCAGTATTTATGGCTATGCCATTTCAGTGACTTAGTGTTTCTTACAGCTATTGCATGTTTCCCCAACATTCAGTTACTGCAATGACGCTGGAGGTCAGCAGATAAGCTTTCACTTACGTTCTCTAAATTGAGAAAACAAATAAGAGAAAGGGTTTTTCTCTCACTGGAATTGGAGCATGCAAGAACACATTGAATTAATTATGATATTAATATTTTATAACCTTAATAATGGGATTTGTCTTTCATTAATTTCTGTTGAGACTCTCATGGCTATGATTTTGTAGATACAGGGAAAGTAGTTTAAGAAGCAAGAAGTAGGTGCTCCCTTAGGCAGTAAGCCTTATGGTCCTGTGGTTGGGATGCAGGAACTGGACTTAAGCTGTCAGGCTTGATTTAAATGACAAATTCACTGCATATTTTCAATTCTCTCTTTAATATTGTGCAAGGTTCTTACAATTATAAAACTGGGCAAAATCCAACATGAGCATTTTTAAAAAGTCTTTCTGGGCTTCAAAAATATCATACTCAAGTAAGTGTACACAGAAGTGTATTTTTTTCTGATTTTCAGTTCCTTCTATTTGCAATGTTCAAGAACACACATAGACATTAATTGGCTTTTATTTTTTTGTTGTTGGGGTTTTTTTGGGGAGAGAGAAGGCTGTGGTGCTTTTTGGTTTTTTTCCCTAGCAGAATTTACTTATAACAAGACATTCCACCTATGCATAATAGAAAGTCTGAAATTCCAGAGAGATTGGGGGGTTGAGCCATGGCCCACATAAACAAACAGGCTGCCTCTTCAGCTTCATGGCTATAAGTCATTTTGTCAGATGTCTTATTTGCTATCTGAAATCACTTGCTCCTTATAGCATATGATGCCAGAAAATGGGCTGATATTCATGGCCAGAAATTGAAACTGACAGAGTTTGTAAAGAAGGAGTGACACAAGCCAGGATAAGACGTTATAATGTGTTGTATTTGTCAATACTGCATTTGAAAGAAATATTTTTGCAGCATGGTGACATGGATGATAAATGAGTGTTTGCTGCATTGTGCTGCGTGATCTTGATCAACAGACACATCATTGGGAATTTGTATCCTTGGGGCAAGCTGCTAAGGAAAACAAAGTTGTTGAATGAAAGTGCTCTAGACAGTCAAGACAGTTACAGCTTTTCATATGTAATTTGAAGGTATCTTAAAAGTGCTGACAAAACCAAAATGATAAAGTGACTGCAGTGTCTCAGTATTTGCATTTGAGGGGTGTGTCTAAAAGGAGATATTTCCAAGAGTGTCTGAAGGTGGGACTAATTACTGCTAACTGATTTCATCATGGAAAAGCTATTCACAGCCAAGTAATTTCAAGACTTATCTCCTGCTTACAGGAGATAACCTATATTAAGAAGCTGCAATGAGTAATGGTACAGTGGTTGGAATCCAGCAACAGTCCACCTGATCTTCTCTCTCCTGTTTAGCGATGAGATGTGGTTGGTGTAAGGTCGCTTTGGTTGACATGTAGTAGAGGCATTTTTTCTTCACTACACCAATTTTGTTAATTAATTTTTTATTAATATTTTCAGAATGGTTGCCACGAATGCCATCACCTGTAGAAATATCTTAATTAATTTAATCAGCATCTGCTCATTGACCTGAGCATATTGGAAAAAATCCCAACTTGATTTATCAAGTGATTTCCTCGGACTGAAACAGGACAGGCTTTCCTGAGTTACTGCCAGTGGCCTTTTTATTGGAAAGGTCTTTTGGAGGAGATTTAGGGTGTGTTTCTCAGAGTAGCAAGGGAGTATATCTTCTGCATTTCTGAAGGTTAATGTGAGACAGCGTGAAGTTGCTCAAGATTCAAGTTTGTATTGCATTCAGGTTCCAATTCAAGTTGGTTTTGTGTTATAATGCTTTGTTGAGAAGAGCAGTGTATTCTCTGTTGATAAGAATATTTTCTATAAAATTTTATAACTAAATGAAAACAAATGAGAAAATATTATCAGAGGGAATTTGAAAGCTTTTTTGCTGTGTTCTGATTTAGTAAAGTAGAAGAGCTTCGACTGGAGATTTTACAGCTTCTCTCCAAATCTCTATTGATTATCTCTTTGAACACAGGGTAAAAACCTGCCTGCAGCTACTTTGGTTTGGTTTTATTTTGTTTTTTTTTTTGCTTCTTTGCAGTGCCTCCAGCAGCACTTCAGATATAGAGCTCACTTCAGAAAAAAATCCTTGCCTTGCTCGTGGCTGGTTAGACAGTCATTGTACCTGTCCTTGTCTCATGAGAATATTGAGCACCTTGTCTAAAAAAACACAAACCATGAATCTGTCATGGCAACCTTAACTTTTACCAGAGGAAAACATGAATAGAAATCTGATATTTTTACTATAGTAAATACTGAAGCATACAGACCTTGACTGATGTTAGCACTTTCAGGGATAATAAATGCATTAGCACTTCTTCATTGTCACTAGCAAAACATACCTGCTGAGGCACATCTCAGCTTGTGAGCTGTAGGGGCCTTTACTGGGAGGGTTAAGTACATTGGTAAATTGGGAAATTTACATTGGTAGCCCCAACTTCTTCCATCAGATGTATGTATCTGCTTTCTCTTTCTTCCTTTATATTTCATTGGGATAAAGAAAAAAAGAAATACTTAAAAATCCAGGAAGCTTAAGGTTACAAAAACCCCAACAGTTCTTCTCTATTGAAAAATGGACTTGGAAAGTTTCTTCCTGGTTGTGTCATGTTTGCCCATTTAAACATGATTTCACCCAAAGAAAATCTCTGCATGCTTGTGTTACTTACTCAAATGTCTGAGAACTGTCTAAATGCAACTTCATTGTGGTTTTTCATGATAGACTGTTACTTGATGGCAGTGAATTTACATCTTCTTTTATATTTTTATTCAATTGTTGCTGAAATTCAAAGTTGTCTTTACTTTTCTGTAAGAAGTAGCTATAATAGTTTGGGAAAATAGAAGTATTTTTCTTAATTGTTAAGCTTGTTCCCTCTGATTTTCATTAGCTAATCCAGAATTAGTGGGAAAAAAATCCTTACATACTATAAAATGAAATAAAACCTTTTAGCATTTATTACTGTCATTTATTGGAACTAAAACGATGATTAACACTGTTGGGCTTGGCAATGCAAATGCAGAGCAAAAATATTACTTCAACTTGCAATTCAGGCATAAGCCGAATTACAGAGGGTAAAAATGCTGAAGCACAGTGAAATAGATAATTTTAGGCTAGACATCTTAGTCTAAATTTTGTGCTTTTGTTTGTGTTTCTGTTTTAAGTGAGAGTTTTGAAGAGCAATTTAAAGAAAAACCCAAATGCAGTGGGGTTGGAGAAAGTCTACTGAAGCAAAAAGAAAAGAGAGAACATTTCTCCTCACTGGAAATAAATACAGCAAGCAGAAATTTAATTAGACTGATGCCATGGCTAGTTATCTATTACTTGTTCAATGCAAAACAAGTCTTTCAAAAAGATTGTTCACAAAGCCAGCTTCTCTGTAGGTTGGAGGGCCCACACTTGCTGTACATAAACGTGTTGACACTTCCAGAATTGTAAGAGTTTATGCCCTTGGAACTGGCTTTGAGGCAAAAAAAAAGAAAAAAAGGAAAAAAAAAAAGGACATAAGGTGTAATAAGCTTTTAACCAAAACTTTCCAATTTAAAAATAGAGATGTGCCTAAAAAAGACTTCCTTTCAAGCTTCATTATTGCCAACAGCTTCCGCCACTTCTCTTCACCTCACAAATATGCACAGATTTTTATTTCCTTTTAAATTACCTGGCAGCCCTTTACAGGTATGTGCTTCAGTTGGCTCTCTCTTCTTTTCCTATAATTTATCTTTCATCACCTGATGATGTAGCTTTGTACCTTTGCCTGACACTTGCAAGAATTGTTGCCAGAACCGTAAGATGCTCCTTCCTGTTCGGATATGTTTCTTAGTTCCTAGGAATTTCATGACTGCAATATAATTTGTAATCTCTAATATTCACCTGTCTTGTAAAGATGCTCCAAGCTCATCAGCTGATTCAAAAGATAGTCCTTTCCCTTGCCCAGTCAGAAAACAGTGGCTGAGGTGAAACCAAATCAGATGCTTGCTCCCACCCAGAGCAAGCCTTTGTTCTGCAGCACCCTCTTATGTCATCCCCAGTTCTACACACAGGGATGCTGAAGCAATGGTTTGTTGGATCCATTAGATATGGATCTAGAAATGAGGTGGAAGAAATGTAGGAATGCATTTCTAACAGGAGAAAACTAATGCAGCATGAACAAAATCTCAGAGATGGTATCTTCAACCCACATGTGGTGCAATTAGTAGTCTAGTTGAACACCTAGTTATTCTGCAGAGTAATTGCTTTTTCTGATAGAGCTTGGTGAGGAGAAGTGTGAATTGCTGGTCATGCAATCTGCTTAACTTCCAGGTTGGTTTTTTTTTGCCCAATTTACAGTTTCCATCCTTAAGGCATTCACCCCTGTTTTCCTCAAAATGAGCATGTTAGTGTTAATAAATTAATTAGAATTTGTTCACAGACACTAATGATTTGTCTATTATGTTTTACTTAACTTTCGCAGTTTGTTTTGGCGAAGAAAAATTATCTTTAGACTTTACTGCACATTCTCATGAATAAAATAAAAATACAACTTCTGTCATCCCAAGACTGAACCAGGTTCCATAGTAATCCATATTGGTTTCAAAAATGCTGCCTCTAGTTTGGAAGAAGTATCTTTAGGAGAAGTATAGTCTACTGCTAAGAAAAAAGGGCAAAAGGTGTTAAAACCAAAAGACAATAGAGGAAAAATACTCCCTTGATCTGTTTACTTTATTTGCAAGTACTTCTCATGTCATGGAGTACTTCTCATTTCCCATGGAGTCAGACAGCTTCCTCTACTGTTTGCAGAATAAATGTTTCTGCTTCCTATTGATCTGGGAAAGGCCTAGGCAATCTCCTTTTTTCCCCTTTTGGTGTTTTCTTTCAAGTAAAAACAAGGCTGAGAGACAGACACCTTTCTGCAGCCTTTTTTAGAGCAGGTCGTGTAATCCTCCAGCTTTGTTTTCCAAAACACAGAGTCACAACCATGAGGTTACACGTCAGTTAGCATTGTGATGCTTTTTTTTCTCCTTTTTTTACACTTCTCTATCCTCTCTGAAGTTTGTACCAAACAATACCTTTCATAGAATGGTTTGAGTTGAAAGGAGTCTTAAAGATCACCTAGTTTCATGTCCCCTGCCATGGGCAGGGATATCTTCCACTACACCAGGTTGCTCAAAAACCTTTTTGAAGAGAGCAAACTCTTAACATCTCTCCCTTTTTACTTTTAGTGAGTAGTCTGGTTTAGGGTTTGAGACAGGGTTTCAAACATTGTGCTGAAAAAGCTGAGTTCTGTGTGTTTGACAGTTCTCTCTTCACTATGGGATTTTCTACTCCTGATCATAAGCATACTTTGAAGATAGCTTTTCGGAATTGGGAAGTCAGCATTTAAAATCTCTTCACACAGATTGGTTTTCTATGCTTGACAATATATTCTTTCAGCCTTTGAATATCCCTGAATAGAGATACCTGTTGCCCAGTAATTTTTTTCTTCCTTAATTAATTTTAAATCCTTGCTTTTCTTCACAAGAGTAGGAATTTTTGCTTCTGTTTGCTTTATAGGAATGGGGTTTATAGATTTTTTTTCCCCCACTGCTTTTACCTTAACCTGTATTAGTCAGCTGGATCATTTAGTTAAACTTCATTCATCAGAAACTGATCTATTATTTCACATGTAAGTTACGATTTTAAGAGGACTAAAAAAGAAATAATCTCCCTGTATGACCCCTTTCTTAGAGTAAATGTATTTTTGAGTGCTTGGATGTGGAAATATATATTGTACTCAGTACTTCAGTCTCTTTTTTCACCCTAGTCAGACAGTCAGATGCTGGGTAGTCTGGGTGTAAAAATTGTTTCTGTGTGCAGGTGCCAGGAGTCATTATATTCAGGGGTATAGGTTAGACCCAGTTTCATGGCTGAAAATGTCACAGCCAGTTTAGTGGACTTCTCTTCCATTTTTGTTTGTTTTAAATATGATTGCTCAAATTTCACTTCAACCAGAAGAGGACAAGAATCATTACTTGAAATTACACAGCTTTGCTAAACATGCTTAGCCTTTATAAGCTTTAGAGAACAAATTCCAAAGTGAGTGATTAGAGTTTTCACTAGAAACTCTGTCCCACGGCACACTGGTTGGATATTATCAGAAAGCCTTATTTGTTTGTTTGTCTACACATATATGTGTTTTCAGACTGAACTAACTTGCATCTCATTGTAAGAACAAAAGAAAATGTAATTTTCTTTGATATCATCAAAATCAAATAACTCTTGCAGCAAAAGAAACATAATTACTTAAATGTCTTTAATCCACAGTTTTTGCTACGACTTGTTTTAGTTTCATGATGTAGATCTAAGCTGATCTTTTGTTCTTCCACTGTTGGGTATGTATGTTGCTTATACTTTATGAATTTAGCAATCCAGAAATGTCTCTTCTTTCTTTGAAACCCCTTTGTCCTGTTACTCCTGGAAAGGAGATCTTGGATTCAATTGTAACATTCAGAGATTTGCGTTTTCATTTCCTTCGTGTTTATCAAACTTGATTCCCCATACTTTAAAGAGAAATGGTTTTAATTTACAGATGATGGTTCTGGTGGTTTTAAGGATAAAGCTATGCAATGACAGGATGATGATTACAGTTGCTATGCTTTAATTTGTGCAGTCTTGCTCTTTGAATGGATTAAATATTGCATTAATTTGAAATTTACTTGAAATTTATTTGGGTTTTTAAAATTGGTGATATACACAATGAATATTTAACATTTTGAGAATGATGGTAATTAAAAATTATTACTGGAGCAGCACTGAGATGCATTAAGCTAGCAACACCAGCAGCAGCACCACCAAAAATTTCCTTGCCTTTTACTTCAAACTGCATATGCAGTGTAATTCCACGTGCCTGTTTACTTTGGACATGACTTTTAGATACAGTTAAAAGTTTTAGGTTTTTTTGTAAAATGTACTTGTTTTCCATCTGGAAGAGACAAGCACTTTCTGGGGAGAAGAGAGAAGAGGGCAGAAAGGCAGGCAGCTGTGCTGATATCGCCTTGCTGAGACACAAGGACATTGGTGGAGTTGGGAAATTTAATATCTTACATGGGGTAGGTAAATGAGTTCAAAAGTTGAGTTGCAGTAGATGAAATTTTCTTCAAAAATCCTATGCTGGGTCAGCTTCTATTTTTTTTTTAATAAGCAGTTTTTTGACTCTAGATTTCAAATTCAACTTACAGCCTGAGACCATTTAAAGACCTGAACCTCCAGCACACATTACTTCATTTTGCAGCTGAATACATTAAAAGAAAATGGTTGAAAATTAAAATTTTGCAAATTTTAATTCATATATAAAAAAGATAATTAAACAGGAGCAGGAACAAAACAACTTTACTTTTCCTGTTTCTCCAGCAACGTTTTTGCTTATTCAGGACTTTCAAAAGGGAACATAGGCCTGTGCAGTTGTGCAGGTAATCCATTAGAGGGCAATGTAATATTGCACTGGAAGGAAGATTTGCAAGGCATCTATTACAAGGGAACAGGCACAGACATGGCCAATGGTGTACTGCTCAGTGGTAATTGTATCATTTCATATTTCAGAGAAACTTTTTTTATTGTATAGTAATAAATTCAATTTATGTGTTAGGCTTAAATGCAGTATTTTCCATTTGGTAATTCAGTAAAAATAATCTACCTATGCCCACAAATTTTAATCTTTTTTATTATTAAATTTTCCTTTGCAAATATGAAACAAATTGGTAGTAGTAGTTATTATTACCCTAAGTATCTTTGTATGTTTGTTTCTACAGCAAGTGGTGCTTGTTCCCTGTGGAGTGACACTTCAGAGCTGCTTTTTTTTGCTCTGAAGTACTGAAATGGAGCTAGGGCATCCATCCAAAATCCATGCTTGAATGATTCAGTGTTTTATTAATTGTACACAGATGAAGAACTTACACTCTCTCACATTCCTTTTTTTTTTCTAACTGCCTTTTTTTCCAGAGCTGCACAGAGACAACACATATAAATACTCCCAAAGCTATTAACTTTCTTGTCAGCGCTATTTTTGTCAGTGGCCTCTGATTAGTGCTGGTCCATTATGAAAATATTTGCCTGTCTTTCCCAGAGGGTTTACATATTTAGAAAGAAACACGCAGCTCTGGTGTTACCTTGTGAATATGGCTAAATATTCACCTAAAGGTGAAGTGTGTTTGGGTTTTCTTCCCTCAGTATTACACACACACCCCCACACCCCCCACGCTCTCTGCAGGACTGCTGCACAGGAGTGCTTTCTCTGATGAGAAATGTGAAAAGAATGCTGAAATGTGAAAGGAATGCTGAAATGTGAAAAGAATGCTTGCTCTGTGGGTGAACTGGCTGTCTGATAGTGTCACACCCTTTGCTTCCTTCAGGTTTGGGAGAGGGTCTGCTCCCAGAAACACAGGAGAGCAAAGCCCTGGTCGTCAGGGTATATGGTCTGTTGCACAGGGTGCTTTTTGTGTAGTTTTCCTTTAAAATAGAGGGACCACAGGAAAATTAAAAAGTCTGTTTTGAACATTCAGTTGGCCATTCAGAAAAGATCCATTAACAGGGCATTTTGCTTTAGATTTTTTTTGCCTTGAGATTTTTTACAAGATATGACTAGCTGGTTTGTATGTGAAACACAGAATTTCATCTTAACAAAATAAACAACATCATTAAACTACTCAGCTTTTACAGTGGAAAATGCTGTTTTTGGTGAGCTGTCAGAGGTTTCTGTTATGATTGATGAACTGAGTTAAAGTACCTGAAAGTTAAAAAACTGCTTTTTAAAATATGTTAGTTGTTTTGTTTTATGGCCCCTTTTCATTTTCATGAGTCCAGGCAATACTGAAGTGTGAGCAGTGTTTAAAGGCTGCTGATGACACTGAACTTTGCAGAGCACAAGACTGGTCCCACTGCTGCCTGCCCTGTGCAAGGCTGCAGTGCTTCCCTCTGATGCCATTTGGAGAGAAGCACAGGCATAACTCAGAACCTGATGTTAGTTCTGTTTCCCTGCAGTTCAGTAGTTAGTGATTGCCCCACAAGACTGATGATATCATGAGTGGGCTCTGTCTTCTGCTTCAAAGTGGGTGGCCTACTTGGCTTGCTACTAGGGCCACCCCTGGGAATGGTTTTCTGAAAAAATGACTTTTCCAGCTGAGGAGAAACTAGGGGTGGAGAGGGGAAATCTGTGGTGAATGACTGGCTCAGGCTCAGACTGGGGCTTTGTTTTAGACAGCTATCGTGGTAATTGCTGATTACAAGCCTTGGGAAAAAAAAAAAGTGTATGAAGTATGATATGAAAGCTGCAGCATAACAGAGTTCTTCCAGGAGAACACAACCAGATTATTATTTAAAGTAAGATAAATGTGTAATACACATAGCAGACGTTTTTCCCCGTTTGTTCAGTCATTCTCTTCTTCCCCACCCTTTTTCCTCAAAACTAAGGGAGGAGGAGAGGCAATTCTTGTGAAATGCACTCAAGCTTGCTAAGTTTACAAAGCTTGATTTTCCAACCCCTCCCTCTTCCTGGGGATTATGGAATGGGAAAATACAAATTTGAGAGTTTGGCAGTTTTCTGTAAGGAGTTTCCTGTTCACACCATCGCTTTGCTTGGGGGACCCCACAATGCCAGAATTGGAAAATGCATCTGGAAGGGTACAGTTGTTCATGTTTCTGGTTCCCTGGTCTACAGTAAACAAAACTGAGTGTGCAACAAATGGTGACATTCAATCTAAAAGTCACTACCTACCAACTCTATAGACATTGTCAATATAGCAGGACATAGAAGAAACTATGCCTCTCTAATTACAGACACACATTTCACAGATGTGCTTTTTTCCTTCTTTTTTGATGGTTGAAAGTCATTAAAATTACTCAGGATGATGTTTTCAGGTTAATGATTGCTTAATGATTATACTCTTTAGGTAATCTGTTGATGTAAAAACTTACCTCTCTGGTCACATCAATAAGGTGTCTATTTAATCTAAATTTTAAAATGATTACAACCAATTCAGGTTTGAGAAAGAGCTACTGCATACTCATCACCTACAACAGTGAAGGAGGCTGGAACTACCAAATTTTGGTGTTGTACAGGCTGCCTTCTGCATGACAGTTGCAAAGTCTGGGATCAAACTCTGGAAGGTCTTCTGAAAATTGTACAATTTATGCACCACATAAGTTGTTAATGTGGTCTCTGCTAATGTCAAATAAGTTTCATAAGCATTTCCATTGTAATTATTAGACTGAAAAAAAAGTGCATTTGATCTTTTAAGCATGGCTTCATGGAGGGAAGTGCTGCTTAAAGGGTTTCTTCTTAAAGGACTGGCAGCAGAGTTTGTAGGTTTGTGTCAGTTGTGGCTTGGTGACAGCCTGGTGCGTGCTGTGCATGTCCTGTTACACATGCACGTGATACTCTGTGTGTCCACTGGGAAGCCTGAGCTATGTAGTGCAGGTCTCCTCCTCCTGGGAATCCTCACAGATAGGTAGTGCGCATCATAAACCATTTAAAGTATCTTTTCCAACTGAAGGAGGAAAAATAATTACTTGAATATCTGTTAATTCTTGCTTTGAAACCTACCCATTTCTTGTTTCTGTTGGCCCTACTTTCCTATATATGGGCATTGTGGGCATGGAATGAATGCAACTCATGGTCATCTGGTTTATGCAAATCTTTTTTAAAAAGGCAGTTGTTTGGTAATTGTGTCATATGCTGCAGATGAAAAGTAAGCAGGGCAGAGAGGTAAATACATCAATATGCCTAAATATCTGTCTAGGTAACTGAATACCAAGATTTTGTAAGATATTTTGACCCTTTTTTTTTCCCCCTCCTTTTGTAGTTTAAAAGGTTTCCAGTTGTTTCACTGCTCAGAGCTTCTACTTATTTATTTGGAGAAATCTATTTGTGTTTAAAGTCTGATTGCTTGGTAAGATGTAATGACATAAAAACTTCTCTAAAACTGACTTTTCAGTGTTTCCCAAGTCAGTATCATTTAGTCATTAGCTTGTCTTACAAATAATTCATTCATGTTAACATTCAGCTGTATACAGCAATATGGTAATTCCTATATGATTTGCATCAGCATATCTAAAGGAAGGTAAGATGCAGATTAAAATGAAAGATTCCAAACAAGTCTTACAATCTGTTTTGACACAAGGCATTAGCTGCATTATCAAGAGTGGTGTGGCAGTACTGATTGTGCTTACCCAACATTACTTGGCCATTTGCCAATGGAATTTGGGGTCACTCTATCCTCTGCATGCTGCAGGGAAAAGTACATAATGTTTAGACAGATCAAACCAGTGGAGTGCTGAGTCTGTGAAAAAGATGGTAGTATAGGGCTGCTCCTTTCTTAACAGTGGTGAGAAAATTGCCAAGCTTCTAGGAAGTTTACACTATGGCTTATGTTTTGGTTGTCTTGATTGAATGAATTAATGAATGATCAGCATTTTTCTCTAATGTACTTTTGTTGTCCTCTTTGATCATGCAGTTAGTTTCTTAGAGAGCCAAAGGTTTGTGATGTATGAGTCTATAGAAGTTAATAATTGTCATTAATGAATGCCATTAAATGTCTTTTTTTTTCCCTAAAATATATTGAATGGCATTCTCCCCTGCTTCCATGGTAACTGTACTGAGAATTTTAAACCTTTGCTTCAGCCAGTGGTTACACTTGCAATTAGCAAAATGAGAACTGCGGCAATCCTGCAGTAACATTAATTTAATTGGTTCTGGGGTGCAGCCACCTCTGACAAGCTGGAACATTGTAAATGCCTTCACTGTGCTTCTAAGTGTTTGGTTTCTCCTCTCTCAAAAATGTAAAGGCTTTTCAACCTGTGGTTTGTTTATTTGTAGGGTTTTGTATTTATGGTATGCCCTACCTCTTTAACTCTTGGCTTCCTTTTTATTCCAAACCAGAATCTCTTTTTCCATATTCTCCTAGTTTGATTGCAAGTGCCAATTGTGATTCATCCTGTTCACAAACTGCAGCCTGGAGCCCAGATCTGGGCTTACCTGCATTTGCTGCTGTGATTAATGAACATTCATCAGGGGTGACACAATCAGCTGGGATGTAGGTCAGGTGAAGATGAAGAGGGGGATCTGCTCTGTTTTTAATTGCATTGGAAACAAATTGAGATAAAATACTCAGCCAATTTTTGCAGCCTGGTGTATTAGATGAGTGTATGTGATGCACTAAAGTTCATCACTTTCTGTTGCTGAGAAGAAATAAAAGTATGTTTGAAAGGTAATTTTAGGAACTTGATCAGCTGTGTATCTGTTTTTGCTGGCAACTGGAAGGCTGAAGATAAAATGAGTTCTGTTCAACTGTTAGTGTATAATATGCTGGGACAAAACCATGGGATATAAGCTGATTTCTTTTTAAGAAAGGCTCCACTGGGTTTACCTTTACTCTCATGACTGATATTAAGCATGGGTTTATGAAATACTTACAGCAACATTGTTCTGGGATTTTGCGGGCTGAAGGTCATCTTAGCCTAAAGAATACATGCGTTATGATTTTTATAGCTGAGCTTTGTCTGTACAGCTCTTCCAGCTAAGAATTTAAGCTTATTATTTTGCAGTAAGATTGTTTGCTTTCTGACACTGTAACCTGATTTACAATGCAAGCTATTAGTAGCCTGTTCCTTCTTAATGAATATAATTAGGCTGAAGGCACATGAAACACAATTGACAAATACTGTGTATTGATTTTAAGCCTGGCCTGATTGACATACTAGAAGAATAGCCAATTTGACAATAATAGGCTATTTGTCTAGCAAAATAAATGTTAAATCTTGACAACTATTTGAAATTACATTAAGGGGTCACTGCTCTAAGTGCCTCTTAAAGAAGATCACTTACAAAAATCTATGCATCCCCTTATCACTCATATGCACATCTCCAAACATGTAAAGGAACTGTTACAAGACAGTAGTGAGGAATGAGGGCAGGTTTAGAAGAAAGCAAACGTCCGTCTTAGGAACAGGAGTTACCACTGAGATCTGGCACCATCCTCTTGGACATACTTACTTCACTTCCACTAACCAAAATTCACTTTCACTATCCAAAATTTGTTTGATACAAAAAATTTCTAATTAACTGCTGAATTTCATTGTACACTCGGAGGTTCACATATATACAATGTATTAGAAAATCACTGTGGGAAATACGTTGTGCATGGTGGTTCTTGTTTGGATTATTTCTTACTTATTGTTAGGGGTCCTGCTTGCAGTTCAAAGGACAGGGCATTCAATAATTTCAAACCAGTCACTCAGTGAAATTGTGATACTCTTTTTTCTGTGTGGTATTTTTAGCTTCAAGAATTGATGAAATCAGTTTGTCTTGGCCACCTGAGTAAACTAAGTTGCAATTATTTTCTGGTCTGCTTTTATACTGAACTTATTTGCAGATTACATTTCTTCATCACTTTAAGCTTCATGTGTAAAGTTGCCTTTTCCCCCTATAATGTGTTTATCTATATGTGCTTTATTTTTCTTCTTTTTTTTTCTCAGTAACCTCTTATTGCCTACTGCTGGCAGCTCTTTTAAGTGTGATTTGAAGTAACTGAAAAATGCACAACTGCTTAGCACAACTTCAACATATTCCCTCTGAAATACATTCAAACTGTTTACATGCACTTGGAGTTTTGTGTATGTTTAAACTTGGCACTTAAGCAGCCTTTCCTTTAAGCCATCAAGGGAGAGGGAAGCACTCTGCTATTAGATATGTAACTTCACATGCTCAGTGCAAAACTGAACGGGAGCCTGCAATGGTGATTAGTCCAGCAGCTTTCTCTGGACCATAGGCATCATTCCCAGTATCCTGGCTGGCTTCCAACTCAAGCAGTTGTGCTCTGCTCAGCTACTTATTTCCACTGAATCCAATATTTGAGTCCACTTTGCTTTTTATGCTGTTATTGTGTTATTCCCCAGTGCAAGCTAAACTATTTTTTCCCTTAGTTGGCAGCCTTTCTGGGTGGATATGAAGTAATCACTATGAATAAATCTGTACATAGTAGACCTGTTAAGTGGTTGAGGTTCCCTGGCAGCCAGGTTATTTGTAACCTATTATGTGTATATGTATTATTTCCTCTTGTAGGTTAATAGAGGAGTGTGCATATTTACAGGCATAGCCCATAATATTTAATGGTGCCTTCTTCTGAATAGACTAGTATTTTAAGAAGTATTAGAAATAACAGGACTATTTTAACATCATGCCTTGACTGATGTAGGCAGAAAGATTTGTGCCTTTTAGAGGTTTTTATTAAGTTAGAAGGAACCTTTGTATATGCTCAGTCAGTCAACTGAGAAGTCTGGTGTCACCTTGCTCTTTCAATGACTGTTGCATTCTTCATTGATTATAAATTGTACTGTGGCTGCTGCAGTGGGGAAAGGTCTGTGTGTGTGTTTTGTTTGGTCTTAAACTTTTTTTGCGATTAGGAAAGTGCTAAGTCAACGATTTTTTTATAGATCGGCATGTAGAGAAAATGTGCTTTTTTTCCATATTGCAGTTTTTGGGAAGAGTTTGTTAAATAAAACTCTTTAGGTTAGGAACTGTGTTCCTCTCTGCCTCACCCAACCAACTTCCTGACTGCAAAATACTCCTGGACGAGTGGGTTGCATATTGGTGTGCTCTTTTCTCCCTGGGTTATCCCCTTGCTCCTCATGCTCCATGCCTCTCTGGGCAGTGAGGCAGGGTGTGTAACCCCCCTGCAGCGACCACAGTGCTGAAAAGTCCGTGAATATCCCAGAGCTGTCTCCATGCAGTTATCTCAGGGTGCCATGTGTGCTATCTGGCCAGCTAAGTTACAGCTGTCTTCAGTGCAGCCTGGAAGCATCTATTCTTTGCATACTTGCAGCACTGAGTGCCTCAGCCATCCAGGGCTCCACTCCTGTAGCTGGGCTTTTGGTTGGAGTAAGCTAGAGTGGCCCTTGACTCTTTGTGTCAGCTCTGAGGGTCCCAAGCCAGAAATGAAGCTCTTTGAGATAATTCAGTGTGCTAAGGATATTACAACCTGGCTGGTCTGGAGTTAGGTAGCTGTAATGGAGTTGCTTCACTCCTGACAATACAAGTAATCTGTATGTACTGACTTCAAAGATATTTTCTAGTTTTGTTTCCAAGATTTTCTGGGGGGCATTGGGGATGTTGTCCCCTCTTCCTTTTCTGTAGTTTTCTCAAATGTTTTGACTTGAAATTTGCTTGAAAAGAATTAAAGTGCTCAGATTCTTGTGAAACCTCTTGAATCCAGCATCTGGGGTTTTAACTCAAACATAGTCCACCCCCTAGGCCCCCAAAATACCAAAACATTTGGAATAAGTTTCTAAAAATAAGGAAACTGTTGATAGTTACAAAGTGGGAGTTTATCACCAAATCTTTCTAGATTATTGGAATTTTGAAATGTTTCTTTTATTATTTAAGTAATCAAAAAATTCAATTTTGCAAGAATTAATGTGTCTGTTGAAATTACCAGTGTTGATATTACTAGAAGAAAATAATATGATATTTTATAAAATGATGGATACCCAGAGTAGATCCTGGTAAACAAATGTGCCTTCAAAGTCCATACATACGTATTTCACAAATAAACTGTGTGACACGCAGAATGATTTGCCTATTTTTCATAGCTTTGGTGGATTTTTAAAGTCTATAATTACATATGTAGTGATAAAGGGGTTGCAAAGCTGCAGCAAGCCATCTGCTCCCAGCAGATGGCAGGATATCCCAGTTTATCCCATCCAGCCACGCACTGGGTGCAGCCCAGGCTGCCTTCTGTGCATTTATGTTTTTGATATAGTCCTTGATTCAATCTAGTATACTTCCAATTTGAGCAGGTGCCTTTAAGGCCATGGAGTATTTCTGTTTGCGGTTTCTGTGAAACTTTGATGAAGAGTGACCTTGCTTGGGAATATTCTGAGTCTCAGACCTTTGTGCCAGGTTGAGGTGAAGCTTTTGGGAGCAGATGGTGCCCAGGTTCCTTAGGTGGAGGAAGGGTATTCTGTGCAGGTGGGTGGTCACAGACTTGCCAGGGCCACCTTGGCTGTGCCAGGTGTCAGAGGATGGTTGTGAGGTGAAAGAGATCCTGGTTCTCCAGATGCTGCTGAGACTTTCAAAGAGCTGAAGGTCACACCATGTGGCAGGGCTGTGTCCATGCCCAGCACTGGGCCCACAGTGCTAGTTAAAGGAAATCCATTTCCCCTTTAATGATTTAAACAACTGGCTGAGCTCATGGTGAAAATTCCTCTTCATTCGGGGAGAGAGCTCATTTTTTAAGAAAGGCTGTTGTGTAAAAGGTGAGTATTAGTTAGATATTTTAGCCTGCTGCTGGGATTTAAGGCAAACAACCCTTCATCTGCTCCAGAGCCAATTATGTTAATGGTCTCGTAGATCTAAAAGCCATGGCTGTGTGTCAGGCATGGGCCTCTCACACAGAATGTGTGTGTGCAGATAAAAGGGCGCCTGACATCCGAGATGTGCCTGCCACGGATTAAAGTCGCACGCTTTCTCTTGCATTTGTGCTGTGATCACTCAGCAGATATTAGCAACGTTTTAATGAATATTAGTAGCACTTTAATGAAGCAGCAGAGAACTGAATTGCAATGGTATTGGTAGTTGTTGTTTCAAGTTGAAATCAAAAGAGAATAGTGCAAAGGGTAGGGAATAGTACGATTTAAGCCTTCCAAAAGAGAGTATAGGTTATGAACTACAGGGTTTTGGTGTTTACGAAAACTGGGATTTTTTATGTTAATAGTTCAGATGGTTATGCTCATGTCTGTTCTATGTCTTGTGATATTAATCAATAGTTTTAGAAAAATCTCACAATTCTCCTGGTACCCTAGTATTTTTAGGGCTGTTCCTGTTACCTACATTCTGCAGAAGGCACTAACGTCAATGGATGGTGCCAACATAAGATCGAGACTCATGTAAAAAATTTAATAACAGGCAAATAATTCAACTTACATTTATCTATCAATATAGCCAATGTGTTTGGAAATAACTGAATGAGTTGGAGTGCACAGTGTTGTATTTTCAGATTTTATAATATTTTAGTGAGATGGTTTTATTATCAGGACTGATGAGCAATGGTGGAGGGTGCTCTCTGTGCTATGTGCTCATGTTACCTGCAGGAGCTGAGGAGGAAGAAATGGAAATCAGCCAGACAGGGGAGCTGAAATAACCCTTGTTTGAGCCCCACTTGCATCTCTAGTTGTATTACTCAGTAGCATCTGAATTAGCCTCATTAGAAATTAAACTCATCTTGATCTGGGAAGAAGTGAAATTTATTTTTTGGAGCTGCTCAGCTGGCAGAAATCTACCTTTGAAGTGAAAATTGATTACCCCTTTTTACTTTTGATGGCTTTTTTTATTATTTGTATTGTTCCATTCCTCGGCAGTCCCCGGTTCTGGTGGCACTGATTTTTACTTAGCCTTCTCTAAATATTAAACCACAAAAAATTAATGAAGTGCAGAGATAGCTCTGAGTGGGAGCAACCTTTGCAGCCCTTTTGTTTCATCTCTGTTGAGGTGAACATGTCAACAGCTGTCAGCAATAATGCTTATTTCTTCTACAGCAATGTGATGGATTGATATGTGTACCAAAATATGTTCGAAATTGAAATAAAATATGCATTTTTTTATAATTTATCAGCATTATGATGGCACAAAAAAGCCAGTCTTATGAATAATACAGAGATCTGCAGCGGGCATTATGTACTGTAGGTAATAAATGCAACATCTCTCCTAGTCTACCAGGAGAGTTGTAAAGCAGAACGCATTAGTTCTGCTATGTGATAATAAATCACTTTCGTTTGTCAGAAGGCTCTGGCTAACTTTTACTCCTGAGGTATGAAAGAGTGCAGTGCCATACGGCTCTGGATGGTTTCTGAAGTGTTTAGGCTGGCTCTGAATCTCCTGGGTAATGTTTAGAGTGAGCGATACGGTTAGATAACAAGTGGCAGTATTTCTCAGGTATCGATGTTGTGATGGCTCCTGTTGTTTTATTGCCTAGAGTGGCTGATTTTGTCCTAATTGGAACTGTAGCTCTTCTCTGATGTTTTGTGTCTCTATTTGTGACGTGCTCTCTGTGTCTCTCTGAAGAGTGTGTGAGAACACTGAGTGACAGCGTGCTCTGCTCCTCGGGTGTCTTTTGGAGGGGGCAGATGTCAATTACCCTTTTATTTTCATTTTATATGCCTAAGCATTGTTGTAGGCCCTCATAGTAAAAAGCTGTATTTTGCTATGCTAGCATGCATATCAGCTGATCATTTCTGCAAACAGCCCAGATGATGGCAACACAGAGTAATAGAAGCTGACCTGGGCTGATTATGCAAGATTAGAGGAAAAACTACTTGTGTAATCTTAGTAGTTTACACAAGTGTGAGCTATCTTGAGTTCATTCATTTCTGTTTCAGAGCATTATGTGTTGTGGTCTTCTTAGGAAAGAGAGTCTTTCTAATCCATACTTTCATAATTTGCACAATTCCTTATTTAGATTTAAAATGATGGAGTCTTCCATTTTCTAGCCAAGAAATAACAACAGAAAATATAGCAAAGTGTCATTAAAAAGTTTTATTATCTGAACAAAATATGCTACAGTGTGTGTGTAGCATGTTACAAGGCATTATTTAAAAAAAATTCTAAGCTGCTTAATATTATGTGGAATGTGACTGTAATTTCTGCTATTTTGTATGCTTCCTACTTGAAGAAACATTTATAAATTACTGGCTATTATTTTTTGTCGTATGTACAAAGCTCTAACAGACTTTATTATCTCAAGTGATTAGAAGACCAGTCTTCTATTGTATTGTCTTGTATTTCTGGCTATGCCTTACAAAATTTGTGAGGGGATTGGCAAAATGTGAATTTCGAGACGCCTCAAATTAAGTTCCCATTGCAGAGGAGCAGCCTACTAGCAGATACTCACATCTGCCACTGGCACTCTGACCAATCCCTCCTTTCCCTTTTCCTGTCATCAGCAAGAGGAGTGAGATCTTCCATCTGCAAAGAGCAGTGCGCTCCAGCAATGGCAGTGCTGGGTTTCCAGAGTGACCTGTTCCATTTCTCCTCATCCTTGCATGGGTCCTTCCATGGAATGTGATTCTCCGTTGCACAATTTCCTTTGAAGACCTTGGTACCAAGCCCAGAGAACTGTTCTTTGCCCACTGTTGCTCCTGCTGTATGCCTAGGGTGCTGCTGGGGAGGCAGTGGCACCTGGTACCTGCGTGGTGGCCAGTGGCACCTCAGGGGGACTTGGCTGTTTGTTTGGCCCTGTGTGGTGCCACACATAACCTATCTGATCAGTGACACCTCAGGGGGACTTGGCTGTTTGTTTGGCCCTGTGTGGTGCCACACATAACCTATCTGGTCAGTGACACCTCAGGGGGACTTGGCTGTTTGTTTGGCCCTGTGTGTGGTGCCACACACCCCCTATCACTGCTCAGCTGTCAGAGGAGACAACGGAGTTTCTGCATGGGCTGCACAGAACATCGGCTCTTTCTGCTGTCTGTAGAAAAGTGGGAGCAGGAAGCTCCCTGTGTTTACATGAAGACTTTGTGACTCCTTTGCCTTGCCCATGGTACTCCAGATGTTTCTGTGATCCAGGACACAGCACTGTTCTTGGAGTACTCCTCAGTGCCAGCAGCCTCTGAGCCCATAGGAGTAGCTTGGCTCTGTACTCCGTGGAGAACAGCATCTTTTCTGTGGGTTGAGACAATTGAACACACCATTCTGTATTCTGGCTTGTCTGCTGATATTACATTGCCTCAGCTAAAGTTTTCCCTGGCAGATTTTGTGGGTCTTGAATTACATCCATTCAGAATAATTGTTCTGTGCTTTCAGGGCTCTGAATGGTGTAATTAGTCTTGTATTTATGTAAGTGATCTCTAAACCTTCCATCTTCAAATAATGTAGTGACTTTTTTACTCTGGAATTGTTCACAGAAAGTACTGTGTACTTTAAAAGAGTGACAGTATTTTTACAAATATTCTTCTGCAAATTACTCAATGTTGTGACTAATATTCTTTCTCTTGCTAAGAAGTTAAATAATAATGAGCAGTACCATTACTGTATTTAACAAACAGGAGTTTGTTTGCCTTGTCTCACAGAAAAGCAAACAAAATAAGGTACCTTTGCTATAACTCTCACTTTGCCTTTCACCCTTTTAAGTTCTGGCAGTGTGCTCTGATTCCTGTATTTTTCTCAGCTTTGCCACAGTCACTGGCTGTTACCACACTCCTGTAATGGAATTTTATTTGAGGAGTCAAATGCTTAACCTGAAGTTCTTATTTCTATGTGGTCGGTGTAATTTTCAGAGGAGACTCTTACAGAATCAGTGAAATGTTGTAGCCTGTCTTGTCTGATACTGCAAATGAAGAATATGCAGAGCAAGCTCTGTTACTTCTTCCTGTGTGGATCTTCCTCTGAAAATAAAGAGAAGCTGATGTGCAGAAAAATTGAATGGTATTGCAAATTTTAATGATTATGTCAATAACTGTCAATCATAATTTCCCTTTTCTTGGGGAGATGTCCCTGAAGCCTCTAGACTCTCTGAACAATCCTCTGTTTCATTTTGATTTATCCTCATTCCAAACAAACACTAATTTCCTTGTTAACTGGATCTGGGAAATGATGCAAGCAAGCTGTATTTGGGTTGGTTGAAAGAGCTGTGGGGACCATGTCCCTGTATCTTCCATGCAGCAGTCTAGTGTGCACAGTCCAGTGTGTGCCAAGGTGCTTGTTGGCAGGGCCCCTGTGTCTGATGGCAATATTGAGGTCCTGCCTACACCAGGTGGTTCACTGCACGATCACAGCATCACTGAGCCTGCTTTGAAGTATTCATTAACTTCCTTAGAAACTTTGGCCACGGTATTTTGCTTGACAGTTACTAATTTTACATTTTGGGATAACTTTTTGTGCTTTCTATGTCACTAACACATTGTGGAGTCTTTGGTTATGGCTGTGGGCTTTTGGTGAAACAATAATTGATCTTTTAAATCAAGCTGACTTTATCATACATCACAAAGTGTAAGAACTGCTTCATCCCTGCCTGAAAGAAGTTGCTTTAGAAATTACAGTGGAATCTGACATAGACCATTTGATCTCCTGGCTGAATGTGCTTTCAACAAAATGTGATGTAGAGTCTGTCCTTTGATCTCATTTGTCCTCTTCAAGCACGTTTCTGGAGTGTTTAATGTACAGAATTCATTTTGTACAGAATAAAGCAGTGCTGCAGAAATGATGTCAGTAACATAAGTTTTAATGCTGAAAACTGAAGCTGCATTATCGCACATGAACAGCTTTATCACAGACAGACCTGTTCTTACAGGTGCTTTGCAAAGCTGTCATTGAGAATAAAACACACAGAATCTTCAAATCAGATCTTGAGGAGTTTGGCACTTAAATGCATTTGGTTTTTTCGTGGTGTCTGTATGGCATTTCAGCTTTTCTTTGTCAGGCCATAAATTCTCTACTTGCTATACATTGTCTTTACAAGTGTGAGAAGGAAGGAATAAGCGCAAATAAAACCAGGGTCTTTCTGTATGTCTTACTAAGACATCAAGTGTATTTGCTGTCACTGGTGAGATTTTTCATTCCAGGAACTGCATTAATGCATTAGCTTACAGAAGCTCCTCTGAAAGCAGAAGAAATAACCCCTCCTCAAATTTAAGAGTATACTAGTGCATCATTAAGTGAATGAAGTGACTGTTTGAAAGTTGATAGGGGAGGGTTCAAAGCAAGGTATCCAAATACATACAAAGCTTCCATGTCCTGTTCTAAGTGGGAGAAATAACTACAGTTTTACTCACTAAAGGTTTCTGTTCATGCTATGTGCATAGAGGGGGAAAAAAGAAGCATCAGTCAGGAAGGGGATTGGAGAGAAGGTGCTAGATTAGAGAGTGTAAAGTGAGAGAGAACAGGTTTATGTCAAGGTGCTAGATTAGATAGTATAAGGTGAGAGAAAACAGGTTTATGTCAAAGTGAGGAAGAGAGAAGGCCATGAGCAGGTACATAAAATCAGTAAGGATTAATGAGAAACAACAGGGAACTGAGGCAGGTGCAGAGCCAGAACTTGGGCTGAGCTCCATTACACCAGGGGTTGCTGTAGTCTCCAGCTCAGTGCTGAAGGCAGGTTCACACACACCGAGCTCTCTTCATAGCTGACAAAACCCACTGACTCTTAGCAGGCAAAAATAAAATGAACAAATAGAATCCTCCCCAAATGGCCAGCAATGCAGAACAGAGAGAGTCCCTGGATCTACAGCTTCCTGTCTTGGGAAAGGTGTGGAACTGGAGTTAGAGGCCTTTGCAATAAAAGGGACAATTTTGATTTTTTCAGATGCTAACAGTAATTTTTTTAGAGTCACAGCCTAAACTTCTTGATGCTAATGAGGAAGGTTTCTGCTAGCAGCTGGGTTTACCAGCTTACCAGACCCAAATTTGGGTTCTCTGCTCTTTTTCTTCTGTATGGTGCTGTAGCTGAGTTGCATTCCTCCATGATGCAACAGTCTGACATAATTCCTTCATGATGATGTCATGTCTGGATTTTTGGAGATGGTCATGCTTCTCATCCTGTGCACCATGATATGGCAGCACTCCTCACAGCTTTCTTCCTATTTGGGGTTCTAGGGGAGTTTCCTTTCCACATGGCTGTAACTTGGTAAATGTTTAGGAATTAAGCTCAATTTCAGAGTAATTTAATGGAAAATATTTTATATAGAGAGACTATTGTAAATTAGTTCAGAATAATTGCAGAGCACAACAAGAATGATGAATAGAGAATCTTAATGCTAAAAAATCTGCCTTGCTACTTACCTTCCACAGCTTAGATGTAAATCTGGGCTCTGACAATGACAAATGCCCACTTCTGACTTCCTGCTATTTATTTTTCTTTGGTCAAAGTCGTTTGTTTTATGACCTACTAGCCCCCTTCCTGCCTTGGAATTTTGTCCTTAAGATTTCCATACAAGTTACCTGATACAATTTTTTCCATGATAAAAGGTACATGAAAATGTAAAACACACATTATAAAGACATGCCCGACAGTGCTCCTCTGTAAACACTTGCTTTGGACTGAGAGGAATAATGTATTGTGTGAGTACAATAAATATTTCCTCATCCCTAAACATTTCTAAATCTTCAGCAGGATCTTGGGAATGTTTCTATATAGCAATATATAATTAGAGTCAAACTTTTAATATAGAAAGTTGGTGCACTGTTCCTCAAACTACGTGTATAGATGCAAGACTTCACTGAGGGCTGTTCTGTCAATGGCATTTGCAAATAGGTATTTAAAAGTTTATCCTCTTTCTTGTGCAAGTTTACTAATACTTCAACACAGCTTCTTTCATCTGAAAGCCAATTGATAGTTTATAGCCCACAAAGGGTCTGTTCTAGGCAGCATTGATGGTAGAGGAAAATCAGATCCAAGTTGGTTCTTGAAATTCTGGTTTGTTACAATATTTTGGGTTCAAACCCTGAATATTAAAAAAGAAATTAGTTTTTTACAAGGTTACATTTGCTCTGTTGTTAGTTTACTGTCTCCTTTTCTTGCTAATGTATCCAGCTTATTTGTGAAAGTGAGTGAATTAAATCACTACACAACTGGAGTACATATATTTGAATTTCTCTCTGAAGTCAGTCACATCAACTGATGATTTCTGGCTGATAGGTCAAAGGAGGCTGACCTACAGGTGAAAATATTAAAGTCAATTTTGGCTTTGGGTTTCTTCAATTCCTGTACAGATGGAGTTTTCTGGAAAAAGACATAATAATTACAGTATCTTTATATGTTCACTGTTATAATTCATTCCTCACAAGTTGCTTCCTATTTCCTGTAAAGAATCATTAATTTCCCCAGTCCTCTTTCAAATACATGGGTTTAAAACTTCTTCCATTTATTTTTGTAAAGCCATTTTTAAAGTTTTTGGAATTATTTCAAGATTCATAAATGTATCATATCACAAAAAAGCTTGCCCTGTAGTTTTATGATTAATTTCTGCAGCCAGATATGTTCTTCCTTTTCCCTCCTAGTTCCAGATTCTCTGTATTCTCTTGTTCTGTTTTCCAAACTGTTTCACAAAGGCAGCACTGCCTTTGTAAAAATACAATTACCCAGCAATCACGGCTAGAATTGTGTGTAAGTAGGGGATAACAGGAGTTTTTGAAAGCTTTTCTTAATGTGAGACCCTTACAAATGGAGTAGCATTGTTTATGTATATTTTGTATTTTGATAATAGAATTTTCTTAGGCTAAAAAGGCCCCAGTATTATGACCTAAATTTCTGTGTATGTTTAAAACTCTGTGCCCAAGGGATTAATTCTTTGTAATTTACACAGTGTGGGGATTTTAAAATGAATGACAGAAAACACTGTTACAAAAAAAAAGAATTTTCAATTTAAGATGTGTAACAAATAGAGATTAGATTAATTTTAATTTCCTTTATCCATCAAAACATATAATTTGACTATTGTTTATATTAGAGAAATGGACTGTTCTATATAAAGCCTTTTCACTTAAGATGTTTTATATTTTCATGTGCAAAAAAAAAAAAATCTGTACTATGTTGCTAACTATAGGTGTAAGAACATTGATTCTAAATCATTTGGTCCTATCTGGTCTTTGTTCCAGTGTGGACATAGGCTCCTGAAATGGTTCAACTTGCTCTTATGTTTAAACTTCCCTGTTTTCCTATTAGCCAAACCATCCTTTTATTAGGAGCTTATTTGAGCTCTTGTGACATTTCAGTATTGCAAGCCCTGCAGGTGTTGAAGTTGTGCCCATAAACAGCAGGAGTTCAAAGTCAGAGACTTAATTCTGTAACAAAAAAAAATCTCTCCTAACAGTGCTCAGCACGGACAGTGAGCTGTCAATTGGTGAATCTGTTATCAATGCCCACATGAAAAATGTGGACATTTCTGCTTAGCCTGATCCATCACAAACAGTTCATTTCTAATGGTTCAGTTCTGCAAGGCAGCTAGACCCTTAAGTGTCCACCTTCTCTGTGCAGAGATGGGGACACATTCTTTGTCTTGAAAGATCTTGAGAGGAGAAGCTTCACACACCCAAGTTTCAGCTCCAAAGGTCTAAACCAAATAACCACTGAGATGATTTCTGGGAATGTAAAGAATAAAAAGCATGCATTGTTTAGAAGGTCATGGTCTCTGGTATTTTTATTTTTTTATTTTTAAACTATAGCTATTAGCAGTATTTATCTGGTTGTTGTTCTATTTGATTTGCAACTCAGCCATGCATAAGGTCAGCAGTTTTTATTGCAAAAGACCATTTAGGAGCTCTTATTTATTGATACCTTGCATAATTTATGTTTTCTGTCTCCAGATAGGAATAGACAACGTAGGAGATTGTATAGCTTTCTGATGATGTACCGAGGGGGAAGCAGTGCAGAACAATGGGTTGATATTATGTTAGCAAATGTAGTGACTGGATGTGTATCTTTGTTTAATCGTTGAGCTGTTTGTTGTGACCCACCACTGACCTCTTTAAGAACAATTTCCTTTGCATATATATACATTTGGATGGAACAATACCTTTCCAAGGTAATTATGCCTCATGTAGATAGTATCTTTGCCAGGCAGATGGATGAATTGTGGTTTGACTCACCAGTTTCCAAAAACAGCAATCAGATTCTAGTGAAGCTTTAGAATTAAAATTATTCTCTAACTGGAATAGGAGATCTAGAAAACATTTAATTAAAATAAAAATCTATTATACACCCTTTCTGGTTTGCAATATTTCTTTGTCTTGGGGAAACACCAAGAGACTTCTAGTTTTCACAGTGATCATTAGGACTTCTTTGAAAACGACCCCCTAGACAGATTCATTTAGCCAGGACCCATATTAAGAATATGAGGGGGTGGGAGGGGAAGTCATTAAAAAAAGAAAGTTCAGAACTTATTAGGAGTTCCCATGAGCTCATACCTAATATCAGAAGGTATTTCCAGTAGTCAAAAACTACTGACCAAATAATGCCTCTTTTCCCCTAAGATCTAAAAGGCAATCATATTCACAGTGAGAGATAAAACACAGGATGCTGAACATGGATTTACAGTGGTTTAACTGAACCTGTTTATTTAAACAGGTAAAAACTTGTGTGGGGGGAAAGCCTTCCTAAACTGGAACATTTTACTTCATATTTGGAGTAGTTTGCATTTCCATCTGCTCATGTTTAATTTGAAAACCGGTCCCTGGGTGCATTGAGAAATCATTACATGATAATGTGCCTTCAGCTTATACTTGCAGTTTCACTGATGCTGATGTTGAGCAGATAAAATTAACACTTTTATTTTTCCCTGTATGTGCTGCTGCTTGGCTAGAATGGATATTATCAGGGTTGTGCACTATGCAAATTTCTTTGCACCAAATATTTCACAACTAAAGGAGAGTTGCTCCTGTTTTCATGAAAAGTAGGATCTCTTTGCAACTTACTGACTGCTTCTGATAGTTTGACCAGGGCTGGATGCCATGTACCCACCAAAAGCAATTCTATCTCTCCCTTCTGCAGCTGGGCAGGGGAAAGAAAATACAATGAAAGGCTGATGAGTTGAGATAAAGACAAGGAGTCATCACTCACTGATTACTGTCACAGAAACACTCTTGACTGGGGAAATTAACTGAATTTATTACCAATCAAAATCAGAGCAGGATAATGAGAGAAGTAAAATAAACCTTAAAAGCACCTTCCCATCCCCTCTTCCACGTTCCCGGGCTCTACCTCCTCCCACCCAGTGGGGCAGAGAGGTAATGGGATTTACAGTCAGTTATGTTTTTTCTGCTGCTGCTTCCACCTCAGGGAAAAGAAATTTTTCCCTGTTCCAGCATGGGATCCCTCTCACAGGAGACAGCAGTCCATGGACTTGTCCCTTGTGAGTCCCTCCCACAGTTAATCATGAACTGTTCCAATTGGCTCTGCCATAGAAGTTTACAGAAGTTTCTCACAGAAGCCATCTCTCAGAAGGCCCTGCTCCAAAATCTGACCATGCAAACCCAATACATGCTATGAGGTGTAGAGTGAAAGACAGTGCAGTTTCAATTTTTCTCTTCTTTAGTTCTTTCCTCACTTCTTTCAAATTATATTTGTGCTTACACCAGTTCCTTATGAATATTAAAACCGTCACAGTAGTAAAACTGTTGCAGTGTATGAATTACTGTGTATTAGCTCAGTTTAAATCAAAATGTGAGCAACCTCCAAATTTTGTCCTTGTTTAGCTGAATTGTTTTAAAACTTCACAGTCGGTTAAGTTATACCTCTTGGTTAAATTGGCATTACGTTACATATATAAGAATATTAATACCTTCTTACAATTTCTTCATAAAACATTAAAGCAATCAGGATGGTAAAGTGTGAAGAGAATGCAGACGAAAAGTGCAATTATCTTCTCCCGTGAATTTTTTCACAAAGTAAATCTGACCTTGTGGATTGACCCACATCTTTATTCTGCAAATTCTATCTGGTAACATAGAGCAAAGGTGGCCAGTGATACTGGGTATGTGAAGCAAATAGTCTCAGGATCACATCAGCCTTTTGAAGATTATCAGCTTGTTTGACATTGTTTTGTGTGTCACTTCGCTTGCAGATGCAGCTTGCTCACTGAATTTAATTGAGAATTCCCCCTGTCCATGATTCCCTGTCACCTTTTCTCTGGAATGTGACTGTGGATTACTCTAAATTCAGATTTGTGGCTTCATGGAAAATTTGCACTTTTTAAAGGTTAGCTTTTTAAGGGTTTGACTGTATATCTGTCTGTAGTACTTATCATGTGGGATTTTCAAGTATTATAAAGCTATGGTGCATTGCAGAGAATGATCAAAATTACCTGTATAATTATTGCTTCATATCTTACAGTTAATGAATTAACAGCATCACACCTGTCAGTAAACTTGCAGGAAACCCTTCATTTCTTAATCACAGTTTGTTTTCTGTATAATTAATGTTGTTTGCCACTCTTTTACTATATTCTCTACTAAGACAGCAGACAGCTGAGCGTTTCCAGGTCTTGATGTCTGCTCTCTCTTTATTATCACATCAAATGAAAGCTTTCAAATTCTATATTAATTAAAGCAACTGAAGCTTGAATTTAGTTCAACTCTTGCTAATACCCTGCTAAGTACTTAAGTCAATCTAGAGATTGCTTAGTAAGTCTAATTATACTCTTAGGAATATACAGGACTGAAAGGTCATCTCTTGTTGACTATAGCTACAGAAAAAGTGACATCATGGATCTTTAGCAGATCCAGTTTATCTTTTGGAGGTATTATCAAGTATGGTATGATGTTGGATCAGGCCAATTCATATGCAAAGTTTAACAAAAAAATTAAAGAAAGTGAAGATGGCATTGCATGGTAAATGCAAATACTTAAGGGTATATGTGAGTGTGGCAGAGGATGCAGCTGGATTTTAAGTACATGTACTTACATTCTCATTTTTAAGGTGCATTTTACTCTTTATGAAGATAATCTTATTTGATGGGGACCGTGGAATGTAATTTTGAAATACTGTGGGATGTATTTAAAATGTGAATCCAAAATTTGCCTATCTGCTTATATCATGGAAGGAGGTGATGGGACTCATGTATGCAGGAGAACTGCTTGAGTAGTTGTGTTTAAACTGTTAATCTGATTGGTTTTCCAGCAGCCAGCCCATGAAATTTTATGACAAAACCACTTAAAACATTGAAATAGAATGAACCACAGTTTTAAAACACAAATTATTTTTTTCTTTACTTTGGTAAGAAAGGAAGGCAGGAATTTTTTGCTATGAGCTTGATTTCAGAATACAAGTATGTGCTTGGATGGGTGAAGCGTGTGGGTGCAGAGGTGTGCTCATAAAAAGCATGTTGAAGGCAGGACCTAGTTGAGCTGCATGTATGAACTGCGTTACTCTCTGTGCTATAATCACTCCAGCAAAAGTCAGTATGACTTCAAATCTGAAAACAGTGCCCTGTAATAATACTGATATGACTGAAAACAGAAGCAGGGTAAGAAAGAGACAAAAGCGGGTTAGTTGGATGAAAACTTTTTCAATTTTACACATGGATTTAAAGCATTTTTCACGGGGAAAAAGAAAATAAACCTCAAATGTGTGTCATAAAATCTCCAGAGAATTACTCCTTAAAATCACCTTCTAAATTATGTTGCATCATATTTCACTGAAGGTAACAATCAGCTAGAGGTTTATTGATTTATTGTCCAATTTCAACTAAGTCAGAAAATAGTGCGATATTGTGGCAGCTGTCATAAATGTATGAAGTCCTTTCCCTCAGTTCCTTGTTTTTCAGTATGTATCAATATTCCATTGTAAAACTACCCTGACAGGAAAAAGCTGTCTCCCCCCTTCCCTGTAAATAAGAATATTCTTCTGGCAGGTGAGCTGCTCTTCACATATGGCTAGCGCAAGGTCAGTCTCCCAAGCTGTTTGTTCAGAGTATGGTTTTATCCATCACAGAACAGATAAACACCCTAATGTTCTACTGTCAGCATATTTATTATCTGAATGCAAGAAGTTAACATAGATATTGTCATCTGAAAAAAAACCGCCACAGTGCGATGCATGAATGTTGGGCCATAAGCTTTCACATAAATTTTACGGAAGAGTTCCTTCTAGAAGCTTCAATCTGATACCCATAAAATGAAAGCCTTTTTCTAAGTATATGGTGAGTAGAGAAATGCTGCAAGCTTCATTTAATTTCCTTTCTGACTTTGTACTTATTCTCTGTTGAAGGATTTTTGTGTATTTTCTTTGATTCTGCAGTCAAGTCTATTCATCACCTCTTAATGCAAACCCACAACTCATGATCTTCCAGCCAGTTTTAACAAGTTACCACTGTGGTTTCTGGAATTCTCTTGGGCTTAAACAGTGAACCTCTGCAGCTAAAATGGAATACTGAATTAGCAGTAATTTGAAGATACACATATAAATGGAGCTTCTGTTGTCTTCACTGGTTTTTACTGCCTTGTGGAGGGAAAGAGTAATAAATAAATAAGGAGGAGGAGGATGATGATGATGCATGCCCAATGTAAATGAAAGCCTAATCAAAGAACAGCCATAGATAAATGACAGTTCTTACTTTTGCAAGATATTAGGATATGAAAGCTAAGAAGAAGCCTCAAGATTTATTCTCACTCAAATCCCTGTTCTATAGAATGAGACTCATGACCATCATTAACAGATACTAAGGAATATGGAAAACCTCCTGTGTTGGTATTTTCCCAATTTCATTGACTAAAAAGCACTGGAAAGAGTTGTATTATAGCTGTGGGTTTGTTTTTTGTTTTTTTTTACCAGTCCATTCTCACAGAGCAGATTGGGATGATTGCAAATCTCTCTATTCTCAGTGAACACAGAAAACAATTAATGGTCACCTGGCTGTAACAATTTCCCATATTTGAAGGCTATTATTTTCTCTCTTGTTCTTCTGGTAAAATGCTATCACTCCAGACTTTTTGTCCTGTTGGTGTCAAATGTTCCCTATATATTTATGTGCTTGTGCATTGTCCAGTCCTGATTTTTCAAAGTTTGTCTTAAAATTGCAAAAAATTTGTCAGTGCAGTGACTTCTGCAGGGTTTATACACATATAAACTATTTTCATCTAAGCCATTCATAAAAATGGCAGGTTTTCTAGGACCTGAGACAAGTCATTGCAGATCTTCTTTATACCTTTTCTCAGCTTGATGGAGAAGAGCTGATAAGTCCTTTAAATTGAGTGCAATTCAATCTTGACCATATTTCTCTCTTCTGCTTCTGGGAATGTCACGTGTGACAGCATCAACAGCTTTAGTGGTCAGGCTATATCACATCTACTGCCTGTTCCTTATCCAATACAGCAGTTGGTCTGTCAGAGAAGGAAATGAGATTGGCCTGACTGATTTCTTCTTGGAAAACCCAAATTGTGTGTTCCTTATCTCATTATCCTTAAGGTCTTTAAAAATTGATTGTTTAATAATTTGCTTTACTGTCTTTCTAGTTATAGAAAGTAAAGAACTGTTTTTCACTTTTTTCTGACTTCTTCTTCCATTTTTAAGGACAGGTGCTGTGCTTGATCTCTCGTCTCCAAATTCTTCATTCTCTCTAAATTCTCAATGTACTCAATTGGTTCATTACATACTGTTCGGTGGCCACCACCAGGGCTAGCCAACCTGAGAACATCTGACCTACTAACATTATCTGGCTTTTTTTTCCCCTGATATTATGAAGTCTGTACAGCTGTATTGATTTTCTTTTCCTCTTTTGTGCCAGTAATCTGCTACTTTGAAGGTGGCGTGCGGGGATGTATCTAAAAAAAAAAAATGTATTTTAACCCATTGAAGATGTTTGACTTGGATGCACTGTGAATTGCTACTTTGAAAAAAGTAAAACTGACTATAAATCAAACTTTCAAACAAGTTTAGGTTCTGTTGAGGAATGATTCCTTTTGCATGGCTTCACAAGCCAAATTGAGGCATTATAGTTTTGAAATGTGTTTAAGCCAGGCTCTGTGTAAAATCTCTAAGGCAACAGCCATCTCTGCCAGAGCACTATAGTTGAGGTGAAAACAAAAGGATCTCCAGAGATGCCTGTGTGTCCCCAGAGACTACCTCTGAGGTCTAGATGAGTATGTTTAGATACCTAAATGATGAAGGTTACACTGGAGGAATAGAGGTGTTTAGTGCAGGTGTCCAATGACATGCTGGTACTGAGAGGCAGGTAGTACATCTGTGATGCCTGTTCATTTCTTTATATGTCAAAGAAATTTAAAACTAGGTAAGATTTCTGTGAGCCCCACTGATTGTATTAGTGCAGCCAGTATGGCCTGAGCCCTGTGACATTCATTTTTTGAATGCTACATATAACTTCACTACATGTATTGTTACAGGGCACAACTTTGGCAACTATGTCAATTACCATTTTCTCAGACCATCCCATTCATGAAGTAGGGCTTGGTCCCAGGAGGCATGGTGAATGAAGCCACTATTTGGGGGATGGAGTGCATTTTTTGGATCTGAGCTGAGCCATCCATGCTCTTTACAATGAGAAGAAGATGTGGATCTGGGTTTTTTTGGTTGGTTTTAGTTGTATTTAGGGTTTTGGGGGCATGTGCATGTGTGGTGGTTTTTTTGTTGTGTTGGTTGGTTTGGTTTTATTTGTTTGGGGTGGGTTTTTATAATGTGTTTGTGGCCACAGCTCTTCACAGAGAGGAGCAGGCACAACCTTCCCAGCATTTCTCCTGGGGAAGGCAGTGAGAAAGCTCAGAGAAAGAGATGAAAGCAATTCTTATCTTCATTTGCTGCTGCTGTTGTTTGGCGCACGTGGAATGTGTTATGGAGATTGTTTATAAAAAGTGATTTGTTAATTGGACTCTGGTGATGGTTGTTCTGAGGAGATTGTTTACAAAAAGTGATTTGTTAATTGGACTCTGGTGATGGTTGTTCTGATTGATTGACCAATTGGGTCAAAGCTGTGTCGTGACTGTCTGAAAGGGTCACGGGTTTTTCATTAGTAAAGTTTAGTATGGAGTATAGTATAGTATTAGTATGTAGTATAATATAGTATAGCTTAATAAAGCAATTGTTCAGCCTTCTGAATCATGAGTCAATGCACATCATTCCCCAGCTGGGGGGTCGCCTTGAGACAATATGTGTTTCAGATATAGACAATGAAGTTGGGTCTTAGATTTGACTGCTGTTCATGCACTTTTGTAAATGCTGCCCTTTTGTTGCATTTTACAACTAAATAAGTACCTTTTTGAAATAAATTATATCCTCATGATGTAGACTGGTCTGCTTTGTGAAATACCTCATTAAAAATCTTGGGCTGTATTACATGCTAATTGCATGGAACATGGTCACTTGCTAATCATTGGTTACATTGATATTTTTACTGCAAAGTAATATCAAGTAGAAAAATACATTAGAGATGTTTATTACTTTTCTTTTCTCCACAGAAAATCAGTTTAAAACTTGATGTTAAATGAGAAAATAGAATGGAAAAAAAAAATTGGCATCAGCAACATTTAATGCAGCACAGAGGACCAGTGGTCAGTGAAACCTTTTATTAACTTGCTCTTTCTAAGGGTATCTATTCAATCTTTACCAGGCCTTCCAGCCTGGTAGAGAAGCATTGGGCTGGAAGGGAATGTTGCTCCATTTGAAACAGCTATCTACGGAGTGTAAGTACATTATAACTGCATTGATAGTTCCATTATCACAGCGTGAGTCTATCAGACTCGGTGAGGTTGCTAAGTAATCAGTCAATTGCAGGTCTTTCTTAAGCAGGGCTCTGGAAAATAAAAGGAATGCTGTATGGAAAAGTGTTGCTCTTGGTGTTTATTTCCAGTGGTGGAACTTATTTTAGTAAAATACTGGCATATTTTATTCAAAGATGGAACTGTATGGCAAATCCACTCTTACAATACTGATGCTTTAATGTGAGGCTCTGCCATACTGAATAGCGCTAATGCACAAGGTTGCTTCGAGATGCAAAAGAAAAATGGGTGAGAAGAAAATAGAGATGCAAATCTGATGGGCATGAGAGAATGATATCTATCACATTTGAAGCAGGTCATCTGTAGCAATAAACTGCTAGTTTCAAAACTGATACCCTTACAGATATAATGATGGCTCAGAAAATAGCCACCATATCAAACAGGAGTCAGATTGTCCATTACTGCAACAGCAGGATCACCTTTACAATTGCCTGTTGCAAGGTGTCATTAAAAAGATTAGTTGAATCGTTGGGCAATCTGAACACTGATGCCAACATGTGAAAAATGCAATCTAGAGCAATTTTATTTCCCCTGAAGTATTTCTGGTCTTAATATCACCAAGCATTTGCTGTTTGGAAAGCTGGATTTCAAACCTGTCTGGTTAATCTTAATTTAATAAGTTTTTAATAGAAATTTTGAAGTATTCTTTTGTGATCATTGAATCTTAAGACAACAGAAAAACCTGGTAAATCTGTTAGTCCTATCTTTGCTAACGTTAATTTAATCTAAAAAAGTACAACATAGATTGAAAGAGCTAGCCAAGTGTAAGGAAAAATAATCAGGAGTCAAAGGAATTGAGAAAGAAAAATCTTAGAGAGATATTATTTAGAATATTTTCTATTCCACCTAATAAAACATCTTAAAATAATGTTAGCTTTTTATTTGGTTATATGAACTCATCTGCAAGAACCTAAGACTTGCTAGTAGAGGCTCATTAGGGAACAAGGGGATCCAAGAAGTGAGGGTTTCTGTGGCCTTGGTCTGCTTAGATACTTGGAGCCTACTCACTTAATGGTCTGTTCAAGCTACAGTAATGTCTATTTATATTTCATATTTACAATGGGTATTCACCAAGTGAGATTGGTCATTGTAGCTTCTTTCCACAATGAGGAGATGGAGATCATCCCCTCCAGAAGATGTGTTAGAGGAGCTAAGTTTATCCTTCTCATTGACCTTTCTAGGGGGACTCAGGAGACCCATGCTCTAAAGCAGAATTGCTGAGGCAGGTTCCTTCTCCATTACAGCAGTAAGTGCTTGGTGTTGTTTGAGTGGGAGTGGACAGGAAGCTGTGTTTGCCATTTTAGAAATTATGATTATTCCTAGAGTGGGTTATGAGAACGGCTTGTTTGGGGATTGGCTTGTTTTTCCCATGTTTCTATATAGCGTTTGAATGTGGACATCAGAACTGTAACTCAGATTTTGGATTCAGAACAGCAGTTTTGCCACAACTGGTAGTGCAGACTCAGTCTTGAACAGTCTTGGTGCATCTTGATCAAGACAAAGACGTGTATGAGCATCTCTGCTTTTTGTTCTCTGACTACACATAACCTTCCTGTGGCCCTGCTGCTGTATCCTAAAGAGATAAAAGTTCCAGGAGGTACAGCTGCAGTACACTGTGAAGTTGAGGGTGTGGTGTTGGTACCAGATATGTGTTTTCTTTCGAGTGCCTCAAGAATCCAAGGTTCTTCTGAATCCTGAGCTGCTTCCCATTGTCCAAGTGCAGACTTGTGAAGAACATGAGTATGGATAGTTAAGGTGCATTTTCAAGGGGACAGCATCTGTGTTTCTGCCTTTCTAAACTGTCTGTGGATCTTATGGCATATGCTGGAACTTGCAATGAGATCACTGATTTAATAAAAACCAGTAGTGTGGTTCTTTCAGCTATTCCTGAAAGGATATTTAGGGGCCTCATATTCTTAGACAAACACCAAATAAATCACAGTACTAAACTAGAAGTAAAGCCCATGTAAAATTTGCTACATTTTTTGCATAATTAAAAAACAGAAAAGGAAAAAAAAAAATCAGTGTGCAGAATTGTTAGTGGTAGCTTCTGTTTACACTTGTAATCTAAGTTAATAGTGTATATCTATTTTTAATACAGCTCTACAGCAATGTTTTAATACAATGTTTTAATACAGCTCTACAGCAATGTTTACTGCTTTAAAAAGAAAGCAAAAAAGTGAAATTAAAAAACCGCTTAAGGAATTCATAAAGATAAATGGTGCAATATGGTAGAATTTTCAAGGGAGGTGAGTATAAGGATCAGCCTTTAAATCCGTTTAAGGGTTGAGAAGAAATATACATGTCAGACAATATTGTTATTACTACTTCATAAAATTTGGCAGAAGCCCTGATGCATGTTTCTTGTATAAAAACACTTCACTGCCCTGCAGTTCAGATCATTTGGCTGCTGTAAAGTAAGTTCAAATAATTTGCCTCCTCTTTATTTTATTTGCATCTTTGTTTAGAATCAGGCTGTGCATTTGTGAAAAGAGGAGTTGAAGGGGATTGTGTCACTTTTAAATTCATTAATAAATAATGATGCATTGATATTTTGTGAATAATCTCTCCCAGCAAATTTTCAGTACAGTATAGGGGAATTGCATACTCAAGTGTTTTAGTCTTAGACAACAGGTTTAGTTACTTTCACTTAAAAAGACTTAAGGATTTGTTGGTTTAAGATTTTTTTTGCGGCAGATACTGTAAGTTCTAATAGTTTACAACCATATGTTAAAAAAGTGAACAAAATGTACTGCAACTTTCTGTTTGTGTTCAGCAGCTCTCTTATACTGTTTTGATATCAAATGAGCATCAAACCTAGAAGAGGTATTTTTCCTTGATATTGCTTATGGTAAAAATGGCCTCCGAATGTCAGTCCCTGACCTTGTGGACTCAAATACTTTGAATGTAAATATGTGTATTATTTCCTTGTACAGTGTAATTTTGAACTCTATCTGTCCTTGTCCTCACACATTTATTTTATCACAATGAGAGATTCCTGTGCTAGACAAATTATTTTTTCTACTTTCATGGCCATAAGAGTGATATAAGCAAACTGACATTTGCATTTCTCATTTCTTGCATTATGAAGTTTTGATCCACCCTGCAGGCATCTGCCCTTTGGGTTGGGTGAAAAACATTTCAAGACTCAATTGCTAAAACTAGACTTGTAAAACTCTTGCAATCAAACATGGAGGCTTCAATGCCCTGTCCAGAAGCCAGGAAATTTCCCAATGTATTGTTGATTTTTCTAATGGTATTGAAAATGCAACTAAACAAAATAACATAGAAGACATTAAAATATGCTGTTTATTGTAAAGGGGAATCCTAAAAAATATAAATTCCCCCTCATCCATCAAAAAATCTCAAAAAGTCTTGTGGTTGCATTGCTAGTACTAGATGAGTATTTTGAGGAATTTTGAGTCAAATAAAGTCCAGGCAAATGAAAAGATTAGTAAATGAGTTGGAGAAGGTTGGTCTAGGGATTTTATCTCTGGAACCTGTTTTCTAGGAAATTATGAAAACTGAACATTTAATGAAAGTTCATACTTCATTTTTTATTTAAGACACTACCCAGAATATGAAGTTGCTACTAATTATGACAGTATACACTTGTGGAGGGTGTATTCAAGCTATATGCTATGTCCTTTGTTCCAGTCATTAAAACTGGGATAAGACCAGATGTAGCAATGACTTACCAGTGATTCTCTGTTCTCCTGGAAGACCTCTTTAAGCCATCTAGTGCTGTCTCCTAGCAGAGGTGGGGAGTAAATTTAGGAAGTCCTTGTGACAATCCTTATTTCATTTGTGGGTGAATGGGTAACTGTAAGCCTGCATAAAACAATGACATCATTACTCCAAATCCATTCAGAAATTTGTTTTTGCTAATAGTATTCAAAAATTTCTACCATTAGTGGTTATCTTGTAAAATGTATATAGACTTAGAAATGCATTTGCCAAGGATTACCAACTATACATGATTTAGAGTAGATCACCTACTCCTTGAGCCATTGTTTCCTATAAATAGTTGTAAAATATACGAAACTGTGTTTGTAATGTGATCTTACATATATTTAGGAAACAAAATACATGACCATAAAATATACTGTATTTAGACAGGAAATCATCATGGGTAGAGATTTTTAATTTTAAAGGCTTAGTAGTTTGACCTACAGGAAGCAGAGGTGGACTCTTCAGTGAGAGTTCCAGTTCTTAAAAAGATTTCTTTACTGCCTCTGGAGCAAAAGACCAACCTAGTTCTATTTTTAGATTTATCCATAGTAAGGATAGAAACACTACTCTGTACGTAACCTTCTAGTGGATTGCTACCATGAGTGTGTTTAGTAAAAGACATGTAAAATCATGTAAAAAGAGATGAAAGATATGGTCAGAAATCTTAGCTGAAAGGCATTTTTAACACTGCATGGGATCATTTCCTTTACTGTTGCTATCTTGCAGGTACTTAGCATTTATAGACATCATACCCTTGTAATTGAACTTGCATGAATCATTTATTTACTATGCTGCACTTACGGGTAATATATGTCAAGGGAATTCATTTTTTATTATAGCTGATGGAGCCATTATGATGTCATAATATATACAAGGGTAGAGATATAGCTTGGGCAGAACTTCTGTCTCTTACATCTGTGAAACTCAACACTGTCTACATTTCTATTTTCAAAGCAGAAGTGTAAGATTTGGTGGTGTAGTATTCTTCTAACCCGTCACAACAGCTTTTTGGTCAGGATAAAGAATAAAGTTATCCTAGACATGGCAGTGCTAGTATCTGCATTTTATTTGGTATGAAAAAGAAAAAACAAAAAGGGACAAAATGTGGAAATTTGCCAAGGAAGATTAACATATGCTCTTTTCCTTCAGGAGTTTAAAGAAGAACAAGTATGTTAGAGTAACTGAGCTGAATTGACTGATTTCAGGTCTAATATTTTGTTTCCATTGAAGAGATCACAAAATATCTCAATTCTGTACTCATTTCCAAGCTGGCTGCTCGGCCAGGTCTGGAACAGAGTAAGTGAACCACTACACAATGATTCTGAATTCTTGGAGTCTTCATGTCTCGGAAAGTCCAGTGCCTGAGTGAAGGGGATGAGCAGAGAGAAAAACAGAAAGTCATTTTCTATAGGCAAAAAGCAGCTTGGTGACCAAGTTTAATGAAATGGAAAATGTTCAACAGATCACCTCTATATTTTCACCTCCTCTGCTACTGTCAAGCAAAACTATGATGTGTAATTAGAAAACAGTGGACGTCTGAGAAAATCAAGAGCTTTTCCAGTCTGTACCTTTCGCTAAAATAGTTCAAATAGAATTCTGAGGTTGTAATGGGCATAGCTTTGTATTTTAAAGCAGAATGCTAGAATGGGAACAACTTTTTTTTTGGAAAAGGAAGCATAGAATGGGTTTTTAGACATAAAACTGGGCTTTTGCATATGGTGTTTTCTGATTAACCTTATGGTCCGTTTTACCCAGCCTAGATATGGCAGTGCTAGTATCTCCATTTAATTTGGTATTAAAAAGAAAAAAAAGAGGAATGAGCACATTCAGGGGGAATAAAGGGTTTGGTGCCTAAGAGTAATATCTTTATGTTAGCCAAATCTCTGAAGAAGCATTTCCATAAGAACAGCACATACATCTCTAAGAATGCTTTTGAGAAGTTTATTTTTGAGTTGCGGCTATTCTGTCCAGAGTAGCCCAATGCTATTTGAGTTGCTTAGTCAGATGCATCCTTTCAGCACTCAAACTAAACAGCCAAAAAAAACCCTGTTTTCTTTTGTCTTCTAGAGAACTGTATTTCACAGGTTAGGATTTGCTGACTCAAATTTAAAAGCATTTTTTTCTAGACTAGAGTAGAAGAAAATCTAAATAGGAACTCTTATCAATAATATGATTTGAATAATCCTAGCTTTGAGCTCAATCTCCTTTTAGACGAAAGCTTGCTGCTCTGTTTAGTTATTCAGTAGTCTGTATTTCAGTAAAATTTAAAGCTTACTAGGAACAAGCCTCCAATTTGAAAGCAAAAGTCTATATCTTTATTCCAAAGAATCATACCAGTATACAGGTATCTGTGCAGTGCACTGTTAAAGAAATACATCTATTTCTCTGTGCATGTAGTGATAACATCTCGATGTTTGTTTCAAGTCTATAGTTGTCTAATATCTTTTTTTATAAAACCAATCATGTTTTCTACTGAACAGTAGCAAAAGAATTAAAAGCTATATATATATATATATGTTTAACAGATGTTTTGGAGCAAGTCTAATAGGGAATCTGAACACTGGTTATGATGATTGCATTACATTCTAAAAATGCATCTTCTCAGTAACAATAGTAGATTTTGAAGCAGAAACAGATGATACTTTTGAGAAGTTTTGATGAAAATAACAGTTTGATAAAATTCTGTGTATCTGGAGAGCGAATCTAATAAGAAAGAAATGTCTGAGTTCTTAGATTTGGAAGACACTCTTAGGCCTTTCATTTATTTATTACACATATTACCAGAGCTTAACCCAAATAAATATGTAGAATTAAAAGAAATATTTTAGTGCTATTTTAAAAGGGAAAAATCTAAAAAATCCTTCAGCTATGTTTTTCTTTTTTAAGTAATATGTTAGCTAACCTACTAGGTATGCTAATAATTTATAAGAAGGGGATTAACACATCATCTGAGAAGATGAGGTCAAGTAATTACTTGATTTCACTAACAATCAAATCAGGCCCATAGGATACTTTATAACTATTATTTATTTCCAATTTAAGGTTTGATGATTTTTCTCTTTTATTTATGGCAGCTAACTATGCTAAAATTTCACTGACAATGTGTCTAAAGGAAAAATAAAAGCTGTTTTTTCTCCAGAGAAAGGCTAAATCTCTTCTGAAATTTAAACCAGATCAATCAGGTGGTTCATCAATAAATATATGCCATCTTCTTCAATGCTGCCTGTGACCTGCAACTTCAGAAAGCATGAGCTCACTCTGAGGTAGACAAAACACATTTGAGTTATGTTCTCTTTTTAAAAGCAAAGATTGCTTCTAATTTATTGAGGCAAGAGATAATTAATTCTCAGATTCAATACAAGGACCCAAAGAATTCCGTTCCATATTTAGATCCCCAAATAAGGCTTAAAACTAGAAACTAAGAGGGTTTTTGTAAACAAAATCACACATATTCAAAAGTGGTCTGCAGATGGTCTCTAGCTATTGTGTTAACAAAAAATAAAACCATAAAAGAATTTCTCATTTCAATTTTTTTTCCACCCTCTAGGGGAAAAGCAGGAGCATCATTTTTCTTCCTCTTCCTTCCTTTCAGCCTTATGGGGAGCTACAGTCTTCTAGGTGATGACACTGCCAAACTGTGTTTCCACATAGCTGAACATCTTGATTGCAAAACAGTGCAGCTCTTATGACTGCAAACTTCACACTTCTCTTTCCATCTGTCTTGTCTTTTTGTGAGCATCAGTGCCAATGCATACCAGGTTCCTGTGTTGGTTTGTTTTATCAGCTTAATGGGACAGGTTGTAGTGCAGGCACTCTGAGTCTCCTGATTAAAGGTAATTCCTCCTGCTGCCATTATTTTCTGTAAGGTAGAAATATACAGAGGTTGCTTCTTATTTGTGAGAACTAAGAAGCAAAGTCAACTAGCAGATCATTGCCAGGCTTGCCATTCTAATTTCACTTTTATAAGCCTGGAAAAGCACATTTTAGACCTTTTTGGAGACTTTTCTTGCACAGCAACACCTTCCTAACTCCACATTCTCTTTGCACAACACTAGCTGCATGTTTTCTGTGTTACTCATATTTCCTTTTGATGGAACAACTGGATGAGGGAAAATACAAGGTTCAGGATAGGCTGGAAAATCAAGGTCAGTAGTTCAGGGAAGTAGTTTGCAGTATTCCTAGAAAACCTTATAACAGAAAATTGTCTTCTGTATATGGACCCAGATTGTTTGGCTAAGATCAAGGCTGCTTTTTGCCTCTTCTTTTGGTGTCCTTCTTGTTGATGTGAAGTGTGGGAATCACAGTGTGCCTACAAATTTTTCTCTCAAATGGATAACTGACTGGTTGGCAAGTATGAACAGTCTGAAAAATTGTATGCAAAACATCATCATTTCACTCTAATTAAAAGGTGTTTCAAGTAATATGCATAGCCTGGATAGTTTAACATGATTCTGAATTGTGCTTTCTGTGTAGGAACTGAAATTTCATCAGATGTGCATGTTAAATGTATATAGATTCTCCTTCCTCTCCCCCATTTTTAATTAACCATCCAATTGTTTTTAGCAGTCAATTCTCTGTGTAGTTTATGGCAGTAAATTATATCGGCAGTCATTGTTTTGTTGTGCAATAAGCTATTGCTAATTGGCATTTCCTTTTTAATAGACTCTGTTAAGAATTATGTTAAAATAATTGCTGCCAGAAAGCACAGTACGGAACTCTTAATTACTGGCTAACAGTTCTGTCCTTCAGATCCTTCCTCCAAGCTATGCTTTCATAGAGCATGTGCTTTTAATTTGAATTCAGCTCCATAAGACTCAGGAGAATCTATTGTCTATCAAAGCCAAACTTGTAATAACGAAGGATTTGTCACAGCAGATCAGACACCAGGTCTCTGTAGTCTGGTGCCATGCCTCTGGCAGTGGCTATTTCTTGATATTTTAAAAGAAGGTAAATCTCTTCCCAAAAGGCTAATGCATCTTACCCCTTTGTGTGACATTGCACATTTCTTTCTAAACCTTGCAATTCATTGTCTCATACCCTGAAGCATAAGATTTGATTACCCTTATTGTCTTACCTGGCATAGCTACAAATGTTATTATCAGTCATGAAATTATGCAGTTCTTTTTAAAACGTAGCTATGGTTTTTATCTCGATGACCTGATTTGACAGCCAGTTCCATTGAATATGTAAGAGAAATGGTTTTCTATATTGCTTCTGCATTTCCTGTTCTTTCATTTAAAACTCCTTTCATTTTATGTAATAGAGAAAAGAGTGGGACCTGATCAGATTTTAATATATCCTAATTATGAATATCTGCATGAAATTCCCTCTACGTATCATATAATTTTGGCTGCTATAAAATTCTGAAATTTGTTAATTGTTTTATTCCCTTCCATTTATTGGTTCAGCCTTAGAACCAGTCAGTTGTTTTCCTGTGATTCTTTTTTTTTGTCCTGAACACACTAATAGACATTCAAATGTACTCGGTGTATGATATGAGGTCTATATTTTAAAATTTTATATCACTCATTTTCCCTTATGGTGTGAAGAAATTTAGTAAAAGAAAAAGAATGGTCTTCTGAAGAATTTTGCTTTTAAGTTAATGACCATGGAATAATTGTAGATTTTAAACAGCTAAATTTGAAGATCTTTAAGTCCTCTCAACAGATCTTCAGAGTCTGAGTAATCAGGATGTGATATGTTATCGGAATGATATGTTTATGGACTTCATTTTTAATTTGCATCACCTTGTATCTGTTTAAACTAAATTTAGTCAATCCTTGTGACAGATGATTTTTCTTAGACGTTTCCTAGAAGCATAGAGTATCCTGAGGTGGAAGGGACCCACAAAGTTCATTGAGGCCAACTCCTGGCCCTGCGCAGGACAATCCCAGGAGTATTATCCAAATTCTTCCTGAACTCTGTTGGGCAGGTGCTGTGACCACTTCCCTGGAGAGCCTGCTCCAGTGCCCAACCACCCTTTGAATGAAAAACCTTTTCCTAATGTTCAATCAAAACCTCTCATGAGATTTAGATTCAGGCTGTTCCCTCAGGTCACATCACCAGAGATCTGTGTCTGCCCCTTCACTTGCTCTTGTGAGGAAGTTGTAAGCAGTCATGAGCTCCTCTTTTCCAGACTGAATAAGCCAGGTGACCCCAGTTGCTCTTCATACAGCTTCCTTTCTGGACACTTCACCAGCTTCATGGCCCTCCTTTGGACACACCCTAATTTCTTTATATCTGTCTTATATTGTGGCTACCAAAACTGCCCCCAGCACTCGAGGTGAGGCTGGCCCAGCCCAGAGCAGAGCAGGACAATCCCCTCCCTTGCCCAGCTGCCAATGCTGTGCCTGATGCCCCCCAGGACAGGGTTGGCCCTCCTGGCTGCCAGGGCACTGCTGACTCAAATTCAGCTTTCCCTCAATCAGAAGCCCCAGGTCCCTCTTGGCAGCTCTGCTTTCCAGCATCTCATTCCCCATTTGTACATCCAGGGTTGTCTTGTCCCAGGTGCAGAATCTGGTACTTGTTCTTGTTGAACTTGATATGGTTGGTGAATGCCCAGCCCTCTGATTTGTTGATGTCTCTCTGCTGGTTCTCACTGCTTTCACTTTTTTGTTTCAAAAAACTGTTCCATGGTGCTGTAGTATACATTGAAACAGAGATCTGTTTCCTCATACTTATTTTTTCATAATGAATTTTCATTTACCACTTCTAGTATCATTGAAGGTGTTTACTAGTATCATCTAGGTTCTTTAGCTGCTTGAAGATTGCAAAACTTTCCAGAATTTCCAATTTAAAAACCCAGTAAACTCCCACTACCACGGTTCTTAACTTGTTCAGTACCATTTCAAAGTCATTAATAAATAGTGCTCATCTCAATAGCAACCCCAGGATCATTCACTCCTACATTTTCTTCATTTTGAGGGGCAGCCACTTGCCATTACTCATTGTTTCCTATCACTTAACAGTTTTTCAGTCAATTCTATGACTCCGTCCCTTGCCCTACAGTTATTTATTTTCCTTAGAAGACTCTAATGGAGGCAGTTTATGAAAAGCTCATTGGAAGCTCAGGAAAATTAAGTGCCTTGGGTCATTTATTCTGCTATTTCAGCATCTGTTTCCAAAAGAGCTCAGGAAGCCGGTCTGTTGTTGTTGTTGCTACTGAGGGCGGTCTGAAGGGATAGCTCAGGGTTTACCGTGTGCCCAAATCCTCGCCTGGGGACGAGTGGCCGGCGCGGCCCCGGCCCGGGGCCCGGCGCTGTCCGCGGTGCTGAACGGCCGCTCCGGCCCTGCCCGGGAGGGACCGCGCGTCCTCGGCCGTGCCCGCGGGGTCGTGGTCACGCGTGGCGTTCTGCGCTCCTGATCAGCGCTTCCTGCGTCCTTCCTGCAGAGAAAGGACAGCCCGGGCTGGCAGAAAGCTGGGCTAGCAGCAGAGTGCTACTTGAAGTTCAGCAGATGTGCCCATCAGTAGCAATGAACTTAGAAATAAGGTGAGGTTGAGATGAAAGCTGTTACCAGAGTTATGGAAATAATCAGTGGTGGGGATCCTAGTACTGAATATAGAATAATTCTGCCTTGGATCAGATCCTGGCTCTAAGAAATTCTTTATGTTTAAATTATTAATTTTAAAAACCTGGCACTGGATTTTATTTTTGTTTTAAATCATCTTGATAGATGTCTTTCCTACATGCAGGTGAATTGATTATTTGGTGATATTTTTCTACATAAAAGGCCAGCATCATTGCTGTCTAATCTTTGAATTGGTCTTTCTGCCCAAATTGATAGCTGGAACAATAGAGATCGTTCTGGAGCAGGAACTTCTCTCAGAATCCAGGTCTTATCGCGGCTTTAACTGGCAAAGGCTGCTATTCATACTGTCATTCACTGATGCTACATAATAGATGATGTCTGCTTTGCACACCATAGATAACTCACCAGATTAGGAGCTGGATTTAATTCCACACACTCAACTGACCCCAAAACCACTCAGTCTCTCCAAACACAACAAAACCCCTATTTTGTTCTGTTTGGAGAGCAGAAGATAACTGATAAGTTAGGTTGGCTGAATGTGTGGCTTTCTTTTTTTCATCGATTGTCATTGAGAATGTTGGCATACCCACTTTTGGTTAGGCTTTTGATAAAAGCCTATGTTTCTCCATAAAAAATTATGACAATGTAATCTTATCTATCATTTTCCCACAAGCAAGTACTGAACATAACCACAATCTGTGTACACTCACACGCAGTGATTATTTTATATAGAGAAATAATTATTCCTGATTTTATTCCCTTTGTATGTATGAAACATGACCTAAATTAACAAAATATATGTGTGTATTTGTTTCAAACATTGCATGGTGTATAATGATTTATGATTTTTCATGGTAGGCCTGTAGAAATAGTCTGAAAGTGGTGTCAAGAGTACCACATGCTTTATGGTATAATGACAGGGAAAATTATACTGACAATAATAAATGCCATTCAAGAGTCATCTTAAATGAGTAAGAGACTCCTCTTGTTTATACCTTTAAATAAATAACAAATCATATTTCCTTTGATTTTATTTTTTTTATGTAAAAGGATTTAAACAAAATAGGACATGTAAGGAGAGAAAGTCCTTCAGTATGTGAGTCAGAGCTTCTCCTCTGAGTTCTTGGTATTTATTTAAATTTTTGTTTTCATCAGGAACCAAATTGAAAAAGAGCTCCAGGGACACCATTTTGTCAGGCCAAGGAGACAGAATCTTCCTAATACTTTTCCTTGTCCTGGGAATCGAAGTCTTGGGTAAAGGGTTGCATGTATTTCTCCATCCAGCTGGGCAGAAGAAGAGGGGCTGTTGTCATATGTAGCTTTTATTCCCTGCACCTGCCTCAATCCACCAGCTAGTAGAAGAAAAGGGAAATACATTGCAGTCTCTATTTAGTTGCAATTAATTACTTCCTTCCGCTGTCACAGTAATGGAAAGAATTCTGTATTTGAATCACAGTTCCTTCCTAGGACTCATCCAGGACTGATGCTATAGGCTGTTTATTGTGCATTTTGAGTAAAAGAAGCTTAAGTTCTTAATTCAGTTTGGACCTAAAGGATCTACTTCTTCCAGCAATAAAAATAGTGTATATATACTTCATCTAATTAAAGCCTTAATATTTTGTGTGCATAAAAATTATCAGAAATTATTTTTATGTGACATGCAAGTGGTAAAGGGGCATTAGATATTAGATAATTATTAGATATTTGATACATATTTATTAAATATTAGATAATTCTCAATTGATCTTGTCAAGTTATTGCTCCACAGCTAAATAATACAAGTACATTTTTTTCTTCTCTATGTTCAATTTGACTGTTGTTTAATTTAACCATTATGGTGGTGGTTGGAATGCTGTGTAACCATTCCTATACACAGAAATATATAATATTTGTTCTGATAAATGCACATGAGTTTAAATGAAAGTGCAGTGGCAAATAGTTCCAGTGTCTCTTTCCCACAGGAATACCAAACTCAGCCTTTCCCAGGGGTTACTCTGAAGCCTGTTGGGGGAGAATGGCTGCAGTTCATCCTTTCTTTGCAGGAAAACAAAGAGAAGTTTTCTTTGTATGCCACTTTGGGCAGCCATGGCTCCCTCTCAGCCCTTCTGTTGCTTTGTCAAAGGCAAATGGTATTCTGTTCTCTATTTCAGGCTACTCTTAAGTACTATTTCCCAGAGTCATATTCTAGGATGTTTTTTCCTAAATATCACATCATAGTATTTCACAAAACCGTCTTGATCAGAAACACAAGGCCACGGTTCACTTCCACCTGATGCTTTCCTGGTGTCATAGTGGCTTAGAGACAGGGTTGTGGTAGTGCAGGTCTTGGCTGACAAAGAGGATAGTATGGCCCTAAACTTGCCTTGAGCTCACAGGTTTTAACTTTGGGGTGTTTAATTGGTAGGGGTTTTTAGTGGTTTTTTGTTGTTGTTGTTGGTTTTGGGTTGTGGTGTTTTGGGGGATTTTTTTGTTTGTTAGTTGTTTGTTTTGGGGGTTTTGCTTGTTTTGTTTTTGTTGAGGTTTTGTTTTGTTTTTGTTTGGTTTGGTTTTGGTTTGGGGTTTCTTTTTTTTTGTCTAAAAGTATTAAAATACATGTTTCTTTCTTTTCCATTAATGTGATCAGCAAATGCATGGGACAAAAAAAACCCTGTTCTGGATGCTAAACTGCTTCCAATTATGTTTTGTTTTTATACAAACTAAAGTTGTAATAAGATGATTAACTATATTGTTAAAAAATCTACTGGAGAGAAGATCTAACATCTTGAAGAAAATTAAAAGGCCCATTCAGCCAGGAATCTTACAATCAACTGAACTAACTATGAGGCATTATTTTTCAAAATAAATACTTCTATTCTAAGATGAAACAATATATATAGAAAGAAAGAATATATGTGTGCATATGTGTATATATGTATATACGCACATATGCATATATGCCAACAGTAGTCTCCCTAGGTTCTTCCTTGCTTTAAAGATGGAAGTTGCATTAAAATAAAAATCCAATTCAGAGTATGATCTCCCCAGCTGCCTGTGCAGACCATAGGGTTGGCCTGGGAATTTTCTCATTACATGTACTGAAACAGTTAGTCAGTGATTGATGCTGTATTAATTCGCCGCACAGACGCTTTGCCTTTGTTACCGAACATTAGATAAATTAGTTCTAACAAATTCACGTCCCACCCCCACTGCATCCAAGCTCCCCACTCTGGCTGGTTGGTATTGCTAATAACCTTCATTCAGAGCAAGCCAAAGCTTCAGGAAGGAGGAGTTTGCTAAGAGAAGGGGCAGAGAACGGGTAGCAGCCACTGGTATCTAACAATACAGTCATTTGCTGGCAGAGCTCAGCTCAGTAATGACAAATGATCTTTTCATTGTCAGACCCCCCAAATTAATTTTCCCTCCCACTTCTCATGAGGCCACATTCATCACACAGATTGCGTTAAACGTACTTTTGACAGGACAGAGAAAGATGAGTAGTAAAATAATTTGATTCTAGTAGCTTCTTATCTGGGGAAGTTAACCAATGAGATGATACCTGCAAAGGTAAATATTTCTGTAAATGTTCCTGAGATAAATCTGTGTTAAAATTTTTCACAACATTTGGGCAGAGGGTTAAGCACAAATAAATGAGTGCGAAAGCAGTGGAAGGAAGGTGGAGTAATATCTTTAGCTGTTCCCACTGACCTCAGAGTTAAGCCCAGCTTTGTACAGAGGACACGGCAAATGAAATAGATGTGTACAATTTATGTTTGTAATATTCAGTATAGTATAAAATTGGGGTTTTTTATTCTCTTCTTTGAAATTAATTAGTCAGACATGGTTTTCAATTTTATAACTCCCCATTAAGTTTTTGCTGTACACTGTCTCTTTTTGGCCATTTAAAAAGATGTAGGAAATTACATTGTATGAAGGAGAACCAAGAGATTTGTCAAGGTCAGCAGAAGCACTAGAGCACAAGCAGGCAGGGAAATCCCAGCACAATCTGGTTTTCTGAAATATTCTGCTTATGGCTGGATTAAGTCACATTAATTGAGCATAAAAGCAGAGTGTTTAGTGCTTAAAATGTGACTGGAATTGATGTAAAGATTCTTGTGCAGCAAAGAGCAGAAAGTGCTCACTGCAAACTTACTTCTAATATTTTTAGTATATGATTGGCTCTCTGTATTTTGTTTGTGCTTGTTTAAAACAACCATAATTAACTGAATGGAGAACAGTAGCTGTCTGGTCACAGATTGTATTCAGTGCATGATACCTTACTGTTAAATGAGGTTCTGTTCAAATCTGAGACTCTCTTCCAACAGCACTGGCCTTTGTTAAAGGGCCAAAATGCCTTCCATATTGCATTTGCTCTTCCTTGATTCACATGGTCCAACACCCATGAACACTCCCTGGAATGGAATTTGATCTAGTGGGAGATGTCTGCCCATGTCAGGGGGATTGGAAGGATGTGATCTTTGAGGTCCTTTCCAGCCCAAATCGCCATTCTGTGATGAATTTAATATTTTTCAGTTGGCTTCCTGATCTACTGCTGATATCCAGCATAGTGGTGTTGCTTGTTATTCTCCTTTTTGCTAGGGTCTGATGCTGATTGCACTTGAGCTATGCAGAATTTCAGGTGTGGTGCAAATGGGAATTAAATATGCACTTTTCTTCAGGGAAATACTGCTCCCAGGTTGCACTGCTTCTCTCATCTCCCACTACTTTTGCTCCTATACCTAGATAGGAGCAAAATTCCACTTGGAGTTCTTTGATGTTTTATATAACATGTTGGAGGTAGCATGCTTTCATAATTCACACACACACATACACACACGTATGTGATTGTTGACATAATTCATACTTCAGTTAACTTTACACGGGTTGTTATTGACACCTGTAGCCAGGTTCTATGTCTCTGCTAAATCTTACATGTTTCTCTTCAATAATGGCATCTGTGTTGCAAGAGAGGTGGAAAAAGGTGGAGTAGAAAAGTTCTCATGTGCAGGTTGTCTGTTAATAACTGGATTACTTAAAAACCAAAAACTTTGAACTCTCATAGCTTCCACTTTTTGTTCAGGTACATTTGGAAGAACTGTATTTGTTATGAAGACCATTGTATTTAATGGGTAATTTAGAAAGTATGCATAATTTATGTATTTCAGATAGAGATCAAAAAGATTTTTTTGTTCACTCCATTTTCCTCCAGAGTTAGAGGAGGAAAAATCTGTTTCATTGTCATAGTAAAACATGTATTTCAACATTACTTCTGTATTGCATTTTTCTTTCACTGGTGGCAACTAGATAATACCACATTAGTGAATGCAAAACATATGTTTACCTTTATGCAGAGCCACAATATTAGACAATAAAGCTGGAAGTCAAGGGAATGGAAATGAAAATAGCTTCCAGGGAAAATTAATAAAGAGATGGCAAAGCAGAATTAGAGTGAGTTGCTTGCTTGCTTTAAAGGTCATTGCCCATCTTCTTGCCAGAAAAGAAGTGCGTTTAGGGGTTTTTTTGAGGTAGGAGGGAGCCTTCTGATGTCTGTCTTGGAGTTCTCCTGTTTACCTTTTTATATAATTAGGCAGAGCAGATTGGCATTTAGTCTTACTCTGACAACAGTAAATTAGGCTTAACTCTTTAATTACAATGAGAAGGAAATCACCTTTCTGATATTCTTCAATTAGCTGAAACAGCTGTTAAGTTATAATTAAAATTTCACATGGATCATTTGAGGTTTTGGGATGTTTCCATTTAATATAGAAAAAACATTTACATATATGCATTTGCTTTTCAACAACCTTTTCTAATCTGTCAGGGCTATAGTAGGAATACTGATGCTATATTGAGCAATATATTTCTGGCTTTATGAATAGACAGCTGGTTCTAGGAAAATGAAAAAAGGGATATAGAAGAAGGTGAACAGAAAATGTCAAAGCTCGAAGGTGCACTGGAGCTATCTCAAAAGTAAACTTCTTTTTTCCTCATCTGCTTTCTCATTTCTCATGCTCTTTGAGATTCTAATATTATCTTTAAAATGGGAAGAGTGTTTTGGAGATGAGCAATAACCTCAATCAATACCCATCATTCTATATACAACCTCTTGTACCTTTTAAGGACCCAAACATGTAGATATTTTGAGTAAAATAATCTGTCAAGAAGTATTTAATATATTAAGAAGAAATATATTCTGATCCTAAACAAAAAAAAGTCTTTAAATACTATGGTTTACTCAAGGAATAAAAGTTTTCTTTTGTAGCACCTCTTGCTTCTGTCTGCCTCTAGGTGCTCAGCTGGTTTGTGAGGAACTCAGCAGCATGCAGAAATGGATTATATCAACAATGGCAAGCACTGGTAAAACCTTGCAGCAAAATATGTTGGGTGTTTGGAAGTGAGTTGCTCAGAAACTGAGTTGAGCTGCTCAGCACACTAAGATAAGAAAAGGTTTCCATACAATTTGTTGCTTCTTAATTAGTTAGAGCAACAGGAAGTTCAGAGACCATCATGGGAAGAGAGATTTGCCAAGTATGAGAAAAACAGCTTTTGTGATCCTCCTTTTTTCTTCTCTGCACTAATAGTCTGGTTTATCATGGACCTAAATGGACTGCAGGAGCACAGCTGCCTCACCGTGGTCTTCACCATGGGCTGCAGGGGAAACTGCTCTATTGCCTGGAGCATCTCCTCCACCTCCTTTTGCACTGACCTTGGTGTCTGCAGGACTGCTTCTCTCACATATTCTCACTCCCTGCTCTGGCCCCAAAATGCACAGGGCTTTTTCTCCCTCCTTAGCTGTTATCCTGCACTACCACAGCTGCTGATGAGCTTGGCCTTGGCCGGTGGTAGATCTGTCTTGGAGGTGGCTGGCACTGGTTCTGTCAGACATCAGGGAAGCTTCTGGCAACTTCTCACAGAAGCCACCCCTGTAGCCCCCCGCTATCAAAACTTTGCCACACAAACCCAATATATGGCTCTGCAAGGTCTTCACTGAGTCAGCAAACACCATCTGTTTTCTAAAGAATAGGTTTTTTCATTATTTCATATCTAATATAGGTTTGTCCACATGTCTTTATAGGTTGTTCATCTAATTTCTCCTATTTTCACCAAATCATTCGAGAATTCAAGGTTTTGTTCTCTTGTAGGTATGTGCATTGGGGATGGGAGAGCTTAACTAAGTGGTTTTGCCTTTTTACTCCTGGATGGAAGCAAACTTCGTTAACAACCAGGCTTTTTCTGAGCCTGGTTATTAAGAATAGGGAAGGTTTAGTGGTCTGGCAGTATGTCCAGTAGCTTGCAGAATTCAGTTTTGTTGTGCATATCTTCAAGGTAAAAATACAGGCAAGTCTTAAAGGATGAGATTATCAGAACATTTATTCCTTTAGTCAGTTTCATCTCCTTTTTTTCTTCATTTGTTTCTTCCTCTTCCTGCAGCTAATGCTGAGATTAGTTCTGTCTTAATTTTCTTGGAACCATTATTCTACCATGGGTTGCTTTTTATTATAACATACAAAAAATATATTGGCAGCTTAGGCCAAGTCGCTTATCATCAAGAACTTCCACTCTACCATAGATGAGAAAATTTCTGATGCCTTGCTTCTAGAAATTGTGCTCTGTGGTTTCAAATTAATATTTTAGCAGTTTTGTAGTTGCCATTGGCTTTTTCACCTTCAAATCAATGGCTTTTTAAGCTTCAAATTTTTAATATGTCAGGATGGTGGTCTTTCTGTGTCTCTATTTTATTTCTATTTGCATTATAATTTTGTTGTCTTCTTGAGAGTGCCACATTTATCTAACAGGATTTTCTGCTCCTGTTAGGTTTAGTTTCCTAAAACTGTTATTTTGTTGTTTTAAGAGCATTTTTCTCTTCAAATGCATTACCTGGATACATCTTTTTCAAGATTGTATATGTTAGAGTTTCCTAAATTCCTGGATTTCTGGGAGTTCTGCAGAGTGGATACAAAAGAGGAATTGGGGTAGCTGTAGTACAATTTTCAGGACTGTAGAGGAAGTGTATAAATAGTTTTCAATGGCATTTTGGCATTATAGGAGGAGAGTTTTTTCCCAGTTTGAAGTTTTTTCCCATTTTTTTCCCAGTATATCTGCCACCTTAATTGGTATGAATTCTTGCTCTATGATTTTTACCTTTTTGTGGCTTGGCTTAATTGTTTCAGAACTATTGAAAGATGCACAGAAAATGACAATTTGTCATTTGGCGTGGCTGCTTTTATGAAATCTTGCAATTTATTTTCAAATTTGGGTATAGGCTACTATGTGTTTATCTACTCAAATAAAGGAGGAAAGCATAACTTGGATATAAGTGCAGGTATCTTATCTTCAAGGGCAAAGTTTCTTTGGTACACTTATGAAGAACTCATACCTGAATTTTAAGTGGGTGCATTGTTATGCTGTTTCCAGCTGTCATTATTTGGGAAAGAAAAAAAAAAAGCAAGAGTAAGGTCTGAGAGAACAAATATTATTCAGTGAAGCATAAAGCCTTCACACACTGCTTTTTCTTTCATTTATCTGTAGTTCAGTAAGTTTAGATATAGGCAGACCCTGCAGGTGCAGTAAAACTTTTCCTTGGATTTTCTTTTTTTTCATCTGAGAGCAATGACATTTTACATCAACTGTAAGGATTGCATTGTTCACTTTAGAGACATGCTTTCTTTAATATTCCTTAGGAGCTCTGAATTGATTTATGTTTTTTCATTTTAAAGTTTTGTAATTTTTGCTGTATTAAACAGTAGATTTTTATGTCACCTGGATGCATCCCCAAAGCTGGTACCATGTAAGCTCTTATGGAAGAGGATGTTGCTGTCATTCTGTCTAAATTAACTTGAGAGAGCAGTGTCCTTACAGACATGCAGGCTGATGTGTAGGCAAAACCCCCTATTACCACTGACTGTTTAATAGAAAGCAGTAAGGTACTAGTTTTGCTATGGAGATTGAGCATTGCATTCCCAGATTTAGATTTTTGATGTTGGTGCATAAAACAATACTTTAATATTTGCATATATCAGTTTTAGGGTGGTATAACATCATTATGACAAATGACATTAAGATGGACTAACTCAATGGAAGACCAAATGTGATGTATTTTGTCTTATTTAGTAAAAACATGGGCATTTAAAAACACATTTATCATTGTAATTCAGGAGCATGCACTGAGACTTTGTCATATGTCCTAAGCAGGAGATAGTTGAAAATGGTCTGCGTGTATATTGTGTGATTAAATATTTTTAAAGAGACTTTGATTATATCTCAGTAAAGATCACAAGTGAGTGTAAAACTGCATATCTTCATTTTCCAGTGCCTACATTGCATTGATTAGCAATACCATTTGCAATGTGCCACACAAGCTGATGCAGCTAAATTGACAGGAAGGACAAAACAACATTAGCTAGTGTCTTGCCATATTCCACCAGACAAGCTTTTATATTTCTGATATCCAAAGGTTTAAAATATTTTAATTGAACCCTGGATTGTAATAAAATTTGAGAGCCAGACATAAGTAATTATGTCTTATATTTACGTTAAGTTGTCAAAAATGCTAATAAAACATATTTGTGGGTTTTCTCTTTAATGAGTCTAACAATAAAACAAAATAATTGCCCAAGTTTCCACTAGCTTTAAAGCCCTAAAAGAGGAGGTTCATCAGTGTCTTGATATCAAGCTTGTTTGCTGTGAATTATGGCCATTTTCTGCACTAAAATTTGTTTTGGTGGAAGAAATGGATTTGCAAGCCTAGTTTTATTAGTGTGACTAAATATTGTGGAGCTAAAACAAGGAAATTCTTGCATACTGTCACAATATGCATCCATATGGATCATAAACTCCTCTATGCATATTTCACTCATAGACTTCAAGTGGCATTATCTCATCACAGAGGAGGGAGCAAGGAATGCACTTAAATTTAGAAATTGTCCTCGTTACTGAATGTCAGATAAAGGCGAAGCCTTTAAATAGGAGTCTCCCTGATTTACTACCTTTAATGTGCAGAGGAAGGGATGTGCAAAGCACATCATTAGTGTGACAGGGTGAAAGGGGCAACATGTTTCTTCTGTTACAATGGAAAGAGGATGAATCTGGCACAGCTCTGATGTCAGAACCTCCATCACCTTTCTCACAGATGATGTAGATTTTAATTGTACTCCAGGCTGATTCACATCGCACCAGCTCCTACGTGACATTGAGATAGATGAAGCCATTTGTTGGCATTATCAGAGCCAGCTGTGTGCTTGGCTGCAGCTACAGTAGGCATTATATCTCATGCATAATCCTCTCATTGAGAGAGGATCACAAGCATCTGAACCATATGGCAAATAATTTTATTATGATCAAAAAAAGGACTCTTGAAGCTAGTTAAACAGAAGAGTCCTTGAAATTCAATCAGAGGAGCTTTTTATTTTCATGTAGCATTATCATCTTAAATTAATTTTTAGCTCTGCCATCGTCTATGAAATACAGGAATGTTATTTTCCCCCAAAAGTAAGAAATTAATGTTGTGATTACAAGAAACAGCAAGCAGACTTACATAGCTTGATTTTTTGATGTTTGAAGAGTGCCTTGCAGATGTTAATGTCTTTTTTCACTAATTAAACACTTGTATCACTCAGAAGCCCAAACAAGAAGTAGGAAGTGCCTGAAATTAAAAAAGCTGGGGAAGGGGGGAGAATTGTGCACATTAAGCTATGGGGGTGCTGTGTTGATGTTTTAATGCCTCAGTTCCTGAGTGCTGTTACGATTTCCTAGGGATGAAAACATACAGCCGTAGTAAAAGCCCATAAGCCATTGCTCTTTAAATGAAAAAAAAAAAAATTAAAAGAGGCGATAAGGAAGAAGAGAGAAGCTTCAGCTCTGCAAACTTCTGGGAGTTTGGGGGCGGGGAAGGGGGTAGAATATGGACATCAGAGACAGCAGCAGCCAAACTTTTTAGCCTAGGAATTGGTGATAACAACTCTCAGCTGGAGAAGGGTACTGCTCAGGGGCCTGATCCTTTTTTCCTTTTGGAGTATGCAAGGAAAACTCTTGCTGATCGCAGACACCCTTGGGCACACCAGCACCATACCAAGAGGCAGCCAGAGCAGGTATTGGCTTAGTTCAGGGGTCAGTGGCTGCTAGAATATGCTGTGTTAAAAGGGAGGCAATGTCTGCTGTTTCAAAGGCAGAAAGCAATAACAGGAATCACATGGCATGTGAATAGACTGTGTGTGTGCTGGAAAAGATGTGTGCTGTGGAGGGCTTGGCCCTGGGGACACAAGCATTTCTGTGGGCCACCTGGTAATAACATGCATGGCCTATCAGCAACTTACATGCTGCAAACTTACAGAACATAAATAAGGATTCACTAGAGCCAAATAGCAACAGCTGCCTTATCTGGAGGATACCTTTTTTATTTGGTACTTTATTGACAAATAATAAAGCCTTTAATTGGGCTGTGGGAGGAATATAGCCATGTAATTTACAGAACCTTTAATTTTCTAGTGCGGCATGCCTGAAACAGATTGTGGTTGTTATTGCAGCCTCCTGAGTTAAGCAGAGGTCCTGGCTGAACTGCTGAAATACTGTGAATTGTGCATCTTTATTCTCACATTTAGCAAGTGTCTATGTGTGCCTTGGGGGAAGAAGAGGAACAGGGGGAGGAATCCTTGTTTCTTCTTCAATAAACTGGTGATTAAGAATTTGTGACTTCGGTACTACCATAAGAGTCAGCGAAAAAACCCTAGCCAGTCTATTGCTCTGGTGGCTTTCCCTGCAAACCACCCATCATTCTCAGCAGGATGTGAAGCAGAGCTGTGCTCATGGAGCAGGCTAACAGGAAAGAATTGCCTTTGCTGCAGCAGCTGCTGAACTGAGACTTTCTGGATCATGAATGTATGTAAATACATCCAACTGTTTGCCCTTCACACATCTTTGGCAAGTTTGGAGTAAAAAATACTGCACTGCTCCATTAGTTTGCTTGCCTATTACCACAGCAGATGCTGTTAAGAGCACTGAGATGTGTTTCTGAGTGAGCCTCCCTGTCTGAAGTAGGGTAAAGAAATAAAGGCTAGAGAGACCCCAGATAGCATCTTGAAATGAATATAAAGCGAGCTTTGGCAGCAGGGCATGCCCCAAAGTTCACTGCAAAGGCATGGGGCTGTTAGCTCTTCAGTCCATTAAGCAAAGCAGAAAACAGTTGTGGCTTCTACATGTTTGCTCCTTTCTGAACTCTCTCTCCAGCAGAGTAACAGCTATTTTGGAGAGTTTGCAGAGGTTTGAATCCTGACTGTATCTGCTGAGTGACTAAAATGGCTGCATTTGGATACCAAGCTGTACCTCATAAAGATTTCACTGGCAATGAAGGTTATGTATAAATAATGGATGAAGAAGGGTGACAGGACCTGACCACTTGTGGCTTGACAGATTATCTTGTGATGTATTACAATTAGATATGCGTCAGTGTCACTTCATTTATTCAACTAGTAAGGGTGCGTAACTCTTAGATTTATTTGAAGGTGGATTTATTAAGAGCCGTAGACATGTCCTCTCAAAGTTCAGAATTGATTTTAAACATCCTTATTGGCTTTCTAAATCACTTTGCTCTTAACAAATATGTGATTTTTTTCTCATCTTTTTTAAGTACTTGGGGTTTTATTAGCATATATAATAGAAAAGTTTGTTTATTTTTTAAAATCATTTACTTTGCTCAAGGTAAGTGCTACTTTGTATATTAGCAGGTCAACAGATCGATTTAGCCTTTGGGAAGAAGTTGTCTGGGTTGTTTGTACAGGAAGCTGGTAGATAATAAGCCCCAGCCACCATTAAATGACATTACCTAGAATTGCAACATCTAGTGACTAGGAAATAAGATGGGCAAAGATTTTGTATGCCTTTTTGCTTTCTAAATAGGAGTAATGAAAAAGCCTGTCACAAAAAGATGCAGAATAAAATGCTGCAGGAAATGTGAGAAATAAAATCTGACTTCATTGCAAATGGAGCCTCTCAGACTGTCAGGTTAAAGCAGAAAAGGGATTAGTGTTACAATCACTGTAACTTTTTTAACCATCATAATGCTTTTACCCTTTTTTTTCTTCCGGATGCGTTTCTTTCTGTCATAAACACAGAACCTCCATCACCTCCATCACAGAACAATTTACAACAAATACCAGCAGTGTGCCCAGATTTTCTGGGGTGCTGTAGGCAGGACCTTTTTTTTTTCCTGTGAAGTCATAATTTATAAAAAAACCTGTATTTTTCTGGTTTTGAGTATTTCTTAGCAGAGGGAGTGGGTGTAGGACAGCAGGTGGCCACAGAACCCAGCAGAAGCTACAATCCTCCAGAAAATCAACAGTGTCTCCCCTGCTGCCTCCCTCCCCAGCACATGCCAACCAACAAACATGTTACTCATTTCATAGCAACCTCCTTGCTCTCCAGATAGGAACTTAACATGGTTTGGGGATAAATTATGCTCATAGCAAAGCTGATCCAAGCCAACAAGGTTTCAGAGCATTTGCTCTGTCTTGTAATAGCAGCTGATAATTGATGGATGGCTGGCGTGCAGGACCCTGACAGGCTGGTTGGCTGCCCTTTGCACTCTGCCAGTTCAAGCCTTACAAGTGTGAAATAGCCAATTACTGGAATACCTATTGAAAGTAATAGGCCAATGAGCAAATGGCTACTGTGGGATGTGGCGGCAGTGTAGGTGGAAGAACGCCAAGATAAAGTTCTGCTCTGAGCAGCTGCTCCCACCACAGCTTGGTAATGCTATTGGATGACCAAATGATGAGGGAAAGGTATTTCCCCATTTGAACTGCAAGTGTCCTGCCTTGTATTGACTTAAAGTTTATGATGCATGATACCGTCTTGTTACCCAGATCCTAATTTGCAGAAATAAATCCTCCTTTTAAAAGGTAGTTAAATAGGTAATAGGGATAGTCACGGCCATGGATTTTGTGAAAAAGCATTAAATACAATTTTTGCTTGGAATGAAAAGTCATATAGTGTGCAGAGTGTTAATACTTGCCAGCCATTTGCTATTGACAGAACAATTTATCTTGATAAAGGACAGTGAAAAATTCCAATCTATTCACTGGCATCACATTATCAGCAGTAATATATGACTGCATCTAAATATAAGGTTCAGATCTGATACAGCTGAGGAGTTTCTGGTAATTTTCCCGTAAATATATTGTGTACTGGACAATGAAAAAATGACATTTTTGCCATGTAATTGGATGACCTATTTTTATGTGAGATTTAAAGTTTTACTGTGTTTAATGGAATAGACCATAATATTTCCTTTTTGAGTAACCTGTTTCTTTTTATAAGACTTTAGCAATATAATGGATATTACTAGATTTGACAGAGCAGAACTAGCAGACAAAGAAAGATAGAAGCTTAAGTATTAGTCTGGTGAAAGGAAGATTCTGTGACCACACAAACTTGTCATCTGTCAATTTGTACATCACTTGTGATCTGAAAATATTATCATGAAATTGTCTGCTGTCAGTCGTTAGCTTAATGTAGACAGTATGTCTTCTTTTTGCCAGGATAGAAATGCTTATGGGTAATTTTTAGGCATGTGCTTCTCGACTTTCTTAGCAAAAATATGTGATTCTTAATTTTAAACTATATTAAGAACCTGTCTTATTTGTTTCCAAATATATTAGAATGAAAAGTGGCAAGTAGCTTTGGAGGATGAATTTTAAAAACAGTTGGCAAATTCTTTTATCTTTGTTTCTGTAATTGGAAAGTAACTATTGTGTAAAGACCAGAAATGTAAATGAAGCCAGTGCCACTGCTCTGTATAATCTGTGGGTTTTTTCAGTTCCCAGTCACTTGTTTGGTGGTGAAATGATAAATGACAAATGGCATTTTTCTCTTTTCCTTTGAATCTTCTATTAGCAATTACCAAGTCCATTTTAGATAGAAAGAAGATTGATTCCTTTGATACTCAACAGAGATCGGCCACAAAAATAAGATTATTGTTTAAATCAGGGCAAAGTTTACAAAAAATAGAATGAGGTAAAGACACAGGTATTTTGATCATGATTGCTTTATACCTTTAAAAATGTGGCAGTTTTTACTTAATACTAAAAACTCTGAGGGAAAAACTATTTTCCATTTGTATTTTTCACATTTTGTTTTCTTCTGAGTGTATCTGTTTGTAAACCCCTATGTGTGGTGCTCTCCTTGAGAAAGAGAGCATCTCTGCTTATCTCCTGGAAGGGCAGTAGATATAACTCACCTTGTGAAAATTTCCACCAGAGGCATTGGTACTGTCCTAAGATATAAAAAAATTATTAGGCATGTGCTGGGGAAAGAAATAAAGTTTCTAATGACTGAAGCAGTGAAAAAGCTTGCTAAGGAAGACCAAATCTGAATATTTCATTCCATTTTAAGGAATAAGATGGGTTCAGAAGTTTCTGTTAAGTTTTCATTTATGGACTCCTGCAAGGCTAAAGAAATTGTATGCTGTTAGCAGACTAGGGACAGTTAGCCCTACCATGGTTCCTAGGAGAGTGGGAAAATGTAATTCTTTTCTCTTTTCTCTTTTTCTTCAATCCAGCAACTTTCTTTTAATATTTTACTTTCCAATGACTTGACTGCCCTGAGAGGAGAAAGAGTCTGGTGATATACCCCAAACCATTTGTCCTTCCCCAGTTACTGTGTCCGCTGAGCACTGTTTTATTGAGCAAGGCTAATATCCCCAAATTGGAGCAATCCTTTTGCCATTCCCTTGCTTGTTAACTCCTCTCTGTTGTTCCTCTGAGAAGTTATGAGGAGGAGCAGAGGTATCACACTCGCCTGACTGCAGATCCAGAGGCAAATAGAGGCTCAAATTGGGAAGGTTGTCTACCCAGCCATGAGAGAAGGGCTTGCTGTTCCTGGGGGCATCTTTTCCTCAGCAGCAAGAGCTTCTTGTTCTCTGGCAAAGGGGTAGTTGGACAACACTGGTGGTTTAAGGGCCTTTGCTGGATGCCCTTCTGCTTCTCCATTTGTTAAATCTGTGTGGGAGTTCAGTGTCATTATCAGGACATGCAAGGAAAGGGATAAAGGCTGTTCCATGTTAGCAGTCCTGTTTGGTGTTAAGAGCAGAGAGGGAGGATCTCAAGAATTCTTCCAGCTGCTTGGGATCCTTTTCATTGGGGATCATATAATTAGGTGTTTTCTTTTTTTAGCTTTCTGACACAGGCAAGAAAAATGGTCTCTATATCCCTCAAATGAATGTCCAGGTATGACAAACCAGAGGTGGTTCCTTTTTTCCTGGCAAAACTCTCATGTGCTATCAAAGAAGAGACTTTTATGTCTGTCAGAGAGTGAATTCTACACAAAACTTTATCTGAGGAAATGATGAAGAACAGACAAATGCTGCAGCCAGTGCTAAAGAAAAAAGTTGAAGAATTCCTTGAGAATTTTTGACTGGAGGGTGATGGACACTGAAGCTATTAGACATGGATAAATGTGGAATATCCCAAGCTGTGCATTTATGTTCCTTTAAAGACTTAGTCTTAAATTAGTACTGGTAGTTGTGTGCTGGTTTCTCCTCTTATATTTATAGTGTTTTCTTTCTTGGATTTTTTATTCATTTCTTCCAACTTTGACTTGACAGTGTTAGACAATTTATTGAAAAGATGAAAATATCACAAAAGGTGGAAGCAGATATGTCATCATCGTGTCCTTTTTCCTTCATCTTTCACCAAAAAGAGCCCATTTATTTTTGTAACCCGTGAAACTAAAGTATTGCAGTGGATTTTAGGCAGAGTGATACAGGAGAACTTCCCAGTAGTTCTTAATGGCACAACACCGGAGTTGCAAAGTGAAGGATAAGACTTCTCATTTTCAACACGTGAACTGATGACACACATATTCCACTTATTTTGTAGGTTATCCATTGTGCATGTTCCATCTCATGCATGTTCCACCTGGTCTCAGCTTCCTCCTGCCTTCTGTTAGCATAGCACCACACTGACATGTTAATGAGACACAACCAGTTTTGTGTGAAGTATTATGCTGATGGTTTACAAACAAGCACACTCCAAGCTGTGGTAGAACAGTCACCTGCTGCTGCTGGTGCCTAGTGCATCACGTTTTACAGGAATTCAGCATTGGATGACTCTTTCTTCTGCCCATAAAGGTGGTTCTTTGAAAGGAAGCCTGGTCAGGGCAGTAGGATGTCTCCCAGGGGCAAGCTCACCCAGGGGCTGGGCCGTGGTGGGGGCTATGAGCAAGCTCTTCGCTGTAAGGCAGGCACTGACTCGCAGTCTTGCTGGAGAGGGCTCCATCAGGACTGCATGTTTTCAAGGCGTGTGTGTGTCACATGTGGTTTGTCCCTTGTGGGGCTTATTAAGGCCAGCATCCCTTGATTTCAAGCATCTGGTTTTAAGGCTGTAATATAGCAGTTCAGCAAGGATATCATGCAATCACATAATTATTTAGATCAGAAATGACCTCTGGGATCACTGAGTCCAACCATTAACTCAGCACTGCCAAGACCACCACTAAGCAATGTCCCAAAGTGTGACATCTATGCACCTTCTAAGTAGCTCCAGGGGTGGTGAACTCAGCAGCCTGTTCCAGTGCTTGACCACCCTTTTAATGAAGAATTTTTTTTCTAATATTCAGGCTAAACCTCTCCTGATGCAACTTGAGGCCATTTCCTCTTGTCCTGTCAGTTGCTACCTGGGAAAACACACTGACCCCCCCCCCCCACCTTGCTACAACCTCATTTCAGATAGCTGTAGAGAGTGGTAAAATTTCCCCTTCTTTTCTTAAGGCTTAACAACCCCAGCTCTCTCAGCTGCTCCTGACAGGATTTGTGAGAGTCCAAGTGTGAGAGGGAGAGGCTTTACTTGGCTTGACCAGGGATCAGGCACTCGCTAGGGGACGTGGCTGAGGAGGAAACCAACCGTACCACCAGACTCTTCTGTGTCTATTCTGCCCGCAGCCTGAAGAGCCTTTGGGGCTTTGGGAGGAAGCAAGTTGCTTTCTGATACAGAACCAAATCTAAATTGGGATGCTTACAACACTGATTTGGATTGCTCTTCTCTTTCAGTGATCCATCTAATAAGCTCACTAATAAAACATTTTCATGATTTTTGGCTTTGGGGCAATATTTTATTCAAACCTACTGTAGCTGTCTGGTAGGCCGGTTGAAATAAAACGACAAAACACAAGACACTAAGCAAAAATAATCACCAACATTTTGAATTTCTTTATGGTATTTAATGATACCGTGTTGAAATAAATCACTGTTTCTCATTTCCATTTTTAGCAGTGGATTTTTTGTGCTAATAATTTTCAGATACTGTGTGTTGGTTGGTGGAATCAATTGAAGAGAGAAAAGAAGAAATCATTTGGGATGATCTGCAAAGCTTCTGCCTGCCATAATTCTTTTTTTTAAGCTACCAAACATTTAGGAAGGAATCTAATGGGAGGGGAAAAAAGTACCTGAAAAAACTGTTAATGCTTGTGAATTTTACAATCTCATTTCTGATATTTTGTAATGAGGTTCTTGTGTTCATGAATAACAAAGTAGTGGAGATATTTGAATGGAGAAAATAAGGATTTAGTTCTAGCTAAATAAGAAGCTACAAAAATGTCTTGGATGATTTAAATATTTGTAGATTGAGGGAAAAATGCAAACGATATCCATATTCTGCCTTTCACCCTGGTGGCTTTCCTTTCAGTCTATGAGGGTGAACTGATCATTCTCAAGCTACTGCACTGTAGCTGTTCCAGGGTTCTTGGTTTTAGTATTTTAGGAGGACAAAGGACGGTCATCTCCTCCATTAAAAAATCAGAAGCGAGTTTTCAGTGTTTGAGATTGAAAGATAGTGGTTTATTAGAAAAGAAGTGGAGGCTGTTATGATGTGAATGTGCACCAGTCAATCACTAATGCTGACATACATGGATTTTTGCAGTCCTGTATACCCAACATGCCAAATTTGCTGCTCTCACTCTGACTTCATTTGCAACACTAATTTTTAACATCAGTGTCAGAAGGATCTCACGCACTTTTTTGCATTTGGCTCCTTCTCTCAACCACAACTAACTTTACCATAGCTGCTTTTACTCTCATTTACTCTGTATTTTCCTGTATTTTTCATTTGCATCAGTTTCTTTGCATATTTGTGTGTTTGTTTTTTCCCATTTCATGGTATTTCAAACTTTCCCCAATGTAGTTCTGTCTGCTTTGACATTTAAAGGGACTTTCATTCTTTTTTCCAATACAAATAAAGATGCCACTTTAAAAAAAAAAAGTGGATAAATATACTTACTATATTTATTATATTTCTTATTTTGTTTTCTTTTCATGTCTTTTTGTCCTCATCCTGTTTTTCCATTACATGATGTTCAGACCAATTTCAACATACGCCAAGCCTTTATGCTGGCACATCCTCAAATCCTGTGATTAGGCTCCCTTAGATAAGCAAGAATGACAAAACAATTAGGCTTTATGCTGTATATAGAATTAGAGCAGGTGTTCATCAGCTGTGCTTTGACTGACAGGCTGCTGTATCTTTGAATAGAAAGTCTCCACTTACAAATATTTGTTAATTTTTAATTAAATTGATTGCAAACATTCATTTGATACAGGATGATACAATTTCTTTTTTGTGTGTGTGTGTGCATTCAGATATGTATCACCTCTTACTTCAGTACTTGGCAACTGACATCTTTTAGGAAAAAAAGATGCTCGTCTATGGGCTTTTACAAAAAACAATGAAACCTGAAAGAAATGCTTCATTTTGCATGTGATGAAGTACTTTTCCAGTTAGGTAAAGCAGTATTTTCGTAACAAGTCTATCTAAATGTGGCAATTAACTTCAGAAATCTTTGCACATGCAAAAAAATGTTGAGTTTTTTAAGCATCTCTAGATGAAATAAAGCTGGAGTCTGCATTCAGTAGCCTGAACCTCAAAGTGGCTTTTTGAAAAAGCTAATGCCAGCAAGTAGCTGGCTGTGCTGAAATGGGGTTGGTTTGACTCTCTTTGGGACTGAAGTGAACTTTTTGGAAACTTTCAAGCAAGTACATGAGTGTCTCCTCTCACTCCAGCACTATGTGCATGTATGTTACAGTTACCTTTACCCTTAAAACTTGCTGGAAACAAGCAACCTTGGCAGTCTTGCCTGAACAAGAAGGATGGTTCAAGAACTATTACAAATATTGGAGGTTTGGTTCCTTCTGCAATCAAAGGGAGAAGAGAGGCTTGAAATGGTATTGGACAAGGAGAAAAATGAATCTGTCGAGTGGTTAATTGGGACTTTTAACAAAGCCCTTTATTTGGAAGAGCTGGGCATGGCAGATCATTAAAATAAACAGAAGGTATCGAGTAATAAAGAATTTTAAAAGATTGAAGAAATCAAATAATTTAGCAGTTTACACATCAATTACAGAACAGGGGCAGTAAGTGGGGAATAAATGAGTGACATTAAAAGCCTTCTCCATGGTCCAAAGTTAATTTGAATAACACTAATTTACAGTTGACAAATTATGTCTTTTCAGCATTGGTAATCCAACCATTCATTAAACTATAAATGCAATGGCAATTAAATATTACTGTCCAGCAGTGTTACTATGGTTAGTTGCAGGAGGAATAGGTGTGGAATAACTTGCCTTACAATGTTAGAGAGAATGCAAATGCTTGCTCTCCTAGGGAGGAAGGCAGGAGAGGCGTGATGTTGCCATGTGGTCCTTGCCAGCTGCAGCACATTCTTTCTTTTATTTTACCTAAGGAGTCATTTCTTGGGGAAGTCAGAAAGGAGCTTGGGGGTGAACAGGGTGGGTGCTCTGTCTTCTGCTTGCTGCTGACTGGAGCATAACAAAACTGCCAGTGCTGCTGACACCCCTTCATCTCTCCAGTGCCAAAGGGTGAGGGAATCCAGGAGCCCTCTCTGGACATCCTGTCAAGGTCTTCATTCAGCCAGCACTAAAAAGAGGTCAGAAACAGACACTGAGGGATGTTTGCTTCCCTTCCTCATGCTCCTGACCCAACTATGTTGGCCTCTGACACGTGGCATCCCCAGCCAGTGGAGTATGGTGCTGACCAGGCGTCCCACACTGCTTTTCTTACACGAGCAATGGTGTCACCTCTTGCCACTGCCTCTTGCTATCATGTCACCCTGCATTCCTTGCAAATTCTGCCTCCCATGTGAGAATGAAATATTGTGAGCAGTTGTGGAGTCAAACCTCCTGAGGAGCAGGGAGGTGAAGGGAAGGATTTGTAGACAGATGTCCCTTTTCCTTGCAGATATATGTGAGCTTTTTGAAGGAGCTGCTGCCCCAGGATGCTGCTGGCCATGTGGCAAGCATGCATTGTCTGAGCTGAAAATACTGCTATGGGTCTTCTCATCAAAATACTTGGGCTGAGACTGTGGTACTTGACATAGCACTGAATCTGAGCCACAAAGTTCACATTTTTTCTGACAGGTTCTGAAAAGTGTAGTATTTCTGTGGTGAGTAGTAAGTGTCTTCATTGGTGTGAACTTTCTGAGGGTTATCAGGTCAGGGCCTGGCTGAATGCACGAGGAGTCCCATGCCAGAGCATGTCTCACATCCTTTAACCTCTCTTCTGGCCACTTTGGCTGTGGGGAGCAGGCATTTATTTTGCTATCAAGGAATGTACCAGCAGGGATGACCATCCTCCTGTGTATTTAAGAAGAATCTTGTTCTCTGTGCTGCTTTTCCGACCCCAAGCATGATTCCATAAATAGAAATAAAAATTCTGATGTCAGCCTGGGTAGTAAAGAAAGTTCTGCAGTAGGCATTTATATCTTCCCCTAAGAATTACCCATGGGCTTTATGAGCAGTTTAAAGTGACAGGAATCAGTACTTTTATTTCCATCCCTTTTATTCCCATGCAGAAGCCCCTGTCTCTCATTAAAATTCTGTGCTTGCCTGCTGCATATTTCTTAGACCCCCACCTGTTATGTCACCCAGACTTGTGATAGAAACTTATTTGGATAATGTCTGCAAGCAAAGAATTTTCCCTGAAAAGGTTGAAGATGGAGACACTCTGTCAGGACCTGACAGGTGTAAATTTCTTAATGTATGAGAAGTATATGAAAATACAAATCATCACTGAGAGCCAGCCTGAAGCAGACTGAGAAGCTGTCACAAGCAATTTTCAAAAAGTATGAGTTATTTGGTTCTCTTCCAGAAGGAACAACTCCACAGGCATAAATTTGTGAATGGTACTTGACAATTTTAACAATTCTTCCTCTCCCAGCACTGAGCATGTGACAGAGATGTGATAGGGACTGTGCGCTCCTCTCTCTTCCCCAGCTGTGGAGGAGCTGCCATGACATTCATGGGATGAATCCTGCTTTCCTCAATGTGAACCATTCCTTCTTTTGCTTCCTCCTGAGGCAAATTTCAGGGAGCTGATTAATCTGGCAGTTAGGCTGTGCTGGAACTTAGTATTTGCCAAAAGAGGTTTCATAGTTTCTCTTATTTTCCATTTACTGAGAGCAATGGTAGGAAAGAAAAGAGAAGGTTCTTTGTGACAGACACCTTGGCTATTTTTATGCTCCTTGGTTTTGTAGATTTTTACTTTGGGCATGTGGAAAGATCATTGCTAACTGGATGGGCCTATGCACTGGTGTATGAAAATGGACTTCAGGAAGCGTTGTGCATGATTGGCAAATCAGTTCTAATTGAATAAATGTCAAGGTCAAAACAAACAAGTGATGAAGATGAGAAAGCCCTGGAGTGGTATCTGTTTCAAATCATATTAAAGGCTGTTCAGTACTAAAGTGCTTCAGGGGGACTATGTGAAATTAAAGAGCAATGAACATGCTGCACACTTTTAAAACTGAAGGATCTGTTTCCTCAACTGGAGTTGGAAGCTGGTGCTTAGGAAATATCCTGGTTGAGGGACAAAGTTTATTTCTCTCTTGCAGGTGGACTAGAGCGGATGGAGTTACAGGTTTCTGACAGGTTGGAGGGCATGTGGCACACCCTGCTCAGCACTTTGCTCAGGGTTAGAGTGGAGTGCCACAGTGGCCTTGTGTGCCTCGCTCCAGGTGCAGCGACCTGCACACAATCAGCATGATGAACATCACATCATGGTGATAATGGACACGTAGCTAATACCAATAACTTGATACAACATTATATGTAAGTCCAGGATCCTAAAGCAGTCCTATGTAAGATTATTTTACCTAGATTACTACCTAGATTACTTTATTTTAAGTCTGTATGAAACTTGCATGTAAATAGGCTACAGGAAACATCCAAAGTTTTTTTCTGATTCTTTTACATCCCCATTAATTTTGACTTATTATGGAGGCTGCCTTTAAACTAGAAGTGCAGGTGAATACAAAGATATACAATGAAGAGCCCAACAAACTCCCTTTGCCCATGTGGCATAGCTTGAATAAAGTTTTATATGCCACATTATGTCACTAAGTGCAGACTGTGTGTTTTTCAATGTCAAATCTAAATACTGAATCATTGCTGAGAGAGGACAAGAGCAAATAATATTTGTTTCAGGTAGAATATCAATTGTCATTTTAAAGTATTGGAATGTTGTTTACTAGGTTACTGTTGTATTTTTTAAGCAGCTAATTGTTGTGGTCTGATTTCAGAGTTATTGGGATGCTAGGAGATGTTTAAAGTCCAGGAGGAACTGGTCAGGTACTTGAAAAAATTAAAGTATGTTTCTGAACTTTTAAGAGCCTAAACATCTTGAGAAGATTGTCTGCCTCGTACCCAGAGTGGTTTGGGTTTTTTCTTAGCTCTATTCTCCAGGTTTTGTTTTCGATTCTGGAGAAGATCAGCTACTAAAAGTAACAATACCAAAATAAAATTACTTAGGTATGAATAATATCAGCCAAGTAATGTCTCAGGGGTGGTTGATGTTAAGAGTAAACCAAGCTATGGCCTTTGGGACTTGGACAGACCAAGTAGAAGAGTTACTTCGTTGCAATGGTGGCAATTACCTGAAAAGAACCTGCTTCAATTGAATTAAATCAGTCATAAATCTGGTTTCTTGAGGTAGTGAGATGACCAGTTCAATCTTGACTTAATTGTTTTTAATTTATTTTTCTGAAGCCAGAAATCATTAATCATTTTGGTACCTGTGTCCATATGAAAAAATGAGATGAGTTTTCAGGCATCCAATAATCTGTCCTTAGGATTTTGTTTTACATTATTTTTTGTCTTTACACAAAACATTGAAAGTGAAATGTTTTGAGAACCATACCATTTCTGTATGGTTCTCAAGGACAGGTGAGGTGCCACAGGAGTAGAATACATCAGTTGTCATGAAAGAATTGAATGTTTTCAAGTGATTCTGAGAAATGCAAATTCTTACACAACCATAGAGTTATGCAGAATATAAGAAATAAAACAGGTGTAGGTGATCTGTTTTAAGGTATTTTTGCTTTGTGCAGTCCTGTGTCCTGGCACACTGAAGGCCAGCTGCCCTGGGATGCCTTCTGAGCCAGCTGAGCAACTCCTTATCCATTTGTGAAGGACCAGCAGGGCTTGTTATTCTCATGCAGCATTTGCTATTGCACATAGTAGTGAGCTTAGTTTCAAAAAATGTACATAATGACACATATAAACTTGATTTTAAAAATCTTCACGTGAGCATCCCTGCGTGACATTGTAGAATGTGATACAAATTTGCTCAGGAGAGTAAGGATTTGTGAGGTTGGTCACTCTTTCACAATGATATTTGGCATTTGTTAGTCAAAGGCTACTTGTTCAAAGGGTGATATGGAGAAAAGATTGCCAGCTCTTAATAATTCAGATGTTATTATTATCATTCAAGGTAGTTTAGATTTTCAATACAGGCTGAAAGCTTGCACCTATTTTGCACCTGTTGCACCTATTTTGTTCCCATTTTCAGGTATTTTTATGCCAAATCTGGTGACAAAGGAAAGCTCAGTTTGTTTTTCAAATGAGTGCAAATCACTGCTGATCCTACTGTATCCTTTGAAAGTAATTTCTACCACTGTAACAAGCCAGAATCAAAATGACTAATCAGTTATGAGCCAGTCCTCATTAACTCACACTAAATTATTTTCATTTGGCAGATAAAATAGTCACTTTTCCACCCTTAATTAGAATTTGGTCTAATAGGATTGACAAGTCAATCTGGGGGGGAAATGCCCTTCTTAATTGCTTTTAAAACAGATTAGTTTTTTTAACAGCAGATTGAATTTGCTATTTATGTTATAGGAAAATTCTGCATCATGAGCAAATGTATTCTTTTTTTTTTTTTAATGCTTGCTGGGATTGCCCATAGCAAAATAAGGTTAACTAGTGTTATCTTTAAACAACTGTGTTTATACAGGATTGCACTGTGCCAAGGCTGTAATCTGGATTTTAAAATTGAAGTGTTTGAAGGAAGTAGCCTTTCACTTTCTTCATTCACTTTTCAGAGTCTCAATCATATGAGATCACTTCAGGCGACTTTCAGCAGAGCAAAAAAGGGATATTCCTTAGCACCCATCTTCCTGACTTAGCAGCGGAATTTTTTTCAACTTAATGTCTTCAGGAACACACTAAATCTCTCTTGAAAGCCATTCTCTGTACATTTTTTACTCCACTAACTTGGCCAAGCACTATCAAATTACTATTTTCTTTCACATCCTAGAAAATCATACTTCTAAAAACAGCCAAGTGAGGGTAATTGGTGTGTATCCAGACAGCTCCAGTAAAATTCTTCCTGCTTCCTTTGGCCTATGAATGGCCCTAAAATTTCTCATTTTGACAGAAGCAACATGCTGCCTTCTACATGAAGCAAAAGGGCAGATAGTACAGAGAGTATAAGTATTTGGAGCAGTTTTCCATCAGGATACCCTGATGAGTAGCTGGCCACTGTTCTTTTTAGGAAAAAAGGCTGGAGCTGGTCCCTTACTTTCTGGAACACTGACTATGAGCTACCTGCACTGACTTCGGTTAAAGATACTAGTTAGGTTGATTTGTTACATTGTTTCATTTCAATGCTGTACTCTCTAATACTATTTTTGTAGCATAAATCAATAAAACAGCAATTGTTTCCCTGCAGATCCCACAAATAAGGAATATACTTATTTTAAGGCTTCACAGATTTTCTCTTTTCCAGTTTATCTTTGTTTTCTTTAACTCCAGTTTGCCTCTTGTTTTGGCAAGCAGTGTATAAAGGCAGTACAAAAGCCAAAATAAATGCCCTCATCACCCCCCTCCCCCTCCAAAATACTGGTCCTTTTTTTAAAAGGACTTGCTTCCACCTTGAAGTCTTTCAGATATTTTTCATTATATGAAGATTCATATGACATAAGGAATTCTTGATAAGAATGGAAGGATTTAAGAAAGATTTACTGCTTATGATGAGGTGGAGAACTCCTATCTTGTTCCTAGAACAAGTTCAGTGAAATAAAGGATAGCCTATGTTTCTCTCTGTTTCTCATCACTATGCATCCATCTCAAAATAGCCAAAGCTTTCTGATTCTCATTCAGAACAATATATGCAGTCCCCAAGTCCACTCCATCCTTGGCCTCTTTGCTGGCACTCCCAACAGTGTTATTGGAAGAAATGGTGTGTTTTAATGATGCAAACACCTGCCCAGTAGCACCTTGCCTGAAACTGCTGGCTTGTTTCAGATAGAACATTAAACAGCTGTGTGGTCCTAGTAAAGTTTAGTCACTAACAGCTGAGGTTGAAGGCAAATTTATGACCTGCAGGTGAGGAAGCTTGTACCATTGCCTGTGCCTTGAACCCTCTAGTCATTTAAATGTCTTCAGAAGGGACATGTTTTGACAATTTAGTTGAAAAGAGAGAAGAAGAAAGGATTAAAAAAAACAAAAACAAAAAAATAAAGAGCCTATATTTTTTTCCCTATTGATAATTCCATGCATTTGGTACTGATTTTGTATTTGCATGAGAAATTTGAGAAACTCCAGATGACATCAATTATGTCTATGGGCTAGGCACGTCCTCAAAGTTACATCACAGTGGTACTCAGAGGGAATGCATGTTATGCCATTGGATGCATCCTTTTCAGCTCAGTCTTCACATATTTGAAAGTCTCTCTCTGTTTAAAAATAAGAGTATATTGACATATTGTCTTTGTTTTGTATAGATCCTGAATCTGCAATTTCATAGCAGCGTTCTAGTCCCTACAGAGCATTTAACTTAGATTTGACAGAAAACACAGAATGGTTTTGTAATGGATATTATCTGTGCTCCTGGTCCCTGGAATGCCTTTTAGATGGGCTAATATCAGCAAAATTTTAGTGGGTAGTCAGGGAATTATATAGAAAACATGTAATTGGACTTCATGAGAAATTGTTGACTAATACCCTTCTGATGGTACCTTGGAATCATCTATGGCTGAGTAATCTCTGTAAAGCGATTTGCATCACAGCCGAGTTAGTGTCAAGGGTGTACTTTGGACAGAAGGCACACTTTAGAAATTAGGATCTCCTTTTTTTTTTTCCATGTGAAAATACATTACATATGGTCCCTGTTTTTCTCAGGGACTATCACAGAGCCCTAAAACATTTACAGCTTTGCTTATGCTAGAAGGAGGGTACGAAAGGAGAGAAAATATGACAGTGGGGGCTGATGGCAGCATGAAGCTGCAGCTTTCCATGTGCTTTCAGTGCCTTGTTTATTGCTTTGTGCAGCACAGCTTAGATGAGGCTCATCAAGAGCCAACTCTAATTGAAGCTGTCCTATAAAAGTGCTGCTAGGAGCAGATGTGGCTGTACCAGGAATATTTTTTTTTAATGCACTTACAAGTATTTTAAGACCTAAAGTATTTCTAGACAGAAACGAGATAGTTGGTACAGACTGAACATTTAAGCTTCATTGCAGACACATACCTCAGTTTTCTCATTCCATAACTAGTACTCAATTTCTCCTGGGAATCTGGTCAGTACTTGCCCCCATTGATGGTGTGTGCTATAAAGGTTTTTAGTTGTACTTTTCCATCTTGACAGAAACTACACCTTTTGGGATAGATTTTTATTGGAGATTGGAAGAAAAAACCCTCTCACAAGTTAAGGATATCAGGAAATATCTGGGCAAATTTTTAACTTATATTTTCACAATGGGGTCTACTTCCAGCTTCCCCAGGTGTACTTTTCCAAGTAGTACACCTGGGGAGAGGTACCTTGATGCCTATTGAAAATGTAAGCCGATTTCATAAATCTTTTCCTACCCACTTATCACATCTCAAGCAATGGCAGCTGAGATGCTGCTCATCTCACCCAGGCTGGGAAGAAAGTACAGTAAAATTCATTGTGGACTGAGACGGAGTGGAAAAGGGTGGTAACTGTGTGTGCTGAAGAGTAGTTACCATCCTGGACAGCAAAGCCAAGACACATGAGTCTTTCTGGCTGCAGCTTTATGGTAATTTGCTGTAACCAGCCTGAGCTGTTCATGCTGTTCTTCTGTAATTCCTTCTCCCGTCATTGTCTTTCTGAAAAACTGACCAGTGAATTAAAAGGGGGTGAGCCCATTTAAGTGAAATAACCTGTTATTGCATGTAATTTTGGACTTGTGAAACAGCTTTTTTGGGAGTCAGAAGCTCAAAGGAGTTTTCTGAAATTATCAGAAAGTTTGAGCGAATATGACAGCACTTGGAGAAGGTGGGTAGCTGGGTTTTATTTTAAAGTGTTCAGGTATTGTCCTGCTAGTAGAAAAAAGGTTTAAAAAAACCTCCAAACAAACAAAGAGTTATGGCTGGAAGGTGGAGAATATTTAACTTTTAACTGTGCAAGGCAATGGCTGATTTGTGAGCATGATTCCTCCTAGGTCTTCTGTTGTGTGTTCTGATGCAGAACTTATGTTGCCAGTGGATTCAGGACTGTCAGACTTAATACTTTACCTTAGGAAAATGGACATTATCATAGGCAAAAGTGTCATGTCTCATCATGGGCAGGGTGCTCTCCTGGAGAACTAAAGGCTGGCAGCGTGCCATACCTTGGCTGGTGTTGGAGCAGCCAACTGGAGGCTCAGGCTGGGAGGCAGCAAGGAGATGCTGGATAAAACCAGGGGGGATAAGATAGGAAGCAAGGAGCTCTTTTGTAGCCGAATTCTGAGCAAAGACTTCTTTGTCATAAGCGCTGTCAAACAGCCTCGTTGCCATGGCAACACTAGCTGGATAGCCCATTTGGGAAAATGCTTGTAGGACCTAACACTCTATCATCTGTCATCCAATAATTCCATGTTCATAATAACTAGGAAATCAATGGCCATCCTCTGAGACAGTTTGCTGAAGGGGTGAGTGCTCCGCAGCCGGCGCGCGGTCCGACTGCGCTCGGCTCGCCGCGGCCGTGCAGCGCGGGGCTCATGTGTACCTGCCCAGACACTGAGGTTTGTGATCTAATTAAACTGTGCTCTTGGCACCCAAAAGAGGGAGAGGAAAATGGCAGATAACGCAGTTCAAGTAGTGTGAGGAAACAAAGGTTGAGGTAGAATTAGCTTTTCATATTTTAAAATACCAAGAAAAACCATGTACTCCAGTTATCACATGGCCAGCACGAACAAATTCTGTAACTTAAAGGCATTTTTTTCTTATCTTGGCTTTCTAATTAAGCTGCTTATCATCATAAAGGCTTTGTTACCTTTATGTTACGTATTGAATATAAAGCAATCACAGAACAGTAATTAAAATTCTTAAACATGCACCCATTGACTTTACATACAATTAGTTTGCAGCAGTGTGCCGTTCATTAATAACACAAGTTTTCAGAACTGAGACCTTGGTTGGCTTTGCAGGGAAAGATGTGTTTAGTAATTATTTTGGCAGTATTTATCTGTTTTGAAAAAATGTGCTAATATGTATCTCTGGAAAGTAATTCTGTAAAAAAAAAAAAAATCTTAAATTGAAGCTTAGGGAAAGAGGGTAAGTCCTTGCTGATAGGAGTATTACAAACGTGAATAAAAGGTAATTCTTATCAGTCTATTAACAGTATTTGAAGGATTCTCATTCTCATAATTCACAACAGGAGTTTCCTTTTCTTTTAAAAATTCTTTTGGAGCACAAAGATAAGTTGGCTCTTTTCCAGCTGACTGTTTCAGCACATCCGTGGTTCAATTAGCACACAGCATAGGGCAGATGCACGCAGGGCTGCAGGCTGAAGCTTTCGGTAGTTTGTGCTGGGGAATGTGGTGAATAATCAGGTCAATTTTTATGGGTTTCTGTGAAAAACACATGCCTTTTGAAGGGAGATTTTTGGTTCATTTTGCAAATATAGTAGTAATTATGCGAAGTGATACCTTATGTATTAGCACGGGAAATGAGAAGGTACCCTGTCCTTGTTCTGCACCCAGAGGTTGAACTGTGAGTACTCAGGGTGGTGACTTCAAACTCTCAGTTATTTGATGCCCTGCTATGGTTTCTTGAGGAAAGCACTTGCTCTCAGCTTTTGAGAGCTTGTTTGATTACAGCACATTCAGTTACAGGCTCAGTGTGTGTTCTCCATGAAAACATTTTCAATTGTTCAAGTCATCAGAAATACTTGCAGGTCCTAATTTCTGGCTCTGAGTTGCTAGTAAAGTCTCTAAAATCATCCACTTTTTGTTTAAGTTTAGATTGTATTCCAATAATGTGTCAGGTTTGGGAGATATTTCTTGGAATAGATCTTATTTGGGAGAAGAGGCTTGTTTCTTTGATGTTCTCCAATGTACTGAGTTGAGAGAAAAGACAGAGTGTTCAGGAGGTTGCTTTTCACTACCTATCTGTCAAGAAACTCAGAACTCAGTTTTAGCAGAGGAGGAGTCAAGATTTCATCGTGAAGGATATGATGAAGAGGGAATCCTTGACAGAAATAGATAATTGGAGATATAGGAATGAGATCCTACAAGACATTTGGCATAGGAAAAAATAGAGAATATTTATACCCAAGTTAAAGATCTTCATAAAGAGGAGAATAGAGATACAAGGAGAAGAATGCTACATTATTTTTTAAAAAATTAAGTAAAGACGAGTTAATAAAAAAAAGAAGCTAAGAAAAATAAGATAAGGGCTATGGAATCAAGGACAGTGATAGGAGAGACAGCTTTTAATGTCTGGATCTCTGGTGGTGAAGGTGAGCACCTGGAATAGGAAGTGATTAAAAATATGTTAGCTCAGCAAAACTGCTCAAAATTGAAATATTCAATCAACAGCTGGCAGGATTGACAATAGCCAGGCTGTGCTGTGGTTCAGCCTTTCTTTGCCTTCATCTGGAAAAACAATCTAGTCTATATGGAGAAGGCACTAAAGGAGTCAGAAACAGACCCACCATTGAACAGAGAAACTGTCCACCATTGAAACTGAGAAACTATCATTGAGAAAAGTGCATCCAGATAACAAGCTAAGAAAGAGTAAAAGGCAGATGGCTGGAGAGGAAACCAGTAGGTGCCTGAAGTGGTAGAAGTAACTTTTTGCACCAGGTTCACATAGGAATCCTTCTAGATGTTGTCTTTGTATAAGAAGTAATCTCCTCCCCTATGTGACAAGATGATGAAGCCTTATTTCTTTGTGAGTGTGTCTGCTGGGTACCCCCCGTGTGGGCACTGCCAGGGCAATGCTCCCACAGCCTCAGCAACTGCCTCCCTTCACACCTGGGCACTTGACAAGGGGAAGGCTGGCTGGCATCGACAAATGAACGTGTTCTCCTGTGTCCCAGTTGGCAACTTTTATTCAGATTATTAAAGAAATGTAGGGAAGCATCGAGAAAATTCATTTATTTGCCTTTCTGAAAGGAATTGGCAGCTTCCATGACTTCCTTGGGGATTCTCATATTTACTTTGTTTAGACTTGAAGGAGAGTTTTCGAGATATAGATGCATATAATATTTATTGGTTAGGTCTTGTGCTTTCCCCCAGCATTTGTCAGTAACTGCTATTTTCTGTCACTCTCTGGAAGATGGAAAGGAAAAGAATTTCAAGAGTGCCAAGGGAACACGAACTGTGACTGTCTCTTCCACACTTAATGTGAGTGGATAAATACATGACATTAGTTTCCAGTGCTGGCGCTCACTTCAGCTGTGCAAGTCCTCCTTCCATTCCTCCCTCCCCTCCTCTCCTAATAAATGAGGAAAGCCAGGAGGAAGTTGTAACACGACATTCCCTGTGTGTTGCAAAGGATAAATATTTCATCCCCTGGTGCTGCTTTGATGAATCTGTGTTTAGTCAGAGGTTAGATCAGTAAAGCTTGCAGTGGAGAGTGTGAAATAGCATTGATCAGACTGACTTCTGAAGCAGGGTGAAAGACAAAGAGAATCAATTAAACCTGTGGCCCTGGCATCCTGGTTTATTTTGCTGTGCACTGGGAAAACAGGTGTGTAGCTGTTACTTGTTATAATATCCAAGCTGGCACTGTCGTGGGGAGCAGCCCCAGGGGCACGTGCGGCTGAGCCCAGGCTACTCCAAAGGTTCCTCTCCTCTCCTCTCCTCTCCTCTCCTCTCCTCTCCTCTCCTCTCCTCTCCTCTCCTCTCCTCTCCTCTCCTCTCCTCTCCTCTCCTCTCCTCTCCTCTCCTCTCCTCTCCTCTCCTCTCCTCTCCTCTCCTCTCCTCTCCTCTCCTCTCCTCTCCTCTCCTCTCCTCTCCTCTCCTCTCCTCTCCTCTCCTCTCCTCTCCTCTCCTCTCCTCTCCTCTCCTCTCCTCTCCTCTCCTCTCCTCTCCTCTCCTCTCCTCTCCTCTCCTCTCCTCTCCTCTCCTCTCCTCTCCTCTCCTCTCCTCTCCTCTCCTCTCCTCTCCTCTCCTCTCCTCTCCTCTCCTCTCCTCTCCTCAAGGTTATTTTAGAGTTCAGCTCTTGGGGATGCACAGGAGGAATAATGCTGGGGAAGTTTTGAAGCCAAGGGTAAAGGGAAATAAAGTGGAGAAGAGCAGGGAAGGAGCAGGATGTGATGAACAAAAGCAGTGCACAGCAGCAGGGACCTGTTTGGAGTCATGGATGGGTGAATTCGGAGATGAATGCAGAGCTGTGGCAAGGCACGGAATTTATGCGGGGTGTAGGAAAAAGGAAATACAAAGCAAAATCAAAATCTCACCATTCAAAATCTCACCATACAGTAAAGGAAGGAAGGAAAGGAAAAAATGTGGTAAAACTGCATAGGTTTGTGTTGCTGGCTGGAAGCTGATATGAATTTTATATGTGTTCATTGCAGCTTATTGTAAGAGCTCCCCTCACAGAGTTTTTCCTTCAAGGTGGGATTTAATATCATACTGGTTTTGTTTCTTTGCCATGCATATAAAAATCTCAAAATGGTTTTGTTATCCCAAACAGCTCATTGGATGCCATCCTCTGGTGTGTGTGCCATCACCTGCCTGGCACTGGGCAGCTCCCTCTGTGGGGTTTCTTGGTACTTTTTACACTGGTGCTAAATTTTGAAAATAATTTTTCATATTTCACTGTTATGCATTGCTAGATTTCTTCATTATTCACACATTATAAAATGGTGATAGCTTTACCTGATTTTATGAGGTACTTTGATACCTCTTTATGAAAAATTCTCTGTGAAACTTGACTTCTGTTGTTATGTACATAGTTTACTGACGGGGTTTTTTCAGTATGAGTTAAATTTAATTATTTTTAAATAATCTCTTTTACCTGCATAGAATTGTTTGCTCTTCTTCTTGTACCTAAAGGAATAAAAAGTACTTTCAAACAGAAAATAGATCTTTATATAAATCTTCACCTACAGTACAGAGAGGCTTTAAACAAACCAGCTGAAGATAGCAGTTTTTCAAGATCCTTGCTTCTCATTCTTATTTTATCACTTAACTTGCCATCAGGATAGCAAATGTTCAGAAAAGCACCTAAATGATTCATTTTTTCAGTTGAATTGTAACCTTTTGCAAAATGCTTGTACCATGAACTACAGTAGGCAGTAGAAAGATGACCCAAGTGCCTTCTGCAGTCCTTCCCAGACATGCAGAAACTTGAGCATTTCCCATGGTGATTTTGATCTGGTCATAGCTGGGTCTGCTGGTGATCAATATATGGATGTCATAACTTAAAAGAAAAAAGACACTCTGTAATCACAGAAATTAACAGCTAAATAATAGTTTTTGATCATTTGACACATCCTCTGAGGTCAGTAGAACACAGGTTTGTTTATGAGTTTTGTTAAGAACGCTGGGAGAAGCTAATCTATTTTGAATTTCTGGTGGATTTCTGGAAGGAGTAAGCAGTGAAGCTGTCAGCTGGCTTACTGCAAAGACTTGTAATTTTTGCAGCAAGGGTGAGCTTGTCCTGATGTAGGTTCTGAGCACCTTGTGGCAGAAATGTCTCTCCAGTGTTTTGGTCTTTGTGCAGGAAAGCTCTTGGTGCATTGTCATGTCTTGTTAACAGAAATAGATTTTACTAAATTCTCACTGGGGTTTACTCCATTTCTTTAAATGTATCGCTAATTTTTTGCTTTAGGACTTCCAAACACAGTTTTGGACGAGAAGTGTGCTGAAATCACAGTGGTTTGGAATCACAGAGTTTTTTCCTAATTTTAATTTCATCCAAAAGTGGGAATGTTTCTGAAAAAACTCAGTTCTTACATGACAGCCCATTTCTGAGGAACGTTTCACATCCAAAATTTTCGGTAGCTAAAATATTTGCATTTCCATTCAGATCTGGCTCTTGTTTTCCCTGAGCTGACAATGTTGTTGCTCACTGCATGAGTTTCCTAATTTGTTTGGCCATCACTATCTGGTCCCTAAAGCATTACAATAAATCCCCAGCACATCTGCTGAAGGGGCAAATAACAACCTTAGGGCTTCTGGCTAGTCACTCCAGTGACAGGGTGAGGTCACTCTTGAAGGCAGGAACTTTTGAAGGAGACCACAATGGGACAGAGAAATGTGTTGTGTTATATGCAGATAATATTTAACTAGAGAAAATTTTTTGTCTTTTGCTAGAAGCCATTGACTCAGAAAACTTGTGATTCAGGTGCTGGGGAAGGAAAGACATTGCTTGCCATAGCAACCTTAACATCACCTTACAGTATGTGTGTCAGTTGTGCTAGGGCTAATTTATCATGTAAAGTGTATGCTATGTATGTCACATTTTACTGTCTGTTCATTTGTTTTGATAATCAAGATCTTGACAGATTTGTCCCACATGGTAGGATTTATAGTAAGGATTTTCTTATCACTGAATTAAGTTGATACATATAATCTTAGTGTCCTGCACAAGAACTGAATAAAAATGAAACACATTCAGACTAGATGCAAACGTCTTGCAGAAAAAGCTCTCACTCACCATTTCCCAATCAGTTATTCTCCTCAATTTTTTTCCCTATTATTTCTTTATTTTCCTGTGATTTGTTTCACATCTTTGCAGGAGGAATCAGGGAGAAGAGAATAGCCTTTGACTTTGAGAAGGTTAAATATTTTCTCTTCTTTGCAAAGACCTTTCTGCTTTATAAGATGCAAAGTTTATTTCTGTAAAAAACACAGGTGAGTTTTGGAAATGCACTGCTTTTCCCTCCAGCGAGGAAGGGTGCTAAGCAGCTCTTCTTCACAGCAGTGATCTGCTGCAGTCTTGGCAAAATGAATGAGACCTTTGCCTCTACAATTCTGGCTTCCCATCCAAAGGTTTCTTTTAAGTGATCTTGGTTGTTTCATATGTTTTATGCTAAATACAAATTAAATACAAATTAAGTGCTGTGATGTGCACCATTCTTTGACTGTAATGTGATTCAATTCTTTCCCTCCACTTTATATTGTCCTTTGGCTATTTTAGGAAACTATGTTCAAAAAGAGTTTTAATGCCCCTGTGCAGAGGGCCCAGATGATCCAGGAGTTCTGGCAAGCTGCTGGAAGTAAGGCTGAAGCCCAGCAGCACAGGGGTGGCAGCAGCTGAGCAGAGGCTGGGTGGCAGTGGTGTCCCGGTGGCCAGGCAGCAAGGGCTGGGTGGACACCCGCCCCTGAAAGCCACTGATGTGTGACAAATCTCCCCTCTGAAGCTGACAAGATCTTCGTTTTGGCTTTTTATTCCAGGAAAAAAGGAGGGGTTCAGACTAAGGATCTGAAATTTCATTCAGAGATAAAGCAGGATTTGCTATGCTAATTTCTTTTCCACAGGACATCAAAATAGAAGAAAAGGAGGCGTCGTTAATCGGATTTAATTTGTCTCCATCCATGTAGGTCTGCAGGAGGTTTTTTTAAATTTTTTCTACATTTTTCTTCCTAACTCCTTATACCTGCGTTCAGACCTGACATTTCTATTTCTTGGTGGGTGAGAGTTTAGGGATCTGGGGTTTGGCAGGGCACACTGGCAGGGCTGAGCTCTGGTGTGCTGCGAGGGCTCAGGGCACCCTGACACGGGTGGGGTGGCTGGCACGGGGCTGGGGCCAGGCTTGTGCCTAGGCAGCCTGCCGAATCAGCATCCAGCAGAAAGACCCCTGCACCTCCCTGACAGCTGCCACAGTAACCAAACACCAGCAATTTTCAGGGAAAGACACATCTAATAACATTAATTTTCTTCTGGAGCAGACAGTAAGGTAACTAAAGCCAGGATAATTGGGCTTTGCTGGGATATTTACCTAATGATCTTCTAGAAAGCAGGTGCACTGGCAGTGATTTTTAACTTTAGAAAGCCCAAACAGTGTACAAAGTAAACCTTTGATGCTGTGGGGATTTTCAAAAAGAGGAAGCTGCATTAGTTTCAAATCATTAGAAAGCATTTGCTGACGACAACAGAATTAATGGTGCTTTTATGGTGGTCAGGTAGTGACTGTCAACAAAGTTCACTGTAGTTTACATTGTTATTTTAAATCAATCTAGCCAGTCTAAAGAAAATTCAGCTAGTCTGACTAGCTGACAGCCATGGGAGTAGTGTGGGCAGTTCCTCCTGCAGCATTGTGTAGTGTACTCCTGCATCCATCACTCTATCAAATGTGTGTTGGAAGCCAGGTTTGAGATTCAATCACATTCACCACTAATACTGTCTTTAGGGTTATGAAGACATGATTAGTTGCACACAAACATTCAACTCCCCTCTGTCTAACTATTTCTTTAGAGACATAGGTCATATCTGTGTTACAAAATTATTTTTTACTATAGTAATGTTAGCTTCTGCCAGTTATATTGCATCTTTATACTGTGGTGGAGGAGAGGGGCAGCTGTTTTATGGCCTGATTCAATACAGTTCTCCTTTTCAGCTTCGATACCATGAAAATCCATTCAAGGCCATGAAAATTTCCCTAATCCTGGTGTGTTTTTCTAGGGCACAGTAGGCCATTTATATGGGGTAAGACAGAATTATCTATTTTATTGCTGTATCCCTCGACAGCTTTTCCAGATTGCCACATGTATGAGCTTTGAAAGTGAGCAGTGGTGTGTCCATATTGGTAGATGTGTCTGTGCACTGGTTGTGCCATATTCATGACAAACTGTTCTTCTCAGCATCTTCACTTTTGAAATATTTGGGTGTACCAAAGCTACTCCTGTAGATTTATTGAGCTAATGGCACTTACACTCAAAGGGCCTTTTAGCAAGGGACTTCCTCAAGTCATGAGTAATTTTTCATTTTGTACTTCTATACTGCTTAGCAGTATAAAACTTAAAACTTTTAATTGAGAAACAACACAAGGCATGTTAATTAATTTGAGTGCTGTTGACTGCAAGGGCGGCCTGAGCAGAACTTGGGTGGGTGTAACAGCCCTCCGTACGACATTCTTTGAAAAGCTCTGTAAAGTCTTGAAAGGCTTATTGAATTGATGCCCTTGCAAGGCTGGTGTTACTTATTTTATAAGAATGTAAAAAGGAAGAGCTTTCCTAATGACGCAGGCATCAGAGGAAAGAACAGAGCCGAGGAGTTCCTCACCACTGCTCTTGTCCTCTGAACCAGTCCCTGCAGCTTCAGCCCTTGAATTAATTTTGCACTGTGAGTTCAGTTTCTCATTGAGGCTTTTCATTGATATTTGCCATTGTTTGATCTGGGCCTGAACTTGGCATAGCTCAGTTCCAAATGGTCTTTATTTCCCACACAGGTATAAAAAAGCTCAGATATAATCTTAAGCTGTTGGGGAAAATCTTTTTTTTTTTTTTTTTAATTTTGAAACAGATGTAGCTTGTAAAGCTTTGAAACTGATCAGGACAACAATAAAATGTACTTTTATAGATGTGTTTGAAGTTCAAAGTGATGTGATCATTAATGCTGTTGGACTCTTCTGTTGTATTAGCAGCTAACATTAGCCAAGGAACTTTCAGTTAAAGAGATATTCTAGCTTTTTGCGAAATAACTGGTGAATTTGGAGCTTTAGAATTAAAATAGCAAAGGATCCGGTCGCCAATATTAGATTTTCAAAGAGAAAAATAATAAACACAGGCGAGCTATCAGCAAGGGGATGCATGGAGGGAAATCTCAGAGCTGTTCTGTCTCTCATAGCTCCCAGGAGTTGGTGAATTATGGGCTTCCTAGGCAGGTAGATGACTAGTGAACAGTTACCTGTTTTAAAGTTGTCTAATACCTTTTTGAACTCTTTTCTGCTTTTTGCTTCATTTGACATAATGCATTCCACTGTCAAATTTCTTGGAAAAAAAAAATCAGGCTTTCTTTTGCTGTTTTAAATGTATCATCTTATTATCTCATTGTGCAATGTGAGAAGGAATGCATTCCGTATCAGGAGAATACATATAAAGATGGAAGATGCAGGGAAAGGGAACTATTTTCTGTATTTCTCATTTGTGCTTCATAGCTCTTCCGTTTTCTTTAAATGATTTAGAGATGGAAAGACAGGACTGCTGGCTATATGGATAAAATATGGATATTTCTGGTGTTTCTGCAGTTTCAATAGTTCCTGCTCGCTTGTTAGTCTTTTCCTCAGGCAATTGGAGGAAACTATCCACAACTCCAAACCTATTTTCTGAGTACATATAATTACTTTAGAGACCATGACTGAATATTTTAGCAGTGTTCCCTAAGTGCATTATTTAATGTTTATTGACATGGGACTTCACATCTAAATTTATCTATAATCAGAGCATTTTCCTCAGAACTTTGTTTGTACACTTTAGGTTTGGCTATCCTGATTAATCCTTGTTTCCTTTAAATCGTTTCAATTGCTTCTTTATGAGTAATTCTACTTTGTGTACTCCATAGCATTAAAACTCTCCAGTGCAGTTAAGAGCCTGGTTTCACATGATCATATGGTTTAAAAAACATGAGGTTGTGTGAGATGATTTCTAACTGATGAGATAAAGAAAGTCAAGAGAAAGTCAAGAGAAAGTTAAGGTCCTTCTAGGATGTTAACCAAGTCCTGACACCACCCTTTATGTATTGCTAAGGCCTTAAAGTTCAGTATTAGGCATCATCTGGTTTGCTGCAACAGTTCCTAATTATTATGACACCAGTTTAAGGGTGATAAGGAAGCCACTCAGAGTAAAAACCACAGGGAAAAAGTATTCTGGAAGACTCTTTGAGAAAGGAGACCAAAAAAAGTTTCTGAGCAGTCTGAAGTAGATGTGGTAAAGGAATTATACTTTTTCCAAAGAGTGCTAGCCAGCTCATTCACATGATATTGATAGGTAAATGGGTTAAAACTGAGGGGTTATTTTCTTTTTTTCCTGTATAGAACAAAAAGAACAAATAGAACTTGCGTTGTAAGCAATCATGGCAGACAGGATTCCTCATTTGCTTGCTTTCCATTTCCCTTTAGACAGGTATTTGCATTTTTGACAAGGAATCCTGTAAATCCCTTAGGATCCCATTTTTCCCGTGTCAATTTAATCATGGATGGGAAAAGCAAACAATAGATATCGGTAGACTGGGCTTGTGCAATATGATGTTATGGTGCTCCCTGCCTTCCAGGGAGGAAGGCAGCGATTGAGCCCAATGGAAAATTCCACTTTTGGAGCCCATTTGATTTACAGTCAGGCAGGCCTAAATAGTCCTCAGAGAAATTACAGTCCTCCTGGGAAATACAGAACACAGGAATTCCATGTCGTGCCTCTTCTCTTGCCACCTTTAATTTTGCTGTGGCTTTGACCAGTGCATGAAATCTTGGTAGCTGTGGTAAAGGATATGAGATTAAACAAACGTCTTTCCTAACCTAATGTTCCAGAGAATATTGCATTTTGTCATAGATACAAATTCTTAGTTTTTATGTTCATGCATTTTCAAGTATGGTCTGATGACTGTAGAAAACATACAAAATTTTTATTTTTAAGTAAGACCTTCATGTATCTTGTAGGGATTGTGGTAAGATTTTCAAGTTTATTGTATTTGCAAAAATCCATTTTGTTGAACCTAAGCCCATTTCAATGACTTTGTACTTCCATAGTTTGCACCTTCATTTATCCTACTAGTTCATATATACATTATGTTATTTTAAAGTTCAAGCTGGCTAGCATATTTGCAAATTCTGAGTCTTTGGGTTATATTAACTCAAGGTTTCTAAGTTTTTCTCTGCAATCATAGGTCTGGAAGTTTCTTTGTTTTTCTAATGTGCAAACTGACTGATGCATAAGATCACCTGATTCCAGCAGCTGAGGCTTCTTTACAAATATTAAATATCCAATGGACTAAAAGATCTACCCAGGCTGAGGCTAAACTTTATGAGTTCAGGCCTTTGTTCAGAACAGTGGGGATATGCAAAAGCTTTCTCCAGTTCCATTTTTCTTATGATACTTCTGTCTTACAGCTATACAGCCCTTAGACTATAAATTGCATTGCCATCTGTTCAGTGAGCCAGATTTCTGGGAATTCCTCAAGATCTATATGGTAAATGCTGTGGGGTTGGTACATCAGGAGGACAGTGTGAATTCAAGGGCTTGCAAAGAAAACCTGGAATTCCACATATACTTCACTGGGTTTCATCACTGAGTTTGGACCAACAGCTTCATTATCCTTACTTAAAATGAATGTTATATTTTATTATGTGTCTTTCAGTGTGTGAGAAAGAAGGTATGAAGGAGTGAATGGCCTTTAATTTGCAGTGTCATTGTCTTGAAATTTTTGCAATGATGGATTTTCCAGCATGGGTGCTTATAATTAGACATTGCTTTACCTCAGTGAGGTAACTTTATACCAAATATCAGTAATCTCCTAGATACTTAAAATTAATTAGGGGGCCTAAACAAGAGCACGTGGTTTGAAAATGTTAACAATTTTTGTAACTCTCTCAAAATTAAACTCCATCTGTGTGCATTATTGATTGCTGGCTTGACTGTAAATTATGATTTTAATTTTTGTGGTAAGATTTAATTGTAGGCAATGATCATAGAGAACTCCAAAATTAAGAAAAGCATTGAATTATTGAAATATCTATGAATTACATACAAAATAAGAGTGACCTGATTATGTTTTTATACCTTTTTGATCTCTTTAGCTACAAAATGTTGGAGGGCAATAGAGATGAGGAAGAAAGGAAAAAACTGCTTTCTTACCAATATCAAATTCTTGACATAACTTGACCAAAGCACACCACATAATTCTTTTCAGTTTATAGTTCTAGCAAGTTTTGCCTTGAATATTGTTAAAGGCTGCACAAAGTTTTGTATTTTGACCACATGTATGGTCAAAGTTGCATATTTTGATGGAGCTCGGGAACCTGGAAGTACGCCTTTCCTTCTCTAATAAATCTATTCAGCCCTTCAGACTGTGCCCATTAGTGGTTGCAGAAGCAGAAGACAGAACCTTTTACTCTGTATGAGCAGAGGGCAGGCACTTGATAAATTAATGGCCAAGCTTATGCTGTCTCCAGAGAAGTAGACAAAAGAATCAGAGAAAGAACAAAATGGACACTGTAAGGGGAAACTGCTGAAAGCTTAGCTGTAGCTTTCCATTGCTTATTTTGTCTACTGGTTTTTGTTGTTGTTGTTGTTTCTTTTATATAACTGGAATCCTATAATAATATATCCTTTTTTCCCTGATACTTTAAGAACTAATTTTAAGAAACTATCAAAAATATACCAAGGTAAATAATGCTTCCTTTCAAGAAGGTGGTTTAGCTTTCAAACTGTGCATGTGTCAGAGGAGGGAGTTGTGTCAGTGGAAGAAGAGAACACTTTTGTCGAAAGATGGCATGGGTGTCCTTGCATGACTGTTGTCTTGTTCATTGATCTGACTTTCTTAAGTTCAAAATTTACACATCTGAGAATATTTCTGCACCTCACAATGCAGAAACCTTCAAAGATTGAGTTGGTGTTTGCTACGTAGGTTTAAACCTCTCAGCGTGAACAGCATTTCATGTGAGTGTGGAGGAGTAGAACAGAGGCTGATTCTTTCTAACGATGATGAACCGGCCTCATGGTTCGTCTTTGAAATCCTTGGGCTTTGGAGGAAATTCATAACCAAACCTGCCTGCTCAGGTTCTTCCACCAAATGAAAATTAATCTTACTGTTCTGTTTCAGAACACTGCTGGAAGATGGTATGTGAAGAGCTTGCTCTGTTAATGGTCATTATTTTATTCTTCCTGACTCCGCACATTTATTAAAGGAGATGAAATTTAATTAAGATTTAGTCTCAACCTATTTATAATTTACCTAGAGGTTCTAGCAAACTTTACTACTGTGCAGAGTTTGCAGCCCAGTTTTTCCTGTACGTTTCTCTGCTTAGCTCTCATCCTGTCTATTAGGTAAAATTAGGACCCAGAAAATCGGATTATTGTATCCCAAGGGGCTGAACTGATAAGCAGCACATGATTGTTGATCTGCTTGCTACCCGGTGTTGCTAGTGTTTGAGGTGCTGCTAGATGCAAAGCCAATTTCTTATCAATTAGTGCTCATTAGAATAATTTACTGTTATTGATTTTAAGTATTTGACAAAGCACTTTTAGGGAACTGCACCCAAAAAAAATAGTAGCTGTACATGATTTCTCAGTAAATGCAATTTTTTAGGGCCCAGTGTTAATCTTAACTAACTGGTTTCATTGGTTTTAAAGTAATTATTTTTGCTTTGGATCCCACCTGCTATCCTCTCCAGATTAAAGATCTTTTGAAATAAGCACTTGATATAGTTCTTTATGAGCAAAGTTGCTGAGAAAGTAAAGATAAAAAAGGAGCAACTTTTGCTTTTTCTATCCTGTTTTGTTATGGCTTGGGCTTTTTATCTTGCATAACTGCCATTGGATTGCATGATGTACAATACAGGAATTAATGTCAGCCTTGAATTAATTTGCCTTAATATTTAACATGTGGGTTTAGTTTAATTTTAAATTTTCCTTTATACACACATTGAGAATTGTGGCACTATTAAAATCTAATTTACAAATGGTAAAATTTTATATAATTATATGTTAAAATAATAGCTTTGATACCTGGGAGTCTGAGAGGATGTATCTGTTGAGTTACTGAGAAATTTGACCTATAATTACAATTAATCTGTTATACATGCAAGAAAGAGACTTGAATGTGAGAGTATTTAATAAACAGTAAAATGTGTGTCTATGTGTAAAAAGCACCAGGTCAGGCACACCTGCATTTCCATGTATCTTATATATGCATGATGAATTGTTGTGGAACTATACCTTTTATGAGTACAGTGGAATTTTGGCTAAATTTGGCAATGTCAGAGTTGGAGCTACCAGTATACATCTGGGTTAGTTTTCTCTCCTACCTTTAGTTTAAATTTTTAGCAACATCAGCTCAGGTTTCACAAGCACTCTCCTAAAATGCTTACAAATATTTTAAATGTATTCTGTGATCCCTGTTGCACAAGGTGGAGAGCTAACATAAGACTTGACTTGTGCTTTTCCCACCTCCATTAATGAATTAGTCTCACAATTACTGTAAAAATTGAAACGAGTGTGGATGAAATGCATGCAGCTTAGTCTCTAACCTTAATAAACAGAGTTGGTATTGACACAAGTGGATTTTGTTTAACCACAGTACATTTGCTTCTTAATTAGTGAATATTCATCTGTCATCAGCAGCAGCTATGACACCCCTCCCCGCTAACACGTTCTGTCATAAATAATCAATGAGACGCTATTAATATTCATGAGTGGGAATCTGTGTAGTCATGTGCACTGATGCAGAGACAGGGGGAGTGTTGCCATGAACTGAGTCGAAACTCTGTGTGTGTATACGTGAGTGCAAGATAGTTAGGGAAAGGGAAGAAGAGCATGCTGCTACGCACTGCCCTGCCTTGTGCTTCCAGCTAACAGTGGCGTGCCTGTGTGTCGGGGCTCGAGTGACTGATGAAAAACAGTAGACAAGTCTGGAGGGTGATTCCCCGTCAGTGCATTTGCCTTTCAGTGCTGGGGAAATTAGAGGCTTTGCTCTTGTGCTGCTTATTAGGATGGGCTGCAATCTGTGCACTTTTCAGAAGAGAGAGGAACACTACAAACTGCTCTATGAAGTTTCACAGGTGAGTGCAGAGGATATTGCCAGCATCTCCTGAGTAAAAATGTGTGTGCTTTACAGACTGTAAGTAGAGATGCTTTTGTTTTGCTTTGCCTTTTTTCTTTTCTTTGCAAAATTGCTGGTGAAATTGTTTGGGGGGAGATTGGTAATTATTAGTATTTTGGGTGCCTGTTGTTTTCTGCTCGTATGCCACTCCCCCTTCAGATGACTTCCTGTGGGATTCTTTTAACATTTTTGTGCATCTTCTGCCAAGATGTCAGTCATATAGCAGCACTCTCATTGAACCATATCGGTGATGTTTTAAGGGAGCCCTTGGCTTGGGTAATAAGACTGATTTCAGATAAATCACTCTGCTGCCTCTGAAAGCTTTAGGTCTGTCATCTCAGGTATTTTTAAGTTAAGGAACAAAGTTTTTATGGTATGTCTGTGCTGGCTGAGAAGTGTGTTAAATTTTCAGATTAATTAATTAAAATTGAAATAATTCTGAAACATGTTGTCACCTTTAAACAGGTACTGAGTACAACAGGGTTCCATGGATGAGATGTGCTGCTCGTTCATTCACTGTGTGTGTTTATTTCTGTATATTACTAGACAAAGATTGTAATCCCATTTAGGTATTTTGGTGTCTCTTTCAGCATCCTACAGTGTAGTGCATAGCAGAGAAGCAGTCTGCTGCTGCTCTGCTCCCAGCTTCTTCAGAATAAGATGAGAAAAGACGAAACAAGTACTTCCCCATAATAGCCCATAATTTTTGCCCAGATCCTATTGAATCAGTATTTGATTTGCAGCTTTTTGTTTGTGTTTTTTTTTTTTTTCTCTTGGTGTAGCAGACTCACGCATACTAAAGTTTAGTGCCTTTCAGCATCTGTTCTCTCCCTCTCTGTAATTTGTTCTGGCTTTGACACATTGCCATTGATAGAGGCTGAGCACTGGCAGTTTTGGACCGCACTGCTGCTGACAGGCAGTGCAGGGGAGAAAAAACAGCTTAGAATGTTGGTGGTCTATTGGCACAGCAGCAGCTAAGTGCCCAGTGCCGACTGGTTCCCTCCGAGTTCCTCCTGACGTGATTCATTTCACAGTGGGCTAATTACAAAGTGGATTCTCTACACGTGAAGCAGCCTCCTCAGTTGTGGTGTTAATGCACATTTTCATGGTAATGTGATCAGAGCCTCATTAGCCAGTTTCCAGAATGATCCTCTGCATTAATTAAATATAAAAATGACTCTTTTTATCACCATAGAGAGGAAGAAGAAGATTAACATTGTTAATTACTACTGGGGGCCATACCTCTGCATCATTTTTTACCACAGAACCAGCAAGTGTATTCAATCCTAAAGGAGTGTCCGTTTGCAGGTAGCATGCCCGTTGCCTTGCCTGATGAAGATGGTCTCTAGGTGGAACACTTCCCTTTAGTTCAATATTTAGTCGTAATCCCATCATCATTTTTTCTTACAGCAACAGCACAGGGAAAAGCATAGCAGCAGCACATTTCCCTCGCTACCCTTTCCCTCTCCCCAGCTCTGGATTGCCAAACTGATCCGAAAGTGTAAAATGGAGTAGAGTAGGTCAATGTCTGCATTTCTGTGCCAGGGAATAAGAAATGCAGGTTCTGCTGTGAAAGGAATCAGACATTTCTTAAAGGGCTGCATGTGTGTATGGGGAAAAGACTGTGTCTGGTTTAGAGTAAAGGGATTTTCAAAATATTCCCTGCAGTAATGTTGTAAGGTGGGGTTTTTAAGAGATTCAAGAGAAATTCTTCCCTCTCTCTGTTATCTTCTCTGCTATTGAGTTGGAGTGTCTGTGGATGTGAGCAACCAAGGTGCAAAATTAACTAATGCTTTCACTTTTTACTCTGGTGCTTGCCAGATAAAGTGTTATCCCTGGGAGGATCTCAGGGAGGTTCCTTGGGGAGTTGAAATGCAGTGAGCCTGGTGCTGCATCTTGTGCTGTTAGGGAAATGTCACTGATAAGGTGCAGAAGGAGAGCAGAGAAATGACTTAGTGTGCTCGCTGCCACATCCTGTGTTCATCTGTAAACTCATCCCTATCTTTGTTTCAGTGTGTGCAGGTCAGAGCCCAAAGGATACTGAGCATATTTTTAACCAGGTGCTGCAGTAAAGATCAGGTAGTGTCTCACACCATAACTGCTTCTGTGTACAACTCTGATTTGCTGCTGGGAGGGGGGAGCAGCAGTAGAATATGATAAATTAAATTAAGCCAAGGCAGGCATTACTACTTGATTTGCAAATCCCTTTTTAACTCTCCAGTCCTGTAATTCCTATACCACAGACTGGGCTCTTTCATCTACATGATTTCTGGAGAGCTTGGGACAAGTTAGCCTGTCAGGGACATGAATTGACTGAGGATGAGCTGCGGCTCACTAGCATATGTGGATCAGATAGATTAATTTAAATTCATATAAAGAAGCAATCCTAGCCTCATCTGCCACCTTTCCAATGCTGGGCTACCTGATACTGTGGATGGGCTGTGCACTCATACACTTAAAAATACAGTAAACAAAGGAAAGCATGTTTGCAGAGGAAAACCATGAAAATGCTTTCAGTGGGGCAGGTTTTCTGTGACTGTTTTTAGTGAAGTCAGATTCAGCATCACAGGGATTTTTATTGTAGAGCTGCTGGAAAAGGAAGACATCATTAGAATATGTATAATTTCTCACTCTTCCCCCATTCCTTCACTCCAGACTTGTCTTTTGCCGAGGTAGCAGTTCAGAGACCGTGGGGGCCATCTCCAAAGCCATCATTTGCTGGTGTGATGGATATGTTTATTTAGATAACTGTGTTTTGCCCGTGCAGATTGGGATCAAAAAGAAAAGTCAAATAGTCATATTTTAAGAATGAAAGCTTTTGAGATACCACTATGCATTGGTGAAGGACCCTCATGCTTCTGAGTGCCTCTTCACCAGTCCTCAGCATGGCTCAGGTTTATTTCTTGGCTTCATTGGGGGAAGGTATCAGGCCTACTACCCCCCTCAAGTCCTCTTCTCCATATGCCTACCAGTGCAGAAATGAAAGATGTCTGAATTTGAAATTTATGGCCCTGCATGCTACTTTGTGGAGCACTTTAATATTATTTCCTGTGTGCTGTATAAGCAGGATTGAGCTAATCAGTGTGCATCCAGGAAGTCTATGTCAAGTCACTTAGAGAGGGTGGGATCTGGTGTATGCCCATGTCCATTAAGAGCAGACCTCTGCCATACTCAGCTGATTTTTTCTTCCACTGCAGAGGTTAAAGAAGCGAGTTAAAGTCATTTGTTAGCAGCATGGTGAGGATTCTTCCCATTTAGCAGAAAGGATAAGAGAAATATGGCTAGGATTGAAGGGAATCAGCAGTAATCTTCAATAGCCTTGTTTGAGACTCAAGAAAATGCAGGTTTACTTCAAAATATTGTGGCTGTCATAAAACCATTTCTGTTTGCTTGAGTTTTTGTGCTTTGTTTTCAAAATGTGGAGTTAACCCAGAGAAAAAGAGAGGAAAGCTGGAGAGGGAACACTGCTTTTAGAAGTAAACCAAAGAATGGTGCAAACCTCTTTTTTGAGTTACATGTTAAGAAGCAGATCTAGCTCAGGTGAGCATAGAATTGAAAGGGAGAAAGGAGAAAAGCCAGAAGGAAAAAAGAGGCTATCTCAGATGGCTCACAAAGCCAGTGGTGGAGCTGGGATTGAAACTGGAAGGTTGTACATTTATGTTTCATATTTGACCTGGGATAATAGCAGAGCTTGCTCATAGCATTTTTTAATCCTCTGAAGACTGATTATGCTGTTTGCTTCTCATGTTGGTTGCCATAATTACTATAAAGCTCAAATTATAACCAGTTTAGAGTTCTGATTTTATGTTCATTTTGATATCCCTTGGGCTACTGAGTTCTAGTGGTACATCTCTTCAAACTCAAAGCTGCTCACAAGAGAGACATCAAGCCTGCCCACTGAAACAGCAGAGGCATTTCTGCAAGTGTTAGGAGATGCTGCTTGCAGCTGGCATTGGAATATGGAAGACTGGGGACCAAGCAGTGTTCCTCAGCACTGGGACCTGCCTTCCCTGGTCTTGGTGAAGTTGGAGTTTGTTCCAAAGATGAATTGAGGAGCTGGGTGATGGAATACTGATTTTCTCCCTATAGTCCCTAATATTCCCTTGTGGTCCTCATGCCATGTGTGGTATTTACATGACAACTCCTCAATGTGGGGGTTGCCATTAGCTCTCATTCTTTTCTGTAGATACCTGCCACAACTTTTGTTTGCTATTTATCAATGCCACCTTCAAATGCTCCTCCTGAATTTCACCAGCTATGGGAAAGTACTAGCTTGTGTTGCATCAGCAGAAACACATTTTTGGTTTATATCTAAGCTCTCATTTTATGAGAAATTCTGTAGCAGCAAGCTTCTATCTCTGGAGAATATGAAAGAAAAAATCTGAATTTAATTGTCTGGAAATTAGCTGAATTATCTGAGTTTAATTAAATCAGTAGCAAAAGTAGTTCTGGTTTGATCTTACTGCATTACCTTTATTTTTCTTCTTGCTCTTCTAAATTTTTTAAACAAACAAGTGATAACCCTCTGATTCTTTTTTTTTTTTCTAAGTAGCTCTTCTAAATACTCATTTATCTATTTGAAAAGTGCAAAAATAAAAGTCAACAAACTTGCAGGAGTACTGTTTAACTGAACAATTTTAGAGATCTGCTTTATGTAATACCCTTAAAAAATGCACTGTCTCATAGTAGTAATGTATGATTAAAATGTAATCAAGTAAAGCTTGTCATACATTTCTTGCCATGTCCTAAAAACTTTCTTTGCATTTCTGCTGAACTGAAAAGACTGAAAAATGAGTTTAAAAATTTGACTTCTCTTATAGAGAAGAGGTTATCTTTGTGGTTAGCAGGCAGAGATTTCCTGGTTCTCATGTTTCCTTGATTATTTCCTTCACACCAATAATTAAGCAGCATGAAACAATAGAAATTAAATCATAGAAATAATCCTATTGCCATAATGTTTCTGCAGGCTCAGGAAGAAACAGCAGTGTCATGACATGGTTAACAAGCTGCTTCTGGTAGAGGAGCTCACTTTCCCTCACTGGATAGTGTGCCACAGATCCAGGGAGGACTGAGTGCCAGCAGTAACTGTCCCCAGAGCCCTGGGCACAACTCCTCAGCTCTGGGCTTTGAGCCACCACATGCCAGTTGCTTAAAAGAGAAGAGACATCTTCCAGGCCACTTGTGTCTGACTTTAAGGTCTTACCACAGAGCTCTGTTTGGGTGTAAAGGCTCCCTGAGGAGTCCTGGAGGACTGGGGTTTGGGTCTGGAACGCACAGGCTGCTTGAAATGACCAGCTCTGGCTGTCTGGTTGGGTAGTGGTTGTAGAGAAGGCATCCACGCATACAACTGCACCTGTAAGGAGGTTGTCATCTAAAAACCTAAACCTGTTAGCAGGAGCTTTTTTGATCCTTCTTTTGAACATGACACCTGAATTACATGCCAAGTAGCTAAGTATTATTTTTGATCTCAAACCAAGAAATGATAAAACATTTACTTTTTTTTCTGGTAAATCCAGGAAACTCTGAAGTGTTACCACTGACTTCATTGGGGCCAGGCTTTCATTTTCTGTCCTTATTTGCTGTCTTGTAAAAGGCTTATAGTTCCTGTGCATACCTCAAGAGGAAAGATAAAGAGAGAGTCATCCTGAGATAAGAAAGCAGACAATAGTATGTGAGATAAGAATTCAGGGGATGGGTACAACACACGCTCCTATAAAAAGCCATACTCAGATTATATCTGTAATCTGCCGGGATATTCTTTGATTCTTCAATTCCACATGCAATGCCATGAAAAATTTTAAAAAGAAGTGGTTCAGGTACTGAATAGCATGATTTTCTCTCTCATTTTATTGTTTGTTCCTTTCATCTTGAATTTAGCAATGGGCATTAAGGATTCTTCTAATGACCAGATTTTTATACATTTTTACAGAGCCATCCTTTCTTGAGGCTTGCTTCCTGATGTGATTTGGTGTGGATATAATCCTTAGGCCTACAGCAAAATCTATCTTTATGTGAGTTCTATACATCAGTGATGTGATGAAGCCAGTCTTGCTACCTTGAGAATTCTGTCAAAAAAGCACCATATTTTGGGGTTTCAGGGGTTTTTTTTGGGATTTTTTTGGTTTTTTTCTGGTGGCTCATTGAAGAGGAAGGGCATTAAAATGTCAGCCAAACACCCCACCATGTATGTGGGGTTAACTGGCAGTAGATTGTTTCACCAGGTTTCTCTCAGGACCTGAGAGTTTAATGGGGATGTATACAGCAGGAGTTGGTGATAACTAACAGTTTTCCATCCCTAGGGATTTGCTGAGGTCTTATCCAAATAATTTTTTAAGAATACTGAAAAATTCTTGGATCTTTGGCTTTAAGACTATTTAGCTTCAGATTATGTTTGACCTGTTATTTTAAATGGCATGAGCTTTTTGTAATAGTATTTGCTTTTCTGTCAACCCTGTAACTTTGAACCCACTGGCTAATTTCAATCACAAAGGCTTTTCTCATCTTTTCTAGTTTCATCTTTATTTAGTTTAATGCAAAGTAGTTTGATGATACTCCTAAGCAGATTTTTTTTCAAGTGCAGGAAGATTTCCAAGTTTGCTAACATCACCTCAAAATATCAAGACATGAAAGAATTTAAGAGTTTCTATGCTGATTACTCTTGATACACTTGCTTTGTTGTTGCAGTGAAGATAGTTTCTTTTCTATTTTTTGTGTAATAAGCTTATCTTTTGTTTTGCTTTGCTCAATAACTGTAACAAAAATTAGTCTGTTAAGAGAGGATATTAAATCAGCTATTGTTCAAAGGTTATCTATAATATTATTATAACAAATAGTGCGTCAGAAAGAGAATTTAAAAAATACTTGTATGCCATCTCTAGGACTGGACCTAGAAATGGAATTATGCTGTCTTTGTATATATAATGCCCTGCAAAGTCTCTTCTTTAGGTGTTTGTATTTTAGTTTAAAATACTGGTGTGGAAAGGCAGAGAACAGGGTGACTATTTGGGCATTCCTGCATAATAGGATGATGTGGACTTCTCACTCTTGTGAGTTTTTATTGTTTAACTTTTAGGAAGTTAGGATATTTTCATATTCTTCTCCCAGGTGGAAAAAATAATACATTCTTTTCTTCTCCAGTATGATGGTTGGAGGTTTTGTTTGTTTGTTTATATGTTTAACTAAAAAAAACAAACCGTAATAATCAGCAAAGTGCAGCGGAACAAACATTATTTTTTTAATTGTCTTCTGATTTTTCATGGTAATGGTGATTCTCCAGAGGTTTTAATAATAACATTTGACCTCTGAAACAACACAGGCACAAGTAATCTTCCAAACCACACCACACATAGAATTCCTGTGCTTCAGGTATATTAATGTCAGACTTGAACCTGAGAGGATTCAATCTGCAATAAGTCTACAAGTGTCTTTAATTTGTCTAGATAAAACTTAGTTTTTTGAGTTCTCCATGCAGCTGGAGAATTCTTTCTTTTTTCTTTCATACCTTTCAGTATTTGAGGGGGGGGGGTATGGGGTGTTTGGGTTTTTTCCTAGCTCCTGGAATCGTAATGTTTTGTAAAAACTACTTTTCATTAGTAGCACTGTAATTGATATGGGATGAACTTGATAGATAATATTTAGAACCAGTCTTACTCTGGTTTGATATTCTTCTGCATATCTAGGGTTGGCAGCATTGCTTGGGAGGTGAGGCTGAAACCCAGCCACATGGTGCTGGCAGCAGTGCATGGCCCTGAGCAGGAGGGCATGGTTTGGCTCTGCACTGCCAGGGCTTGCCCAGAGAATCAGTGCCAGCAGGAGCCAGCCCTGGCTGTTTCAGCACACCTCAGACCCAGGCTGATTCTGGCCAGGATCTGCAGACGTGCCTCCAGGGACTGTCCTGCTTGCAAATGTCAGTGCAGCTTCTGTGTCCGTGTGCATCACACTGGTGAAGCTCCTGGGAAGGAGCCACAAACCTGGTACATGTTCTGTTGCTCTGTAATGTCAGAAATACGTACTGCAGTGCCAGAACCTGTGTCCTGAGGACCACAGGGAGCATGGGATTGGATGAACTTGGCCAAATCATTATGAGGACTGAACAATTGATATGAGCAGAGAAAAGGATTCTTATTGGCTACCTGTAATCTAACAGAGCAATTGACTGACCCATGTTATATGTTTGATTGTATTTGTAATGTGCTTTTTGCATATTATAGTGATGAATTTGCAGTGAAAGCTGCTCAGGAAACAATCATTATTCAGGACTTTGACTACTTCCCCATGGCTAGAATGCAAAATATTCAGATTCCTCATGATATCTGGGGTCATAGGAACTGCCAGCTCAAAATAAATTTTAATGGAAGAAAAGGTTGATTATTAGTTGGAAGAAAAGGTTGATTATTAGTTAAAGTTCAGCATTTGGAATACGTTCTCAGAAGTCAAGGTTGCTGAAAGTGGGGATGACAACTTTCCTTACAATATAGTTTCTCACTTGGATTTGTCATGTAGTCTACTATTACAGCTGGGAAAGACAGAGACAGGTAAGTTTATAAATGTTTATAAGTTTACAGGAAGTGTGGATGGTATCTACATTGTTTCTCACTAAGGAATATAATTCCATGAAAACCAAAATGCTTCATAAAAAATTTAGATATTTCTTCGAAAATGGACTTTCAGAAAAAGTATGGGGAAAAAATTTCCAGAAATGCCTGGATGTTATTTATATATCATCATAATTGAGTATTTAGGGTGATTTAACTTTTGAAACTTATACAATCATTTGTGAAACTGTGTCATTTCATGTAGTATGAACTTTGGAAGCCAAAAGTGAGTCAAGTTTTCCTTTATCTAAAATTGTTTTATTCTTTCCAGAGCAAACAACAGCAGAGCAACAGGTGTACTATTTGAGAAATCTCAGAACTTCTCTTAATGTGGAATTTCCATTCTCTCTGGATTTCCCATTCTGGAATATATGACTTACTGGGGGGAACTCCTGTCTATGTGCAACTGTATTTACCAGCACACACTTGTAGAGATTTGTTTGAAAGCAGTCTCTGTCTTGTGGGAGAGGAGGGAAGAAGCCAGAACAGCTGTAGTAGCTGTAAACAGCTTCCAGTAAGATACTTGACAGGAAAATTCACCACCCTATCAGCAGTGCATATTGTGATGCCAAAAAGGAATGTTGCCCTGTTTAAGAGAATTTGCCAAAAGCTGTCTTTCTGCTTTCTGGATATTGCACACCACTGGAAGGGTGATTGGAGTATATTGAGGTGTAGGGCTTACTTTGTGCAGCAGTGGGACTTGGGGGTCTGGCTCTAATTCCTTCTCTTGTGGGTATATTTTAAGAGGTTCTAGTTTCTCTTTTCCTGTTCTTGTATAAAGTTCAGTATTATTTAAAGCTTAAAGATTACCTATAGAGATTGTGGCAAATGCCTAATGAAGAAACTGAAATAGCATTGCCTAATAATGATGATAGCCACAATAACCATCACAATAACCATCATAAAGTGCTGGATGGAGCCATGTAGCATTTTTTGGTAAAGTTATAACCTAAGTGGATCATTGCAGTAGGGTGCAGGCCTGCCTGCATTTCCAATGCTTCCTCAACATACAGAAAGGGTTTGATTAGGTTTGTTGGATGACTGTTTTTTCCTTCACTGTACATTAAACTTCAATTTCGATATTAATTTTCGTTACAGTTTTCCCGGAACTACTTCACAGGCAGCTAATGGGATGTGCTGGTTTTTTATTCATGTATTTCGTTGTAGTATGCACATCAGAGGCTTTTTAGTGTGAAGGAATTTCTAATTGTTAATATTGCTTTCTTCAGATCCTAATAGAATCAGGGGAATTTTGGTACTTTTTCATCAGTAGTAGAGTCCTGTTGCTGTCAGTTCCACACAGATACCAAATCTCACTCCTATAACCACAATATATTTCCTATTTCAGGTGTGAATCTTACTAAACCATTTAAAACCCTCTTGATGAAGTAGTTTGAAGTTCTTAACATAGGAAGTCATTCCAATTTATCTCCAAATGACCTCTTTGTCCCCAGATTTATGTATTTCCCTGATTTAAAAATGTCATTTGGTCATGTTCAGAAGGAAAATGTCTTTGAAAGCCTGACTTGTAGGAATATGATTAATAGTGACAGGGAAAGGATTTTGCCCAGTGAGAAAATATCAAATCATGTAGCACTGTAGTTTCACTTACTAAATATTGTCCAGGCTCTATTCTTGAACCCTATACTGCCAGTGTCACTTTGTCAGGATGCTTTCTGTCCTGTGACTAGTGGCTTCAAACGTACTCATCCATCTTCTTGTCCCATTACATTTCATGTGACTGATGTTCTGCACCTATTAAAATTGATGGGAAAGAACAAAGAAGAAAAATGTGCCCTTCAAATGATTATGCCTTTGAAAGAGCAAATGAGACTCCACTGCTGTTTAGAGTAAATGGAACAGTTATTTCTAGGTTTATCTATATGACTTTATTCTAATATTAGCAGTAGATCCCTTAGTTTGTATTTTTTCCAATATCATATTGAGAGTAGTAAGTTTGCATCAATATTTTCTCATTTAATTTTGTGGCAATAAGTGAAAATACAAACTCTGTTGGATTTATCAACTGCCTCCAGTATTCTTGCATGTGAGATATTGCTAGCATGGCTGAATTGCCCTCTTGGGAAAGGATGGAGGCATGCTTGACTAGCCTGGGCCTTTGCTCTGAGGAAGAACCTATTGATTGTCCACAGTTCAGGTATGCTGGGAGAGCACTTTTGTGGGATGTCACAAGGCTCTGGTGTTAAGTGCTTGCCTACCTTAAGTTCTTAGGACAATTCATGGCGGACTAGAAATTCAAAAGACTTTGTAGTACTGGCATTATCTTTATTTCCTGGATCGAGATGGCTTCCCAAAGTGCTAGTCCAATGTTTCAGAGTTAGACATCTGTCCTCTCCAGCTCGATGGAGGGGACAGATGTCATATTTACTGACAGCTGAAGGCAAACCACTGAGGGAATTCAGAAGGAAAAGCTCCCAAGTGATCAGTATGTCTGATTATTTATAGAATTATGACAGCCTTCTCAGCATAGCAGCCAACACTTCTTTCCCATTTGTGCATAGTAATGAGATTGGAATTTCTTTTTTTTCAAATTTGAATTTTGACTGTGGGCATTTGCATGCTCCCAAAATGCAACATAATGGACCCCTTTAGGCTCCCTTATGTTCTTGCAGAGATTTCAGCAAGTGCTGTATGCAGCTCTGTTCCCTTTCCTAGTGATACTCAGATGTATTAAAGCTTATTTCCATGCAAAGTTCAAATATGTTCTGGGCTGGTATATTTCTGTGCAAAGAATTTGGTTTCTTAGACTTTGTCTTGATGTTAATCCTTTGTTAATTCAGGCTTAGTAGGTATTCTGTCTGAAGCTCAAGAAGTGTGCTTGGCTTGTGGGCTGGGAAATGCTTCATTCAGCTGTGAGTATTGAAAGACTGTTTCTTACACCATAATCTGTAATTATTTAGGGTTGCTGATAGTCTTCAAGGCCTGTTGCTTTGTCCAACATTTTTCTCAGTCTGGAGATGGTGAAGTGGATAATACTTTTAGGTCAGGAGTGGATTCACTTGGGTTACTATAAAGACAGTTGTTCCCATCTAGAATTCCTGAAGATGAATTTGATTAAGATTAAAATAGGCAAATAAGACTTTAAGAATCTTAATTTATTAATTTCTCTGTGAGGTCTCTTCTCTCTTTAGTTACTTACTTGGCCTCCAGCTGAGTGGATTCATAATTTTACAATAACCTTTTTACAGATAATTAACTCCTGAAATTAGTAGAAGTTCAGCAAAAATACAATGGACCTGTAGTCAGATCCTACTTAGTACTCTAATCTTAGCAGGACAGCTCTAGACTCTTCAAAGCACATTGTCACCCTTGGCATTAGAGGCACTTGAACAAGTAACCCCATGGGAATAGATTTCATATTGCCTCTCTTTTACTCTGTGCTAAAATGACTTATGGAAAAGGGATTGTGGAAGAATGCACCCTGTATTTTATTTAGGTCAAAAGTATGCAGCAGGTAGCTGATGCTTTGAAATTTGCACCCCTGTAACAAAAATTGTTTCCCATGCTTATGTTTTCAGTGGGATATGAAATAGGCTGGAAGTGGAAGAGAAGTTTCAGCTTACCCTTCTGGATTGCAGTGACTGCAGCAGCTGCTGGGACTAGGTCCCAATTAATTAATTCTGTTGCCAAGGAAAACCAGTTCTTAGCATTATACAGAAAGGTCATCATACAAATAGTAGTGCTGTTGATTTCTAGCAGGACTTGAGAAACAATAGGTCTCAGCCTTCCACCTCTCCATACCTCGGGAGATTTTAGTTAGAATCCACTCTAGGTAACAGATTTTTAGAAAAGCTGCTATTCCCACACTTTTGATTTTGAGAATTGCTTATCTTTTTTTTTTTTTTTTTTTTTTTTTTTTTTTTTGTAGTGAGAAAAATCTGAATGCAAGAGGGGGGGGATGAGAAAATTAGATTTCCTTTTATTGCACAGGAACACTGAACAACACTGACAGAATATTTACTCCTGTCTCTTCCTTCTAATTTGATTCTCTGACTACTATACCAATCTTTGTTCATTGGTGAAACAAAATTAGAGTATCACAGATGTTGTTGCTTTTGCCTCTGCAACAACTAAAAGATGTGAAAGAATTAAAGATATGAGCCATTCTATAAGATTTATTTACCAGTTCATCCACAATGAAATGTGCCAAATGTACAAAATGTAATGAAAATGTTCCTCAAGCCATGTCAAGCAAAAGGTCTTTTATGGTTCCTATTTTTCTTCCTCTAGAGTGAGGTTTGATGTGTTTGGTATGGATGTGTTCAATACTGGTATTAAATTCTGATTGACTAGCTTTCTTTCTACTCCCCAGCTCAGGTATAGTCATTTGAATAATGCCAATTACACTGGCATTAGTAGCATGTACACCATTCTGGAGAAAACTTTACTGTCCACAGGTATACTGTGAATATTGTTCCAGGGGTAGGCTGTTTTTCCTAGTGGGCAGTTAGGTCTTTTATCTTGCTATTAAAGAAGAAAATACAGTATATTGAAGTATAGCAATATAAAAAATATTTCCTTGCCTCACCCTGCATGGTTTTTGTTCAGCCCATGCAGAAGAAAGACAGGATCACCCTGGCCTCTGCTGAGCAGGATGTGACAGTGACACTGGTTGCAGTATTGACAGGGTGCTCTCTTTTTTTCTTGGGGGATCAGAGGATGATCCATAAGCAAGCTAGTCTCATGGTTACCTTTGCTCAATAGGTCTGTATTGGTCATCCCTTTCACTCCATAGGCAGAGTGAAATTAAAGATACATGACCAGTTGCTGTAAGATATTTTTCTCTTTGTCCTTTCAGCTGTCTGCATGCTTACAGAAAACAGTATGCAGAATTAAACCTTCCAGTAAGGACACTTCTGTAAGTGTAGTGGAGGTTTATGTTTAAATCAGGAAAAAAGTTATACTTCTTATAGATAGGCAGTATGTTGAACCATTTGAAGAACAGAGGCAGAACTGCATAGAATATTTTCCTAGCATGCTGCTGGAAGCAAAAGGTACAATTTTTTCCTCTTCTTAGAAACAAGCCCGTAGTTTTAAATCTGTTTAGCATTCACAGAATACCTCACACACTTTGTTAAGATCTTTGTTGAGTGAATTATAGGCTGTGTAAAGAAGTTAGGAAGTAAATCATGTATCAGGGATGATCACCTGGCTAAAACTGCAGGCCAGCATTTTTGCTAGGACCTCTGAGAAAGTAAATTCATGGGAAATACTTCAAATCTCCCCAGTTTCTATTTCACTCACACCCAGCTTCTAGAAAATAGTACGTGACACAGATCAGAGTAAGATGATGCTAAAAATTCAGAAATATGTTTATGGTTGCAAGTGTTACAACTTTCAAAGCTGAGAGTATATTCAGGAATATTGTCCATATGCCTCTATTGGCTGCAAAGTAATGCAGCTTGTGTTACTTCAAATGAACATTCAGGGATTAGAAATTTGCCGTTGCTTGAAAATTTAGACCTTATTTGCACCTGTCTACACAGTATAAACTTCTGATTGTCCTTTACAAATATTTTAGCTCATGAAGCATTTTTTAAAATTGTTGATACATACTATGTTCACATTTGCAGCTAAATAGTTGCAGTAGCTTAGATAGTATGGACGTAGCAGGATTGACTTTCCTTTTTTTTTGTAAACTGCTATAAAAAAAATCCAAAATTTTAGAGCTGTGGTTGTTTATTGAAGAATATAAGTCATTTTACAGAACAGGAAAATTCAATTAAATATTACATTTTTATGCCTTACTATGTGTAACTGATTGATACTGGGAAACTGAGAAAGCAAAGTCCTCCATCACCTATATCCAGGAATGTGGAGAAAATACTCATTAAATTAACATTAGTTTAAGAAAAATGAAACTTCTGAGCCAATTACAGTTTACTGTTTAGACTGAAACAAAAAATATGACCTTTGTTACAGAATGTGTGACTTGCAGGCAGTTCCATATAAAATTGAGAAGCTGCAAATGCTCTCTACTTGAGTGATAGTGAACGTGTAATCTTAGTTCTGCTTCATTAGCCCCTAGTGAATGAGTGGTAAATTTTTCCTATTTATACATTTCTGTCAGGGGATCATAAACATAGCCCGACTGGTGCATATTTTCAGTCTGGCAATTTATTTTTTTCTTTTCTTTCCCCCAGCTTTGATGAATAGTTTATATTCCACTTGAATAAATTTTTATTCTTTTCAGATATTCGGATAGGTATTAGCACTGGTTAATTATGCACTCAGTACCTTTTCTAATAGAACTATCTGTCATTATGGCAAGCTTTTATGTTGTTTTTGAGGTATTCAGTCTTTTCAGTAAAATACTGCTTTTGCAGTATGCATGGGAACGATCAATTTTATTTTCTGCTGATTTGATAATTTTCTACTGAAATTTAATCTTCTGTGCTATGGAATCTGTGGCCAATTGAAAGACTTTTTTCCTCTGCTAAGAGAGTATCTCATGCTTTCCCATTGCAGAAAGCACGCCTTTAGATTTTTCTGCACTATCATATGTTTACATCTCATTTTAAGGGTAAAAAATTTGCAACTAGATTGTTTTATGTGTCATTTACTAATTCAGTATACCACGGTTATAAGCAACATTTCCTTTTTCCTAGATGTTTCTCCAGTGGTGATGTTTCCTGTAGAACGTGCAGTTAAAAAAGTCACTAAAGTTGGTACAGACATGATGAGTATTGTACACCCTGATAAGTAGTTTGTTCTGGTCTGTTTTTTACACATATGCAAAGTATGTTGTTGGCTTTGGGTAGAGTAGGTTTTGTGTGCTTCTATGCCTCTATATTGTTGCTTTTCCTGTTTTCAGGTCTTTTTGTCCAGGATTTTCCAAGATCTTTATCCAGCGTTAGGTATTTGTCACAACTGATTTTCAAGCAGTTTCAGCAATTTTCTTAGTGCTCTGTGGACACTTCAGTCTTAAACCCTGTTAGATGGAGCCTACCAAATTTAATTGGAAAGTGGTATCTTTGAGATACAGCTGAGTGATCTTTCCCAAAATGCTGTGCTAGTCCTGTCGCACCACAACCAGCTGTAGGGATGAAGTTTGTTACATCTCCAGCTCCTGGCAGCTGACTCAAGGTGACAGTGGCCATTTGACACTTTTTTCCTGATAATAGGCATCGATAGACATCCTAGAGAAAGAGCCTGAAAAAGTGTCTGAGCTTTGGAAGGTGTTCTACATGGTAGTGAATTTTCCATTATTGAAAAAAGATGAGAGGACAAGGAAAGAAACTCTATAAAAATGCATAGCAGAGCTAACACAGGCATGCCTTAAAGGCTGTATTTTTTATCATTATTGTAGATCGATTCTCTGCTACATTAGGACTGCTCTCCTAATCACAATAATATCATAAATGGGAACAAACTTAGTAATAACGACAGATATTATCAAAGTCAAGGAGATGCTTTTAGAAACTGATTGCTGATTCCTTAATATTGACTATTCATAAATTCATAGAAGAATTTAGGTTGGAGAAGATCTTTAAGATCATTGAATCCAGCTGTAAGCTTAACACTGCCAAGTCCATCACTAAACTGTGTTCTCTGAATGACATAGCTACACTTCTTTTAAGTACCTCCAGGGGTGGTGACTCCACCACTTTCCTCAGCAGTTTATTCCAATGTCCAATAACCTTTTCTGTGAAGATTTTTTTCTAATATCCAATCTAAACCCCCAGGGCAAATTTGTTACTTGGATGAAGAGACTGACCCTCACCTCACTACAACCTCCTTTTAGATAGTTGTAGAGAGCAAGAGGTCCCCCCTCAAACTCCTCCAGGCTAAACACCTCCAGCTCCCTCAATCACTCCATGCAGCATTTGTACTGCAGACCCTTCACCAGCCCCTTTGCCTTTCTCTGGAAAAACTCCAGCATCTCAATGTCTTTCCTGTAGTGAAGGGCCCAAAACTGAGCACAGGATTTGATGTGCATCACCGAATACAGGGGGATAGTCACTGCCCTAAGTCCTGCTGGCCACACTATTGTTGAAAAAGCCAGGATGTCACTGGCCTTCTTGACAACCTGGGCACAGAAAATGCATAGGTAAGTTTAAAAGAAGCTAGAGTAAACCTAATTTTAGTTACCATTGATGAAGATTCTTGCTCCATTCAAGTAGGTAAGAGGGCTTATGAAAATTTTAGGGAATAGATGACCAGAAGCACAAGGGATCCCAGTGAAAACAATCTGTATCAGGGCATTAAATAGCTCCCATTTTCTTTGTTGCACTGATAAATTCCTAGTATTCTCATCCTGTTTTAACCTTTAACTTCTAAAAATCTTCATACACTCTTTTTCAACAAGAAGATTTAGGAACCTTGCACTTGGTTCATAAAGCATCTGTAAGTACATTACACAGGGCATGTAATAGTAGTATTCTAGTTACTCTGTTTATCCTAACTATAGTATCAAAGCATCCATCAGCCTAACAGAGTAATCTTGATCTATGACAAGGAAGTACCAGGGGAAAAAAAGTATAGGAAGCTTTGCTCAAGATAACGTATAGTGCCAAGAACATGACATTTGTGTTATTAGTGCTTCTACCTCTTCCCCTCCATACTCCAAAATAAAAAAGAACAACTCTGCTGAAGATAAACAGAAAAATAGAATTGTATTTGTTTGGGAACAATTTATTATGTCTTGTGTTGTTACACCTGTTCCTTGGCTAGAGAAATTGTCTCTAACTTATGTTTTCATGGAAGGATAGGTATATGTAAAAATAATTATGCTGGTATCAGCATCTTCTCAGGTTAACAATCAACTGCTGATTCTTGCAAAACAGAAAATCTGTTCTTATACAAACACTAATTATGGAATATCTGCAGAATCGTTCCATACTAGCTTAATTATACACACATTTTTATACCCTGCTTAATTGCATTTTACACCGAAGAAATGTCCAGACCAGTCCTCTTACTGATCTGGATCTTTCTTCAGTGTAAAATGCAATTTTACATATAAGCTCTTTTTATATCTTTACTTTAGAGGTTAAACTGACTGTCCCAGATGCTTTACTGTTGTGGCAGACAATTTTTTGAGTGTCCCCCCAACCTCTATTAATTACCATATTGGGATGAGCCTCCTGTACCACATCAAACAGATTGCATCTGTTACATCCAATAAAATTGGTGTGTGGTGGTTATTGATGGGGCCTCAACCGTCCCAGTTTTATTAAGACCACTTTTACACCTAGGTTACGAGTTAACAGTGCCATTATCTTTCCCCAAAATCCCTTGGCAGTTAGTACTGCCAGCAGCAATAGAAATTACAGAGGGATTAATCTCTGGCTCCATCCCCCAAAAGCTTTTCTCTGGAGGTACAGAATGGTATGCTGAACTGTGTTAAGCAGTGAAAGATTTAATGAAAAATAAGCCCCCGGTGTCTGCCTGCATGAGAGTCCGTGTCTGTCCCTTTCCAAACCTGTCAATACCATTTTCCATCTGTGCAAGCCTGTTGGGCTGCCACAATTCACACAGGGGCTGGGGCGGTTTTGTTGCTGTAGTTGTTTCTAAAAGCCCAACCCTGCAGAAAGTTGGTTGGTGCAGTCGATTTCAGAGGAAAATGAGGAGCTGGGGTAAAAGAAGGAGGGAATTACCCATCTCTCCAGAGTCTCTTTCATTGCAAATCATTCTTTCTGCTGTGGGAGAGGGTCTGGCACGGTGATCTGAGCAGGGCAGACAGATCCTGTGGATGAGGACAAAGAGCAACGCTTAGCACCAAAGGGTGTGGGAAGGAGAGGGGACACAGTGACTTGGCAGGTCACTCTGGTGGCACCCTGCTCTGCCTGATAAGGGTGGGTTTTACAGCGGGGATGCTGCTGTGGACACACCTCTGTGCACAATGCAGAAGCACTGGGGTTTGGGAAAGGAATGATAAGGAACACAATGAATAACTAACAAAGCTCATTTGATGGATGCAGTCATTTGCATTACAGTGCCAAATAGCTTTGCTCCTGGTGGCTGAGTGTCATACCCAGCTACAAATATTAACATTGTTTCAATGACATCAAAGGGTGGCAGTATGTGGGGGAAAGGTTGTAAGGAAATTTGAAATTTTGCAGAAGAAAATAAAACCTAAAGAATAGTGAACTGCCCATCCCTTGCTTTTATTTTCTTTAGGGAAGCTAATGGCAAGATTGCTGAAATAGGCTTCTTTGAGTTTTAGAGTGTGTATACAAGTAAAGGAAAAATACAAGACAGAGCTGACCTCGTGGTATAGATCATGGCTTCCTATTTACATTTTGTGACTTCTTTCAAGTGCCAAAAGGAGGGCATGGTAATTTATGGCTTCTCTGCATAGGTAATGCCTGTAGGTGCAGCATCTACTCATCAACAGACCAGTCTTTGTAACATTTTTGAAGATGCAGTATAAAAAGTTAGCCCAAATCAGGGATTTTCTTGTGTCTGCTTTTTGTCTTGTTTTCACTTTCCCTCACACTCAATGTCTTCTAGTGAAATAAAAATGAATACACATTGTGCTATGTTTTGTTCTTCAGGCTTCATTCCCTAGGGAAAACAAAAAAACAAAAAAAAAACAAAACAAAAACATTACTTCTAATGTCTGAGAGAGATCATACAGGTAAAGCATATTTCATTCTTTTATGTACCACAAGCAAAGAATATAAAAATCCATGACCCACAGACAAATACAGACTTCACCTTCCACTGAAGTTATGATCTACCACCAGATCCCTGACCTGTAGATCATCTATAGATCATACGTTTGCAATGGAAAAAACCACAGAACATACAAGACTTGTAGCATATTCCTGAATGCTAGATCCATTTACAATGTATGGCCTTGCTCTTCAGACACAGAAGACAACAACACCCTGAATTAATAAAAAACCTTTGCCTTCTCTAGTGTCCTTTTCCCTTCCTGGTGTTTATTTCCCTGGTCGTTTTCCTTGGACATTAAGTTTCCTGAACTCATGCGTATGGCACTTTTTATGTGTCTGTGGTTCATATATGTTTATATGCTCTGTATTTCCCCTAGCTGATAATAGCTGATGGCATTACAAAAAATTATGTGCTAAGTGTCAGAAGGGTGGAAGGGTGGTAAATATTAGTAGAGCACGTGGGTAACTGCTATAAGAGGTCCTTAATTTCTCACCCTGTTGAGGGGTTCTTTGTTGCTGGAATATTTCTGAAAAATTACAAATGGAAGTTGAGAGACAAGACAACAAGCTATGAAGCATTAGGAGCCTTAGACCTAAGAATTTTGGGGGTTTCATCGTTCCTAGGAAAGCTGATGATTGCAGACAATTCTCAACAGCATGTAAAATATGTTTGCACAGTGTGATGAAATGGCCAAAATTTGCATTAGCAAGCACCTCATCAAATTGTGGGCAACCTACAGCAATGACCAATCCTTCACAGATTTCAGGATCAATACAATAATTTTATGATTCCAGTTTTACTACTGTATGATTGGGTTTTGTTATTGCTGCTATAAAAGTTAATTAATTATTTTCTCCTCTTCGCTTGCAGTTGCAAAATAAAGGTACAGAAGAGCAAGGGGGTTTACAGTTTTGTTTTTTGGTTGTTTTGGGTTGGATTTCTCCTGTCATTAAGCACATAGTTTATGGTTTGGATGTTCAGTTAATATGTGGAAAATAATATCTGAATCCATATAAAGTGAGTTTCAAAATTTGGTGGGTATTTGCTTAGCCTGCAGAAATACCTAGTGGGGCTGGTTGCTGTAGAATTTCAGTACTTAGTAAAGGAAATTGGAAGCCTCTGTAAGGAAGCAGGGTATGCTTCAAGCCAGTGTTTTGTAGTAATGTTATGTCTTCAGATTTTTGAAATTGCATCTTGCATATATTTTCAGTTCAGTGAGTCTCCCAGTCACAGATGGGAGCACAGTAAGAAAATAATAGCAAAGCAGCCAGAAAAACCCTAATTATCACAATCCTTTAAGAAACGCTTTTTCTTTGACATAGTCCAGTAAGAAGTTTGTTCATTAGTAGCACCTCTTTCCTTCCATTGCTGTAACTCTTTCAAGGCTTTTGTGGGACTCTCCTAGAGCTTAAAATGCTAAGTGCATAGAGGCAATTTTTCATTGTGGAAATTTGTTCAGCTACAACTGGTTTACAGTATTGTTGCAAACAGAACCTCATTCTTACAGTTTTCCAAGGTCCTCTGCTACTGGATAGCAACCTGTTGTCACTTCCTTCAGTTTTCATTGTTACCTTTGTGTCCTTTTGTAGTTTAGTCTACTGCCAGTGTAAAACCAAAATTGAGGCTTTCTTGTTTATTAATATATTATGAATACAGTGCACCTCCAACAGAGCTTAATCTCTCTCACTGGCTCCTAGTCATCTTTCAGAAGTATACAGAAAGTGAAAATGGGCCACTTGAAACATTTTAACCTGATTGGAAAAAATCTCCTCTCCTTATCCTTGCAGCTCCGTGGTTAAAATTGTGCAGACTGCTGAGCGGAATTCGGAAGCACAGTGTGTTGTTCAGATGACCACCCGTCACTTTGTGCCCATTGATAGACCTCAAACGAGACTGCTGCGTGACTGACAGATGCAAAGCAACACATGCTTTTGCTCTAATTTTGGCTTTCTCAAAAGAGTGAAGTACTCTTGGAGCAAGCCCATTATTGCTAAGGTTATTCAGCATGGCTCAGTGTACAGCTTCATAATTTATGGGAAGGGGAAAACAGAAGAAGGAGGAAGAATAAATGTGCACGTACCTGAGAATTATAGGGTTTAGCATATATTTTTGAAAATGCAGCAGAGTTTGATTGCAAGGTTCACTCTATTACTTACTACACAGGTTAAAGCATATAAAGGGAGATCAAATTAGAAACAATTTGCAATGAATTACATGGAAGCTCGAAATGCAAAAGGGGGTAAGGGTGCAAAGGACATAGATGCACAGATAAGGGTGCAAAAGGGTTTAGCAGCACTTAATCACTGAGTGCTTTACCCTTTACAAAGCAGGTCAGTAGGGCTAACTGCCAATTATAACAGTGCCTTAACTGTAGATTTGAGATAGTAACATTCATGCCATAATCAATTCATATACACACGGGTAAGGTGTGAAGTGCAGTGCATACTCACATCGAATTCCTTTGCGTTTCCCAGCAGGCAAGGAAGGGTTGCACCTTAAGGAGCATGGAATTGTGTGTTGGGAGAAGTATTAGCCTAGACCTCATCACTGGTGACAGTTTGAGTATCGAAAGCTGGAGGATTCATGAGCTCTGAGAGGTGTCCCACTGAGAGGGAGCTGCTGGCCCAGCCTGCTGCAGTCCCGGAGAGCTCAAAGGGCCTCGCTGGCAAGTGCTGTTTATAGGGTTGCAAGGTGATTTGGTCTGGTCATCAGTGAGTTTCCATTCTGGCCGTAACCCAAGTGGGTAACTACTGGAGTTTTTTCCCAAAGTCCAGTAAGATGGTACCATTCCACTTGGGCTACAATTCAGAGATGTGCTACTCCACTTGGACTGGGGTTCAAGTAAAGGGACAAAGACCAAGGGACCAAGAAGGGTCTTGGTTAATCATTTTGCAGTCATTGTAGTCCATCATGGTCTGCATTACTTGGGGATAGAATCCATTAAAAAGGATATATATTTAAGTAGAAATTTTCTCCCTCTTGGTGGACCTTAGCTAAGACATTCCTGTGATCACTCTGTTGCTGTAAAATTCTATTATTTTTATGTAGCAGCTGACTTAGACTTCTCTTTAAACAAATGGGTCTTTTATTTGCAAAATATTTTGTATATGGTAGTTTTGTCCCCACCTGATGGGTATCATTTATTCCTTTGCACAAGTGGGTGTGTTAATGCTGTGGTTTGAAGTGAACACAATGGTCTAATTGCTTGTCTTATTAGCCCACTGGAAATAATTGAAGACTATAGCATTGAATTGCCATTTAGCTACCATAGCCTTCTGTGTACATGGTGCATGGCATAGCAGAGTTAATTCATTTATTAACTCCTTAACAACATATATTTAATCAGTTTTCTGGTGCTTCAGAGCTTGCAATCAATAAGTGCCTTTTACTTTCTTGCCCTTAATTAGTGTATATTTGTCGAGATTGGCTAATTTGTAGGCTGCAAATGGTACATGGTAGTGAATTCTTTACATCATTAAATGAGGCAGTTGTGATTTTTTTGTGAGGATACCCTTGTAAGATAAAACAAAATGAATCTCACTGCTTGACATTAATCCAGTGGATTTTTTTTTTTTACCAGTGAGGGAATTATTAGGTCTAAAACAGGGAAGGGACAAATGTCCTGTAATAAGACAGCATCCATGGGTATCACTGTAGTTTTGTTTCTCCATGTTTATAATTAAAAACCTGCTGTATTAGTGCAGTCATCTATTCACACAGAATGCTCTGCACAGGTGTAGAGTTTCTTAGGGTTGTGCCCATGTTTGCATCAGAAACGCTGTCCACTGAGGCCTGAAAACTGGTTCCTTGTATGGATTAGGCAAGAGCATTTGATAAAACCACACATGAGCAGACGGATCTCTTACCAAGATCTAATTATACAATTTTAGTCAAATCTGAAACAGATGCCCTTCTGCTTACCTATTGTTGAAGCCATTTGGTACCGTTCTAATATTACACTGACACCGGGCAGGAGGGCCCCTTTTATTCCCTGCTGAATCACATGCCTTGGGTGCTAATGTAATAACTTCACAGTCCCAGAAACCAAAGGTGTCTTTGCAGGACACACCTGTGCAAATCCCCCTACAAGGTGAGCTTGCTGCCATAGGGAAGAGGATGCATTTATTTATGTCAGTGGTATATGAGAGGGGAATTGACAAGCAGGAGCACCTTAATGGCTTCAAACTACCTGTTAATGATCATGGCTCTGGTGCCTGCCTGGCAGCCTCCATCTCCAATTAAGCATCTGCCCAAGCTGGAAGCAGGTCTCTTAATTGGAAAGAAACAGATTCAAAGCAGGTTGCATCTTCTGCCAAGACAGATTTATCAGTGAGGCCATGCCTTAATCCATCGTATCTCCTTTCCCACCCCCACCTGGCTTTTCTCTCGATGTTCCCTACTGCTGCAGGCACAGCCCTAGAACAGGACAGGTAGCATGGTTGGATGCTCAGGGTCCCCCCTAACCTTTTGCTGACCTGGGACCCAGTGATGGATGCTGTCCTAATTGCAGACCCTCGACAGCACGCATACATTCATTAAGATATATTGCCTAGTACACATTCAGGAGATCTGTTTGCAGCTATCTTTTACATAGAACTGATTGTTTAATTGCAGATTAAAGATTAATGCAAGTATAATGATTCCATGAGGACACTTCAGACAAAAGCATCCTGCATCAGGCAGCCTGCATCCATTTTTCAATTTGACCATAAATTTGGCTGGGAATTAAATAGTAAGTAGCCGTGATTGCAACACTGGTCTCTGAAGGCACTCACGGGAATGAAAATAAATGAACAGGCTCTCACACAAAGCATGTTTCATTATGGTCATTAGTGGACAGATCCTCAGCAGGGACTGAAGGTAAAATTGTCTACAAGAAATGTTGGCACATGTCTGATGAAATTGAAATAGTGAGGAAGTGAGTATGAAAACGTTCAGGTCACAGAGCCTACAGATGACAAACTTATTTTTCCTGAGCTGTGGGCATAGCTGTAGGAGGTGCTGTTGTGGGGAGACCCTGGTATGCATTTCAGCATAGCTGTGTCTTCTTTTACAGAGTTTGAACATACTGGGGCCAATGTTTGAAATGTTGTGAAAGCATAATTGTGTAAATTGTTTATGTACAAAGAGTTACTACAATTCATTACCCTGCTGATTTTGATGAATTGTTAACATTTTGCTTTCTCTTATGTTTTTCAGGTAAGGCCACTTTTTTTCCCTTAAAATGCCCAGCTGTTTGGTAAGTTGTTTATTTCTGTTCACTTCCCTTCCCTTGTGCTACATGCTGTGTACAGATTCATTTAGAACTACTTAGGTTGGAGGGGGTGGCTAGAGGCCACCAGCTGCAGCTCCTTCCCACAGCAGAGCCAGTTTTGTGCAGGTCACTCAGGGCTTTCTCCATGGATTGAATCTGCACAGCCTCCCTGTAGAGCCTGTCCCGGTGTTCCATCATCCTTGTGGCAAAGCTTTTACCTGGTGCCTAACTGGGATTTCACTTGGTTTGACTTGTGCCTGCTGAGGACAGCCTGGCTCTGTCCTCTCTGTACTGTTGGTGGCATTGGTGAAGTAACCCCTGTCTTGAGAGACTGGACTGACTTTTCAGCTCTGGATGTAGAACAAAGCACTGGAATTACAAATTATTTCAGCTCACTTTGATTAAAACAGCTTTTGGAGGACTCCCTGATGGCTTGCATAGTTTTTATAAATCTCAGCAGAAGCCACTAATTTTGAGTGACAGAACTTCATATTCCTTTTGTGTAAATAGTCTTTGCAGGATAATTTATGCTATTTTGAGACTAACTAGCAATCCTAAAGTCAAAATCATTTTTTTATCTGAAAAAACAATATATTGCAAGAAAGAATTTCCTTCTTTTCCCAAGTAAATGAAGGAATCCACATGGGGTTTACTGAAATGAAACAAAAGGAATCCATTTGGGGATTACAATGTGTGGTTGACTCAGTTTTGCAGAGTTTCGTGTAATTAAAATCAAAATCAAAGTGCTGACATCTTCAAAGATGTTCAGTATTTGAGATTTTGTTTGTTTTCCATTAGCTGAAGAGTCAGAAGCATTTGTTTGAAAATAAGGTCCAGTTTTCTCCAGTGTTTAGAAGGTTTTTCACCTTTTTTTGCATCCTTGAAGTTGCACATCATTTCCTAAATCATTAAAGGGGCACTAATTATAGTCTTAAAAAAAGAGATGTGTTTTAACATCGGTAGTAAGTTACAGAAAGAGATGATGACATAAATAGTATGCTGATATAGCAAATTCCACAGACTCACTGTCAATCTCTGTTCCTCCTTTTAGTTTATTTTTGCTTGCTTTGTTTGTTTATTTTGCTTTCATACTGATATACAAACTCTTCTAGGCGCAGACTGTTGGTTATGCATTCATATTAAGAGAGTGCTTCAGTTTCCTGATAAATCCTCCACTTTGTGTAGCTGTTAACATGTTAACATACATTAATAATACTACTACTAATAATAATAGTACTAATACATATATACTAATAATACTAATACTAATAATACTAATACATTAATAATACTTCCTTATGAACATGTCCCTCCCTGCATGTGTACAAGAAAGCAAATCCTTCTGGGCAGTAGTGTCCGAGTGGCAGTGCAAGCACTTTTGGGTTTTCTACATTCTCTGAGAATAGGATAAAACACAAAGTGTTTGTAGCAACCTGCTATTGTGTTACTGTCTGTAGCCTCAAGAGGAAAGCATACTTCATGCTCCTTTAACCTGTTTCAATTTTTGAAAGGGACCTCCTTAGCAAGCCCCTGCTGGCCTGCTCAGCCACATGCCTTGTTGTCAGACATCCTGCCCTTAGCAGACTGGTCTGCTCCTGCCTGCAGGATACTCCACTGTACAAATCCTCCCCTTTTAATTGCCAAAAGGGTCACTTAGCTTAAACTGCATCTATTTATCCATCCCGTACAGATGAACTTGGATAGAGAAGTGATGATCATGACTAGGGTTAGAGAAAATAAATTATTACTGCCCAGTGTTTTGTCAAAACTCTTCAAAGATCGGGTAAGGACTTCTATCAGCAAGAGAGGATGTCTGCCACATCGCTGGGAAAGGCTTCTGTGGCTTTACTTGTCCTGGTGAAAGCTTGAAGTCTTCTTTTATTTTGATATTCCCAGCAGCCTTGATGTGGTTTTTTTTCTTGGCACTGACAGTCACAATATTGACAGCTCCAGCTCTGAGTCTGCCTCTTTTGCAGAATAAGTAGTGGAAGTCACACTTGCAAAATATTTCCTTGGATTACAGTATACGTATTTATTCTGAGTTTAAAAATGCTTTAAAGTTTGGGATTAATTCTGTTACTTCTATAAGGACACAGCTCTGAAGTGTCTAGGAAGACTGTGAAATTAGGACAGTTTCTGTGCCAGGGGTGTGTAAATACTGTTGTCCTACTAGTGTTCTTCTGTAACTGTAGAAGCACCTGTAGCAATGTGGGTGGTGATAAGGATGCCATCTCTGTAATGGGATCCACACTGGCATTTATTTGTAGACTCGGGGGTATGTAGAATAAAAAGAAAGGTATCTTCCATTGAAGAGGCTGCTATGTGAGTTGAAAGAATGTACAGCTTGCTGAGCCTGAGTTATGCTCTGGAGCATAAACAGCAAAATAAACAGTAAAATAAACAGTAAAATACAATTGGTAATACTTTGTTGAGTTTCTAAGCAACCAACATCATGATTTAGTGAAATAAGAGATTTGTGACTTCTGGTAGATTTGATTAATGCTGGCTTCAGAGAACACAATCTGATGTGACTTTGGAGAAAATAAGAATGACCAGTCCTTGTGAATTCATGTCAAATTTTTTATTTTGAGTATTTGCCAACTCCGGTCAGCAAGTTTAGAGACTTATTTTTATAATTGGAAATTAGAAAACCAGCTACTTCATTGGAGTATTAGCCTGTTTCTTTTATATTCAACACATTTCTTATTTTGTAGACAATGGCTCTGGTAAAATTTTAGGGACCACCCAGGCCTACTCCAAATTTGGTGGCTTATTCTGTGAGTAAAATTCAGCTTACCCTTTAGTAGAGCAAAGTAAGGCAGCAGGCAGAGAAAACTGATACATCAAGTAGTAGTGCCCTATGGCATGAGCAATAGGGCCTAGATCCAGCAAACTATTTAGGATCTTGAGTATTTTTTTAAACTTCACTTTTTTTTTTTCTTTTTTTTTTTAAGGCATTGGAAGGCTTCGAACCAGACTCTCAGTGTTTTCCTTCTGAGGAAGGAAAAAGGGGTCTGTTTGCTAATTAAGCTACAATGAAGTGCAGAAATTCCTTGTGAAATTAGAAGTCAGCATACTAATGCTGAAATATAGGTCAGCAAAGCTAATTTCTCAGGTACTCTGACTTACCTTACCTGACCTAATTTATTTCTTTTTAATATTCAGTTCCCTTTGCTGAATTAAGCACTGTAATTTGTATCGCTCGGTAATTTAACTGCATTTTTCAAGGATTCTGTATTTGTTAAAATTACTGGAAGAAAATATTTTAAAAGGAACAAAAAAGCAATTTGTTACCCTATTTGCCAATTATTTATGATTAATTTTTTCAGAGGCATAGGTATTGTAGGGTAAACTTATTAGAAGTTTCTATTTTGTCAGCTGAGATAATAAAGCCTGAGGAAGTGCTCGTTTTACTTCAGAAGACCACCAGCTTTTTAAATATTGACTTTGGTCTTTTAGAGGGTAGCCTTACTATAAATAGGTTAGTGCCATGCTTCTGGTAGTGAATTCAGAAAGAGGAGGAGAGAAAGAAGATTATTCACCTTAGGCATGTTTTATTTATCTACATGATTTATTATAAGGTTTTAATGATTCAGAGTTGTTAGTAATCTGTTTGTAATTGATCAATAATTCAAGTAGCATAGGCACAGGCTCTTCCAGTAAATGTCCATGCCTTTAAAGCAGTCACCCTGTATAGATGTGCAAATACAATTCTGATAAGGAATGTTTGCATGGAAGTGCTGGTACTTCATGTACAGTGGTGCTGCACTTGGCGATAACTCTGGTGATTCATGTACAGGGCGAGTTGTTAGTGCTGTGAGCAAGCAGAGGAAGGCATCTGTCTTGTTTCATAGAGAATGCAAGACTCACTGAACTACTTTCAGAAATATCAGTCTCTCTTCCATCCTGTTATTTCTTCAAGAAGCTGGTTTGACTATCCAGGGTGAGCTTTCCCTAACTGGTAGGGTATTTCTTTTGTGCTGAACCAAGAGCGAGATTTTATAGAGAGACCCATCAATCATAGTCCAGCATCACTTCAAGATAATTTACTTAGAATGGATTATTAACGAAAGATTAAGGATGTGTTAAAATAGTTTATTTGATATTAATAGCACACCTGAAATATGTGTGCTCGTTCCAAGGTGCTCCCATAGTCCATTTATATGAGACAAATGAACTCTCTGTAGTGCATCCATTACGATCGAACACGTGGAGATACAGAGGTCATGGAGGCAAGAGATGGTGTGTTAGCTTGGGAGAAGGGGATGGAGTTAGGACAAAAAGGTGCACAAAACGAAATATGAAAAAGGTGTGCAGCAGAAACATCTGCAGTTATTCTGGTTCTTGCAACCAGTGGGTGGAAGAGAAAATCTTCATTATGAGAACACTGAGGAGAAAAAAATGTAATTTTTCAGCATGAAAAAAAAATCAGCAGTCCTGCTCTAGGTCGATTGTGCTGAGTGGGAGGGATTAAGGGCAGTGTTGCCCAACAAGGTACTTGCTTTGCTGTTGATCCCAAACAGGATCTCAGCAGCAGCCTTCACAGTCTGCAGGAACCAAAGGAAATACTCCCTTTTCCATTGGTGGCATCAAGAACTAATTGATGAGTGTGTAGCTATTGAATGGTAAGTGTACCTAGATTAGCTGTCCTAGTGCACCCTGCCAGAGTATCAATGTGTAAACATTCAAATGGGATGATTTTTACTATCTAGAAACTCTTTTCTGTGATTTTTCTCCCAGATACATTTCTCTTCTACTGCTCTAAATCAACTCTCAGGGCAGGAAAGAGGACATGGCTCCAGTCTGGAATCAGTGCTGCTCAGGAGCTGCTGAGACTGAATTCCCTCCTCATAGACAAGTTTCCTGTGACCTCTGAGTCCACTTAATTCCCATGTGGTGTGTGATCTGAGAGAGATACACAGGAAGTGGTTACTAGCTCTGGGAATGCCTTTGTGAAACTTCTGGCAGTTTTTAATTTATCATGTGCTGTGTGTAATCAAAACAGAAATTGCTCAGATGCTGGAAGATTGGTAGATACCAATTTAATTTGTGACAGGAAATACTTCTAGCTCTGATCTGGTGTTTGCAATGTGTGAGGAAGAGAAATCTGTTCTTGTGGGGTCTTGTATTCATTCTGTTTTCAAGAGCTGGAACAATCTGTCTCTGTGCTTATTTAATTAATGTGATGTCAACAGCAATAATGTGTTAAATAATATAGAGTGAGTTGTAAACAAAGCAGGATTTGAATCTTCTAAATCAACCAAAAGTAATTGGCCAATCTCAGGGGATATTGTAGCGCTGAACCTTCTTCTAGAGCTTTGTTTCCTTTTTTATGAAGAGTGAATTGGTTTCTGTTTTGAACCATCCTGGAATAATACCGGTTTTGTTGTCTCACTTTGAAAAATAGCTCACGCTCATTCTCAAAAAAGAAAAGGGGAAAGAAAAGAAAAAGCAAAAACCTTTGTGACTGAGGCATAGAGCCATATCCTGAGTTCAGTATCTGTCTGAAGCGAGACTGGAAGTGGTCCTGTGTGAACAGTGACAGTATTCGTATTAAATACTGAACATTAAAACACTGAAAGGTGATCTTAATTAGCAAGCATCTGCATTTAGTTAGCAAAATGGATGTGGAAGTAAGACTAAATGAACAAAAAATTCTGGTGGAATGTTAGTTAAGCTATTTTTATTTAATTATACACTTGCTGGATTTTTTATATATTTTCCTCTCCATGGAGGCTGATGCCCATTTGCTCACTAGAGAAATAGTAACTTTATAGTAACTGAGGTCATCAGCCAGGCTGTCAAGAAGTGAGTGATGCTTGAATAAGATTCATCTTCCTTATTTCAACCATGTGTCTGGACTTGTGAGAAACAGGGTAAGAAACAGGCACCATGAGAGAGCAGCTAAGCTCTTCCTTAGCAGAGCTTAAATAGATCAGATGCATTGGCTTGAAGCTGCTCTCTTCCCCACAGACTTCAAAGGAAGCCTGCAGCCACTTAGACATACAGCTTCAGATATCTAAGAGGCAGTTGAGGTGGATGCTATCTTGTGGTTTTATAGTAGTATAAGTCTGTAGTGGAGTAAACCTGTCAGCCCTTCAGGCAGGAGGGACCCAGTGGCCTGAGAGAACCTTCTTTGCCCCCATGCCTTTCTTATGCTTATTTATTTGACCTAAACCCTGCTATTGCCTTAATAATGAGCACTGAGACCTGTACTCATGTCGAATTTTTCCTCTGCTTTGTGCCTGCATGGGCACATTTAGCCTCTGTTTATGCTGCCATGTTTCTGTTTTACTGCTCTGAAGCAACTGCAGACAAAAAATAAAGGAGAATGGGGAAGTTTCTCTTTAATTTTACATTAATCTGGAGGTTCATCCATTCTGACTGTCATTGGAGAAGAAAATTCATACCTTCTAGAACTCCTGAAACCTTCAGAGAAAGAAAGAAAGAAGGCACACTTTGTTTTGATTTTTTCCTTTTCTTGTGAAAGGATAGTCAGTCTGTAAGATTAGTCTGAAAGGTACAAAGGAAATATGAAAGCCATCTGTGAGCTGGGCCTTTTTGTGCTTTTCTCTTTAAATTTCTACTGTATGACAGGCTTGCAAAAGAGTGTAGAAACCCTAGCATCTCACTGTCTTAGGTAACAGTGGAGACAACAAAAAGACTTTTTTTCCTTTAGAGAATTTAGGTGCAATACACAGAGCAGATGTATGACATGCTGTTCCTTTGTGAAAGTACTAAGAATATTAAAATAGTCCCATTATCAGTGCTTAGCCCCAAGCTTCCTTTAATGATCCTACCACATCTTGTAAGAACTAGAACTAAATTGAGTATGTGACTTCAGAAGGAAGGTACACAGTGACAATTAATGGTTCTTGTCAAAGTCCTGCACAATCAGTATCCATGAATTATGACATCTAACTACAAGCCCTTTTAATCTTGACTAAAGGTTTTCGTGTTCCTTATTAAAGTATCAATCTGTGGCTCTGATGTGTTCCCTCAAAAGGAAAAATAAACAACTAATCAAGTAGACAGTGTTCTTTGTGGTTTAATTCAAAGGCTGTTGATGTACATATATTGCATTTATATGCTAATATCAGTTCATCAGACATTTAGGCATGTATTCTTTTCATCTATATTTTGTGTTCTCATTATTATGTCAGTCTGCTGTTGAACTTTCCCCCATTCTCCATTCAGGGAAAGTGCTAATACAGTCAGCTAAGCAGATGAAAGAGTTACAGAGATAGGAGTTGGATCCTGCTGTTCTTGTTTTACTCACCAATAAAAGTCGTGCAACTTAAAAAAAAAATTAAATAACTCTTAACAAAGATGTGAACACCAAAAAAAGACCTTGTAAGTGGTCCATAGCAAGAATGAACAAGCTTTGCTTTTCTCTACAGTTTTTTCTCTACAGGGTTTCTTTTTTAATGTACTGTATCTGATCCTGGTGCCTTACCTAATTTAGAGAATAACTGCAGATGTGCTTTAAAGTTGTGAGACTTAAAAGCTGAAACACATTTATTCCTGGATTTCATTTGAAGAAGAAAACCTAAAAGTTTGCTTCCATTGCTCTCCACTACCCTGCCTATGTACCAGCCAGGACATAGGCACCAGGGCTGGCGGTAGCAGGAGCTGGAAGTCAATCTTGTGGAAACATGTGCTATGCCCTGCATTTTAAGTATTACTCTGTCTTGATCAAATCCGTCATGGCAGGTTTGGGATACATGGCCTGGTTTTCCAAGTCTGACTTATTGTAAAACTGATGCAGCAAATCCTTTGTCTTTTCTCTTTGGCTAAAAATTGGGCTCACTGTGGCCCTGAGGGACAGATAAAATGGACTTGAAACCTTTTCCCTGGTGCAAGGCTACCATGAAGTTGTAGCAGATGCTTTGGTTGTTTTCATCTCTTTCCTTTCTGTTTCTCTTCACGCGAATCCTTCTGCAGCAGCATGATGGTACTTCTGGCCTTGACTCACACTACTGGATCTAATGGTGATTAATTCTGGATGATTTCAAGGCCTGGGTCTGCAGTTCATCATTTTTAAAGCTTTTTTTTAAGAATGAAAAAAGGCTGATTATGCCCAGTAATTTCAATAGCGATCTACTGTCTTTGGCAGAGGACATCTCCTAAGTATGGGACTTAAGTATGGGACTAAGTATGGGGCAATAAGAGCTTCTATGAGCAAGACTTCTGCATAATATCTGGTGCTAAAAAGCTGATGCTTCCTGAGCAGGAAATATGTAAAGAGTTTGATTTTCAGACATATCCTAAAAAGCTTTCAATTCCATATAAGTTCTGGAAACTCAGTTCAATTCTAAATCCAAAGAACGTTTGTGTTTGCTTCTCCAGTTTATCTGAGTGGGTACATTCCTAAACTAAGACAGGAAATTTCTCAAACTCAGGCATGCACATGTGATTTACAGTCTTTATCATATATCTGTGAAAAAATGCATTGATACACCAGAATTGAAAAGATGAATAATTTCTCAAAAAGTAAAATATGGAAACTCTTCTGCATAGACAAGTGAAGATAAAAGCAGTCCACCCTTCAATTCCTGATCTAATTTTAGCATCCTAATTAGAGTATTAATTAATTAATATGAAGATTAATTATCTCTGTATACTTTGTTCAAGTTTTGCAGTTTTCTCTATTCTTAATTGGTGATATGGTTTGACATTACCTTGTGCCAATGTAGTCAATATTATTTTAGAACTCATTAAATCCAGCTTTAATTGATATTGTCCTGTAATAGCAGCAGATTATTTTTTTTATTTCGTTTACACAGAAACTTCATTTTTAGAGTCTTAGGGAAACAGTATCTAATTTTTGTTCCATTTTAATAATGGATCCTATCTCCGTCAATTATTAACTATGATATCTATGATAACTATCAATTAATACTGTGATAACTTGTTCTGCAAATACAACAAAATCTGTTGTATAACTAGACCTGGAAAACGGGAAGCTCTGCATAGGAGACGGACAAATGTCAGTCATACCCCAATTCATGAACTAGACAGAGATATTTGAGCATATCATATTATTATCTCATCCTCTACATCTGGCTGAGGTAGCTCTTCACTGTTCCAAGCTGCTGATTCCTTGTTCTTCTCTCTGGGCTCCTCCTTCTTCCTTACATCACCTCTTGCTCTACGTGGGCTAACTACACTTTTGTTAGCCTTTGTATAATTACTACAGCTGTGTTTCAATCAGAGCAATTGCTCCAGTCCTCATTTCATTTAAAGTTGCTGTGCCTGTTTTGGATGAGGAGAAAGGCTTTCCTGGCTAAATTCCATGTATATTCCCTTTCTCTCTTGGGCTGAAATTCAGTGATGCAGTAAATGTTGCTCCAAGGCTCATAAATACAAGAGAGCAAATTCTGTGACTGCATCTCACATACCATTGACTGTTAAAATTCATCTTTCAGTTTTGTGGAAAAAAATGTTGATTGGCTAATTTCCTAACAGCAGGCTTATGCTTAATACCAAATCAGATATCATCTGTCTGCACCATGCTAAATTTATGCTGGTTCAACTTTTGTCTATTCTCCCACAATGTCATGTAATTGGCACTGTACCATAAACTTGCTATCGTGCATGCTGGCAATATGTCAGAAATGTGATTATAATGCAGTGTGATACAACTGTACATATATTTAGGATCAGCAAATTGTGGAAGTGCTGCATGACCTTTCCTTGTACAAGATGCATTATCACGTTCTATGTATTTTGCTCTGATGTCTTTAGATAATAGTAGCAATAACACCATGACTAGCACTGTGTTGTGTGTCACTGAAACAGAAAAATGCTCTATTATTAGATCATTTATTGAAAACAATAGAGATGAGATCAAGTACAACTTACTTTGTAACAGTCGAAATTAGACACTCCATATTCTGACCTACTGTGTAAACACGTTTTGTTTTGATTTTTTTTTTCTAATGTTCAGTTGCTCTGGTATCTTCTTAAAGCAGATCCTGAAGGTATGTATCAGCAAAAGGACCTATAAAGCAGCATTTTGATTAGTTTTGGTCATCAATCAGATTACCATTTGTACTGTCTTGATGCACTTGTGTTTTTACTAAGACTTAGGTACAAAATTTACTCAGAGCAGAATAGATGAATGGTTTCTGCTGCAATAATGCCTGTGAAAGCAAGAGCAATCCAATCTTTTTAATGGTTCCATTTATTAAGCACTCCTCTTTCCAGTCTCCTTCCCATGAAATATGCAGAGGGAAACAATTGTGTAAAGGAACAGAAGGCAATGCTCAAGGACATACATAGTAAGTGTTTCAGATATGAAGATTTCTATCATTTCAGGATGTGCCACATGAAATGTTATTGGCACCATGTGTAGGTGAACATACCGTCTCATCTGTCTTTATTGCTATTCTTAAATGCGCAGTTGTTGATCAGTACAGCTAATTTTGACTACTTTAAAATATCATCCTTATCTTCTGATCAGTTCTAAGGTATTACAACTTGGCATAAGTGTCTTGCTCTGGAGGATTCACTGGTAGAAATGAAGGGTTTTATACCTCAAATTCTGTGGTTATGATTGATTCTTCTTCAACATCATTCTTTTCTACAAAGACATTTCTGGCCTTTACTGTTTATAGAACAAGCTGCCAGAGTAAGGCTAACATATCCTTGGGGTGACATCTAAAAAGAGGGCTGGATGGAAAATACTAGGAAAGCCTGTCATCAAGGTGGAGCCGAAATACGACTTGTTGTCTTGTGCTTTTCTCTGCGCATTCTTGGTGTGGAGAACAGACGTATATATTTATGTCTTTATTCCAAAAATATCCGCTATCATATAATTGGACAATGTCTGGAAAATAGTGATGATATGCTGGGCAATGGAAAGTGTCCCAAACAAAATGCAGCTAGCAATAGTGAGATCCAACAGAATGAAGAAACGTGTCTGGGTAGTGAGACTGGCTTGCTATTAGGAAATTATGGTTGCATGGTAAATATGCAGAGTAAGCTCCTTTGTAATTAGTTTGAAGAATCCTGTTCCAGAGATGGTTTTGCATGGACAAGAACAAAACTAATGAACTACCTGATAATGACTAGGATTATTTGCTATGGAAAAAGGCCTAACTTTAAGTCTTGGAAGGCAATAAGAGCATTTCTACTTGTGTGTTTCTACTTGTGCATTTCTAAATGTGTTTCACACTTTTACTGAAAAGTCATTTAAATGCTATATCTTTGCAATAGGTACTTTAGACAAAGTAAATCTGGGATGTAAAGATTACTTAAGAGATGTGTTTCAACTATTTGACTGCAGCACCAAAGTTTTTTGATGTTCTGCTAGAAGAGCAGGCCATTAAAGTGAGGTCCTTGGGAAAGGTTTTCAAGAAGCTTTCTGCTGCCAACTCAGCAACCTTAAATTTGTGCAACATGCTGATAGAGACTGCACTTGCATGACTATCAGGAAGAGCAGGTTTTGATTCTTAGATATGAAAGGGAGAGAATATACTTGTAATACACACTGAAAGTAGAAAAGAAAACAGAAAAGAGAACTGCAGTATTAGGTTTTACTACAGGAAAAGCACTTACAGCTAGTCTCTCTATAACATCTCTCCCAAAATCTATGCAGATCAGCTGTACTGGCATGTGTTTATAGTAAAGCAAGGATCTATAAATTTACTGCAATTCAGTCCTAATGACCAGAGGTTGCAGTGCCTGCATATACACATAATATATATTATAAATGAAACATTCATTTTCATTTCAACACTTAATTCCCAATAAGCCAGTATTCATCAATACATGTTTGCTAGCAGATCAATACCTAATCTGTTTGCCAATTTAATTGTATCAGGAGGGTGCATCAGACCAATAATTTTCTAGTCAGTCTCTTGTGTTAACTGAAAAAAATGGTAAGAAAGTATTTTGACAACTACAAATGAATGAAATATTTCAATGCAGGAAAAATGCTTGGCATTCTGACCCATCTAAGAAAGCAGAGAGTCAAAGCTGTAATTTATTTTAGAACATTAGGTATTTTAGGAGCAGAAGATGCATCATGTTATATTAATGTCGCTATTTTAGTTAAATTTGCATCTACCCAGTATAAAGGAGTGGATATAATTCAGTGCAGGAGCACATGAAAAACATGTTACAGCAGCACAACTGGGAATTTGTGTCATATAAATGAAAGGAAGTCTCTAGTAGAAAAGATGCTGTAGCAGCTCTTGGCTGTCACTGTGTAAGTAGATGGATGAGTGTTTTTGTGACTTGCAAAGCTGGAAAGTTCATATTGTATTAATGGGGCTGTTTTCATCTGATTGCATGGATCAAATCCAGCATTTGGCCAGGCTGGCTAGAGCTGGAAATCTGCCAGCTATTATACTGTGCTATGTAGAAACAAAGTCCAAAAGGCTGTTTTTCAGGTTCTCTGTGCAACTGACATTTTTAAAGGATGGTCTGTAAAATTCTGTGTGTGCCTGGGAGGGTACATGGGAATGCGTTGCCAAAAGTAGCTGGCCTCATGTGAGGCCTCACTCTGAACAGCATTTGCCACTGCCATTGCTGGAAGAGAGCTACCTACATTGGTGGTTGGTCTGAGCCAGTGGGACATTTCTTGCATTCTCTCCATGGTTCGCTGGAAAAGTCAGCCTCATTCAAAATTACTGTCACTTTAGATTATTTTCCCTCTTCTGGAGGAATCTAAGGCACTTTGGGTCATCTTTTTGAGAAATTGCTGTTATGGCATATTTAAAGCTGATTTCAAAATAGTCTGCCATATTTAAAGGGAAAGCAACCTGTTCTCTGAAGGTTGGGATTGCAATGATCTCTTTTCTGCATGGATCTTCTGTACATATGAAATTTTGCAAATTATGTATTCTGTTTCACAGAATTGCTGTATTTATTACCAGAGAAAAATAGATTTTTATTACAGCCCAAGGCTGCTTTGAATAAATATAAAATTATTAGCTATGCTAAGCCCATCCCAAAGCTCCCAATATTTTCAGCTGGATGGTTTTCCTAGAACTTTTAATTAAAATTGTTCTAAAAAGCCACAAGTTAGTTGCATGTGTACTTAAACTGAAGTTAGCTCTTCAGTTTTGCTGGTTGCTGTATGCCATCTAATTAATCTGTAGTGATTAAATGTACATAAAATCATCTGAAATACAAGGCAATTTGTGCAGATATGGAACAGTGAAGAGCTTTTACTAGTCCTTGACATAATTGTTTTATCTTTGGAAAATAATTTCGAAAGGCTGCAGATGATAATTGTTTTGATGAAGCAAATGTGGAAAACAGCATAGCAACCACACATGGTAAAAAAAGCAGCAGCAGAGACTTCCAGAGATGGAGGTGTTTGCTTTTCAGTGTGCAGCTTGTCTTTGTTTCTAGAGGTACAGGCGCTTGTTGGCTGTCCTCAAAAGCCTGGGAATCCCTGTGCTGTCTGGCAGTTTGTATCCCACTCCTGTTTTGTTGAACTGACTGTTGTGTGGCTAGGAGGTGGCTTGGGGCTATGTTTTCTTTCATGATTCATGAAAAAAGTTAGGGCTGAGTTTTCCGATGGGACTGAGAAAGCAAAGAGCTCCTACAAAAATCCAAAGGGTTTGTTTTTCTGTCTGCCATCAGTATTCTTGAAATTGCTCTTTCTCATTCCTGCTGAATTCTCGGCAAAAATCTTTGAGGGATTGATTTGTAGATAGTGAAACAATCCTTGGAGGGGACAGTTTGTCTTTTGAAGTACAAATGCCTGTGATTTTTGGTTCCCTGCATTTGCTCGGTCATGCATGGGGGTCACAGACCCTTTATGTCGCAGCAGTGATAAGTTAAACAAATGAAGACCAGTGTTGGGTCAGGGCTGCATTGTCACTGGCTGGAGCACCTGTCATTCCAGAGACAGGAAAGGCAGCCCCACAGGCCATGGTGGTGAGCTAGGAGGGAATTGGAGCACGCACCTCCAAGTGCACTTTGCTCAGAGAGGCGTCTCTCGCTTTGCTCATCTCATGTCACTCACCAGCCATCTGTCCTTTTCCTCTGGTGGCAGCAGAGCTACCCAGAGCACACTACCGTATGGCCCTGGGGTTAGAGCAAGGTCCCTCAAAGGCTTGATCCCCCCGGGGTCTGGAGAGCCTCATCAGGTTGTCTGTTTCCTGGTTGCCATTCCAGCCATTGTGTCGGACTGTGAGCCTCAAGTGGGTGTGCTCGCTTTTCACAAGGTGTGTAAGCCACAGTTAACAGTCTTTTGCTTTGGTGTTCATGGTTTATTTTAATGCTCAGTTGTTGTTTTTTGTCTTTTTTTCCTGTGGTTTCCCACTAATGAGATGGGGCAAAGTTGCGAGTGATTTTTTAATACTGAAAATACCTATTACCAAAAAGGTCAGAGAGACGTTGTGGAGGAGGTAGGCAAAGTCAGCATGGAAGGAAATTTTATTTTGTAGCTGCAGGTAGAGAAAAACACCGTAAAGATAATCTCCATGTTGTCTGACTAAAGTTAAGTTTACACTTCTGGGATATAAGCTTCTTTTCTGCCTCATTCCCTCTTTTTCCTTCTCTAGAGCTTCAAGATTCCTCCAGTTCCTCTCTGTGGCATCAAGAAGTAGCTACAGGGTTAGGAATATAAGATCTGTCTTAGAGAAGAGCTGTGCATCATAACAAAATGATACATTCTGATTCCTGAAGTAGTGCCTCACCTCCCGCTAGGCTCCATATCTTTTTGTTCTTTTTACCAACTGTTAGTTCTTTTTGCAAAAGTGAAAGAGTATCTTCGTTTGGAGTAATATTAGTATTCAGAAGGCTTGTCCTAAATATGCCACAGGAGAAGCAGCAAGTTGCTTTTCAAGGTCCTAGCTGGATGCTGGATCATCCCTATCATATCTGCACAGTTATTTTGTCATAGCACCGTCTGTGTCCTAACCTCACTATTTTAAAGTATATGAGCCTCTAGCTCTTAATGGTACATTAGCTTAATTTGTACTTGACAAAAACAGTGCTCCAGTTTTGCACATTTTGGTCTGTAAATATCATTCCACTTCAGGCAACAATATTCTGGCCTCCTATTAAATAGCCTTCTAGCTTTTTTCACAAAACATATTTTTTTTAAACTTAAGATTAATTTTGCATTCATAAGCCTTGTTTTAGATGTGCATTCCAGGGGACTAATCAGTGTATACAACTACATATATTCTAGGTTTTTCTATTTATGCTGAGGACTTCTCCACTTTATTATTTTGACACAGAAGGGAATTTCTGAATGTGTCAAACATCCTGTGAGTGGTGGTTTAAAAGCCTCTCTCATGCCATGTGACAAAGAACAGACTTCAGGCACAAACAGGCATATGCTACATCTCACAAGTTAAAAGCAAACCAGTGTAGCAGTGTCCTGACCCAGCTGTACACAGACACCAGTTTTGTGGTTAACTGTGCCTGCATCCACTGTGTTACTGAAGCTGAGAGTCAGAAACCTGAGGGCAGATCTGGTTTTGGTGCCAGCCTGCTGCCAAGGAATGTGCCAGGCACAGTGCTCGCAGTGGGAGCTGTTCTTTGCAGTCATATTTTCCAGGAGCTCTACCTGCAAGCCATTTACAGCTTTATCTGCCAGCTAAAGTGCAGACCCTAAATGGAGTCCTTCAGCGGTCAAATAGATTGGAAATCCAGATATTCTGGCACAAGGACTGTCCTGTTTCTCCTAACACTCCTGTGATTCCCCTCTTGGTACCAGCCTTAAACACTGGAGATACATGAATGAGGGTCAGATATCAGTCATGACTTTTGCCTGGTTTTGCTTTTTGCTGTTGCTGCAGCTGTTAAGCTGTTATCAAATTTAAACATCTGTCCTTATTACAATTTTCTTTGTGAATGTGCTCTTTTTTGAGGTTCAGAAGTGCTTTGCAAACATGAACTCTGTCATACTGCATTTCTGAGGTGTGGTGCAACGAGTGTGCATCGTGTTTGGGGATGGTTGTCTGCAAATATGGAAAAAGAATTATGTTCTATATTAAAAAAATATAAAAAGTTTATTACTGTAGTCAGAGTAGAAGTCAACTATCTTCAGCATAACAGCAGGCAGGCAGAAAGTTAAAATACAGTGAAGTATTAAAATACAGTTAAGTAAGGTTAAGTTGCTTTCCAACAGGGCTATGCCAGTGATAAATGCAGAACTCAGACATTTCCAGTTCTGCCCCATCCAATTCACAGCTCTGCTTCCACCTTTTTTTTTAATACAACTTTTTAATGGAAAAGCATTTATTGTCTGAGTGCAAGACCCTGCACAATACATATCTCCACCACAGCTCTTCCAAGCTTCAGTATTTGGTACCTTACACCTTTACAATCTCTTTCAAACCCAGTTCATTATGATCTTTTGTGTAAGTCTTACTAAATTCGCAGATAATTGACAAGACAGGCTCTAAGGGGTTAGAGTGAACTATGTTAGTAAAGCTGCTTCAGGAAGTTCTAGTGCAGAGAAGACTAATATATTATGGGAGAAAAAAAATGATTGCCCATGCACAGCAGCAGCTATAATAAATGAAATACCTCAATTGATTTCTATTTTATTTTTTCACAAAATACCCAAAGGCAATAATCCACTTTCTGGATTAACAGCCTGTAAAATATCACTCTAAAAAATAAAGCCATCTTTGAGCTAACTTACACCAACACAGAAGGAATCAAAAGGCAGCAGAGTCTCCGCTGTGTTATACTTGCATAGCTTGAAACCATGCTGAGTGAAAGATTTTTTTTTGTTTTTGTAAGACATGAGAAGAATAATTTCTGTCCAAGACTATAAATCAGACCTCATCCTGGGAAATATGTTTACAACACCCTGAATATTACTATCTATTAATAGAGGTGTTCTCCCTGCATTAACAAATGCCATAATAGTGAATCTTTATAATTTTCAGCATTTTGAATTGTTCTCTCCCTGCCTTTCACTGATTTTATTTTCATATCTGATTTTTTTTTGCCTTTTAGAGACCTCCAAACCAAGGTTATGCCATTTAGTAAATTGAAAGCACATTCCCACAAATGTGAGGTATTTAGTACTAAAGAGCCATTCCTGTCCTCCTCTTCAACCTGAAGACCTGGCCGGCCCTACTGCATATTGCCTGTGCCTTGTGTCCAGGAAAGCAGTCATTTTATCACAGTCTGACCATTTTGAAGATTTTCTACCTTTTGGGGAGGTACAATATGTGTCAAGCAGAAAGGTTTAAAACCTCTCAGAAAGATTTGTACAGGTACATGTTTTGAGTGGGTGGGAAAAGCACCCGAAGAGTGAAGGGGTAGGAGAGAGGATTTGAGAGAAACATGGGTAATGTGGAAGGAGAAGGCAATTGTCCATAGGGTAAATAACCCTAACATTTTAATAAAGATGATTTTCAAGGCAGGATCTTTCAGTGATTCAATTTTTAGGGTAACCTCCAGAAGTAGTTATACTGGCAAAACTATGAGGCAAGCGATTCTCAAGCGTTGAGAGAAGCAGTAGTGAGGACAAACAGGAAGATTTGTTAATCTAGTCTAGTGTGGAGGAGTTCATGGAATAAAATTAAGTGGTATACCTGTGCTTAGGATCATTATGGGATTTGCCAGTCTTTAGGTTCAGAATACACAGTGAAGATGTTAAAGTACAATTTGAAGAAAAGGATGATTGCGCTTAGGGAAGGCAAAAGGTAAGTGCAGCATAATGAATCACAGACTAAGCAGGGGTGGATAGTTGCAAAGCCAGGCTAACCTGATAGTATTTTTGGTTAGCAAATGCCTAATCTTGATGAAGAGTATGTGGTAGGTCCTCTTTATCTGGACTTAAGATAAACAAAAATATCTGATCTGATACTATAAAGAAAAATACTAGCTAAATTGGAAGAGAAGCACTTAGATCTAAGTGGGGGGAAGGAGGACCTGGCATTGACTCTGTAGGTACATCTAACTACATGTAGTGCTAAAAAGGAAAGTAAAAGGCTGGGGAGAGGTTACTGCTGGAACTCCAGAAGAGTTTGTCTTTGCAGTGATCTTATTTAATACTTTTATTAGTGACATTTGCAGAAATATCAGCAAACTTCACCTGCCAATTCCTAATGACATGCTTAATGTCTTTTAAAATACCAATGGCTTCAGCAGGACTGGGAGGTTTACCTGGGAACCCTGGGGGAAAAAAGGAGGGCAGGAGGGGACAAGGCTAAATGGTGAGGCAAGAAGGTGGAGAAAAAAGAGACATGCCATAATGAGGATGAGACATGCCATGTTTTATGGAAATACAGTAATCAGAGTGCAATAATGAGAATAAAGAGGCTCGGACTATACCCATTATTTCTCCCATTTGTTCCACTACTGGCAGATTTCAAAACATAGCTGTTGGTCTTATTGGACTGGGATGGTGTAAGCATTTCAGAAGAGTAACCTCCATCTAACCACATACTTTACCCCTTAAACCCAGCCCTATTTGATAGGGGGTTACATTATATTTTATTACTTTAAATTAAAGCTTCAGAAGGCAGTGTGTAATTTCTTACCTTTCAGAATGTTCAGTAACCTGATGGAAAGACTTCCTTGCAGAGTGAAAGATGTGATTTCATGCAGTTATGCTGAGTTCCTTTTTTCCAGTTTCTAGGCAAATAGCTTATTTGTTAGGCTAGTGTGTCAATATGCAGCTGCTACTGCTCCCTATCCATTCTGTCCTCATTTTTTAAGGGAGAGGGAAAGTCTTGCATTCTGTTAGTTGACTTAACTTTTTAAGAAGTCTGACTGTCCTGGGCCTGGAATAGAAGCGTAGACCTAATGGGGAGACACGTCTGCTTAACTGCAAGGCTTTGATGGCAGCTCCAAAAGCAGTTTGGAGTTTGCTTCCAGCCTGCTGGGCACAGTGGCTCTTGGCTTGCCCCATGGGCCACATGCATCTCCTGCTGACAGGCCTTGAGGGACCACGTGCCTCCTCCTACCCAAATAATTCAGGGTGAAACGAGGACAGCGATAACTTTTGGTACCCGTGCACCTTGGCTGCTGATCACACGTGAGGATGTCAGATGGGATGGCACGGCCCTCTCTGAGATCACAGCATCACAATCTGCTCCAGGTAATCCCTCTGGCTCAGCAGAGCCGCGCGACGTACAGGATGTGATGGCTGGCCTGCAGCTTATTTCCACTGACTGAGACCTCAGGAGGGGGAAGCTGGAGATTAAGATTGCATGGCTGGGTACCTGACCTCGCAGTTTCTGGGTTTTTCTAAGGCTAGGGTTTGGAGGGGTAGGAGGGGGGGACAAAAAGTATGTTTTGAATATCTGTGAGCACCTTAACCTTAACTGTGTTTTGGTGAGACTTACGCACCAACAACTCAAGAGTATGATGATATTTTTGTTTGGTATTAATGAAGGCATTCAAGGCCAGTATGCAAATTCTTTTCCACAAAAATCTCTGAGAATCTCCATTAAGAGCAGATTTATCTACAATGTATGTAAATATTGAATTTTCACAGAATTTTCACGAATTAGAAACCTGCAGTCCCTTTTCTCAGATGTTTTCTTTGTTGTCTAAAAATAGCAATAATTAACTGCAAAGTAGCCACAGTGAGAAATCCTGAATATTAACTTGGCAGATTTATTTTTAAACTGTCTGCCTGAAAAGCAACCTTACCATTCCCATCTCTTATATGAGCAGTAATCAAAGAATTTTCTTTATTGTGGCAGACCTGAAACACAGTGGACAAAACAGTTTATGCTTGGAACAAAGAAAAGTGATGGAAGGGTTGGAGACCTGCAGTCGGGTGGTTCTCTCTCAGATGTGGAGACTGGCCAAATTTCCCCGGTGGCCTGGCCTTTCTGCCATGGTTCCACATCAGCAACCGAGCCCAACAAGTGTCAGGATGAATTCAAATAGTGGAATTGATTGCTGGGAATGGTTTATGCCTGTCTGCCTCTCCTTGGGTGGGGAAGGTTTGTTTAAATTTTGCCCTGCCATTTTGGCTTCAGACATTTCTCAATTTATTGGCAGTCTCTGCTTTGCAGATGCGTTTCTTTTCACCGATAACTTTATGCTGTGACATTTTTCTTTACTAGCTTGTAAAGCCAGTTTACCATGAAAGTTTAAAGAAACATGGCTTTCTGAAAGAATGTATCTATCAGCAGTAACAAGAAAGCTGCTCTCGAGTCCTACATGATGTGGGTTTTAAAATAGGAGCCCATTTGACTTTAAATTTAAGGGGGAAAATAAACTTTTCATCAACTGAGCCATTCTAAAACATAACCTTTTCAACAAATAAGCCAAGAAGAAGCCTTTGAATCCAAGTACATCTGAGCTGTTAGAACACACAGGACTTGGTTGAAATTTGCACTTCACTACAATTTATCAATCCAGTTGCAAGCTTAAGCTGCTCCCTGCCTGCCTCTGATTTAAAGAACAAACAAAAATTTTACAAGCTGTGATGTTGCAACATCATTTTTTGTTTCTGTGAGAATACACTGGAATAGAAAAAAAATTTTACCGTTGGAAGGGACCTACTGTGATCATCTAGTCCAACTGCCTGACCACTTCAGGGCTGACCAAAAATTTAAGCTTGTTGTTAAGGGCATTCCTCAAATGTTTCCTAAATGCAGATGGGCGTGGGGCATGCCACACCTCTTTGGGAAGCCTGTTCCTGTGTCTGACCACCACCTCAGTAAAGACTCCCATGGTGCAGCTTTGCACTATTGCAGTGTGTCCTGTGACTGCATACCAGGGAGATGAACACTGCCCTCTCCACTTTCCCTTCTCAGGAAGCTGTAGAGGACAATGAGGGTGGCACTCATCCTCCTTCTCTCCTAAACTGCTTCTCATAGGACATTTCTTCCAGCACTTTCACCACCTTTGTTGCCATCCTGCAACACATGCAAGTACCTTCACCTCCCTGTCAAATGCTGGGTCCCAGAGCTGCACACAGGTACCCCAGGTGAGGCTGCACCAGCTCTGAACACAGCAGGATAATCACGTCCCTTGACAGGCTGGTGATGCTGTGTTTGAGGCACCCCAGGATGGGGTTTGCCCCCTTGGCACAGTGCAGACTCACACTGAGCCTGCATGCCCAGATCCCCTTCAGCTGGGCTGCTCCTCAGCCTCTCCTCTCCTAGTCTATACTTGGGCACGGTGAAGATATTTTATATTTTACCACAGTTTCTTGCCTCCTGCTGAAGAAAGTTGCCAAAGTTAGTGTAAACCAGCACTTCAATGCAGGGGCATGGTAAGATGACAAATATGATGTCTTAAAATCTGTGAGGTTTAGTTAAGAAGTTCAACTGAGAAGCATTTCAATGTTGTTGATTTTGGTCAGGAATTTTGTTTTTACAAACACTATGCTGCTTTTATGACTTACTAAAAGCATTCCTAGATAGTCTACTGTTAATAATTCTATTGTAAGCACATACAGAATTTACATCTCCCTTTGTAAAATAATCCTCTGTATATAATCTGTATATTGCCGTCAGGAATTCATGTGCACCTAACACGTCTTTTCTGATATATAATGTAAAAAATAAGGGGCCTTATTTCTTCTTTCAGTGGTATTTATCTTTTTATGAAATGTCATATAAATTGCAAAAAGAAAACCTCATTTTTAAAAGGACTTTCTTCCTGAGACAAAACAAAGATGACATTGCCCTTGTCTTGATATCCCCCAGTGTGCCATGATTAAAGTATTTTCATTGTCTAGGCCATAAACTTTATTTTAAAGCATGTCTATTTTAATTCATGTCCCCTTATAATTCATTGTCTAAATTCTCACTGCAGATGTATAATCATTATTTTTACTACAGCAATATCTAGAAGGCCCTACTTACTCTGGAGCTTAGTGGTGCTTGATACTATACAACCAAAAAGACAGTCCTCACCTAGGCATTTCTTTTCCAAATACATAAGTATAGTAGGTTGCAATACCCTTTCCAGTGTTTTAATTAAGTTGCTTGTGCTGCTTTTAAGATAATCCAAAACCTGTCAGATAATTTCATTTCATTTTAGAGTAAAATTCTGTTTCTCTGAGCAGAAAGAATTAATCTGTTGCTGATAACTAAAGGTCTTTTCTGCTCTGTGTGCTAAACATCACCATCTGACAATGGTGCATGGCAATTGAAACCAACAAGAACTGCATGCGTATCCAAAGGCCATTTTTTTTTCCTGAAGAGTTAACACAAGAAAGTCTTCAAAATCTGTTTGGATTCCAGTGATATTTGGGATATTGCAAGGCAATGGTGCAACGTATTTGGTGGCCAGTCAGCAGCACAGCCTTGGCTACCAGCAGTGCGTAAGCTCACTGATGTTTTTTCAGCCATTTGAGCCTTAACAGCCTGGATGTGCCTTGGAGAGCTGGAACAGCAGCTCTGATAGCCTTGCAATACACCTGGAATTGCCTGGGAAAAGAAAATTGATGAGCATTGCATGAACTTCCTCAGAAAATGCCCTTGCTGATTTTTTGAGAGTCCATTGGAGAAATGAGTCAGCTACTTCATTCTCTCCTAAAGCCTGTAGGAAGGGACCTCCTGTAGACTTCATTCAGGGAGAGATTCCCTTTGCAGGTGTTAAATAGTGAAGCCATACAGGAGCAGTTGCTGCTGCTTCTAACACTGCAGAGACCAAATCCCAGAAGATAGTCAAAGGAGTGAAAGATATGGGAGGGAAGCCAAAGAGGCAACTGGAATAAAGCACAGGAAGGAAGTGGTGAAGGAAGGCAGAGATAGGGAGAGAGGAAGGAGCAAGACTCCAGAAGGAAGACTAGAGTTGGAAACACAGGGACAGAAATAGCAGCTGTAATTGATTTTTAGCAAGAAAGGATCTGCAGCTTTTAGTACAGAAGATGTGTACACAGCCATGGTGCTGTCTAAATAAGATAGAATTAAGCTGGTACTAATATTCACATCCTTTACAGTTTTTTCTGCTAAGAAGGAATGCGGCAAATAAACTTTAGGAAGAAGCAACTTAAAATATTTCTGTGTCAGCACAGCAAGCCCTCATCACTCAGTAGAAAACTGAAGTAATCCTACATGAATAAACAGTCTTTAGAAAAGGATCAAAGTAGGAGAGAGAAAAACAAAAGGGAAGAAACAGTCACAATTATGTTTCATCAGAGTCTTTTCCTATGCCTCTGCACGTAGTTTCTTTTGTGTTCATTGTGTATAGCTACAAGTTTACAGCTGCTTTCTTGATGTTCAATTAAAATTGTTGCTAAGCCTTCCTAAAAGTGATGGGGAACTTTCTGGTACAAAAGCATCTGATGAAGTTTTGAATAGCAGGTAAGGCCCCTTTACTTGCATTGTTTTATCAAGTGAGTGGTTCCTCTGAATTCATTTTCTTCTTTGAAAAAGAGCTCTAAGAAGTTGACACATTCCAGAGGCAGGATGAAGTTAATGTATCTGTTGTTTTGTCAGCCCATATGACTGGGAAAGTCTAAATACGTGTGAGCTTGTCAAAAGTATTTTTTAAATATTTAGTCCTGTGAAACACTAGAATGAATTTTTGAAAGTACTATTACGCCAAAAAAATTTGCCAATATGCTTGTTCTGGAGTAAAGCCATGAAAATCAATGGAGAACAACAGTGCCAAACTAGTTTCAAGGCAGCATGAAAGAAGAATGGAAAAATAATGAAAGAGACTCTCCAAGTTTTGCTTCAAAAGAGGAGGAACCTTTTCTCTTTCTTCAAGATAAAAGTGCTCAGTAAGAAATTAATATTAAAGCAGAGCTAGTCTGTTGTACCTTCATTAAAAAAGCAAGTGCAGGTGCACTTAGGGACCACTCTAACCTTAGCATTCATGTGTGTGGCACCCCAGTAGGACGTTGGGTTGTGCTAGATGTGTGGCAAAACCCAGGAGCTGACCAGGGTATCAGCCAGGGTCGAGACCAGGCTCAGTGCTGTGATGTTGGCTTTAATGTCTCTGCAGTTTTGCAGTGTGCAGCGTTGGCACTCAGAGCACCCTCCTGTCAGGCCAAACTCAGCTCACCAGGTTGGTGGAGGCGATGGGCTGCTCTTCCCTGCAGCTTGACAAGGGCTAGCCCAGTGTCCTGGTGCTGGCTGGGGAATGTGCTGGCAGGAAGGAGCTCCCTTGCTGGGCTGAGGAGTGCTGTGGCACATGGGATGCAGGCTCCTGGTGCCAGCAGTGCTGTCGGAGGCACGGTAGTGAGACCCAGCCAGCTGCCTGCATTTCCACAGCCATCTGTCCTGCTCCTGCACAGCTGGAGCAGCCAGGAGTTAGTCCTCCATGCTGAGAGAGATACAGGTCTTGCTGTGCTACCTTAAATTGAATTTAAAAAAAAAATAAAGTCTGTCTTGGGCTTAACTGCATGCCTTAAATAGGGAGTTTTAATAATGGGCCAACAGCAGCAGTTTGAAGTATCTTACTGAGGAAAGGTCACTGTGCTCATAAGTTATCCCAGCATTTGATCAGCGGACTCTTCCAAAGACTTTAAGTCTCATTATTCACTGCTTATAAAGTCACTTGAGATATAATAAGTCTTTTTATAGTAATGAAAGGACTCCCACAATTAGCCAGAAGGCAGCCATCTATCTTTTTAAACTACTCGGTTCAGAGGAGGCCCCGAGTTTCAGTTGTCTGTGTGTGGATGAATTGTTATGACAGTGATAAGTGTAACATTCATGTGGCGATGCCAGCCGTGACTGGGGATTTTTTCTGTTAGCAAAAAGTAGAGTATGACTCCCTAGAAGGAAAAAAGTGACTACATGTTATTTAGAGTCCTAAAATCTGCCATTCGGCCTCTTCCATTATTCTTTGGGAACTGCAGATGATTAAAGAATGTCATTAATTTGGTCTCCTAAAACTTTAATGGCAATTACTTTTTGAAGAACCTCTTCTCTGAGAAAAGTACATACCCTGTAAGAGAAATTGGAGACTGAGCTTGCAATGGAGCAGAGACACCATGAAGTTCACAGAAGACTCTAGCATTCAGTGCAAAGGCTTAGAGATAAAAAGTGTTCGTTCTGAGCACGCACACTGGCCTTTGATTGTATTTTTCCCCATCATCAAAGGATTACTGTATGTGGTAGATCTCTTGAGAGATTTATTCAATGCCCTATCCCCAAACAGAAAAAGTTTGCAATGATTAAAGTAATAAATGATGTCCTAATTATATCAAGAAGTAACACACATATTTTATGCATGCCACAGCTAGTTTAGTCTTTAATGCCCTCAGGCAGAATCTTAATATCATCAAAAAAACTGTTTGTCAATATTAAAAGCAATTTGCATAGTAAATATACCCCAGCCTCGCAACATTACCATCTGGGTTAGCTGAGCATTCGTGTTGGTACCAGGAGGTGCTGGTGAAGGCAGACCTCATGAGCGTTCAGCTTTCCAGCTGTCACCCTGGGAGGATGACAAGTTCCCAGCCTGTGGGGAGGGGACAGGTTCAGTGAGAGGGCAGTGGGAGGTCTTTGTAGAGAAGAGTTCAGGAAAGGAAAGATGGAAGGTTTGGGAATCAGCAGGCAGGAGAGTCCTGGGGAGTAAAAAAGGGCCTGCACTGAAAGAAAAAGAGTGAGAAGAGCCAACAGCCTGAGAGAGAACAGAGGCAGCAAAGCAAGGGAAGGAGGAATGAGACTGGGAATACAAGCTGGAAGAGCATGCAAGAAAGGTGGTGATTGCAACTAATCACAGGTCTGCTGGGTAGATTAATGGATTTGGAAAAAGACAACAGCAGTTGATCACAAATACTCGTCTACCAGCAGTTGCCTGCAGGCAGCTCACTTTGAAACTAATGCAGTAATTCTTGAATTTAATTTGGTGATTTCATTTCACTCATAAGGCAAATGCCGATAACACAAACCAAGAGAATTGCAGGTAATTGTATGTTTGCTCTTTCAAAACTTAAGTGGAACTTTCCTGAGCTGTTTCTGTACTTTTTGAGCTGGACTTTCTGAGCTATTCTGATGTTGTTGGACATCAGCATTAAAGGACTTGAAACGACCTCTGTGAGATGTGCATTGTTCTAAAACACAGATGATTTGGAGGAAATATTCTCCAGTTACACCAACTGCCAAGCCTCATGTTATGAAGTACAGAAATTAAGTTTGCATTTTGGCTACAAATTAAAGCTGCTGAGTAATGATTTAAAACTTGTTGGAGCAGTGATAGTTATCCTGGAGATGTGAATTGTAGCATCCAAGTGGTTTTTAAGAGATGTCACAAGGTAAGGGCCCAGAACCACAAAGAGTCGTTAGGGATGGAAATGCCCCTAACAGTGTTAAGGAGATTGAAATACTCAAGGCATTTGTAGTGGATGATCACTGTACCTCACCCAGCCAGCTGGAAGCAGGTTGTAGTCTAAAGCCCAATCCATTTCTTATACTCAGTACCATAAATGCAATTAGGCAGTCAATACATTTGGGATTTAAAACCCCAAACCTCCTCCCAAAGTTGAGGGGATCTGCAGTGATTGCTTTGCTTACAACAGACTTATATGATTTTCAAAACATGGAGCATGATTCTGCACACAGTTTTGGGAGATGCTTCTAGCAGTGGTTTTGTTTTATTTAGAGGTGACTGGGTAGAGAAGGCAAAATCACAAAGAAAAAAGATATTGAGTTTCTATTGTTGGAGAACCAAAGTTTCTCAAGCACAAGGTATTAGTTACCTTGCTCACTAGTTTGCTGTATTAACTGCAAATGTGATGAGAACTATTTGTCCATTCTCTGTACATCTGCCTGGGATATTTTTTTCATTTCAGTTTAAAAATCTTCTGAATTCCCTAGGACATCTTGTTAGGCACTTTCCAGGCAATGTCCAGCTTTTTGCTGAGATCTTTCCAAAATATGTAATGTCCTTCACAGAGAGAAATTCTAGCTGTCAGACCTGCCCATGAATGCACTGATCTGAATGAACAGCTCTGACAAAATGAAGCATAATCCTGAGGTCAGTTGAAAGGAGGGTTCTTTTCTTCTGGCAGTTGCTGTTTAAATGATCAAAATTGCCAAGAAGTCGCTGGATTGTCTCGCTCTGAAAGAAAATTTACAGAGTGGAAATAGGTATATTTTTGTTTTCCCAGTTTTTGTAACCTTTATTTTGTCTTGCTCAGATAAAGACTTACCCATAGGCTTTTCAGCCACAGTAGATTTCTGCTAATTACTGGGAAATAGAAGTGGTGTGCTGGTCACACACAGAGATACACAGAAGGCTGCAGTGCTGGGTGTTGCCTGGGCCTATCCAGTATTGTTGAACCAACTGTACAAACCAGCTATCAAACAGCACAAACCTCAACTCTGCAGGTAATAGAGATGTAATTCTTGTTATAAGCCTGTGGTTCAGCTTGAGGGAAGCAGCCAGAGCCTGCGTGTTCAGCAGCTTGTGTAGCTTTTAGGAAGGATGACAAGATTTCACAGTCAGGGCAGCAAAGGATCAAATTGGAACAAGAGTCACTTAACTCATCTGGCCAAGGAAGAGAAAATGTCATTAACCAGCATAATAAAAGTTGTCCCTTTACTGAACTTGCATGAACCCTGACTGAGATAGTGGTATTGGATAATGGCTGAATTTGCTGTCTTTCAGATTAACTTGTGGAAGAAATGTGGCTTAGTACTGAACTGTAACCTAAAATGTCAGTGTGTCAAATGCCCTTTCTGTAGATGAACTATCACATGTGTGCTAGCAGAAGACTCTCAGTGTCCTCTCCAGCATGGGTGTCACTGGGAGCAACTGACAGGTTGGCACTGTGTCACATCTGCAGTGCCAACCTGTCCTGCCCAGGGAGCCTCACAGCTGTTGGCCATCAGCAGTAGAAGTTTTCTAGAGTTTCTGTAAATCTGGGAGGAAGCTGAGATGTTTTTGGGGTTTTTTTCCCCTGTTGCCTGCAGTTAGGAAGGGCTCAAATTCCTGTCCTAAAGAAGGACTGGACAAACTTAAGGACAGTGTTTGATCTTTGTGCCAGTCTGCTGTCCAAGGAGGCACAGGGAATGGTAGCCTGGGTGTATTTAGGGTGAGAGATTGAAGGTGAGGAGGCTGCTGTGATGAGAGCAGATTTAGCACCTGTCAGGTCAGGGGCATCTTCTGCATGGGTGTTGAAATCTCCTAGGACAGTGAGCCTTGTGTGAACTCCATCATCATGTCAGACAGCATCTCTGTCATTTAGCTTGGAAAGCTGTGTGTCTAGACATCTCTGCTCTTGCAGAACACTTCAGTTATTCTACCCATTGCCTTTACTGAATAAATGAAGCGTCTCAAAGGATTTTACTTCAGCAGAGCTGATCTTAAATTTAAACTTGCATATGCCAGATATTTGCTGAGGGTAGGAGGCTATCTCATGAGCTGCTAATGATTTTGTGATGATTGTATTCACATGACTATACATACTTTTTCCTTTTCCCCCTTTTTTTCTGCTATTTTCATTTTTCTCGTAATATGGAAAAAGTAAAGACTGCAGGAAACATCAATATTTGTGGCTCTTCTGTTTCAAAAATTCTGCCCAGCATTCAATGATCAAGAGCAGAAAAGTGTTAGAAGACAGACAAGGCAGTTTAAATTTTCAATCACAGGCACTTAAATCCTGGAAGCATTCTTCACTGAAGGACTGATTTTTCTTCACCTTTTCTTTAGCACTCATAACATGAAGATAACTTAACAACCATTTGTCTACATACTTTTTTAGTCACTGTTTTGTGTTTTAGTCCTGTCCTTACTTCTCTGCTGCCCCCCTCTCTGTGGGAACGCCTGTGTGCACTGGTGCTGGCATTAGAAGTGGCAGCCGGCCAGTGTCAGTTGATGTTTGCATGAAAGACAAAGCCCATTTCCTTGTTTATTTTCTGATGCTGATGAAGTTTTGCATGTGGCTGGGTTTAGAGCAAGAATCCAAAGGGGATGGCAAGGATCCAGGCAGTGGCCACTAGTCACTCTGGGGGAGATGTTGACAAGTGGCCCAGACTTAGCAGTGTGTCCAATAGCCGGGGACAGGGGCAGAGAGCTTTCATTAAACAAAAGCTTAATCAAAGAGGGCAGGAGGATGGTTTACATGAGAAAAGATATAGTCTTTACTTAACATTCACAACTAGCTTGTGGATTAATTAGCCCATCTGCTACAACAAATGTATTCCCTTGTCTTTGTGTTGACTGTTAAAAGTGACTGATTTCTCTATCCACTTAAAATAGTACCCCGGATTCCACTGAAAGTAACCTTTCAGAGGCGAGGAATTTATTTAATCATCCACTAAGAACCTGTAAATGGCTTGCTGTAAATAAGTGCTCAGCCGTCTTTGACTCCCAGGGTAACTATATGGGAGAGTTAAGTTGGGGGATAATGCAGGAGGAAGAAGATCCTTCCTGCAGAAGAATCTGCAAGAAAAGTGCTTCCAACCCCATCTGTAGTACTGGCTTTAGGTTTTTAAAAAATTCTCCTCAGCCCCAAGTGGGCAGGACAGCTGCCAGCACAGAGTAATTCAGCTATAGATTTTCTTCTGAGAAAGGAGGCATTTGTAAATTATGTGACCTCTATGCAGATCGACAAAGTGTGTTGATGAACTTCAAGTGACAATTTAAACAAGTATTGGGTCCAGTGTGCTTGTATTTCATTAGAAACCAAATAAAGGAGAGAATGTGTTTAAAGCCATCAAATTAAATAGGCATTTAAATGAAAATAGAGGTCAGACATAGGTTCCCAGGATAAATGAAAATGTGTATCTTTTGTGATTTTTCACATTCATGTGATTTTAAAATATTATTATTCTTTAGAAATAAAATTTGCATGTAAATGGCATTATTGTGAAATTATGTCTATTTCCTCAGAATAAGTGATGAGTGTTGACTGATGTGAATAGACAGAGCTTCTGGTTTTCAAAAAAAAAAAAAAAGGGTTTTGTATGCTATCCAAACATCTTTTAGATTGTTGATGTGGATCTGTGATAAAATGGTTATCTTGTGCCAAAATCCACGTGGTTCAGCTGGAATACAGAAGGGATACAGAAGGATTTTGTGTTTTATACTTGAATAGAGGAAACGAATTAATACATTGCTATGTGGTATTTATTCCCAAACATTTACTTTTAGGAGAAGCACCATATAATTATCTGAAAGGTATTGAAAGTGACTGGGGAGCCAGGAAAGTAATTTTTCTATTCTTAGGGCTTTAGGAGTGAGTCCCTCAGACAGCCTACAGGCCAGTCTTGTCACAAAAATCACAGAAACTGAAAAACTGTGTCCTTGATAGGATCTAAATTAGAAACAAGAATAAGACAGAGACTGGAATTGAAGAGTGGCTGGAAGACCCAGGCTTGAAGCTTTATCTCTAATTGCCTCCATTAGACCGGGCTGAGTCTGAGCACCCTGGCAGTGTCACTTGCTTAGCAGGGAGGGTTTGCAGAAGTTCTCTCCTGGGGGAGATTTCTTTGGTTTTCTTATAACTTAATTTTTTCTTTGACTGCTCTGGCTCTTCCTCTTAGATACAACTGATATTTTCCCATGTAAATTAGATTATAATTAGTTATGATTTTACGGATGATAGTCTAAATGATAAAATTATAACATTAAATCTTAATTTTTTTTGCTTCAGTTATCAGACAGACCAGAGATATGCATTGAGCTTAGATGACCAACCTAGCTGCCTTTTGAATTACCTGGTCACAGTCTAGCCTGCAGTGATGTGGTACTTTTGGGTGTCCCAGGCAATCAGCATAAAGAGTTTTGAGCTTTTATATGTACAGAAAATGTGTTCAATGTGTTCAAAATTTGCAGGCTTCTCATCACTGCATACAGCATCATGTCTAGCTAGAAGGATCAGCTGACCTTTACATTGGTGGCTACATCACAGTACAGTTATTTTGCTTGTCCTCCTGAGTGACATGGGCATGAAAATGCTGATTCTTTGGAAATTAAGTCAGAGGAAAGATGATGCTACCTTGTACATGTGCACATACTCTGGAAATGTATTGAATGGATATATACTTGAAATTAATGGTCACCAGTATCCTAGCCATGCACATAAATATGATGGGACTATGGCTGCACAAGTTGCTTCAAAATGTTACTGAAGGCTGCTGAGTTACTGAGGCTCTTTTGAGTTTGCTGACGTTCCTGTTTGCCCTTGTCCTTTTTGACAAGAAATTTCCAAGAATTTCTTGAATGAAGAGGTGATGTGGCAAAGAAATTTTCATTTCTACCACTATTTGCAAACATTGTGAAAAGTTATTTATGGGGACTGTCCCATTTCTGGAGAGGGTTTAGACTTAGTTCATTAAGTTTTATGAAGTTTTATGACTCATTGTCTATACAAAGAAGATAATTTGAGCATGACCTTGCAGCAGACTCCTATTTCTGATTTGCAGGCAGTGTAGAAGTTTTCCTGGGAATATAAATTTTAACCCAGTTTTGGTACCTCCAGGTAGTCACATTTCTTACTAGAAAACCCTACCCTTCTACCCCAGCACAGGATCATCTCATTTCCACAGCAGCTCACAACAGTTAGGTCCTGTGGGGCAGTCAACAGTGGTCCCACTGCTCTGGAACCAGCAGTATTTTCTGTGTGAGGATGTTGCACAGCCCTGTGTTCAAGGGCTTAGCTCCTGACTGCCATTGACGAATTAACCTTCACATTTTGTAGCTGGCTGATGCTTGCTAATCTTGCTCCAAGCACCTGAATTCGTATAAATTTAGCATAATCAAACCTTGCAGTTACGTTTTTTTAGTACCCTAAGGCCTCATCTAGACCAGGAGGAATTTGCTGCTTTGCTTGTAGCAGAGAGAACCCATGGCACAGTGTTTTAGTTTTGCCAAGCTATGCTACATTTGCAATGTATTTTTCCCTGGTTGATTATTTGTCTGTTCATAGCAAGTCATTTATTGAGTTAGTGCTCTTTCCTTGGAAGACCAGCAGCTGACTGTGCTAGTCCAATCTTCCTATCTGTGGTCTTAATGGTTGTATAATGGCCATAGCAGTTAAGTGACAAAACATTGAAAATTGGCCTTGTTTCTTTTTAGACATCAGACACATGTTTATTGACATCTGCATTAATAACAGTGCTCTGCCGGAAATCCTTTAAAACATTGCATACAACAAAAAATGCTGAAATTCAAAATTAAAGGCACCCCTCCTATTTTAGCTGCATATTACAAAGTTAATAAAATAGGATAAGAGAAAAAATTTAAATTACTTTCTAAATACTGTATTTTCTTTGCTGTGTTTGGATTCCATTGGGTGGGACAGATATGGAAGAGTTTAAACCATTTCTAATTTCTGGCAAAGATTAAAGAACTTATTTCTCCTCCCAGCTGTACATTCCCTCCTGCATGGACACCAAAATATGCTCATCAATGTCATCAGTACCGCACAAATAATCCATCCCCTACATTTTACACCCATGTTTTTGTGCTGCCTTTTCTCTCACCTTTGCTGTATTCTCCTGTTTTCTCCAGGTCAATGGGAAGGACCTGTCCAAGGCCACTCACGAGGAAGCAGTGGAAGCTTTCCGCAATGCCAAGGAGCCCATTGTAGTCCAGGTGTTACGGCGAGCCCCAGCTACCAAAGCTCACAGCAGCTCTCAGGATGTTCGGCTTATGGATGCCAGCACTCAGACTGACATCACTTTTGAGCATATCATGGCTCTGGCCAAGCTAAGGCCTTCCACACCACCAGTTCCAGATATCTGCCCTTTTCTACTTTCAGATAGGTATGGTTTATCTTTTTCTGCTGTTTAACTGTGGGATTGAGGCATTGCCGTGATGGTCTTCTAGCCTTCTACTGAAAAAGTCTCAGGAACACTTTAAATGCATAATAAATGTTGTTGATAACCACTATCCGATTCAGGCTTCAGTGACAGCCTTCCTAAACTCTGCTTGTAGATTAGGGCTGCAGGAAGGAGTCTCAGACATGTTTTACTTTGTGTTTATGTATCTGTTCGTCCAAAGCTAAGCCCTAGTCAAGAAGAAAAACACTTCTGTGTTCCAAAGTATCAAAAAGACTTGTTCAGACCTAGAAAGAGCTTGTCTTGTTTCCTTTCTTCCAAATTTTTTACAAAAGCAAATCAAGGAAACAAGTGATTTAATATAAATGTCCCCTTATGAAAAGCAAAGCAATTACAAAAATATAGAGATCAAAAAGTACCATTTCATCTGTCATATGGCAAAATATATTAATTAAATTATCTCTCTTGGGAACTGAATTGGATGCAAACACCAGCAGGTGGTGCTTATACATAAGTAGGGTGTAGCGTTCTTCCTCTTTTGACCCCACCTTATAAATAACATCATGTTGGGGTGACCTCAGATGACCCTACAGACCCTCTGTAGCCTGCCAAAAACTATTATAGCCCTAGAGCTTTTTCACTGATTTGCTGGCATGTTGTGTGGGTCTGCAGAATTGATGCTAATGCAGAATATGACACTTTTAACTTTGATGTAGGTCCATTTTTAGAAATTCTAGGCTAGATGGATTGGGCCTACTGCTGACTGCTGCACAGCAAGGAACAGGATACATGTATTTCTGAGTTTTTACTGGGTATGTCTAAACTCTGGGCTACTGTGATTGAAGTTCCCATGCCCTCAGCATGGAGAAGAGTTTTCAACCTCTGCTAAGATAGGTCCACCCTGCATACTACATGGTTGGGATCCAGGTCTAAAGATGTTGTAAAGACCTCATTCTTTGTGTTCCAAGCCCATTTAACAGTACAGTTTACTGACATCTGTAACTGTGCACTTCAAGGGCACTTCACCATGTTGTTACCAGTAGCACAAGAGGATAATGCAAATTATTTTACATAAATTCTTGAGCAGTTTGTGAGCCTGATATGGCCTGTAGATTGTTCAAGACTATTCCCAGATAATTAGTCAGTTGCCCCCAGCCATGACCCAGCACCTGGATCTGGAGTTATGTACCTTTATGAGTGTAAGGAATCCAAAATGTCCCAATGAAGCAGTTTGGTTCAAACCAGACCCTTTTAAGAAATCACCCTGTGTAAATATGCCTAAATATGAGCCCAGCAAAATGAACTCAGCCAGAGCATGAGCTTTTGCAAGGAGAACAGCCTGTGCTGCTTGATGGTACTGGCTCTTTCAGGGACTTTGTTCTTTCAGGCTGTCAAGCCATTCAGAGTAGCATCCTGAGATGAGAAAACTATGAAATGAGACTGGGTTGGCAGCAGGGGGAGGGGTGACAGTGGAGGTGGGGGGTGAGGTGGGACCTTTTAATTTAAAAAAACCCATATTTTCTCATCTATTGTTATTGTACTGCTTTGTTCCACATAGCTGCCATTCTCTTCACCCAGTGGAGCATGAATTTTATGAAGGTAACGAGTATCTTTCCAGCCTGCCTGCTGATGCAGATAGAGCAGAGGACTTTGAGTATGAGGTAAGATCATGGGCACACTTCACCCTCTCTTTCTGTTATTACAGATATGGCATTTACCCAGTTGATAGCAGGCTCCTCTGAGAAAAAGAAGAGTGGGAATACTTCTTAAAAATCATCACAAAAGGCAACTTTGTGTAATACCTGTGCGATGTCACAGGATATACTGGAGGTAGGCTAGGGTTAGGCTAAAGATGTGAAATTTGAAAGCAGAATTCTGCAGTGGGTAACTACATACAGGTCTAGGAGGCTTGTTTGACATGTTCTGTCTTTGTGCAGTGGAGGCTGTCACTGAAATGCTTCTCTTTACTAGATTTAACACTTTAAAGCAGGCCGTTCCACAAATGGTTACTGGAAGCTTAATTGCTTTCCTCCTCCTGCCTCTAATTTTAAGAGTCAATTGTCCTTGTATTGAATGCATTAGAAATCAGTCTTCTAGATATTTGGGTGTGTGCTTGAGCATTTTTAAGATCATGCTTCAAATTGGACAATGAATATAGTTTTTATTACTTGCTCTTTGATATTTGACATTATAAGTATTGCAATTATAAGAGATTGTGCTCTGTACCACAAATCTCCCTTTGCTGCTAATGTATTGCACTGTCTGCTGACAAGGGTGGATGTGTTTCTGAGTCACTGGAAAATCATTATGTGAAGCTTCCCAAAATTATAACATATGATTAGTGATGTTGCTCTTCATTAGATTTTCATTTCAATATCTAAATAATCTACTTGTCAGTCAGTCATTAGCTTTTCATGTTTTCTACTGTCATCTAGTAACAAAATATTTATAGGAACAGGCATAAGAAGCAGATGGTTCTTTTTATTATTAAAGTGTTGAGTCTTTTCATAAGTTCAAGTTACTGTGTTTTAAACAAGAATGATTATAAATAATTTAAAATCTTTAATACAAGATTAAAAACAGCCTACCCTCCTGTTTGCTCTACCTTAAGAAACCCTTTTAAAGGTTTCATATAACTTCATGGCATTTGGAAATTAAATAAAAGGCAAAAGCCTTGGCAAATACTCAGTGAGTTCACTTTTATTGTGTCTTTAGCATCTAAGACACTCAACTGCAAGTTCAGCCCATTGCTCTTCTAGCAGACAGGGGAATCTGGAAAATCAAATAATGTCTGCTTAGTGGATCTCATCAGAACAAGCAAACTTTTATTTGAACTCCTCAAAAAATCATTGCTATGGATAAGTGAAATGATTATTTCTTCCCAGTTGGATTTTGGTGTAGTGTCTCACAGCATCAGAGTCTCAGACTTTAAGTTCTATTTTGACTCCCCCTGTGTAATACAATATTAAATTTCTCTGTCAAGCATGTTTGTTCATGATACTTGTTCCTGAAATGTAGTAGAAACTATTTTTTTTTTGATAATATTTAATTTAATTAGAAATGTAAGCATCTAGAAATAATTTTTTAAATGTTAAAATCAAAATAATTTTCACTATTAATAAGAACATCAGTGATAATTTTTAAAGGGTCTACCTGGTGGAATCAAGTCCTCTTTGTGGCAGATATTTATCCCTAATAATGGCTGGCATAAATACTGTGACTACAGTAAATGTTTGGACAGGTTCTCAGTTGCCTGTATTCTCTGCTAATCAACAACATCATAGCCATTAATTTGTTGTTAGCTGTGATTCAGTTACCCAAGGCATATACACTGAGTGACTGAAATAAAGTGTTTCATGTGAAATTTAAATGGGAAAGAAACTGTCTAGACTCCTTTGAGAAGAAGGTTTTCTACTAAATATGTGCGTTTTTAGGGGGAACAAGAATATCTCGCAGCCTTTGATTAGCAGAGCTCTAAACATTAAAGATATTCCCAAAGTTCAAGCCCATATGGTAATATTATGGTTTAGGTTACTCACTGGTTGTATTATCTGCTATTTCAGGTCTCTGTAAGACCTTATTAAGCTCCCTTACCATAACCAGGGATCTAGAAAAAACGGAGAGCATTGTCCTCAGTTATATATCTCCATCCCAAAAAAGAGTCTCAGAGTAAAAAAGAACTTCCCAGCTGCTGTAGCCAGTCCTGGGGAGAAGCAGCAGGGTGGGGGTGGAGTAGAGGCTATGCTCCAGTGCTAAACTTACAAAACTGTATTTGCCCTATGTGATGTGGGCATTTTTCCTCACTTTCCTTTGGAGATCTCCAGTTAAAGACCAGCTTTTATATTACTTCCTGTATTAATATTGTCTCTAAAGTGAGTTGCTTTATTTCTACATTTTTTAACACATCATATCCACCGTCTAAGGGTGAAAGCAGCATGGAGAAGGGATGCAGAAGCCCTGCTCATGCCACCCCTCAGTCTGCAGGCTGGATGGAAGAGCCAGAGTGTTCTCTATTTCACACTGATTGATTTATCCTGTGTTTAGGGGAAAGAGGTTTATTGTTTTTACTGCGCTTTATTAAGAAGGAGGATTTTATCAGTGTTCCTTGATTTTATAATTGTTTTTTAATTTGTGACAACTTTCTGGTTGAACTTTAGCTAATCACATACAGCAAAAAACTTGTCTGCTATCAAGAGCCTGGTTCTGTTTCCAAAATGCACATTAACCTTCCCATTGTACAAAAGGATGGAGATAAATAGCTCACAGGTCTCCATGGCAAACATGAAAATTTTTAAATGGGTTAAAATCCAAACCTGGAGATTTCAGAAAGGAATTGAAACAAGATAGTGGGCAGAAAAAGAACTAGAACAACACCTCATTATTTCCTAGAAATGGTTTGTAAATGAAGAATGCATCAGTTCTGAGACACAAATGCAAAATATGCAGACACATTAGGAAGTAAGGAAATAAGATGACTAGCAAAAGGGGTGCTGGCAACAAAAATGTTTTTCAAGAAAGATAATGTCCTGAAAAACTCTGATGACTTTGGTTCTTGCTTACAAATATGTGCTAGTGTTTAGGTACCTGAGCTACCACCATAAGAGACCCAGAGGAGGATCATGTATGATAGCCAGCACTGGGGATATGGAGTTATACTTGCAGTGGTAGGATTAGACACTTATAAGACTCTTCTACTCCAGTTGTAAGCTAGAAAAGCCCTGTGGGCTGTGATCAGATTGTCACAATGCAATGAACTCAAGTATGAGCCAATTGTCTTGGAAGGATGCACTCCCAGGGAGGCTCATTAGGCTCCATACAGTACCATACTTTAAACAAATGGCTGGGAAGACGATAAAGCTGGGGGATTTTCATCTGCCAACTTGAGCATCCTTAGGTTGCTGCTGCAAAAATTGTCCTAAAAGAAATCTGAATTGCTGGTAGATGCTAAGGCAGAGCCCGCATCAGTCAGTGTTGGCAGAAAGATCAAAGATTTGCAATTCTTGCATAGCCAGATACTCATGAGGACTTTTAAGAAGCAGGAATGGACTGATGTGTAAGCACTCCATTGGACTTGCAATCAATATCACTGAAAGAGAGCCAGAGATATTCAGAACAAACCCACCCAGCCTGACTGTGAGTGGCTTTCTGCTGCTGGACAAGTGAGTTTAGATTATAGATCACCCTTGATGGTACCAGTGAGGTGAAATGACTAAAAGCATCACAGTCCCCGGTAAATCTGTGTTAAACATTGCTCTAAAATTTGTCCTTGCAAGAAGAGAGGCTACAGGCACTAGGGAGGAATAAGTAAGCTAATGGCGTACATTTAATAACATTTCTGAACCTACTATCCAGGAGGGAGAAACTTTGTATACTTCTTTTGGAACATTAATAGTAATACAGAAATCAAGGGGACAGAGTCATTTAAATGGTGGGACAGTTAAAAAATAGGTAGAAAAAAAGATAACCAACAAAGAATGTTGTAAAGACAGAGCTGGTCAAAAGGAAGTATCACTGTTGTCTGGTCCTACGCAATCGGTCTAATGAGACAAGAAAATAAGATGTTACAAGCAGGCACAAGCTGGCAGTGCTGTTTAGTCACCAGGTCCTTATCCATGGGCAGACACCTTCATACCATGTAGGTACTGAAGTAGCTTTTGAGCAAAAGCAGAAGGGGAGGTGATTGCTTTCTGCTGGGGGATTACAGCTTTTAAAACTTCTGATATCTCAGACAGAAGATTCTCATTTCCAGCTGAATGCTTCTTCCAAACCACAAAACAGACATCCCTGAGAAGGAATAGCAGTGGGTTGCATTATCTGTTGTTGCATATATGAGGAAGACTATACTTAAATTTGCTGTCAGCATTCAGGTGTTGTTTTTTGGAGGAAGGTTGGGTGTTGGTCAATGTGGATGCCCAAAGGAAACCAGAATAATTGCCTAAAAGACTTTCCAGCTCTGATTATTTTCATTTCTAGGCACAAGTGATTGATTCAGCTTTCAGGAGTCTGGAAAATTACATCAACAGTCCATCATATCAGGAGGGAAACATTTCAGAGTGAAAAAGGGAGAATGGCAGCCATTGTGTTAGCCCATCTGTGTCTGATGACTTTAGTTTCAATGCATGCCAATGCTAGTCCTGATAGATTGGGACAGCTTTAAGACCAGTATCTCTGAAAAGTTGCTTAGAAGAGAGTTGATGCTACATGAAATTATGAAGTATTCTGATGCTCTTCACTTAGAAACTACTGAGCAGCTTTATGTTACTTTTTTGCTCAGAAAGTTTGTGTATGTCAGTAAACAAACAGAGAGACACATGGATCATGTGCAGGTAAAATCTTTCTGTGGTCATGTTTTATGGAGCCTTTTGTGTCCAGGCAATGAAAGGATAAGAGTTCTTGGAGGAAAGAGCGTGGTATTTTGAGAAAAAAACATGTGAGACTTTTCCTACTTGGAGCATGAGCTAGAAACTACACACATGCTGTGGGGATTTTTCCTGCGCTATAGAAAATAGGATTTCTGGAAATTAGAATATTCATATGCAAGTTGCTTTACTGCATCATCCTCCTCCTAAGCACAGCAGTGCATAGTGCTCTGAGGGCTGGCTAATACTTCAGGGCAAAAATTATTACTCTTAAGATCATGTTCTGATTTGTAGACCCAAGGGACAGATTTTTCCATCAGAATAAGGAAATATAAATGTGTGTGTATGGATGCTGAATGCAAATGCTAATTTATGGTTATGCACAGCCATTCATTTAAATGTTTTGATAAGTATTTGCGCTCATAAATCTGTTAACTGTAAATTTAGATTAGTCCATCAAATTTACTATTGGCCTGATCCAAACATGCTGAAATTCCTAAGGTTTCCTATTGACCTGAGCATTTCTGGATCAGATGCTGTCAGCTGTTTTCACAAACAAATAAAAATGGGCCTTGAATAGAGATGAGCTAGAAACCTTTTGGAATTGGCCATGAGTAAGTCTTTGTGTGGACATCTTTTCACTGGACACTTAAAAGTTGCATAGGGGAAAATTTTACCCTGCTCTTCTTGTTTCTTCTACTGTATCTGAGCATTGCAGTAGATACAGTGCAGCAGTAACACACTGGTTCCCTCTTCCAGTAATACTCATCCCATTGGGATGAGGGAAGGTATTTCAGGAGCGAATTCAAATTTATCAGTTCTGTGACATTACACTTTTGAAGTGATTGATTTTTATTGGCATTTTTCCCTGAGAAATAAAGAAGCAATAATTTCAGATTAGCAGTCAGTGAGGCTGTTTATCTGAATAAAGTTACTTGAACACCTATAAGTATTTATGGGTTGAGGCTCTTGTGGGCCACTGAAGAGTGGTCTCAGTGACATTCATTCTCAGTGAACAGCCCACCATTGCTGAAATAGTCCAGGAGAGACCTGCCTGCCTGGTGAATTCCTATTTAAGACCTTTTCAACACATGGATTACTTAACCAATAAAACAAGCAGGTCTGTCTATCTTGTAAATACATATTTAGGGTCTTTTTAACATGAGGATTACTGAGCTGATAGCCTGTAACAGCTCCCTCCAGAGCTCTGATAGTCTGCAAACACCCCTGTGTGAGCATTACAGGAGCTTGCAGCAGCACAACTGGAACTCCTGCTCAGTTGCTAGCACCTGAACAAACAGGTTTTTATGGAAACAGCTTCTGTGCACACACTACCAGCACTGCTGATTGCTGCTGTCAGGCTCTTTTGTTTTGTTACTTGATGAGTGTTTCTGCACAATGAAGCCAGCTATCAGGTTGTGCTTGTTTTTTCACTATATTTCCTACTGTGATTGGAATCTTTATAATTTACCCTGAATTTCTTAAAACTGGAGATAAATCACAAAATGCACCTGTAGGAAATAAAAGGCAGTTTTTGAATTCAGCAACCACCAGACGTAATTTAAAAGAGAAGGCTTCAAGAAATATGGACCCTTATAGAGATATAGGTGTAGTTTAGAAGAGCTGAAATGGTGAACAAGGTTGTGTCTTTCCATTGTCATCAGACCTGACTGGTATGGTAAGAGAAATAGGAACAAACTTGATGTGTTGTAGATTTTCAGTGGAAAATGGTAGATGGTTCTCACCACATGCCTTCCCTTATGAAGCTGCTGTTGTGGTGAAGGGACTGAACTGACAGATCAAAGTGGGCTTAGATAATTTGGGACTTCATCACAGAATCATGGAATGGTTTGGCTTGGAAGGGACCTTAAAGATAATGTAGTTCCAACCCCTGCCATTGGCAGGGACACCTCCCACTTGACCAGGTTGTTCAAATCCTCATCCAGCACAGCCTGGAGCACTGCCAGGGATGGAACATCCATAGCTTCTCTGGGGTGTCACCACCCTCATAGTGAATAACTTGTTCCTAGTATCTAATCTAACTGTGCCCTCTTTCATTTTAAAGCCCTTACCCCTTGTCCTATCATGACATGCCCATGTATAAAGTCCCTCTCCAGCTCCCTTGTAGCCCCCCTTAGGTGTGGAAGGCTGCTCTAAGTTCTTCCCAAGGCTGTCTCTTTTCCTGGCTGAGCAACCCCAATTCTCTGTCTGTTTTCATAGGAGGGACACTTGGTACACTGTTTCTTTCCTGACCATTGGTTCAAACCTAGCAGTTACAGCTGAATCATGGTTGCCACATGGTATAGAGACATTTACTGGCACCATTTTTCTGATTTTTTGGTGTCACTTTTTAATATTATATGGTACCTGCTGATAAGAAGTATCATGAAGGAAGTGAACAGGTATGTGCATGCCTGTAGTTTGTGGTCTTTGCTGCTTAGGAAAGTCAGGTTTGTGGGAACTTGGGGTGATTGGCCCCTTTTTTTCCCCATTCCACCTGTTTTATCATACAAATATAAGGAGAAAAAATGGACTCTGTTTTAAATTTATCTTGTAAGAAATTCTCCTGGATTAGTAAATAGATTATTAGAGTTGTTTCACTTGGACCTGAGGAAGCGCTTATAATGATCAGGGCTTCTAAAACCTTTCCTTGTGATTTCTTCCTGTTAACTCAAAAGAGTTCTGGGTGGCAAACGCCCGGCCTGTGACCCAGCTATTGACTAAAAATAGAAAAGGTCACAATTGAAATAAAAAAGGGGAAAGTGGCACTGGAATATTTTTTGCTTTATTTATTTTAATAACACTGGATAATAATTAAAAGAAGACTGAGCATGCATTTGGCATAAAACAGCATAAGATTATGTATTTTTAAAATACCCTTGAATTTACATCAGTATAATTTACCCATAGACAATAATTAACATGGAATTGCTCCCTAACTGTGGCCGATTGTACACTGTAAATGAGCAAAGGATTGATAAAAGGAGCAGCCCTTTTCTTTCAGTTTTTCATTTGTCTTTTAAGTATTGAAGTCACTTTTCAGGGATAAATAAATTAAACAAAACCATTCTATTGAGGTTCTGCAGTGTTATGATGTCCTGTATTGCTACATGAATTCACAAGCGGGTGAGTTAAGGACAGTTGTATTGAGAGACTTGCCAAGTCAATCAGTGGCAGAACTGGCAATAAAAGCCAGAAGCCTTTAATTGTATTGCATCTCTTTTTTGCCCATTAAATCACTCTCCTTCCTTGCTAGTCATTGGGTCATTTAGATAGAAGACAATATCAGGGTAATTTCTGCCACAGTTGTTTGCTGATTTTTAGTGTATTGCCGTATTTCATCACAAAATCCTGACATTCAAAGTGAATGAATTTGCTGTCATCTCACTTCCTCTAAGTAACAAATATGCCAATTTAGGGATTTGAATTGTATCCACAACTGCAGAGAATCATGAGAAAATGGGGAGAAAAATACACAAAACTGGCATGGACAAATTTGTCAGGGTTATTACCATTTATTGTGTTTTAAAACAGGAGAAAATATAATATCAAGTCAGTGATATTCCTTCTGTTTCATGATTTCATAAAACAAGAACAGGGTTACTCCTTATTTCACCTGGAAGCTAATAAAAATTCTTACTTGTTGTCAGAGCTTATGTTGTTCCAGGAAAATGAAGAAAAGTGACTTTAGTTCAGCAACACTTTATTGCTGGGCAGCATTACAATGTATGGAATGTGCTTTTCAATCAGTGAAGGAAGAGAAAGGTGCTGGTAATATTTTCATATTTATGGAAATCTGTGGATTATAAATCTTCTGTTTTCGAGAAATTCTTTGTTTAGACAGTTCTTACATTATTCTCCCACATGCTTCCGTATATACTTTTCAGTCAAAATGTTTCTAAGGGTTTTATTAATGCTATTTTTCATATGCCTTCTACTTGAATGTTCATGTAGTCTGTTTTGAAAACATGAAATCTAGCTATACAGACAAAAGATGGGAGGGAATAATTTATTTTACATATTCTTTTAAAAGCAGCATAAGTCATGTTAACCATGTTTATTAGAATGTTGCTATTTTAAAGCTTGGATCCTAGGAAATCTTAGAGCACAGGAAACATCGGCTGAGTCACCCTAGCAAGAGGGAACCTTTTACAATAAACTGGGCTTAAAATAAGGTTTCAGTATTATTCATGCTGGGCCTTCAGAGGATAAATCAAAAAAAAAAGCAGGAGAGGCCTTTTCTCTGGGAGTTTGCTTTTTTATTTAATGAGGGATGTCTTCAAAGAGAATGTGATAGTCGTTCCTAGAGGGCATGGTTTGGTGAGCAGGAATACAGGTGAAACTGTATTGTGCATCAAAAAGCAGAAGATGAGTTTGCTTTGTATTTCATCTCATGATTTTATCAATCTGCACAAGTATGTGTTTGGGTGTTTGGGTTCTGTTACACATTCCGTGTGCAACAGAAGTTTGAACAGCTGAAACTCAGCATGGATGTGGTGCCCATAGACCTGATTTTGGTGCCAGGAAAATCAAAATGTGTTTTGAAATTAATTTCTTATTGCTTCACGTGCTTGATTTATAGGCACATGTATGTGATTAAAATGTACATACTTTAACTACAGCTATTTTAATATGTGTTTACCTCAAGGTAAACAAGACCATAGATGGGATGGAATTTTAATAGTGCTTTCTAAGAATTTCTAAGTTCTACTTTAAAATAAGCTTTTTCATAGTATTTTGCCTTACTGTGTCTGAAAGGCATAAACTGAATTACAGGAAGGTATATTTTCTCACAAATGTAATTGAAAAACTACATTTTCAACTTGATTTCAATTAATATCTCAAAATAGCCTTCACACAGTTGTAGGTCTAGGCCGTCCACACACATGGAGCTATAACTGGGTAAGAGTTTGAATCTACAGCTATGTGTTCCACTGTCCAGATAAATGCTTGCTGCAGCAGATGTTGGCACATCTGTTATGCCTTCCCATTTCGATTGGCTGCCTGGGTGTTTAGAAAGTGCTGATGAGGCAGATAAATCTTCTGACACATTTCAGGCCCAAAGCAGGCAGGCAGCAGTAACAATGATGTTTATAGAGCCAAGTACTCAGCAGAAACATTTTGAAATACAGCAAATATAAAGTATGATTTTACCTGCACTAGGTGAAATTTATTGTATTGTATAGTATTGTTTTAATTTATTATTTAATTTATTGTATTTTGAAAGCTAATTATTCTAAGTGATTTTCAGCTGATCTGAACTGCAGCTATGATGCCCCTTAAATCTCTGGACTTTGTGTATCTAAGGTATATTGTCTAGAAAAAGGTGCTTGCTACAGTTTAGAAAGAACTGTAAGCTATGAAAAGGTTCTTTACTAAACGTAAGGGAATTGGAAACCAGAAACAGCTGAGGTGGATGGGTTTTTTGGAAGGGAAATAGCTATCATCTGGGGACCTGAAGTTCCTGGCCTTATCAGAATTCTTACTTTCAACAGGTTTTCTTCTACCCAATGAAGTGTGTCAGATTTGAATGTTTTTGTACCATTAGGGCCTGGAAAACTCCAGAGTATCAAAGAGGGCATTCATGGACAGAGAAGTATATATCTGACCGTCTCAGGTGCGGAGACTGGTTTCCAAGTACATAGAGACTTGGATCCCTTCCAGACCTTAATCTCCAACACAACGAATGATAAACAGAAATGTAGCAGTCACTGTAAAGACTTTAGCACTGATGTCATGAGCTAATATTGTCTCATTCCCTTCAGTAGACATTACCACTAAATTTTCCAAGTGGCCTTCAATTACCCCTATTTGAAGCAAGTCCAGAAATTGCAGTGAACCTGTTGTAGAGGAGCAAAGAAATGGATGCTAGTTATACAGCTGATATAGTTATAGTCTACAACTTGTAGTTGTAGTTATAGTCTACAGCTTCTCAGGACAACTCTTCCAGTCTTTGACTACCCTCATAGTAAGAAGCACTTCCATAAATATCTAACTGGAATTTCCTGAGTAGCAACTGATGTCTGTTGTCTCATGTGGCTGTCACAATGCACCTCAAAGAAGAGTCTGGTTCTGACTTCTCTGGACTCTTGCATTTTGTGTCTGAAGGAAGCAACAATATCTCCTTATTGAGTAGGTGAGTTCTCTTCAAAAGGCTTATCAAATGTAGTTTTCCCTTTCCCTTTTTGGAGATGTACTCTAATTAGTTAATGGACTTCTAGTCAGATATGGAGTACTGTATTCCTACCTGAAAACCAAGAGAAGGTCCATTATAACATTTTACATCAGAGCCATTTCCATTGGAATACAGATGGGGGAGCAAATTCTGGAAAGCCCCAAAAGGAAAAAAAAAATTCAACTGGTTGAGTTTGTTGGGTTTGTTCTCCCCACCCTCAAGGAGCAAAAACCAATGTGACAGTTTAGCATGTTCACACACACTGCACAATAGAAAAGTTACTACTCCAGCCTGCTTATCTCATTTTAACATAAGATTCAGTTTCTGCCTTGTCTGTGCTGTTCCCACCTCCTTTGTTTAATGAGAAGAAAGTGACAATGTAGAATCTGAGATCAGTGAAAAAGAAACACTTCACTGCATATTATCAGTTAGCTCATTATACTTTAACCTCTTCTTGTATCCTTGCAAATTCACATCTCTATTGAGGGAAACACCAATAGCAAGGACCAAAGCTGACTCCTGAAAAATACTACATATAAGTATTTCATCATGGATCTCTCTGCTCAGAAAGCAAGTATTCATGGTTTTCCCAGATACACAATATACCAGAAGGGGTGTTGGGTGTCAAGCAGGAGAAAATATATATGCATACATATCACAGGAAAATAGAGGTATATAGTTAAGTATCTGTAATAAATTAGCATTCATACTGCACCATGGGAAAAGAACAGAAGTAAAGAGGGCAAATAGGAAGGTGGAAGAATCAGGGAGAAAAGTAAGACCATGGCTTGTTTGAAAGACAGTCGATATTTTACTTTCCAGCAAGTGTGATCATCCAGACAATAGGGAACATTTGTTTTTCAATAGCATTTAGAGTATTTTAGGTTTAATATTTCTCGTAAGTGTTGATTTTTTTGATTTATCATTTTGACAGGAATCTGAAGATTTGGTGTCATGCACACTAGCTAAGCTTCAGGAGAAGGTTTATGACTTCCTGGAGGATACACTGTCACTGTTGAGCCTTTAGCAGCCAGAAAACCTGTAATTTGTAAAGGATTTTTTTTTCCTTCTTTGATTTCCATATGACATACACTCACTCTAAAGTCCACCATGTGTCTTTAAGCTAGAATATCCTTTAAATGCAAGTCAGACAGGCCACACAGGGTCTGCCAGGCCCACAGACTTAATTAAAGGTGTTTATCTCATCCTCATATGCTCCAGACCCTTCCTCCCACTGCAGCACTGAATTTGTTCGTAGCACAGTGATCACAGGCTTCTCATATTTGTAGTCCAGCTCCATCATTCATCCAGCCCAGCCACTGCCCCATCTGCTCCACGGTTGCTATCTGCCCGTCCTCACTCAAAGGGAGTCTCAGCTGTCACCAGGGTGACTTCCTGCTCCCACTCATGGCCAGCAGGCTGTTACTGATCATCACACATCAGACTGCTGAATACTCACTGGCAGGCCTACCATGCCTTAAGTTTCTCCATTGTTGGACTTTTCACACTGAAGTGTAATGCACACCAAAAATTTTCACTCCAGAGCTGCAGGGTGAGAGTGAATTCCCACATCCATTGGAGCTTCTTTATTATCAAAGGATTCAGCAGTTACAGGGCCAAATTCTGCTCCCCCAGAAGGATGATATTTAATTAATAGGTGTCTATATTTCAGCATATTAATTCTGCGGTCTTCTGCTAGTTTTTTCTTTTTCTCCTTTGTTTTGTTTTGTTTTCTAACACTGGTATCATTGTCTACAGCATCCTGCCATCCCAGAGCATTCTTTGTCTGGACACAAAAGAGCACGTGGCTCTAAGAGTAGCTATAAAGCAGGGATCAGTGGGAAAGGGGTTTTATTTTTAAGTATTTCTCATACTACATTGTGTTTGGGTTTGATTATGCATTTGAGAAATGCTCACTGATATTTCTACTTTCTGCTTTGATGTAAACAAATCTTGTGTCAGAGATTCTTAAATCTAAACCAGACTTTAAAAAATGAGGATTATGTGAGACTTCAGCCTATAAGGTAAAGCCCCCAGCCCTTGGACTGAGCATTGTTTTCCTCCACCATGTGGAATGGAGATAACCCTCTCTTTCTTTGTGGTAAGCTACCAACCAAATCCATTCTGGCAAATCTGACACCCAATGTGATTTGTCCTTTTCGATGCTGTTTATGAGAAGTCAGGACAGTCTTCTGTCAAAATTGATAAGTGAGAAGACACCAGGGAATGCAATTTTGTTTGTAACAGCACAGCTGCCAGCAGCTCCTACTTGTTTACATCTAGGCTGGCTCTGTCTTGCTCCGTAGCTTTTCTATTTCCATCCAAAAAGCCCCCAAGTACATTGTGAATGTGCTGGTCTGTGTGAAATCTGAATAACTGAACATACTGGGACTGTTAGAGAGAGGAAAAAATAATTTATTTCTTTTGGTTATTTTTACAACTTCAGAATGTCAGTAATTTTAAAAGTGAAACCCTGAACTCTACCAAATCTCCATAGACATTTACAGAATGGGTTCTAAAACTGGTCTATAATGTGCTAAAATCATGCAGTGATTTTCCTTCCATGGTGAAGATAGCAGAGCAGTTAAGAGCTTTGCTTTTCTGATAGAAGAATTGTTTTTCTGGTGAAAGTGGCTAGTGTTTGTAAATTAAATCCCCTGCAAGCTTTTAAATACAAGTTTATTCATTGTGAAAGGAATGTGATAGGACCCTGCAGTGACCTGTGAAGGGGAGGGCTGTTTCATTGCACTCTGTTTCACACTGAATACTTCTGGAACACAGCCTTCAATTAGCCTGTGTTACAAAGACATTAATGTATTTCCTGGAAAATTCCTTTGACAGGAGCACATAACTCTTGATGGTGTTAGGACAGTTCTGAGGTCTAGGATGCCTTTGTTTGCCTGCAGTATCACTTGCCTTCTGTCTGGAAGCCCCAGAATCCCAGGCGGTTTTGATCTCTTTTTATTGGCACACTTAAGAAAGCTGCAGTGATAGGCAGTTCCTCTGTAAAGGCTCTCCTGTGAGCTGTTTCTTTACAGTAGCTCAACCTAAACACTCAGTTGTCATGGAGGTAAAGTGAGAGAAGGGCTTTATGTTGGACTGATCTGTCTTATGACAGAAGAGCTTTTCTAGAAGCTGAAAATTCTTGTTTCCTTTTGCCATTTCTTTTTTGCATTTATGAATAAATAGGTAGTCTGTCTGGTTTGTCATTAAAAGTTAGTGAAATCCAGAGATGGCTGCAAATGTCACTACTCTGATTCTGTGAATTGTGGGGTGATCTGACATTTTCACTTTCTCATTATAAGCGTATACCCTGTCACTGTGTTTTCAAGAATTTTAATAATGCTCTTAAATTAACTGTTAGATGATTGCCAGGAAAGATTTTCTGCAGTGTAACTGGCCTGCCTGGCATGCATTAACATACAGATATATAAGCACTGCAGAGATATATAAGTACTGCACGTGCCTATATAGTCATATACAAAAGTTTGCACACACAGACACATGCACATGCAAGTAAAGAATTAAATATTTAACATCCACCCCAACCCTGGAAGTGAAATAGCTACCTTAGTATGAAATTACTTTGTTGAATATACAGCAGAAGCATCACAGACTCTCTTTATCTAAACAAAGATAGGTAGTCCATAGAAAAAAGATCATAGTTGAAATAGATTGTTTTGATGAATTCTACCAATGCTAGGACTTACATCTCTTTCTTTTGATTTTCTTCAAATTACTTCTGGTCACCATTAAAGATATAACCTCTAAAAAAAGCCATGCTCAGTGTTGGAAGCATGATTTGGGTTATGAGACACAGGATACCTGTTTGAAACACTAAGTGCGTGTTTAAAGTGTGTATCTTACCCATTGCACAAACCCTGATGGTTTGCACATGACACAACTCCTGCACATTACAAATTCGAGTAGAAATAAGCTGTACTTTAAAATGAAGTCTAAAGAATCACATTTATTCTGCTGCTGATGTTTGTTTTGCTACAAAGCCCTCTGTTTTACACCCTCTCATTTGCAATGCATGATTTTATGTGACATGTAATACCATTATCATCTCTTCTGAATTTGAGATGAATTTTTTTCTATTTAGTAGTTCCACTGTTAGTCCTCCTAGGGCTTCATTAGATTGAACTGTTCCTGTACGAAGAGTTAAGGTTCTGTTTGTATTATTTTTATTTCATGAGCAGAATTACTTGCTAGTGATGGTGAGTGTGTGGCATGATGAAGATTAAATATTATACAAAGTAGCAATGTAAACGACCTGCGGTTTAGCAGCCTGGAAAAGGTAAATCCTTCAGGTCAGGAGGAGGAAAAGACCAAAAAAGTGAATGCTATTAGCAAGATTCTGCCAGGTGCTTGGCTCTTTGAAGCCCTGTCTGATAATGATCCCAATGCTTGCATCATTGAGATGCAAGATAAGTGATGAGACAAGAACTGCAGAGTTGGAATTACTAAACACTTTTCTGAGACTGAGATTGATCTTTTCTTAGTTTCCATAGTTTACAGAAACTAACAAGGAGCTGAGAAAAATTGTCTTACTTACAGAAACTTCATATAGGAACTGTGACAGAAAGTGTGCAAAACAGCCAAAATTCAGCTGGAGGTTGGTCTCACCCATAAAGGTGCAGAATCAAGATGATACTGCAGAATTAATCTTTTTAAGGTGTGTGTAATCCGTATAGTCCCTTAGCTCTTCTGTTTGATGCCTCAGGAGACTGGCACTAGCTCAGATGGATGAGGATTTTTTTTTTCAGTGTAACTAATTTATTAAAATAAGTCTGACTTTAATGTACTTTCTCAGTTAATTCCTTATTGAGCTATTCTGTAAGTACTCTGTATTCTGTAAGTACTCTGATCTCGGCCTTTTGTGCTTCCTTCATTCAATTACTCATTTTGTCAATTATACCATTAGCAAGATGAACAGTAAAAGCAGCTTGTCAGCAATTACTACAGGTATAAAGGAAAAACAAAGACAAAAGTAACTATTCTTTTCATATTTTGCTTTATTATTTTGGTGTTGTTTTTTCTTAAAATGTACACTAAACACTATGCTTCTCCACTTGGGATCATCAGATATTGGGGCCCTTGTTCCATTCAATAAGCCTTGATTTCTGCTGAAAGGGCTGTGACACAGAATAACTTGCCTGACACAAGACACTGCTTTACAGGTAAACAAGGACATAATAAAAAAAAACCTGTAAGCTGAACCTTTGTGTATTTTAACATTTCCAAACTCTTAGGACATCTCACCACAAGGTAAATTGTGTAAAGAGTTTGGAGCTCTGCCTGGTGGTGGACTGTTAAGGTGTAAAACATAAAGGTGGTTTATCTCATGGGGTTGTTTCAGAATCTGCTCGTGACCACTTATTTAGCTGTGGGCAGTAACTCACTCATTAGTGGTAAGTGCATTGTTCTGGCTACGAAGATAACATTTTATTTTCTGAGGTTTTTTTTTTTTTCCCCTTGACATTGCAATAATATCAACTAGTAAGAATTATAATCTGGGTTTGGTCCAAAAGGTACTGGTAATCCTTCACAAGTGCAGAAAAATTGCTGAAGCCACAGACATGTTCATGGAGTGCAACTCTTGGAATTCTTTTGCCTTAAAACACCATTACATTACTGTGAGCTTTCTAGATAGAACTTGACAGCCATATTTCAAACATTTTAGGATTAAGATAAAGCATCAATAAACTGTATTGTTTGTTTCACCAGACAAGGAGTTTTTCAGATTGGCAGCACTTTTTCTTTCTGCTGATGGAGTAGGAATCCTTTTCCAGTATGCTGTGGTGATTACCTTTTCTAAAACTTTTGTGTGTCCTGCTGTGTAAGCTCTTAATTTAAAACCTGTTTTTTTCATACTTGTGAACAGCAAAGCTTCCCTTCTCATTCCTGTCTTTTTTTTTCCCCTCTATTTGGGAGTGTTGTTTGAACTGGAGAGGGAAGAAAACCAAGCGTTTTTGTTTTACAGGCTGGGCTATACTGATCTTTTCCTCTAAAGACAATGGAGCTAAATAGAATGCATAGATTCTAGTTAATGCTTAGAAATTAAATTGTTGACTGTATCACAAACTGAAAATGTTTAGGATCTTCTGTCTTACCATGTTGCAAAAATATAAACTTTGAACTATGAATAACAGGTTCTGTTACACTGGGGAGTAACACTAATTAAAATTAATTTGTTTTAGACTATTAATTTGTTTTTTGTTTCAATGGCAAGATAATATTCTCATTGTAATGAGGAGTTTAATGTAAACTGATCACAGAATGTCCATTTAGGAAAAATTCTGTTGTGTTTGGATTTGACGCTGCCCCTTCCAGTGGCAGAGTTCATTGGACCCATTACTCTGGGATATTGTATGGGTGAGGCGAGCTCAGTATCTGTGACAGTTTTGATAGTCTCTCGGTCTTTTAAGTGGGTTCAGCAATTGCTGTAAAGGCAGATGGGGATTTTTTGAAGGGTGTAGAGTATTTATAGTATTCTTACAGTGCTTTTTAAATACTCTGCAATCATTTATTCTTTAATGTGCTGCTACTCTGGTAGTGTTTTTCTGCTTATAGATAAGGAAAACAAGTCACAAAAAGTTTTATGAAGTGACTATAGCAAAGCAGTTACTATCAAACAGAGAGGAGGGACTAAAAAGCAGAAAACTTCTGCAACTCTGCTAAAAAAAAATCTGTCTTACCAAGCAAGGTATTCCTAATATTTTTTTTTATTTTTATTTTTTGGCTTTTATTTTTTGCAAAGTACAATGAATTTGAGGCAGTAGGGAAATTTCAATCCTACATGATCCACATCTCTTTTCTGTCATTTCTATGTCTGCAGAAATTGGCTACTTTCTAAATTTGCATCCCAGTCTTTCAAGAAGGGATAGTCCTTATTCTAATTTCTATGTCTGTCTTTTAACCAAATAATTTATGGAAAAACACTTTAAAGTATTGTTTTTACTGTGAAAATGCACTGAATTTTTGTTCTGGCCACACAGAGAAAAAAAGCAGCAAGTCAAAGATTTTGCCATTTGGTATTGATTTCTGTCACTTGGCAGCAAAGTACTCTTTGCTGAGAGGTGCTGCCCCCAGTGTGCCCAAAGAGGGGAAGGCTATCATCTCCTGAGCTCTTCCTGAGCTTCAGTCCCTCTCCTCCCACCATCTCTCTGTCAGCACTATTCATGAATGTCCAAATATTATTTCTTGTAGATTTTGAAAATGCTGTCTTGAAGACTCATGCACACAGAGAAAAGCCAAAGAGAAAGCCACTCTGTGTTTGTGTGCCCACACGTATGCATATATCAAAAAAGATTTCAGAGAAGGAAATTATCTGCAAATTCATTACTGCCCCCAAACCTGCTGTTTCTTCTCTTAAAGACCAGTTGTGAGGAGAAAAACTCCACAACACTCTAAAGCATCTGTTGCAAAATACTACATCAAATGTATTTGACTGTGATAGTCCAGGTTCTCTAGTGTTTCACTTGCTGCTCTTCCATTGAAATTGTTTTGTATGTGCTTATTACGCAGACTTAGAGATCAGATTTGTGGGCTTTTGCTTTGAGAGATGATTTACTATTTCATGCAAAGTGGTTTTAAATTTTCCTAAAATATTTTTCAACTCTGGTTTGTTTGCTTGTGACTAGGGTGAATAGTGTTTCCTGTAAAAAAAGAGATGCCATGAGGTTAGTAGTGCAGATGTGCCATGGGCAATAGGAAGTTATCTGGAATGACTTCCAGTGCAAAGCAACAGACCTTACCCACCTTCTCCCTCATGCTGAATGAGATATCAGTTGAGTATGTAATTGAGTATGACATCTATACTGAAAAACATGAAATGGTTGTTGGGGACTTTAATACTAAGTGCCAGGATCTCAGTTGTAGGTATCTACAGCTTCTAAGCAGCCACAGCCATGTGCAGTCATCAGACTACACCCCATATAGTCATTTAAGAAAGAGTTAGTCCAAGACTACCAAGTACTAACCTCAGCTCTCAGATCTGTAACTCGGCAGAGAAGTGAGAGCTGTGGTAGATCAAGCACTGTGTGCAGCCAGGGCTATTGCAGCCCAACCAGAGGACATTAGTCACTGATACTTGTCATCAGCTGGTTCCCTGAGGTGGTTTTGGCAAATCTCTCATACACACAGGATGAAGCCTCTAGGCTCATCCTCATTTTCCTGTGCTCTTTCACGCCCTAAATGGTTACTTTTTCCTGCTCATTGAGCCAGCACACTGAGAGAATTCAGTTTGTTTGCAGCCTGAAATATTGGTACAGTTTTGTAGCAGTATTTTGAGTCAAATCATCCACGAGAATTTTAAGGTCATTCCCATATGAAGAAATTGTGTTCAGAAGAGTCCTTGGGGCTCCTGTCCACCCTCAGTTGGGCATACAAGACGTTGTGCCACCAGGACGATGAAAGTTAATGGATTTCAGCTTGTGCACAGCTCCCTGTTTGCCTTGATTTAAAGGTCCCAGTGTCAGCCCTTTATGGTGTATTTAGGTTTCCTTATAGGCCTCCAAGGGACCACAAACTTCTTTATTCCTTAAAAGTATACCTTGTTGCTGTAATTGAAGCCATTTTGTTACTGTAATTTCTCCCTAATATTACACTTCTAGTCAAGTGGTCTTTCCCTCTGGAGGCATCAATTACTATGGGTTTTGAATAAGCCTCCCTCCAGTACACATCCTTTTGCTCCCAATGCCAAAATCAGGTCACTGTAATTCCCTTCCCTAATAAAACATGCTTCTGTGTTTCTTCTTTCAAACCCAGTGTGTAATGCGTACTGGTGAATAATTCTACTCTTTACCACCCTATGTAGAACTCCTGCCATATCTAAGAAAAACTGAACACTACAGGTTTCATGAGTTTTTTTCTACATTTTTCTTTGTTTTCATGAAGACACTGAATGACCAAAGTCCAGAGAGAATCTTCTAGGATTTGTGCAGGTAGCAAACCTGCGTAGATTTGAATCCTTGTGAGGGGTAGGGGAGCAAGCCATAGCAGTGCACTTTGTGCAAGATCTTCAGCTGAAATGAAAAGGTCACAAGGCTCGTTGGCTAACCCATCTGTGTGAAGTACAGGTTTTTCTGTAAGTTGTGCTTTTTTGACATCTGGGCCCTACAACTTGCTGGACTCAGGAGTGAGTCCTCACTGCTTTGCACCCAATGCCTGTTTGTGGATTAGTCTGTATGACATCTCTGGGAATGGGGGGGAGCAGGCTTTGTATCACAGAGAACTCTGTATCTGAGAACTGAAGCAAAGGTTGGTCTCTCTCCTTTTATTGCATAGCCACAGAAGCAGAACTTGTCAGGGTCTAAATGTGACTGAAGACTCTCTTTGCATACAAATACCACCCAAAGTTTCCTACTTGAAACCAAGCTAATACTCTGTGTTATTGGGTTCATCCTGCTTTATTACAACTATTTGTTTCACAATGTTCAAACCAAGTGCAGCTTTGCCTTTTTGTGAATGGTTCCCCTATGAAACCCTAAAGATGCTTAACTCAGATTGGTGTATGTCGTACTTATCACTCTACCATCTGCCCAAAACCTTGCACTTTTCATGAGATGCCACTGCTGGGACATCTGGCACTAAAAATATGTTTTCTGCATCATCTCACAATTGAGGAAGATGCCACTGCTGTTTAGCTCCACAGGAGATTCCTTGAAGCATCTTTCTGTTATCTAACAGCTTCTGCAATGAAACACCACTACACTGGCCAGGGAAGGCATCATGCCATTAATGGAAGCCTGTACTTCTGCTTTATGGCTTGGATTGCTGTCAGAAGGGAATGGCACTTGTGTGATGGATTGATTGATGGTATCCAGTCTGTCTTACATGCTATAAATCAGCTACTGTGATGCGACTAGAAGGACTATGTAATCTACTGTAAGTCAGCTTCTATTACCCAAAAGTCAAAGACCTGCAAAATCAATGCACAGCTATATTTATCAAAGTTTGGCATGTCTTACCAAACAGTTTCTGTGTAGGTTGAACCTGCATTGTACTGGGATTTCCTTCTTAATTCATGGAATAATTTCTCCCTTAAAGATCCACGCGTAACATTGTGTCTCCAGATTGAGCAGGATGAGTAGCTCATACAGCATGAATATCTCAGCATCTTGGTGCTGCCTTATGCTGTGCAGTTTTTTTCACCCTTGGCAAGAGCCACCACAAAAGCCTGTAATTTTCTTGTAGGAGGTGGAGCTGTGCCGCATTGGCAGCCAGGAGAAGCTGGGGCTGACTGTCTGTTACAGAACCGATGATGAGGAGGACACGGGAATCTATGTCAGTGAGGTAAGGACATGACCCTGGGGAGGAGCGTGGGAGATGTTCATGGAGGGCTACACGTGCCAGGAGTGAACCTGCAAGTGCTCTAAGCCAGGAGCACAGAAGTGTTGGCCAGCTCATGTCACTCTCAATTCATTTTGATTATCAGCTCAAATCATGCTGCCCAAGCGGAGTAATAATTACTAGGGGGTTTCTTTAGTGTAAGTGCTTTTAACTACAACATTGTAGTCGGTAAAGCAGTCTGAGAATGGCCTAAATTTTGAAAGAAATGTGCCCTTATGATGATCAGGCAGAGCTTTTGAGGATAAAAGTGCCTTCTCCACAGCTCTGCTTGCATCCTCCCTCTGCCACAGCCTCGGTAATTCTAACAGTGGTCAATTATAATTGAATTATTTTTGTGTTTGTTACAATTGTGGTACACACAGACATACCAGAAATGGGTAAAGAGAGTAGCTTGGGAGATTAATATGTTAGGAAACCAAGATATAGAATTCAAAATACTGAGGTGGGATGAATCCTCAGGTTTTCACTGCTCCACTCAAAAAACGTGGCACCCAGCACACATTGTTAGCGTTTCACAAGGTTAGTCCACAAGACTTCCAAGAACACCATCTCCTTTTGAGTCTCCAGTCGTTCAAGGAGGTTTTTTTCTGAGTAAAACAGAACTCCTCTGAGTCAAAAGTCACTGCTGATTGTTCTGCATGAGCTGTGATCCCAACTGGTCACTTTTTTGACATGTTGAACGAAATTTCAACATTAGAGAAAGGTTCTTCATTAAAAGGGTGATTTGTTCCTGGAATAAAGCTGTCCAGGGGTGTGGCCACAGCAACAAGCCTGTCAGAATTAAAGGAGCAACTAGACAAAGGTTTTAGTCATATTGGGGTTTTTTTAGGTAGTCCTGTGAGGAGGAGGTTATTTGACTTAGTGGGGTCCTTGTGGGTCTATTCCAACTTGAGACAGTCTGTGATTCTAAATTCTTAGTGGAGCTCATGGATGGAGAGGATCAGAAAATACAGAATTCTCCTATGTATCAGTGAATGGGATGAAGTCAAGATTACACATAAAGAGGCTGGTAGCCATGTTAAACAAGAATGAGGAATTAATATAAATTACCTAAGACTATATCTTCCACCAGTTGTATAAGCTGTGCTGTTAAAGTCTGTTTGACCTTGTGAGGGCAAAGAAAGTTCAGGAACCTCATAATACATTCCAGGATTATATCTGAATGTTCTGTTTATCCTACATCATAAAATTTTCTCAGACCTTTGAAAGTGAATGTATTGATATTATCTTTTGTACTTGATTAAGGACTTCAGATTCATAGTTTTTTTTATGACAATACACAAGAAGAAAATAATATCTAACACATAGAAGATGTATCCCACAAACTCGATGCTCAACTCAAATTTTTGGTCTGAAAAAAGAACTTATGTCATGATGAGGCAAAATAAATGTTTTAAGATAACCATCAAATGAAAGGTGATAGATTGAATTGCCCTGCCACAAACAGTAGGTCATTACTCAGGGATGAGCTGTAGTGTCTTTGATAAACTATCACTGGAGCCCTAAATATCTGTTTAGGTTAAATTAAATTAAATTTAACTGTTTCAGACTAGGCATGATTTACAGGACCTGTGAGTGGTCTATACAATATGGATCTTTCAGGTTTTTTTGATGTTTCCTTGTGAACAGATTGATTACTAAGATAATAATTTAATAGTAAATGTTTCTATGGAAGAAAAAGAATCATGCCCAAAGACAGGCCCATTTGTATACAGGTATCAACTGCTGCAGAAGTTTTTTGGTCCATAGTGAACTTCCAGAGAAGAGGGTGTCTCATTAATTTTAATGCTCTGACAGCTGAAGGTTAATGCCTGACAGTGGCATTTGAAAATCATATGCTCCCAACCCTTTCTGTCTTGAGGCTTTTATCTGAAACCAGCTCAAATATGATCATTTAAAGAACTGCTTTGTTTTCTGTTACTCTATAGGAAACTTCCAATTGCCTCTGTACTGTTTAAAAATTGTACTTTTTCAACTTTTGATATTGTGCAGCTGTTAAAATTTCCCATAAAAGTCTTTTCATGTTCAATTACTGGTTGTTGTCCTGTGCAGGTTGATCCAAACAGCATTGCTGCCAGAGATGGACGGATCCGTGAAGGAGACCGCATTTTGCAAGTATGTGACAGGAGACTCTTCCTTAAAGTCTTTCTTCAGACAAACATGCAGTGCCATCTTCTCTGTGGACTGTTAATGAGGGAAGATAGTTCTCTTTGTTACTGTGATCGATGAGAAAATCCATGTCTGTCTGTTTTTTAACACAATAGCTGGGAGCTAGAGTGTGTGTACTGAAAAATGAGACTGACAAACTCGTTCTGGCTCATGCACTTATGTCCCAGGTCTTTTTTTTTTTCCATATTTATTAGAAAATCTCATTTCCACTATGTTCATCTCAGTCAAATTCTAAACAGGATCCTGCAGACATAAATATAAGTGTCAGAGACATGCTGATCATTTACCAATTGCATAAATTTGGGTAAAACTCTTTTCTGGTAAGCATAGATAATAAGAGTTTTCACACAAAAAAGAAGTGTTTAGAGAAGGATGATCTTGAACAAATTTAAGAAGGGGGTTCATTAGGTTTATGTTAATATTTTCTTTCCTCCCCCTATAATACATTACTCTTCTGAATTCTTTTCTAATCTACCACCTTGGCACTTCTTTTCTCCCTTTGTTTCTATTGATCCACTTGCTTAAAGAGCTACCCCAAAGGTAGGTTTGTGTCTTACAGCATAGGTGGGTGTGGGTGGCTAGCTGCTTCATAGGGCAGTGTACCTGCACAGTAAAGCAAACCAGCAATGGGTTGTGCATTTTTCACCACAGTGCAAAATCATAAACCAGCTACCAAAAATCCCTTGACTGGAAATTTTTTGCTGTATTGTAGCATTTTAATTCCAGTTCCAAGTTGATTTGCCTTGTACTTTTGCCTTTTTTCACTGAAGCACCAGAAGAAACTCCTGGTGATGACAGGTTGGTTTTCTGTAACATGTTCCATAATTGCCCTTCATTAATTTAAGCAGATGAGCTTTCAGGTGTTCACAAGATCAGTCTGTTCCTTCCTTCCAATCTTTTCATTTCTGCATGAAATATCTTTGCTGAAACCTGTGTCTCTTATCCTGGTACAGCTTAAACCAGCTTTGGGAGTCTAGTGAAACAACAGTGTCTATTAGCTGGTTTACCAAAGCAGTCCATTTTCTAGAAAGGAAATAATGAATTAGATTTTCATGTCAGGGCTCACTTGGGGCCTGCTGTTTTATTCTCTGTGTGGCTGGGATTGTGAAAACATTCCTAGGATGATGTTCTCCACCAGGAAGCACAGATGCCATTGTGGGAGGGCAGTGAAGTCCTTGGCAGGACTGGGGTGAAAGGACCATTCCATGGGCTGCATGTAGGAGAGGAAAAGTTAGGGCACTGGCTTCCATGTCTTTATGTGACATAACTACTGAAGAAATAGCAGTATTTTTAACTTCCAAAAATCAGAAAAACACCCATTTTTTATTCAACCAAGCAGAAACAACTTTCCTTCCTACTCTATGTGTGTCAAAATAAGGAAAGAGAGACTAGATCTATTTTCCACTCCTTTCCTTTTTGTAAAATTTCTGGGTGGACAGCCAGCAGCAGTTCAGGCAAATGTTCTCCAGTTCCTAATGAAATTCAATTCATTTCAATTTTGAGTAAAGACTCCAGGGGTGAGAGAAAACATAGATAATTCTGCCATCCTCTTGTGGACTGGAGCATTACTTTAATGTCAGTGCTGATATATTGCTATGAATTTTATCATTAAAGTTAACACCCGGAGAGTTATGTGGGGTTTACTTTCATATCTGAAAACACATTGACCCTCTATCTCCTCTTATTGATGAGATAGCTCAGAGAAATAGAAGGTGACGGTGCCATTAGGGGTGGATTACACTGAGGCTGGGAGAGGCACAGATCCCTGACCACAGGGGCGTTTTCTGTGGGTGGCAGGCAGCATTGGTTTAAGGCTATGGAGGGAATGCTGTTATGTGTGTTCTTCACAAAATGACAGCAGGTTTCGTCTCATTTTTGAGGCTGTAACTGCCCCCTTTTCATTCTCAGAAACCACCAACCTTTACAGTCTAAGCCTCTGAAAACTGCCTTGAGTACTTGAAATGTTACACTGTCAAGGGAAAGTTTTGAGAGGGCAGTCCTAGTGGTAGCTGCCTAAACCTCTGCTGTTTTTAGCTGTGAACCCGCAGGCTCAGCACAGTCCATGGGGCAGGCTGAAGTCCTCTCTTTCCCCATGACAGTGCAGCTGGGATGGGGTGGCCACCTTCAGGTGGTGTGGGGACAGCCCGGCTGCCTCCCCTGGGGTCCATGGTGTTACTCAGCCGATGGGAGCTACTGGAGCAGCCACCAAGTCTGGGGATATTTTGTACAGGCTGCAAATCTGCTCCTGAGGCTGCATCTCTGCTTTTCAGCTTAGGGCAGCTCTGTGTTGCCTGGTCTCCCACAGATCACAACTATCCCATCATGTAAGCTTTGAAGAGTCTCAGACATTGCGCTCACTGCCAGTTAGGTGATCAGGGATTTGGTTTAATCTGAATTAAAACTATGTTTTTGAATCAGGGCTTTCAGGCCAAACATATGTACAAAAATGCAACTTTCTCTTTGATTTTCAACTACAAAAGTTGAAATGGACTTGAAATGGAAATGAAATTACAGGTGCTACTTTGAAATGGAACCATTGGAAGATTTTTTTTTTTTCCACCCAAAATATTCAGGTATTTCTATCATCCAGTTTTGTTTCCAGTCTCTTTGAAATAGACCGAATGTTGGAGGTTTTGTTGCCACAATGAGAATAATCCACTTCTTGCGCTGTGAATTGGACAAAACTGAATTCTTATGGGAAATAAGATTTCTATTTGATTCCTTCATAAATGGTTTTTGGACAATGAAAATTGTGTTTGTTACCATGTAATCATGGATGTTCTTGTTTTAATGGGGTTACAGAATAAGAGAAAGGTAGCAAGAAAAGACGAGTTTCATTGAAAAACCACTTCTATTTTGATTATCCCCTTGTAAGGGGGATACATATGTTTAGTGTGGTACTGGCTACTAAGCTGTCCGCACAAATATGAAATGATTAAATGGAGCAGCAACAAGCAGTGGCCTGAAAGTATTGCCTGGTGAGAGATAATACTGTAGCTCTCTAATTGGCTCTCTACCAGCATTCAGTGTGACTGATTTCAGCTGTAGCATTACCAGTCTTCTTCCACCAGCACTATTATCTCAGAGTGACACTTCCATTACTCTGAACGGAGAAAGATGAACGTCACCTGTCAGGGGCTGGTTAATTGTGTTGCTAGATGTATGTTACCAGGGCGCAGGTTGGACATTTATGAACATAACTGCTTCCTCTGATGTCCACCATCCTTCAACGATCAATACAGCTCTTACAGTAAGCGCATAATTGAGTGAAGGCACTTACCACTGAGGGGCTGAAGATGAGCCCGTTGTGCAATTTTCATTGTCCATACATTCAGCACAAATGAGCTGATATCTGCCCTTTATTGTGTGTTGCTTTGTGGAAATAGAAACTAATGTGCCGCTTTCATTTGTTTCCTAGATAAATGGCCAAGATGTCCAGAATAGGGAAGAGGCAGTGGCGTTGCTCTCCAGCGAAGAATGCAGGAAAATTGTGTTGCTGGTTGCGAGGCCAGAGATGCAGGTTAGACTAAACAGATGCACTGAGTCAGAACCTGGGTTATACCATGCATTCACTGTCACTGTAAGTAATGAGCTGCCAAGAAATAGGAATGCCAAAGTTACTGACAAAAGGAGCAAACGGTTAATTGTGGAGCTTTGCTCTTTTTTTATCCAGCAAAGGAAATGATATGATATTCCTAGGGCATGTTTTCCCCAAACTAAACAAGTTTTTTTCCAGCAGAGTGAGCAGGTATATAAATAAAGCTGGCAGCACCAATATGATATTAGTAAAATATGAAGTAGAACTTGAAAACTATGCATTACTCATTAAAGGATTCTGCTTTGTTTAGGGGATAAATTTCCCATACTTAACGTTTATCAATTTTATCTTTAATATGAAGCTTATAATTTATATGAACTTACACAAAGCACTAGTTTGTCATTTTTGAGGGGTTGTTTTATGCTATGTGGTTATAACCAGGCATGTAAACTATTAATGTATGTATAAATTATGGGACTTTCTCTGCAGTCTCATTCAGCAAATGGAAGTCTAATTTTAACAGCACCCTGGTCACAAAAACAAGCCTGCATTTTGGGAGGTGCACTTCCAGAAGCTTTTAGAAACGTTTTTATGATTTTAAAAATAAAATTATGCCAATACCAAGAATCTTGCTATTCCAAGAAATTTTAATATCATTGCAGGAGACAGATGTTAGGTTGATTTTCAGGAAAAAAGAGGTAGAGTGATAGAAGACTGCTGTTTTTACTTCCCTTTGTATTCTATTTGTAGGCCTTTGCAAAGCAAAAGCACATTATATTTCCACTGTTCTATCTGCCAACAATTCAGAGTTGGTTAAGTTGCCGTTTGTTTCTCATGCTACTGTTCTGATATTTTCAGTCTCACTAGCTGCATATTCTGTATAAATTAAATTAAGTAAGTTTGATTCAGCACCACTTGTAATCTCTACTTAAATACTACAAATACTGTAGTTAACTACAAATACAGTAGTTAGAAAAGAGCCACAATGTCAGCATTCATAGCCTTTATGTTTTTCAGGAAGCTAAACAATTCTTATAAAACCAGTGACAAAATACAGCAAAAACAGGTGTGCCTCACTTTATACTTCAAAATTATAGTCCTTGGTTGCTGAAATTTTGAAAGAGATTTTTCAATATTATTCCAGCTGTTTTTCATTAGGATTCTCTAGGGAACAGAGACTCATCCACTTATAAAAAATACACGCTCAGGGAAAGTTCTGTCTCTGTATTTGTTTAGACTGGTCAAAATTAAATAAGGAGTCAATATGATAAGATTAGTATGAGATAAAGAGTTACTTATGTGTACCAATGTAGCTTCTCACTCTTTACAAATAATCAGTGGGGTTTGGTTTAGGTTTGGGCCTTTGGGGCTGGATTTTTTTGTTTAGTTTATGTGTTTTAAGCACATACTCATACAAAACTGATGAAAAAGCCAGAGTAAGTCAGAGATCAGGCTATCAACTGATTTCTGCTAGTTCTAGTTGTGTTGCTTTGAGTTAGTAAAAACCAGCAGGATTAAGCAAGCTTTCATTTCTAGATAGAAAATTGTAATGACTGCTGAGCACATTCCCTCAGTAACAGGGAAGAAAACCCCCCTGACCACATATTTGTGCAATGAATAATGAAGCTTTGAAACAGAGCACCAGAGGATCACACCACACCCAAGCAGTTTCATGTGTGAATGTGTACACAGTGTTTGTAATGCACGTGTATGCTAAGGCACCTATTAGTTTTCTTTTAAAAGCTGTAACATAAGTGTTCTTATTATATATAAGTTATAACAGTTATAACAGTTATATCATGGGACTGCCACAATCAAATCAGCAGATTTGCCCAAATGAAATTCATCTTTCATCCTCCAAATTTGTTAATCTCTGCAATTTTCTCACATGAGGTGAATTAAACTGTGTCCTTTACAGTAGAGGAAGGCTGTGCTCATGCTTTTCTTGGGATGAAAAAAGTAAACAAGACAAGTAAACAAAACTACTACCACATGTTTCACAGAACAGTTTCAAAGTCCCATTGAGTGCAAACATAACAATCATATGTTCTCAAGGAAAAAAGTCTCCTCCTAATCCCAAACCGTAGGTGACTGGCTTTACCAGGGGAAATGATGAAAGGCTTCTTTATAAGAGGAAAGAATTCACTGACATGGGCAAAACCACATCAGAGTTTATTAAGGAAACAGTGATGTTCTGCCAGTATTCCATTAGAAGCACTACACAGCATCAGTCACTCCTTGTGTAGCTTTGAACTACTACTACTACTACTACTACTACTACTACTACTACTACTACTACTACTACTACTACTACTACTACTACTACTGGCTCAGTGTAACTTTTCTGGCTGACATCTGTGACCAGACACATCCTGGCTCTGAGGCAGTGGTAATTCTGCTCTAGGAGTTGGCCTGTGCAACATTTCTCTTGCTATCTTGCGACATGATAACTTGGTATTCTTGTAATTGTCTTATGCTGAGGCTTTTCCTTTCAGCATATCTTTGTCACCATTGTCCTGTGGTTCCTTCATCAATGATGGAACAATCAGTGTTTCCTTCTGCTACAATCCTGTCATTATAGCCAAGAGTGCCACTGACCAGTGTTTTTCTTTTTGATGCTGTGTGCCATCTGGCAAGGGATTGCAGGTACAAAGGATCATTATGCTCATGTGCACACACGAGCATAATGAACAAAATGTAAAGAACAGCATTTTAGGCCAGGGTGCCTGTTTTATCAGTTTTGAAAGATGTGAAGGGTGTGAAATGTGTTCAAGAAGAGATATGTACTTGACAGAAAACATGGCATCCCCTCTTGTCCTTTTGCAACACTGTGTTCACCAAATGTCAATGTACTATTTTACACTTGGGGAGAAAAAACCAAGCAAACAGATAAACCTTGCTTCCAGATACACCAGGAGAACTAAAATTGCCTCCCTTCAAGTCACCTCATCTTTCTATTGCCCTGTTCTGTTTACTTGTTTACCTGGAAGATCAATGGGAAAATAGTGACAGAAATGCAGCATAAGGTTTCCACTGAGGTGGTGGCAGCAGGGCTGGAATGGAGGTTGTTAGAGAGAAGAGCCCAGTTGCCTCCTGGCCCTATTAGTAACATTGCCACTCTTGCAGTGCAGGGTCTCTCAGCAGTAATGAACATGACAGCTTCAGGATTGTGCGCTGTGCCTTTCATACCTTTTGAAAGGAAATAATGTCTGTGCTGTGCAGTCTCCTTCATTATGAGAGAAAATCAGTCATACTGTTTTAGGAAAGGATAAAAGACACGAATCCCATCGTTTTATCCTTTTCCTTTTCTATTTTTTTTAAGACGTGAACTTGAACTCCTACCGCCTGGCTTTCTGAAGAGAATCATTAGAATAAAAAGAACTAGTCAAGCATTGCCATTTGGGTTTACTCTATTTTAGCATGTGTCCTTGCTAACATAAAACAACACACTGATGTATTCTTTGCAGCTGGAGGAAGGGTGGCTGGATGATGAAAGGAATGAATTCTTAGAGGAGTTAAACTTGGAAATGTTGGAAGAGCAGCATAATGAAGCGATGCACTACACAGCCAATGAGGTGGAGCAGGTAAGACCACTACTAAACATATAATTTGACATTTTTCTAGGTATATTTTTTTATTAATAGAGAATGAAACAGCGTGCTGTAAAATGGAGTCAAAGGCTTTGTTAGAGTTCTCTCTCCAAATGCTGTGATCTCCGGCACACTGTATGTAAGGAAAAAGAGAGCAATACGTGCTTAGGCCCAGTATATTGAGTTAATAAACAATATAATAGGGTGTGATAAGTGCACATTTCTCCTTTTCTCCGAGCTCTCAGAATAATATTGCTTTCCTTCATTAATTCTGAAGTGTTTGGGATTTATGATGTTAAACTTCATGTCAGTTTTTGTTAAACTGGTGCTAATAACACCAAGGTCATGGGTTCAGTCCCCATATGGGGGATTTAACTTTAGAGCTGGACTGGATGATCCTTTTGGGATGCATGCAGTGTATGAGCCAGCCTTGCACCAGAGCTTGCAAAACAAGATGGAAGACATGTTTAAATAAACAACAGGTGTTTTGTTAATGTGAGTATATTTCTCTTACACCGACAGCTCACAGCTCAGCATTTGTTTTGTTAATGGAGACAAATAAGCTATTGTTAGCATAGTCTCAGCTTGCTACTATCCTGACTTTTACCTGCCCATATGTTCTGTAGGCTGTGTGACTGTGGCAAATATACCCAACAGTTTCATCAAGTGGTCTTCTCAGATGTACGTTGTTGTGAAAGGTATAAGTACCCTCTCCTGGATCAGATGATCTGCCAGTGTGCACACCTGTGTGGAGCCAAAGAAATAAAATTCAACTTCTCCTGGCTTCCGGATTTATGCAGCTGGGAAGAAACTGTTTTGCCACCCACAGAACTTTGTGATTTACAATTTATTCCCCATTCTGAATTGCTCAGAAAGAGAGCCTGTGGCATTTTTCTTTGAAGAGAGAGAGAAAGACTATGAGAGCCTTCTCTTTCCTGGAAACCAGGGAGCTTCTTTGACTTCAAATGCCTCAATGCTTGGTCCATATTGGGAGGCCTCAATGTGCATTTAGTCTGTTTCCTCCTGGCCTCCCCTTCAGCCTTGACACTGGGTCAATGAGTAGGTGATAGCACATAGTAAAGCTCTTCCCTGTATATCAATGAAATATTCATTGGGACACAGACACTGACAGAATAATTAAGTCAGTTCTCTGAAAAATGGCAGATCAGATTACAAATATTTGGTCTTATAAGCATTTAATTATTTACAAGTGGAATAACTCCAGGGTTGGGGGGATGGGAGCCTTGCAACAGGATTTTTACCAGCCTTTTAATTGTGACTCTCCTTTCCAGGCAGTGAGCCAAGCCTCAGTTTCCCAGGTTAAATGTGCTAACTGTTGCACTGCTTTCAGCTGGTATATGGCCTCTTTTTAATTGTTTTAGCCAAAATTTTATCTTGGATACCAAATATTTCCTGTCAGAAAAACCGCTTGCTCTTTGCAAAACAATTTCATTTGCATAGTGACATTTTCACACAAACCTCCAGTTCTGGTAGAAATTCTTGAACAAGTCTATCTATCTATGAGTGTCTACTAGGCACTTATATTACATGTTGGGACCTCTGAAATCACTTTACCATTGTGATCTTCCACTGCAAAGTTCTTGTCAAGCTTTGGCTTTGGCTGAATTTGTGTTGTGGGTAGTGTTAATGAGTAAACAGTGATATTCTATGATGTACATCCACAGAACCCATTGAATTTGTTTATTTTTTGTTGGAATCTTTTGCCAAACATATTTTTTGCCCTATTGAGATTTTCTATTACTGCAAAAAACAGTACTCTGGGAAAAATATTGTGGTCACTTGTGATCTGTCAGTATCTGACATTGCATTGCTTGAAGTAATTCTAGGACAGCCAGACATTTCTTTGCCCTTCTGATGAGTAATTGAATCAACCAAATGCAGCTTGGTGTGTAATGGGGCATCAGTAATTTGTGACAGCTGCTGTCTCTCCAGACTCTATGCAGGGACTCGTCAAGTCAGAAAACTGGTTCTTTACTCCTTGTTAGTCTGGGAAATGTAGCTGTTTCCTGAGGGGAATCCCACCATCCATTGGAGCTATGAAACCACGCTCATTGCAGCTGCCAGTGTCCAATCTGAGTATCTTCAAGCTCCCTGGCTGGCCATGGAGACCAGCCTTGATTTTTGTGAACAAAAACTTAGTCCTCTGGCTTCATAATCATCTGTCATCATGAATCTCGAGAGCTGCAGGAATGAATACACTCTCTATGAGAATATCCTTCCAAATATAAGTCTCTTTTACAGAATGCCATTTTAACATTTAATGTGAGCTGTCACAAAACTTTGGTACAGTTTGTAATAGAAGAGTCAAGTAGATAGTCATGTCTTTTCTGTATGTTTTTGACCTACTCTGTAGAATTCAATCAAGAATTGTATCTTCTCTGTATGGAATAATCCAAAAAGCCTCAAGGAAAGATGTAATTCTCCATTTTTTATAACTCATTGTGTTCCTTTCCCTTTATGACATCATGGTTCATTGTGCAGCAGAGATAATTTTCAGTAGACTGCCATACATTTGCCATGCAGAAATTCTTATTGGTATCATGTAATATATCAGAGCCTATTAAGAAGGAGAAGAAAGAATTGGATAAAAAGAATTATTCTAGTTCATTCAAAGCTGAAATACAGAGAAAATATCTGGGGAAAAATCCTTTTTCTGAAAGCAGCCTGTTTTAAAAGACCAGCATTGTTGGCAGAAGAGCATTTTGCCTTTTAGTGAACCACTGAAATAAATTCCAAATCTCCCTCATGGTTTGAGTACCTCATGGTTCGCCTGCCACTGGAGATTCCTCTCTCTGTGACATGTGTCCCTAACACTGTCAGAGACTGACCAGAGAGCCCAGCTGTGTTTGTTAGAGCCTTCAACTGAATCGTACTGCATTCAGACTTTAGTAGCAGTCTGGGTTTTGAGTCCCAATATACATTATAAATTGTAAAAGAATAGAACAGCGCCTGAATTCCTGCAAGATTAGCCATTTTATAGGCAGGAATTCTTGCTGGAGCTGAAATGCAGAATCTTTTGAGGTTCATTTATTGCTTGATTGTACGCACCGCTGGGTTTACCTTCTCATTATCTGAGTTCTCACTGCAAAGATGAGGCCTAAGGAGCCCTTTGGTATTTCAGATGGAAATAATTGTAGAAGAGATTGGCAATGTATGTTTGAAAGCAAACACTTTGTTTGAAATAGATAGTAGATAACACCAGAAAAAGCAACACACTGAAAATTGTGGATTGTCTCTTGTTTTTCAGAAGAGATGTAATGTGGAATTAGGCTTGTTATCTTTCAAAATAAAATTTAAATTGTCTCATGCTGTAAAAGACTGCTCAATCTGCACATGTTTAGGAGCTCTGGCAAGCATGAAATGTCCAGGACAAAAATGCCAGGGGCTACCTTACTTGAGTCACAATGGATTTTTTAATAAAATGTATCTCAAAAACATGCAGTACAATAAATATCTCTATTACTTTGCATTTTCTTAAGTGACTTAGCTGTAAGTATCTACATACTGGGAAAATATTTAATGTGATATGGATGTCTGCTTTAGTTTGAAAAGAATCTGAATGTATAGGCATTTGTTTTTTCCTGAGGGAACCCAAAGTCACTATCTGACATTCAGGTGCCTATACTGTAGACATTTATATTTCATCAGATCAATCCCACTCATCTGGCTTCTACTTGACTTAAAAGATGACTTTTGCTTTGTTTACATCTTTTGTGTGTGCATGCTAATTCCAGATAGTGTAACATAAGTAGATGGCAGAGTATTATAGTCAGTCAGTATAAATCAAGTTGAAGAAGCAAAACTTAAATTATTGATAAAAGTGGTGTGGAAAACAAGAGCTACCAGTTCTGAAAGTGTTGATTGCATGGGCCTCAACTGTCACATCTCTTCCCATCACCCACACAAATAGCCTCATCAAGTGGGTTTTTTTTCAGTAGTGCTCAAATATATGCCTTGGGTGGTGTAGTACCAGGCAGAAGACATCAGAGGAAGTATCATGAAGTTCTGCTCCTGTAAGCTGTGTAGCTAACACATAAATCACCCTTTTTGGAATTTTAGTCATATGGATGCAAATCATGTTATATCACTCACTCCTGAATAGGAGATCCTGACCATCCTTTTTTGGGCATGTGAATGGAGCCCTGCATTTGGAACAGGCACCCAGATTTCCGACTGCTCTGCAGCACTGCCCTCCTGTTGACTGGTGGAGCTCTTCTTCCTCCTGTCAGTAAATATTTTCCAGAGCAGTGAGAAATAAGGGTTGCACATTGCAGTGGCTGGGGTGAAGTGTAAGCTGCCCAGGTTGTCTGCTGAAAGGTTTGGGGGCAGAGGAGGTCAAGACAAGCTGCAGCAGCTCCAAAGCAGGTGAGAGAAGGGAACAGAATAGCAAATGTAGCAGCACTCACCAGGAGGAGGTGAACGAGAAGGATACTAAATTAAACCTAAATCTCCTCAGGCATCTTTTCAGAAATTTTTAACTGGTTTGTCATAGACCCCAAATTCTCCTGGTAGTGTGTTTCTTTCAATATTTGCTTTATTCCACTCTTACACTGCATTGGGGGGGAGGTTATTTTTGTTTTTCTGACCCCAGGCCGTTATTTTTTCATAACAGTTGAAGAAATTAAAGCAGATGAAGGGCATGTGATCATGAGGTGCACATGAAGAGAGGAGAAGGGATGACATAGGAGACACATTTTCATCCTGTTTTACTGTTTGTCAAAGTAGATAAAAAGGGAATTTTGACAGTGGGCTCTTCAAGTTTGTTTCCTTTCACTGGGTGCACGGTACCTTTTTTCTCTCCTGATTATTACAGTCATTATACAAAATTATGCAATTATACCTCCTAAAAGAGACATGGTGTTGGTACTGTATGTAGTTAGGTACTTGGTCATATAAATTGCACTCTGCATGATTCTTTGCTTATCTGGTTTGGAAAAAAAAGTGTCTGTCTCTTCAGAGAGGTATTATCTCTGCATAATATTCTATGGAATATAAATAGGTTGAGAATATAAATAGGTGAGGTACAATGAGTGGAGTGCTAATCAGCAGTCAAAAAGCTTGACATTATACCCATGGCAAAGCATTTAGTGTTGTACTGCACTTAATATTGAAAGCCTGTTTTTATTTTTAAGGAACATAAACTCTAACAATGGAAATAAATGAGTTTTCAAAAAGGATGTTCCAGGGATGAAACGGACTGAGGTCCTTCTGAGCAGAATCCTAGAATCTGAAATGAACACTTTTTCAGAAACAGGCTACTGAGCACAAGAAGTGTAGGAGAAGACCATGGAGGGTGTAATGAAGAAAACAAAAGCTCACTGTTTATAAAAAGAAACAGTAGTCTTTTTGCATGCTGTTAGGTTGTACTAGTCATTGCTTCACTGGCTGCTTGCTCTGTTTGTTTTAAATGATACCAGTACTGAAGCTTTCTCTCAAGTCTGAGAAGATTTCAACTCCACCACTTTCTGGGCATAATCCAGAATCAAAACCAGCTCACCATCTGGTGATCATTATCTTTAAGCATTGCAAAGAGATAGCTTAGCTAGAGAGGGAAATATTTCTTTACAGACTTTAAAAGCTATGTCACTAGTACTGTAATTCACTTACTTTGCTTAGTGGGGAAACCTCAGCAGGGCTCTAAGAAATGTTTAAAAGCTATGAGCAGTAGGACTGTTGTTTAGTGATCTGTTTTAATTGATCTTAAATCAGATCCCAGCTGTTTAAGCAAAGCAGAACTGGAAAATAATTCTCCTATAATATGATCTGCATTTGATAATCTTTTTGGTTTACTCATTTTTTTTTAGCCAAAGAAACATGAAGAGGAAGATGGCACTACAGACACTGCAACCTCATCATCCAACAATCATGAGAAGGACAGTGGGGTGGGACCTACAGATGAAAGTCTTCGCAATGATGAGAGCTCAGAGCAAGAAAATGCAACTGAGGAGCGGAACAGCGCTACCCTGCAGAGCAAGCGAGATCTGGGCCACAGCCAGGACACATTAGGCAGTGTTGAGCTCCAGTGCAATGAAAGCTTTGTGTCTGGGGAATACATTGAATCTGATTTCATAGGAAACCCAGAGGAGGAATGCGAAAGGTTTCGGCAGCTGTTGGAACTGAAGTGCAAGATTCGAAACCATGGCGAGTATGATCTTTATTACTCGAGCAGCATGATAGAATGCAACAGAAGAGAGCAAGATGGAGTGGAGCACGAGCTGCAGCTACTCAATGAGGAACTGAGGAACATTGAACTTGAATGCCAGAATATTATGCAAGCTCACCGACTCCAAAAGGTGAGAGATCAATATGGAGACATTTGGGCTTTACATGATGAAAGTTTCAGGAATTATAACACCAGCACAGACGTACAAAGAGGCAAACTGGATGACATCATGGAGCACCCTGAGAAGTCTGACAAGGACAGCTCCAGTGCCTACAACACTGCTGAAAGCTGCAGGAGCACTCCACTGACTGTGGAGCGATCCCCTGATAACTCTCTCCAGAGGGTAATCAGCATAACCAACAGGAAAAACCTGAGGACCACAATTGTTGCAAATCAGTCATCCTCAGGACAAAGCAACAGAGAGACAACCTCAGCCAAAACCAAACCCACTGAGCAAAACGGCGCTGCAGAGAATGCAGTGCTGGCATCAGAAAGCAGCAAATTCACAGACCAGGAAAGGCAAGGCAGCGAGCACATTCCATATTTGTCTCCATATCACAGTTCTTCTTACAGGTACGGGAACATCCCTGCTCATGCAAAGCATTATCAAAGCTATATGCAGCTGATCCAGCAGAAGTCTGCTGTGGAGTACGCCCAGAGCCAGCTCAGCCTGGTGAGCATGTGCAAAGACTCGCAGAAGTACGCGGAGCCCAAGATGGAATGGAAAGTGAAAATTAGGAGTGATGGGACGAGGTACATCACAAAGAGACCAGTTCGAGACAGAATCCTGAAGGAACGTGCCTTAAAAATTAAAGAGGAGCGCAGTGGGATGACGACAGATGATGACACGATGAGTGAGATGAAGATGGGTCGCTACTGGAGCAAAGAGGAGCGGAAGCAGCATTTGGTGCGCGCTAAGGAGCAGAGGAGGCGGCGGGAGTTCATGATGAGGAGCAGGCTGGAGTGTCTTAAGGAAAGTCCACAGAGCGGCAGCGAGGGCAAAAAAGAAATCAACATTATTGAACTGAGTCACAAAAAGATGATGAAAAAGAGAAACAAGAAAATCTTGGACAACTGGATGACAATACAAGAACTGATGACACATGGTGCTAAATCCCCAGATGGCACAAGAGTGCACAATGCCTTTTTATCAGTTACTACTGTATGAACACAACTTCTAACAGAGAGTATACTACCAGTTTAGGTAGAGTACAATTGCCTCGTTCAATGTGGCATTTTTATATATTTTGTGACTGTTTATAGTTTGATCTTTTTGTAAGCAAAATGACCTGGTATTTTTCATTTGTTTTTCATATAACAGTACCTTCTTTATCTGGCAGTCTTTCTTTATCCTGCAATATATTCATATTATTCATTTGTAAAAAAAAAATAGAAAAGCAAAGCAAAAAATTTCTTAACCTAACACATAGCCTGTAACTTAAGATCTGGATTTATTTCTCTAATTTTGCTTTTTCTACTTTAGTAACAATACAATACCAAACCAAAATGCTTTTTACTGTATCCTTGGCTTAACAAGTTTTAAAGTTTTACATCTTAGATTGAATCTGTTCATAAAACATATGTCACATCCCATCGTATAGATAAGAATGACATTTTTCCAACTGCATATTTTACAGTACGTTTAATCTGTAAATTGTAATTGTACTTGTCCAAGTAAAGTGTAGGTGAGCAATTCTCCTGTGTTATGTAGTGGCATTGGTCTTGTAGCTGCACAGTATGTGATAATTGTGAAGATGAAAGAGAAATAAATTATTGCTTATCTTTAAGAAATAAACAAAAGCCAAGCATTGTTTTATTTAGATTGAGAATTTTCCTTTACGTATAAGCCATTTCACTGTGCATGGTATTTACAGCATATGGAGATTTCAAGAACAAAGGACATGGTTCCATAGGATATTTCTTATAAATTAGCTTTTCATTTTGCAGAACACAGAACATTTTGCAGAATGAGTGAGTCTTTCTGGCTTTTCCTTACCTGCTAATATTAGTTAATTAAATGATTCATTCATGTATTTCTTTGTTGTAAGATGTTAGGTAACTGCCATGAGTCCTCTCCCTGGCTGAACTTGCTATTTGTTCCACACATACAAAACATGAACACAGCATATGCCTAACTTTGAGCCAAATCTCATGCAAGAAAAACTAGCAGTGACATTTTCATAGAGCAGGAGTTAAGGAAAAACAGAGAATGAAAAACAACTAATTGAGTTAAGGGTGTAAAATTATTGTTGAGGAGCATCCAAGTCATTTAAAAGAGCCTCAGTGGGAGCTGGCAGGAGCTCAGGAGCAATGGAAACTTTCTGTCTGGGTGCTTGATGGGACTCTTGACTCTCCATGCAGCAGAGGCCCCTCCTCTGCCACTGGGGAATCTTCTGAGCAGCTGCTGCTGGCAGCCCAGTGAGATTGAGCAAGCTGAAATGACTAGTCTTGGGCAGTCTGTGGGGTTGAAGAAATGGCCTAATAGCTCCATTTTCATTGTCCCTGTGCTTGAACAGAAGTTCTTAGCTGATTGTAGTGCTTTCCATAGCAGGATTAGGTTCTGAGGTCACCCGGCATCAGGCTTTAAAATATATGCTTAACATTGCAGAAAGGCACATAATGGTATTTCTAAACTACCAAATTCTGGGATTCATTCATTTGTTTTTAAACACTTTTGGCATTAGTTGACATTGGCAGTACTCTTTGCATCTCTAGGCATATAAATATCATAAAAGCACTGCTCTCCAAGTGCTTAGGAAAATTATGCCACTGACAGTTCACAGTTTGATAATGAGAAAATTCTCACTTCAAGACTCAGGGAGACATCACACTAAATCATCAGCAAATATACAGCTATTCAGGCTCAATGAAAAACATCTCCACTGTTTTATTTTAAATTTAAAAAGTGTGGAATCCTTGACCAGAAAGGATCATGGGGTCATACAGTATTGTTTTCAAGGGGCTGATACCAGATTGTCTCTCCAGGTGAGCCTAGGAATTGTCTTTAACCAACCTAAGTCATGTAGGAAGGTACACATTCTTCTGGAGACATCACAGCCCAGAGCTTTGGCTGTTTCCCTTTTTGCATTCCAGTAATCACACTTAAACACAAGTCTCTTTCCTAATCTGAGTTCAGCTGCTATCAGCTCAACACAATGGCTACTCTTATGTCTTTCCCTTAGACGCAGTACTTACTGATTTTCTTCCATTACTAAACTGTGACTCAGAGCTCCCATCAAGCTAGTGTGACACTCATATTCAGAGAACAACATGAAACTTCAGAAAATGTAATATCATTATTTCGTCACTGAGAAATAAAAGTAGGAAAATCCACATCTAATTGCAGAAAAGTCCTAACTGGAGGGTGGTGGGGTGGGGAGTCCAAGTGGAGGGGAGGAGAAGAGCTAAGCAATAGATAATAGTTAGAGAAACAAATAAAGAATAAACAATGTTTATAGTGCACTAATAGGCTGTAAGTGGAAATATTTCTAAATCTAGGGAGATCTGTCAAGATCTAGTAAGACAAAAGAGAAAACCAAGAGGTGATACAGAGATACTGTTGGTAGCACACGTGATGTGATTTCTAGCTCAGCACATGCCTGCCAGAACCCAGCTACCTCCTCCTTTCTGCTTCACCTGCTGAAATACCATGTCCCTACCTAATCCTTAATCCAGGCAGTTTCCAGCAGCCCGCAGTTTTCTCTCCTTTTTTCTAAACTACAGTCATTAAGTGTCATTCTCCTTTTTCTCTGGGCAGCTTTGGGGAGAAGTATTCATTTCTGCCTGATGGAATGCCTTGATCATTGCTGCTAGCATGAAAACAACCACGCAGCCCCAGAGCAGGGCTGCCAGGCCACCCAGGGTGGTGCTGTACAGGGGCTGAATGGCAGGTGAGTGTTTCACTGTTCTCTGCTCTCAGCTGGCTTCTCTGCAGGGCAGGACTCAGCATTGCACTCTCTCATTCCAGCAATTTTGTGTCAGTGAAATCCAATGCTGACATCCCACGTGGTTTATTCCTGAATATATTTTTTTCAAAATGTCGTTATTTTTACTGAGGAAAATAACATTTTAGCACTAAGGCAAATTAAAAGAGAAGGAGCAAAATGCTTTTTATGTTGTCATAAATCTTTAAAAACTTTGTCTGCTGAGAACTCTTTTCATAGGAAGGAACATAAAACTGCTTTCCAACTGGAACAAGACCAGATCTTGTTTAGCAGGATTGCTCTGAGATAAAGTGCAGAAGTCAGGGAGGAGTAGCTACATGGATATGTTACCATGGCCACATGGGAAAGGAGTTATGTCCCACTCATCTTTCCCCCAACACTGGTACCCAGCTGAGACCAGTGGGAGGTAATTTTTCCTACGAAGCCAACAACATGACCTTGTCAAAATCCTTGTTTCTCTCTACAACTGTATTGCCAACTGATTTAGGAGCACTGCTGACCATAAGTAAGGTTAGAATCTGTGGGATCCCTGAACCATCCTCTCGATGTAAGTATCCTAAAAGGGAAAAGGGTATGATCATGACAATAAACTAAACCTGCATCTGATTTTTTTTTTTTTTTTAAGAAAGAGACTGGTATCATTATTTGAATTGAACACAAGCAATCAGAGATGAAATCTAGTCTGTGCTTGATCCATTGCCCTGTGAGACCAAGTAAAGACCTTACAAGAGATGATACAACAACTTTAGCATTACACTTTCTGGACTCACAAGGATTTAATTATCCATCACTATCACGATGCTTTACTTTATTAATTTGTTTTTGTTTAGCTAATATTGATTTGTACCTCTTGGTACAAATTATAGAATAGCACCCTTTTTTTCATGATGTGGCATTGATGCTAAAGTATTTCCTGGTTCAAAGCTGGAATTGCTACAGGTTCTTAACCTTTGAACTGTTGATCACAAACACGTATGTGCTAAGTGCTCTATTAATATCCATTTTATGCACCCCCTGCTTTTTCAGGATGTTCTTCAGGAATGAGGATAAAATTAAGGTTATGGGAGCTTGCATTTAGCTACAGCAACACAGAGCAGCTGTCAGAAACCTGGTGGTGTTACTCTCAGAGAGGCCAGTTGGCTAACACCTGGAGGAGGAGAAACAATATTGCAGAGGGATCATGAGCAGGTTTAATTATCTTTCAATGCCTTTGCTCTGAAACGTGTGTCTCTGTTTAAAGAAGAGCATCCACATGCTTGGATGGCAATTGCTGCATTTATAACACTTGTATAGATTTTGCCCAGGTTTTCAGATGTTGTTAGTCTCGCTCTGATGTCAGCTACTACATGAATGATGGAGCAGTTTTGGATGATACCTCTGAGACAAAGTGCAGAATGGGATTTGGGATGCACCTGGCAAGGCAACAAGCTCAAGCATATAGTCACTGGGCCCTTCTTGGGAGTGACCAGGTTCCTGTCCTCCCAGGAAAAGAGTCCACCTCTCACTGTCAGAGCCTTCAGCCATGTGCAGCTTTTCCTGTTCCTGGCAATTAAGGATCTTGGCTTCCCTTGCCCAATTCATCTGCTTCTGAGCCAGGAAAAAATGGGATTTGTGTAGAGGTTCAGAACCTCAATATCTGTGAGGTTATGAAGTGAAATTACTCTACTGTAAAGATTGCTTAGATGGAGCTCAAAGGAAGAAAGGATTGTCTTGTATAGTCAGATACCCTCCTGGTTGTGCCAGCTGTGGGTAGGGGGGCTGAGCTACAGGCATATTGCTTACAACTGATACCAACTGTAAAGGGAAATGTGTGTGCTGCTTTCCACAGGCACTAGACCATGGGGAGGGGCTGAGTCCTTACTCACTAATTAGTCTGTCTCATGCCAATATTCCCTACTGGTAGCTTCTTTCTTCAGTAAATGTACAAGATGTCCCAAAACAAAGATGTCCTTCTGGAATACAAAAATCTGTCATTTGAGTGTCATCCAGGAGATTGCAATGTGTTCTGGGATACACTCAGGTACCAGGGAAGGCCATCAGCAATGTTTCACAAACATGCTGGCCTCCTCCTCATCCAGACTAGTTCATGGTTTAAGTATGAGCTTCTGACTTTTCTTATTTTTTCTTTACTTTTGGTTTTTTTGTTTTTTTTTTAATTGGATTTTAAATTTTGGTTTAACGCTTTAACTTCCTGGGTCTCTTAGCTAAAATTGCACTTTTAACCAGCCCTTTCCCTTTCCCTTTCCCTTTCCCTTTCCCTTTCCCTTTCCCTTTCCCTTTCCCTTTCCCTTTCCCTTTCCCTTTCCTTCCCTTCCCTTTCCTTTCCTTTCCCATTTCTTCTTCAGGAAGCAAGACCTCTGAACTTGAAAGATAATAAATGCTGAAGGGTGGGCTTCAGTAAAAGAAGCAATTTTTTTTTTTTTTGTCATAGATCAGCTTATCAAATTGAGACCCTTGTCTGACTGTAAGTTTTCATCTGTAGTCAATTTAGGTGGTTTGGTTCATTTGGCACATTTCCTATGCCACTTGAAGTTCACTGTACTGAAGTGCTGCAAATGTCTTTGGAGATGGCTCAGTACAGAGTGCATTTTTAAATGCTGGAGGAAAGGAAGACCTTTTAAAACATATGCTCACTTATTTGTGAGATACACATACAAAAATGCATATTAACCCAAATGCTTTTATAATGAAGAGACTAGCTACAAACAGTAAATTGTGTTAATATGTGTGTGTGTGTATATGTATGTATATGTATATGTATATGTATATGTATATGTATATGTATATGTATATGTATATGGAGGTATTTCACTTGCTGTTGAATTTTAACGACCTCCAATGCCGAAAACTCAATTTTAGAAGTAAGACATTGATTCTACTCTTTAATGTATTTTAAACAATTCAGTCCCTATTTTTTCTGCACTTAGACTGATACTAAACCAGAATGATGCTAAAGTCTTTTTGGCCTAGGAACAAATTCAATTAGTGCAGTGTCTATGTTAGGCATTTATGGAGTTTGGGTGTTGGTCATCAAACCCCATAGCTTTATTACTTTGTCATCCCTTGGGAGCATCTGCATTGCAATAAGCATTAGACATACTGTGGTATTTGTTCTTCCAATACATTCCCAAAAGTGTCTAACTTATTCCAGAGCACTAGGAGCAAATCAAAGCTGATGTCTGGCTCCAGTGACAAAAAAAAATTTGAAAGCACAGAGAATTTTAAGTATGAAGTGAATATAGGAAACTCTCTATCTTGACAGTGGAGAAGAAGTCAAAAGATGGAAATTAAAATTGCATGATGAAAGATGAAAAGGTTGAAGCCACTGTTTTGACTACTGGACTTTGTAAGAAAGATATTTGGAGAAAGACTGAAAGAAAAAGTTAAGTGGGTGAATAGCACATAACATTTACTAGTGATGAAAATATTACTTTCTTTGCACATCAAAGGCAATCCTCTTATTTTCATAAGTTATTTAACCCCATTGGCAATCTCTGCAATGTATAAATCTTTCTGATGGAATGAAAAGTATCTTCTTAATGGTGTAGAGACACTGTATGGAGAGCGGGTTGAACAGTATAAATATTCATATGAGCAAAGATGCTGTCAAACTCCTGACTTGACATGATATCTAAAATGAAAATATAACAAAGATATTATGATTTTCATCTCCTTTTTCTCCCCAAATCTGGGACCTGGCTGAATAGTCAGGGTAAAGAAATGCACCTGGAAGATGTGTTTTGGTTAGGTACAGGGAATTCAAATGAAAGCCCCTCAAACTCGACAGTTTAATTTACTTCTCTTAAGCTCTTTAATACCAAACTTATCAGTTCTCTCTGTTAGGCATTAACTTGTTAAATGAGTCTTAATTATACATAAGCAGATGGAGATTTGAATTAAAATTACCTTACACTCGAGTGGCTTTAGTTCATTATAACATATCTTCCTCTTAATCATTTAGGCAGTCTCATCATCTTTCATATATGAAGTTATTAAAGTATTCCAATTTCCATATTTCTTCAGATACATCCACTATTAAATGGCACATAATACACATTAGTTGGTGACTTATACCGTTCAATAGTTAGTGAATTATTCATGTCAGTAACAATTTTTACACTTTTATGTCATCTGTATTGTTTTATTTTAAAGGGTTTATATTTACAGAATGTCTCATCTTTTACCTCATCTCAATTTTCAGTGCAAATTTGAATGCTTCACCATTTCTACTGGTGTGAAAAAGATTAACATCCATGGGGTTTTGCACTCCCATTGTATGAGGAATGGAAGTGGATCCAAAGAGGCTTCCACTACCCAACAAATGTGTGCTTCCTGGAATGTTTGGGAGTGAGATAAAAGGAGTCAGCATTATTCTTTTCTTTTTTCTTGCTTTTGCACTATCATAATCCCTGGATTCTCTAAAATCAAGATGTTCCTTAGAATGTGCCTGTCCTGCAAAATTAAAGGGAGAAAATGCCTAAAGAAAAAATAATTTTGAAATCCTTTGGAGGTTTTGTTGGGTATCACCTCACCTGAGTGTAATGACCTCAAAACTGGTATGCTAGTTAAATTAATCATCTAGGTTAAGAGTTTAAGTTAGCTCCAGGAATACAGAGGAGACTCCTCCAAAAGACAGCTTCTTCCTCTCTTTAGGAATGATGTCCTGTGTAGGACATTTGTTCAGCTAATTCAAACTGGACCTCTAACTTTTATATAGCTTTAGCAAAGTAAAAAATAAAGGTTTGTCTTAAAGTATGTTAATGCCTTTCAAAAAAAGGATACAAAACATGTAACTGTGTATGAAATGCTCCTCTTTCACCTGTTTTTAAAGAATTCTAAATTCATATGCTGAGAGACTCATGTGTCTGTCTTAGAGAAAAGCACCAAGTGATTTAATCACATGGCTCTATGTACCTCGTGGGTAAAATCAAGAAAGAATTGGACAAAAAGTGTCATTTTAGTTCCAGTAAGCAATTTACAGACATTCACAGAGGAAAGACCAGTGGGACTTTTCAAAGACAAAAGCATCCAATATTCCCTGCTAAAGGCATCATACTATTCTCAGTATCCCTTTAGCTAATGTATTAACCAGGTATCTTCAGTGTCAAATTAGGGGTCTATAATACAGCAATCACTGTGTTAGCTGGATGATGGAGAATGACAGCTCAGTCAAAAGGCTGAGTTTGCAAACACTGCAGCCATCACTGAGCAAAGGGATGGGCTATGAGAAGCTTTTGCAAAATGAGGATACTGACATTTACCTGAATGATTTTATAAGCAAAGGAGACTCACTGTGTCCTGGGAGCCTCAGCAAGACACTTTGACCATGTGGCCATTTCACTCCACAGTTCCTCTGAAAACACTGATGCCCTATAAGATGTGGATTTTTTTATAGTTAATCTCAATGAATTCCAGTTCTACTTCCTTGAGAGAGAGAGAATTGCCCAGCAGGGGATTTATGGAAAAAAAAAAAAGCCTCCAAAAAACCCCACAAAAAACCAAAGAAAACCAACAAAGCATGTGAGGCCCTGAGGTGTTGGGGAGAAGCAATATCAGTCAGAAGGGACCTACAGCCATCATCTAGTCCAGCTGACCCACCAACCCAGGGCTGACCAAAAGTTAAAGCATGCAATTCAGAGCATTGTTCAAATGATTGAGGCATGGACCACATCTCTAGGAAGCCTAGTGCCTGACCATCCTCTCAGTAAATAATTGATCCCTGATGCCCAGTCTCAACCTCCCCTGGTGCAGCATTACACTTTTCATCACCAGTCATACACCTACGTGGGTTCATGGACCTGAAAAGTCCAGTGGATTGTCATTCAACAGAGCAGCAATCAGCATCCAGGCAGGGTGAGGTCAACTAGATTTGTGGCTTTGAAGATTATAGTGACTAAAGCCCTAAAGTTATTTAGCCATTTCCCTCACCTCCTCTGCTTAACTCTTCATTCAGGATCTGACCAATGCGGCAGAGCGCACCCTCAGCAACCTTAAACTACACAAAACTGGAAAGAGTTGCTGACACACCAGGGGCTTGTGCTGCCATCCAGAGGTACCTGGACAGGCTAGTGAGAGGGACCAAGAGGCATATCCTGAAGGTCAATAAAGGGAAGTGCCAAGCTCTGAGTCTGGGAAGGACTGGGCACCAGTGTATGCTGGAGGCCACCTCTCTAGATAACTGCTCTGCTGAAAAGCCTGATGTACACTGAGCTGATCATGAGCCAGAAACATGCCCTGTCCATGTCAGTGGAGAGTGCCATATCCAGTCCTGGGTTCCCCCCACAAGACATACATGGACATGCTAAACTGGGTCAAGTTGAGAGCCATACATGTGATTAAGGGACTGGAGCACCTGTCAAAAAAGGACAGGCTGAGACAGCTTTGTCAATTCAGCCTGGGAAGAGAAGTCTCAGGAGGATCTAATCAATGTGTATAAATACTTGATGAGGGAAGAAAGACAATGGAGTCAGAATGCTCTCAACGGGGATCACCAAAAGAATAACAGACAGTGAAAAAAACCCTGAAATACTGAAAAATCTGATTAAGTAGGAAAAAAGCTTTTCTTTGATGTGCATAGTCAAACACTGTCACAGGCTATCCAGAGAGGCTGGAGAGTCTCCAGCCTTGGAGATTTTCAAAACCTAATCAAATATATACATTCCTGATCAAACAACTCTAACTGACCCTGCTTTGAGGAGAGTGTTGGATGTGGAGATCTCCAGATGTGCAATCCACCCTCACTGGTTCTGTGGTTCTGTGGTCAACTAAATTACAAGCACAAAGCTTTTGAATGCAGGGAAAGACAATGACAGCTGATCAGTCATGTGGGCTGTCATCAAGTGCTTTGCTTTCTGACTGGAGCCCTCAGAGAGCTCTTGGCACATTTTATATATAAAATCCAGCCCATTCCCTGAAAATGATGAAATTTGGCAATATCCTAAAAGACACTGGCAGAACCATTCCAGAGGATGTGATCTCACAAATAAGCAAAGCCCACCAGTCCACATCTGCATGAGGGTGTCCAAACCTCACATCCCTAGGTTTCTGGAACAAAACAATGCATTTTTAATAACTGGGGATTTTCCCCAGCTATTGAAAATAGTTATCTGCAGGCAATCTGCAATCAGTATGTGAATGTAATGTTAAATTCTAATTGCATCATATTAGCAGTTTGACATTGCATCTTACTAATGCTTGTTTTTCCAGGATATAGTGGAGAAATATAATCATATTAACACTCTGAAAGCAAACACCGAGGTAGTATAAATTGTTAATGCAATCTCCTTTCAAGCAGCTTGTTTGAACAGTGCACTGGTGTATGAGAAAATGCCAGCCTTTCAGTCTTCCCAAATAGTGCAGTGCTTGCAGTCCGCTGCAGAATAAACATATACATTCTGTTTAAGGTAACAGATGTTCATTTGCTGTATGTTCCCATGAGCACCCAATCTTTCGCCTGCATTCTGCTACCATTTGTCTGAGACCCACCTGTGAGCCAGCACAGCAGTTTCTTAGACACGAGGCTGCCTCACTGATATGTCATGTACAGAAATGGTGGGATTTGTAGAAGGATATTCTTGTAAGCCTTTCTCTGTTTTTCCTTCCTGTAAGTGGGATCGTTGATTCTTCTGACTTGCATCATCAGACTGAAAATGGCATCTCCATGCACAAACGCTGTAAACTGTTTGGATTCTTCAAACTCTGAAGATCAGCCTTTAAACCAACTAATTAAGTTTTCTGCTTGCTGCCATTGAAAGACTCAGTCAGATATAATTAAAACTGAGCAGCAGATGACAGCAGTGGCATTTGTCGGAATCATCCAGTGGTTCAAATACCACTTCTGACAGAAATGTCAGAATGATAACACTCCCGTCTTCCCCATGCATGCCAGGAAAAGCAGGAAGAACTTTTATTATAAATGCCTTACTGATAACCTTTATGAATCCCAGAGCACCAAACCCAACACACAAAATTTCATTATCCCAAGAGAGGATGCTCATTTCCAGTGAAGCACATCCTGTAGCTCCTTGGGCTTCCTTGCAGTGTCTGTGCCTATTGGGACACCCGTTCAGAAATTTAAAGAGGAAAAAAGCCCTGATCCTGAAGTATGGGAGATTCCAGCCTTGCAGACAGCTAAGCTGGGAGAGATTCCTTAGAGAGTTAATGAGCTGAAACCAAATCAACATATTCCTCATCTGGAAAGGGCAAAGCCATAACATGGCTGTGTAAGCTATCCTTGAGTTGTACAGAAAGGTGAGAAGACAGAGTCCTTTCTGCAGAGAGTTTAAATGGAACTGTTATTGCTAAAGAACACAGAACAGCAGAGTAAACAGCAGAGACAGCCAAGAACAAATGAGTAGGGGAAAATTACTTTTAGAAACATTTTGAAATTACATTTGCTGCAGCTTCACACACAGGTTTTTCCTATTTTGTCTCATCAGTTTTGTCAACAGATTTATAACACGCTCTTCTTCCCACCCTTGCTTGAGAGTTTGGGTATTTTCTTCTTATTTCTTTTTTATTTATTTCTGTTTAGCTTTGTTTTTAAATAAATGGAGAGCAGAAAGGAGAACATGTTAGAAAGGGAATCAGTGGCCCTTTGAGATGACAACTACACCACTGCTGCTGCTTCAAAGTCCCTCAGCTCTACTCTTGCCTGTAGCAATTCCGTGTTGCCTGCATGCTGCCAGAAAGCTGCCGTCACAACAGCAAGCCCAAGGGGAGGGGACATGCTGGTTGTGACTTTTTGGCAGTCCCCAGGAGAAGACCCTGGAAGTGGGTGGCTCAGCTTGGCCTCAAGGTGCTGAGCTGGGGCAGTGGGATGAGCAGGGAGCAGCACTGTTGCTTATGATTCATCTTGGCTGCAGAGGAGGAATAGCATCAGAGCAGAGCTGCCTATTGCAAATGCCTGAGCTGGGGTTCTTATTCACTGTAACTGAGATGCAAAGACATGACAAGCCATTAAAAATAATAATAATTGGATACCTCTATTGAGCAATAATTGGCCAAAAAAGAAGCTACCAGCTCTAATATAATTTTTGAAATGTTGTGTTTGTAGAGGTAAACTTGATCACTTACTTTTCCACTTTACTACTCTATCTTATCATCAAGAAAAACATTTCTCCTGGCCATAGTCAGACCTAAGGCTGTCTTTTGCCCTAATTATCCCTAGAGATCTTCCTGCTGGGGTTGAGGAAATATTTCTATTATATTGCTTTTTTCTACGGTTGAGGAGGAGGACACAAGTATCTCTTCTACCTGTATGGGGGCTTGCATTGCATTATTACCCTAGCTCTGCAGGAGTTTAGATTTGCAGATGATGGTGTGTGACCTGACCAGGGGCAGCATTACTCTTTTTCTCTCTAACTCAGCAGACCACAACACACTGTATTGTGCACTGAATGCAAGAACACCATCTTCTGTCTGAGCTCTTTTCTTTTTAGTAAGAAATCAAAGAGCATTTACACTTTCCTTTCTTTTGACCTTTATTAGATAAGTAAGCACCTTAATCAGGATGTTTTTAGGTGAGAATGAAGTCTGGAAGGATTGTATTTTGGGATGTAAAGGTCTCAGGGATCACTCTTAGTGTTTTTGGCAGAACTGCATTGAAATTAACATATTACAACAGATTGTGTCAGACTGAATTGCAAACCTTTCTGAAGCAGGGTGAACAGAAAGGTCACATTCCTCATCAGCTCATCTATCAGGCTGCATGAGGGTATCTAAAGAGGTTAAATTCTTCTTCCAGAAAATAAAATCAGAATTTCCCATTTTCAGCTCCCAACTCTGCCTCTGCCTAAATTTCCATTTACTTTGAATAAGAGCTAGCTTCATTACATAGGTGTATTGTTTTGGTTTCAGAAAGGATCCTTGTTTGAATTATAGCATGCAATTAGCAAAGATCCTTTTGTAGTGACTGCAGTTAATACAGAGTTCTTTTCTGTCTTGCTCACCTCGGCAAAAGTGCCTATTGTGCTCTTTGTATTCTGTCAACTAAAGAACATTCAGAATGATCTTCTGCCCCCAAAATTGATTTAACACCTTTGGCTATTATGCAAATAAAAGGGGAAAAATAGGTTCCTGATTTCTTCCGAGGGGCTGAAGCTGCAGCTCTGGACTGCTTACTCAGGTGGAAGCGTATAATGGGAAATGCCGACACGCCGGTGCCTGTCAAGCTGCACAATGGGAGAGCAGCTGAGCACTGCAGCACCCATCCCTGCTCAGAGCTGGGATAATGGCATTGCAGCTCAAGGGGAAGGATCAGCTTGCCCTGGCTTCATGCCTCAGCGTGCTATTGAAGTGACAGGCAATTTTCCATTGGTGGTTTGAAAGAGTTTTTATTTTATTAATCCTTTTGTCAAGTAACAAAACCAGAGTCTTTTCTTCTGTTAAACACTGCTGCAAAATCTCATAGCTCCCAGTGACTTTGGGCAAGCCTGGTAAATAGATGAGTTCTGCTCCCCTCATGCCCACCTTCACCTCCACAGGCCTGGGCCAGTGAGCAGCGTCAGCCAGATGAAAATGTCAGCGCACTGCTTTGGAGATGCAGCCTGTTCTTGTGGAAAGAGAGCTGGCCAGCTTAACTCATGCAGGAGATGTGCACGAGCATCTGCCATGCTTCATGGCACAGTGAACAATGCATGGTTATCACCAAAAGCCAGTGAATTCTTTTCAGAAGTTATCTTCTCCCCAGAACGTGTCCCATCGAACTGCAGCCCAATCCTAGATAAAATACTGCATTTTAATATTTTTTCCTTTTCATTTCGTCTCTATCTCTTTTTTCTTTTTTTTTCTTCTTTTTCCTTTTTCATAAAAGCATGCTGTCTTTCAATTAACATAGTAATGACCCATTGTCACCTGTTACCATGCTAATCCTGAGCTGGTGTGAAATTACTTTATAATAAACACTATGCAGTTCTGACTTTCAATTAATTTTCCTCATGCTGTGCTAAATCAGATTAACTGTACCCCACCCTTTTGACCACAGACATAATTCCTTCCTTATAATGAAATAGAGGATTAATTTATATGAAGCATATCTATACACATTTGCAAATAAATGTAAAGATAGACTTTGTACCATATTTGCACTGTTCACAGTGTCAGGTTGAATACAGACTCTGAGATTATTAATTTTTACGTTCACCGGGGTGGCAAAGGATATTGCTTGTTTATTTTTATTATTATTATTATTATTATTTTCACTTAATATCTACAACTAGGAAAGGATGAACAAATTGAGTATTAAGGGAATGGTACCTTCCACAGGGAATTACACCTAATGCCATACAGCATTATGATGATCTCAAAAAAAGTAAATACTGCAAAATGAACCCAATCACCATTAATTTACTAAATTGCCTGTCATCCTTCTTGGGTGTACATATTTACAGTGGGGCCAAGTATAATAAATGCAACTGTGTTGTCTTTTTAATAGTCATTAACATTAGGAAGATGGTTGATAGCCTGAGTGAAGCCTTTCAAAACATGTCTATTAGTATAGGGAAACTGTATAAGGCAAACTCTTTAAATCATCTTCATCTTCAGTGCAGAAAAAGCTTTCTAAAACTTTTTCTGGTCTTGGTAACTTCCAGTATGCAGTAGACTGCTGTATCACTTCATAATCAAAAGTAACAGAAACACAGAGTTGACTCTATTTTTCTTGCACAATCATTTTCTCTCTCTTGCTTAATTTTGAAGTCCAAACGTGCAGAATTATTGCAGATATGAATCTTCTCCTTGGAAAAGTAAAAACAAATATGAAAATTAGGTATTTCTACAAGCTTATGGAAGCCTATATTTCCTTGTGCTTGTTGCTCATTTGATGCAGTTCAGCATGACTAACTGGACCAAAATCGGAAGGTTTTCATCCAAATTTCACTGCTTGAGAACCATATTGGCGAATTCAGAGGCCTAATCCCAACTCAACCAGTTGTTTTTCATTTTATTCCTCACTATCTGCATTGTACTAGACAGTTCAGAGCTAGGCTTCTAGGCTGGAGCACCCTGCACCAGCTGAACCACTCTGGGCAGACCCTCTGACTCCTTGCATCCAACCCCAGGAGCAGCATCAGGACTATGCCAGAGGTTCAGATTTACCTCTCATTCACAACTCCCCATTTCTGGAGCAACCTTTCAACCCCCTTTTGCTGATTCAGCAGCTAATCCAGAGGAAAAGTCAGGGGCACCTTTTGCATTAGTAAGGGTGAATGTGCTGTCCAGTGGTGTACCTTTGAGACAGTGAATGATTGACTTCAGGCAGACAAGACCAGGACTAGCTGAGATTAAATACAGTTTTCTTTTGTGTTTCCTATTGATTCTTTGAAACAGTACCACTTCTGTAGACAAGGAAAAATTCATTACATATTCAGTGTTTATTGGCTTAATACTGAAATTTCAATGCACTCATCTGATTGCTTCTCTCATGCTATTTGTGAAGTCCAAGTGTAAAATAATAAGGCAGAAAACCATATGCATACCTGGGAGGATAAGAAACAGAAAAATGACCTACAGGATGCAAGAGCTGGGTGTTCTTGCCACTGTGGTGTGGATTATATAAATAAAGTGAACATACTGACATTAGCATTCGGAGTAATGCATTCCAGGAACAACAAAGCGAGCTAAACCTAGTTAGATCAGGTCAAACAAGCACAATCTCCACAAGGGGATTAAGGAGGTTGGAAGACATCAAATTATTTTTTCATTTTTCTTGGAACTTTCTATTTCACATCAGTAATGAAAGGTCTTATCTCTGTTTTTTACTATGTAGCTTTTAACTGTACCTATGATCTGACTTGGACTGATTCCAGCTTTGTTATTATTGAAAATCTGCTTTCAAATGCAAAAACAAAACCACCAATGTAATAGCATTACTCTGTTTACAATGACAGTACCACATGAATGAGTCATTAATAGCTTTTTTACGTTATTACTCCAAAATATTTTACCAAATATCCATAAAACTTCAACATTACCGCCACTTTCACCCAGCTGCAACTACCATACATGTATGAACTGGTTACAAGAGTTAGCCACATTAATATAATCTCTCTCACACACATTTCTTTTAACTATCTTCTTTGCTTTGAAGAAAGCAAGGAGAGGAGAGACCACATAACATTCTCCTGCCATTATAGCCGAGAGAGGATAAATGCTTTCACTTATGGCATTCCAGTCAGCAAAGTTCACTCCAGTTTCCCCCACGGTAAAGCATTGACAGCTCCTGTCTATTCATGCACTGCAAATCAACATGTCCAAAAAATAAACTGTTCTATAACAGTAGTCCTCTCACCTAGTAAAGCAGGCCACCATTGTATTGCCTATCTGCTTTAGTAGACATAGGACACTAATTAAAGTGTCAGTGGGAAGTAAAGCAATAGAGTTTCAGTTGGAAGGGGTTGGTAAGCACTGACGATCTTTCTCCTTATGTCTGCTTGCTTTCTACGTCTTTGATCATATGAAGTGATGGAGGGGGTGATGCTGAGCTGCCATGCCCAGCACCAGGCAGAAGCACAATGGTGGGTAGTGAGTTCCACCATTCCATGTTCATCCACCATGAGGTGTGGGGTGGGGGAATGCTGCCGAACACATACACGGGACCTCTTCACCAAATAAAAGTGTTACCTTCTTCAACAGAGCCTCCTGCAGATTTACATTTGCTGTGAGATTTATATTTGTTGTGATTCCCATACCTGCCTGACTCTGGACTCTGCCCTGCCCTTTTGGAAAGCAGCTCCATGCAGAGAGGTGAGGAGCACACAACAGAGGACCTGTCTTCCAGCCATGCAGCACTGGGAGGAGTAGATAATAAAGCCCAGCTGCTGTGGACAAAGGGGAAGAAAAAACAGTAGGGGGAACAAATCCTGGACTGCAATAAAAGGCATTAAAATTATAGAGAAATGAGTAATCTATCTTGGAAAAAAGAGAAAAAATGTATTTTCAGAGAGAATGGGGTCATGAGTTTTACTGATATTGGGTAAAGACAAGTCTCTGAGTTTCAAATGTCATGCAGTACTGCTCTGGGCAATAAGTTACTGTGAAGCATCTCTGCAGCTCATGAAAAATATCCAAAAGTAACAAGAAAATATTCTTCAGAAAATAGGACAGGAGGAAGCATCTTCTTGAATAGTATACAACTGCATTTTGCCAAATATATTAAAAAGGAGAAAGATACCATTGAACAGTCTTCTAGTGGGTGTTGTACTGCTGGAAAAAATCAATTTTTCACTGTGAATATGCAAGTGAAGAAAAAACTGGCTGAGTACTAGATCCTTTCTCAAGTATCCATGCATAAGAACACTGCTTATTAATGGCATATAGTGAATATAAAACCATCCTCTCAAACCAGGAGTTGCTGTCAGATACTGTGCCTCAACAACAGAAGAAGCAGTCCATTACAAGCTGTAGAAAATGAATGTGTTCTCTTCTATCCAAATCAACACCCAGGACAAACGTAATTCAACTGTCAATTTTTGTGCTCAGGACATTTGAATATAAAAGCAGCTATTCCACTGACACTGTCAATGAAGAAGAGAGCAAGGGAACAGGTATCTTGAATGAGTTCAAGAAGTAAGTCATTAACAGAAAGAATGATAATAGAATTGGTTTCTGCAACAACAGATGGAAGCACAGGTATAACTGGATCCAAAGCTTTGCTGCTTATAATCATCAGCAAGCACTCAGAGGAAATGTGAATGACTTCTAACATTATGGGAGCAGCAGTAAAAACAAAAAAAAACCCTCCACCTCCATTGACTCCATTTGAGTCAGAAGCCTTTGTGTTTCAAAGGCTGCTTGATTAAGCTGTTGCAGCTTGTAATGATCTGATTTTACACACTGAGATGAATGAGTAAAGGTATGGTTTTGCTGCGGCTTTTCCACTGCTTCAGATCAGAAATCTTTCAATCAGGAAATGAAAACTCTCTTATGATCTTTCTAAAAAGAAGAGTTTACTATTCATTTCTTATTTCTGAATGACTTGGCTGCAAGGCAAATGAACATAAAAGTTGCCAGAAAATGGGATAATATTATTGATGCTTTGTGCAGTGAGCAGATTCAAACCTGACTGAATGAAGAGCTCAGACAGCAAATACTGCTGTGCTTCATGGCTGTGTGAGGAATCTCAGAGGACTGGGAAGGCAAAAGTAAGTGGAAAAGCTGAGAGGAATCGTGACTCTTTCACACATACTGCTAGGACAGCTCTGTCTTTGGCTGCCCTTGAGTGTGGCAGTGCAAGAGCAGAAGGGCTAGAAAAGAAAGGAGAAACCTCATCCAATCCTACACACCAGGGCTTGCGCTTTGTAATCCAGACCTGCACAGTTTCATGCAGAACTCAGATGGCAGGAGGTGGCCCTGGTCTGCAAGTCTGTGTCACAGAAACCTAACTCAGGTCTACAGGACAGAATCAGCATTCAGCTTTTGGAAAAAAGCTGCATCAGTTTTTCCCTGTGAGGTCAGGTAAGTGGCCTGGGAGTAAGAAGGTTCCCTGCTGTAGGAGATGCCCTAGAAAAACCTTCAGTGGAGCCTGCACAGGTGGGAGTGCTCCAGAGATTCTGCTACACAGTGTTTTGCCAAGGTCTGTGATCTCAGCTGGGGTCTCTGAGTGGTTGTAATAATTAATTGCACCTCCAAAAACAAGGGAAGATTTTTTAGGACCAGTTCAGAAAGAGGATGCTCTCCTTGCCCTTCAGGGACAAAAGAAGTGCAGGTAATCAACTCTGGGGGCTCCTCAGGTGGCTCAATCCTATGATGTTTCATCTTGGCAGGTTTTGAGCTTCCATCCCATGAAAAGTTCAAATGCTTGGATTTAGGTTCAATAGGGAGTTGGGTGGGGTGTTAGGAGTTATGTGTCCAGGTATGATGTGGGTTACAGAACAGACCTCTATAACTCAGTGGCATCTTGTGGGTTTTGTTACTGTACTCTCCCAGTGACACTGGTGCAGGATAAAAAGGTTCTGGGAGGTCAGTTTGCCTGAGGTGCAGCTTTGCTGCAAACAAATCTTTATGACAAGATAATCTGCTGCAGATGGAGACACAGCAACAAGCCCTTCTGCTCCAGCAGCATCTTCTACATTGATTTCCTGACTCCTACTTTGTTCTCCCTGCACTGGAGAGCTGCCTTTCGACGCAAATCTCTTTGCCTGAGAAAACCTCTGGGGAATAACTCAGTATTTTTCAACCAAGTTGAGGTTACCCTTTTTCCATTGCTGTCTTTCTCCTGTAAATGCTTTTCAGCTGCTCTTTTCATTTTCTTACTTCCAGGAATGGTGAATTCTTACAACACAGATGCTTTGTATAGAAGTAATATTTGGAGCACTCTGCAAAAGACATCTAAAACACATTAGAATTTTAGAAGTTTAAACTTTTTTTTTCCTTAGGAATTAAGCATGCAATTTAAAAGAATATTTTCTATCTTGGATGTTTTCATGTACCATATCACACACAGTGGCCTAGGGAGAGAAACTGTATTGGTCCACTTCCAGAACCCACAAGTAGAGAAGAAAAGTTGGATAAGTTCTTTTATGTGTGCTGTTCAAAACCAGAAAACTACTCATTTACTGTAGCAAAAATTAATCTAACAAGCAAACTAACCAGTCTTAATTCAATGGAAGAATTTACGTCTGCTAATGTGCCATTTAATGTGCTGTGTAATACAATTCTGCATTCCTAATTGAAGAAAATTTTACGTCTGCTATATCAAATGTCTCATTGGTTGCATTTCAAATGTCTCCCCAAGTCTAATTATGCACCTCCATCAAGTGGGGGGGGGAAGAAAAATAAGGAAATTAATTCTAACTAGCTCCTGTTGTCTAAAGTGAAATAACAACTACCGTAGATCATACAGTTGAAATGATCTGAAATCCCCAGAACCTGAAAGAAAAACTCCTGCTGAGTTCAGTGGGCCTTGGCCCCAGTCTTGTGTTAACACTCTTGTGACCACACCTGTGCTCCAACAGCATTGTAAAAACAGGTGGAGGGAGCCCAGAGTATTTTGTAAAGCACAGGCCTAAGGGCAGTGTTAAAAATGCCATAAACAGCTCATTTGCCCTCCATATATGTCTCACCACAAATGAACACAGCTTTTGAGAAAGCAGGGAGAAGAAACATAGACAACATGCTTACAAAATGCATTAGGACTGCTTTCATGAGAAACTCAAGGAACTGAGCTGTTTGTGGCTGTGAGAAAGATTATTAGATACTGTCAGTTTTAGTGGGAATTTTTTCCTTATGGTTCTTACAGCATTCTCAGTGAAACAGCTCTTGAGCAATAGGATTTTCAAAAGGCTTATGCTAAATACAGTGTGATGCATTTTGACTATGAAAAAAGTTGTATCACTTTATAGGTATTTACCTTTGGTGCACTGAGATACTCCAGTTGCTGGTAAAAAATGGGTAGGAATCCTTTGTCTGTTCCCTTCAGCTGTATTGCTTTACTGCTAACACCTCACAAGTCTCTATCATACTGGACATCAATATAAGTGGTGTGAGTATCAACAAAACAAAGTGCAGTTTCCCTGTATTATCAAGCACATAAACAAGCAGGCAAAGCTTGTGGAGACACGTACTTATCAAAAAGAGAGGCCCATGTGCAAGCTACCCTTAAGTTCTCATAGCACATTCCCTTGCAGGAGCTGTAATATGAAATCAGGAAATCCTGCCCTTGTGGGCAATTTTACTGAAATAGAGAACCTACACAGTGAGTTCTGCAGTCTTCAAGCCCTCCCCCTCTTTCCACCTTCAGTGGCAGAATGTTTGTCAGCTGTAGAAGATGTACATCATACTTAACTTCAAAAATAGCGGTTTTAAAGCATCTATTTTCCTAAACCGTGTTCTTCTTTCTGAATCCCAGCTTCTATATACTGTGAAAACAATGAATTGTGGCAGCAAAAATGTGAAACTGTTCACAGGCTGGTTTGATACATTCCTGGATGAAAGAAGAACCCACTGTCTTCTGCTGAAGAATGATTCTTGTTTTCTGTAAAAAAGAAGCTATACCAAAGAAAGGATGAAAATTAATGTGGTTACCTCTGAGAGGGAAGCTGTAACCTTCACAGAGACTTTCTTTCCAGCTGTGTTCAAAGGCACTGTAATGACTTCAGAGAACTGCAGTGACTCATTTTAGTTGATGACTACATAACTATTCATTTACCCTTAATGAGTTTATTCCATCAGGTATAGGACAAATTCTAAACAAATAATGCCACTGAATCATACACATCAATAAATTTGAGCACTAAACTGATTCTGGGCAACAAAGGTAATGATGGAGAGAGCGGAAGAAAAGCTGCTTCCAATTAATGAAAATGCCCTCTGTATTTTCTAATAGCTCAAACATTAATTTGAAAATGGCTTTCTTGGCAATAATTTACAGACAACCACTTCATAATGGGGAAACAATTCAAATTTATGTGCACTCAAACGGTGATGATCTGATTAACTTATTAAATTCTTGTTGATTCTACAGTCCAGATGAGGTGTACCATTCTTCATGGGTTTCATACCTTGCAGTTTTAAGTTCTCACATTATCAGACTTCAGGCTCCAGTTGCTAGTGAAGGTCTTTTCACTGGGACATCTTCTGGTGCAGAGTGTACAGAACCAAGATCCCAGGGATTGATTTCATTTGTCTCTTTCCATTAATTCCAAAAATATATTCTCTTCCACATTGGAGGAGCACTTGATTAAATTTAGCACTAGAATTCACATAGTCCTCAGCTGCTGTGGAGTATAATTGAAACGGTGTGAAATATTAGATACACACAATTCAAGTTAAAGCTGATTCAGTCAGGGGATATCCATGCTGGATTTAAGTTCAAGAAGCTTAGCTTGAACCATGTCAAGCTTAATGTCCTTCAAAGGAAGCGAGCTTGCTTTTGAAGAAAGAGAAGATAAAAAATTATCCATGGGAAAAGACAAAAGAACACAGTCAAATCAGTCTGCCAAATCTAGTGTCCAGTGGCTTTAAACAATGATCAGTAATACCAATTTATCTGTAACGTATTTGTCAGCTGGAGCTACCCCAGCTTTAATCACCATCCCCTTGGATTTTTTTGTACACCCTAGATAATTCCAAGGATAGTACCAAGTTGTTCACAATTTTGTGAAGTTATTGTGTAGAAATGACTACTGAGGCACCACACACTAGCAAAAATTATTGTAAATAAATATGTAAATATCTCCAGCATTTGTTTCACAACAAAAGAGAGGCTTTCTGTGGCTGTGCAGTGGGGCACACAAAGAAGTTCTGCATATTGGTATTGGGTGAACGTGAGCCCTAAAACAACCAGCCCTTCCTTTACCACTGTGCTTCATGGCAAACCTTGCCACTAATTCCCTGTCCTGGTTCACCCTTGGGCCATTCCAGCCTTGCATGGTGCTATCAGTGTAGTCCAACATTGTTCAAACAGAAGATGGATTCAAGTATAACTCTATTTTCAGGTGTGGCTTCTGTGTCACAATTCTCTCACGCGCATCCCCCTGCAGCTGTAATTGCCTATATTCAAGAAAGAGAGGATTGTTTAAAAACAGCCAAGTATTTTAGCCTGTTTTAGTCAAAACTTAAACTTTCTTTCTCCAAAATTGCCCTGAGTCTTGTCCAGTGTATGCAAATTCTGAATAAGTCTAGTTTGTTTATGGGATAAGAACATGTGTTTTTCCTGTTCATTGAACAATTATCTTGCTTTTTATGAGTACAAAATTCCAGCTTTGTCCATTTACTATATTTACCTGGTAACACTATCAATCCCAGTATTTAAGTGCATAATCTCACTTGTTACTTCCAATCATTCTTACACTGACTCTGGGAGTCATTCCCATTCATCCAAATGAACATCCTCTCTCTTTGGAGACCAGGATCTGAAGTCTGGATCAGTCCTTCCTTAAAATTCCTTGGAAACTTAGAAAGTTTGATTCTTCATCTGAGTACAGTTTGAATAAAAAGAAGTGTCAGCTTGACAGAAGTTATCTGCAGAAATCCAGCTTAACTGACAAGAGTCACTTCCTGTGTTCACTAGGGTTCCTCTGCACAAGGTCACCTTGAAGAGGTGAGGTACATGAACTAAATATGTAAAGTCAGCATTCTTACCTTGAGTGTCTTCTAGAAGTTATCCACAGCCAGTAAAAGACATTTTCTTTCCAAGTGAAAGCAGCCACTACAGGTTTAATGCTCTGTAGCTTGCTCCTGTTGTCTTCCCATCTTTCCTTGTTCCACTTCTACTTCCATGACCATTTCCCTCTTTCTCTTTGTCCACAGGTTCTTTAAAATGCTGTGTTCTTGCGGCTGAGGCAAAAGACAATTTTGTCTATCTTTATTAGAACTCTTGCCATAGCAACAGTGAAATTCCTGACTGATACAGATGTCTATTCTATGTTTCAGGCAGGACAATTCTTTTAAGTGCACCACATGAAGCACAGCTAGAAGCAGCACCAAATAAATGAAGAAAAGCCAAGTCAAATTCCATGAGCACAGACTAATTCTACCTACATATAGGAAAGACCATTATTCTAATAGCTAAATATGTCACCACCATTAACATTATTCCTGTCATCCTAGGATGGGGTTAATAATGGCTCAGCTTTTTAGTCTAGTGCTCAGTGACACTGTATTGTCAGGATGTCTGTATTGCCCTTTTTGTCTCTGGTTTCCTGGCATGAAAGAAAGACAGACACCTTTCTGCATAGCTGCATGCATGCTCCTCTGTATTCCCTGCACTGCTGGGAACTCTCGCTGAAATGTAGTCCAACAAATTTTTTTATCCTAGTCACTAAGGTATGTTCATTCTTTGCACATGCAGAATTTTAAAAATCCAGCTATGTGAGATGGGAAGACTTTCTTTGGTTAAATGAGTCTGCTTATTGGCTCAAATCTCATAATACAGGTTGCAGCCCAAAGCACATTTTTATGACCGCATTACAGTATTAAAAAAGATGCCATGGCCTCTTGAAAATACAGTATCTCTGACAGCATTGCTGCCACAGTCTTAACTAAAGCAGTATAAATGCATAAATAGAAGGGACAGGGTGAAGACCTTCAGGGCATTCCCCTAAAACAGTAACAGGTCTCTAACTAGGTATTTAAAGTGAATTTTCCCCTAATAGGGAAATATATAGCCAAAACTAGCTGTCATTCCAACCAGGTGACAAAAGAGCAGTCAGTATCCTCTTAGCAGCTGACCAAAATTATCACACAGAATAAAAGCCCATTTTTCTTCTTTAATTCAGGTTGCAAGCATATATCTATGTTTTTCCAGAAAACTCTCTCCAGAGAGATCTCCATTCACTCTTTCTTTGGCAGAGTTTTAATTGTGGTGGGTAGCACTGGCCTCTCACTCAACACAACACAGCATCCACAGAGCCAGAGGTGAGCCTGGGACAGAGGTCAGTAGCAAATAAAATCCTATAGCACTTGTGCATTGCTAAATGGAGCTCACTAATTTTGCCTATCCCATTAATTTTATTCGTCTGGTCACATCAGAATGAGGTAGATCTCTAAACTTCCATTATCCAGTAACGCCGAGGTGTGAGGAGCTGCCCCTTGCAGGGTGGAGAGCGTCAATTTCACCTAGTCTAGGCATCACCGGGAGCTAAGGTTGTGTGTGCAGGCTATAAATTAACTGTTGCAGCAGCCTGAATCACTTATGTAGCACTTCAGGAGCCATATGTCAGTGTATATCAAAATAGCAATATATCAACAACTGTCTGAGGTGCAGGACATGAGATAAAAAGAAAATGGGGTAATTTAAAAAAAAAAAAAAAAAAAAAAAAAAAGAGGATTGGGCAAATATGAGTTGCTGATGAACAGCTTCAGAAGTCATTGCTCATATGCCAGCATTTGCTAAAATCAGTTCTGGAAAGGCTGTAGGCAAGGAGAGGGAGAAGGACTGATGTACCTGGGTACAGCATGGAGACCCCTCAGCTCTTGAGGGGCATCTTGAGCTGGCCCTTGGCTTGGCCTCCCGCCATATCATTGAGAGGTAATTAGTTGAGGGTCATTTAAAATGTGCTCATTTGACCAAATGCAGCACATACCTTGACTAAATGAGAGGGATTTACATCAGTCCTACCATCTGTATTGAGGCTGACGCTAGCTGTAATGTGAGCTATATATTTATAGATGCCCCCAGAAAGATTTGCTCTGTCATGTACTGCCTGATAAACAAGAGAATGAGATTTTGATACCACATGAAACAAAAAAAGGGGTAAAGGAGATGAGGAATGTCATTTGATGGACACTGATAGGCATTTATTCACCATGACCTAATTCACCGCTCGTTTCTGGAGCCCAGGGCAATGAATAACATATTAAGTAATATTAACATGAAATATGGTTTCTGCTACAACAGCAATATTAGGAAAGAACCTGCCATTATATGTAAAAAACATACACAACCCTTCATTTTTTCCCAGAATCCTTTCCTCAGCTGCAGACTGTGGCAATATGGCTAGTTACATTAATTCTAATATTATTACCCACTCCAAAGCCTGGGACTTTTCTTGTTACTCCACAAGACAACCTCATTCTTCTAATCCCATTTCTTTCTGTTCCTAAGTACCTTCCAACCCCCTTTTAATGTATGAATGAAGCAGGGAGGCTGCTTACATTTTTATGTCTCTCAGCACTTTTAAAGATATCAACCAAAGCTGTTTATCCCCTCGCTCTGTAGAAAAGCAGAAGCTTGGAAGCAACTCTTTATTTTCTAAAATCCTGGAAACAGGAGTGCATGTTCACAGGTGTATTTGATGTAATATTTTATATCACCATCCTCATTTCTTTCATGAGGAAAGCAGCAAGCTGATGAAACTGGGAAGCACTAGTAAGAAAAGGCATAAAAAACCTTACATGAAATATGATATAAAATTGCAGCAATAGTATTTATGTTCTTTTACATACATTTCCATGAAGTATAAATCAGGATAATGCTGAGATTATACTCATTCCCCTCTTTAGAGGAAGAAGAAATGCAAATACTCTAGACATTGCAACTCATTTCTTGCCTCTATTAGAACATATGTATCACACAGAAGAATTTTTTTTGTTATGTGACTGACTTGCGGCTGAAAATAAAAATATTTAAAACAAGGAAAAAATTTGCATTAACGAAGGGAAACCTTGAAATTAAGCAAACAAATAAATCAATTCTTAAATGCTAAACACGGAGGAAATGTTCACTGCATTTTTTCTAAGTGTGAGATGTAAGTATATACATACACTCTATATAGATGTAAGTGTATATATATACCTGAAGTATATATACTTCAGGTATATATATATACTTCAGATATATATGTATACTTACATATACTTATATACAAAACATCAGCGTTTTAAAGAAAGTCTTACTATGTTTCTTAATGAATTTCTGATTTCTTTTAAACAGGCTTTGCTAATCTGACAAGCTGAGTTAAACCTGACTCTATTTTGTGTCAACCCCACTAATAGGTGACAGTGTCAACCAAAGGTTGTCTAAAGGGGTCTGCCCTTGCTGTAAGGTCTGGCACAGGAGCCTGCTTGCCCCAGGGTCCCTGTGCTCTCAGTGGAGAGAGAGGAGCCTCTCCAGGAGTGAGTGCCATCCTCTACATTGACAGTGCAGCCCAGGCTGGTATCCTCACCACATGGCACAGCTGGGCTGCTTCTCCACAGGTAGCTGAGGAGTAAAACGGGTGAATGGGTACGAGCTGGCTTTCTGTAGAGGAAAACCTGGATGCATGGTAAGGAAGAAAGCTACACCACACTCACAGAGAGCTTGTGTGAACTGTGGGCTCTACCACAGACCTCATCTGTACTGCCAGGTAGATGCAGACTCAGGACAAGGCTGTGGGGTACAGATTCTCTAAGTCAGAGCAAAGGTACCTAAGATCGGTTTTAGCTCCAGATCTAGGTCTAGGCTTCACCCATCTACACACCCTCACCAGCAGCTCTGTTTGCAAAGCATGTCCTTGATCATCACTGCAAAGTCCTCAGGACACGGAACTGGAAGGTCCTTGCATTGACACCCGTGCAGGAGACAGGTCCATGGCAGTTCAGACAAAACTCAGTGGTGTGGCATTTGTCCTTTGCAAAGTGGCTTGCTGAGTAGAAATGCAAACTCAAACATCACCCCAAGCATAAAAACACTGGATATGGCTGTGATGGGGATCCAACCCAGGCTGCAAAACTGTGCTCGGTATTATAAGGGGAAAAACAACCAAAGTGCTCAATACCCCATAAGAACAGGGAAACTAAATGATTTACTTTTGAGACTTGAAAAATAACCATGCTAAAAACAAACCAATTTAGAGAAGCAATTTTTACAGCACAGAAAATATTGAGAATCTTTGCAAATAATTAAGCAGTGTAATTGTAGATCAACTTTACTTAATAAAAAGAAAGGTTAGGCATCTCCAGAGCTTTAGAAGACTGTTCTGTTATTATGTCACAATTGATAGGAATTTAATTGTTCCACTTGAGGATTATTTGCCTCTCATCCTCATGATTATATCCTTTTGGATCACAAATAAAAACTAGTTATCAGTAAAAGTTATTAATTTCTCTTAAAGAGAGAGTTTTCTTTTGTGATCTTGTGCTGAGACACTAGTCTTAAATACCTTTCTTCTGTAATTTATAGAGGCTGGCTGGTTTTCATCTCGAATTTACCCAGTTTATGTATTCTTTACCACAGGCTAATGGTTTCATCCATCTCAGAGGAGCATAAAAGCTCTTAAATTTAAAAAGTAGAAGTCCTTTCCTTCCTCTGAAAAGGTAATTTGGTTGAAAGAATACAAGAGGTCTCTGTTCAGCAAAAATTTGCAAATGAGAGAGATGTCCCGAGATAGCTCTAAAAACCTTGAGCTTGGTGTTCTGTTCCGGAATCACCTGCAATCCACATGCCACCGTAGCCTCAGGCACTGATGTTCATCATTCCTATTTCAATGGTCACAAATGGATCAAGACATCAGCTGTACTGAATTGAAGCATATATGTGTGTAGATGTGGCATGTACACAGTGGTTTTTTATTTGCATTAACGTTAATTATCTTTTAACATGAGAATCATTACCTTCCAGACTTCAATGGCAAATACAAGGCTCCTATAATCACACAGAAAGCAGCCAACTCTGTTTTGCTTCTACCTTTGTTTTCGTGCTCTTCATTTCCCCCCAACCAGTATTGTGCTTTTTAGCATAATAGAAGCCTAAAACGATCCTGTGCTTGCCAATTGGTGGCCTGCCATGAGAGCCAATTTAAGCAGTTAGCAAAATCCCCCATCTGGTATCTGGACTTCCAGTGTATGTCCTGCACATTAGCACAGCTGAGCTTCCAGCTGAGACCCTCTGTGCATTTCCACCAGGTGAGCCAAAATACTAAGCCAGGAGGTGCTTTACTAAACCTGTCTCAGCTGGAAGTTGGTCTCTGCAATATTTTTCAGTATTATTAAATTAGTTCATTCCATTCACAGATTCAGATGCTATTTTAGAACAGTTTTACTCTTTTCCCCAGGCAACCTGTTTTTTTTATTACAAGCTATTTTTATATGAATCCTGTTCTGCAGATTTCTTGGAAGAAAGAAAAATGGTCTCTGAGCTTAAGGTGTGCTCAGTGCCTGCTGTTCACTGATTTATCATGTGAATTTGGCATGATACCTTTTTCTCTTTTGCTCAACTCTTATGTTGATCCCTGAAAACTTTGTTAAAAAGACCAAGGAAACATAGTACCTGTGATTTCTATTGAATACATTGTGTGGTTAAAGATTTTTGAAGTATGCTGGTTTTTTTCAGAAATGATCTTATTATTGGCTCTCAAGTATTTTCCCTGACTGAAGAGAGGTGGTAATAATATTCATCATGAACATATCTGAAATATCTCTTCGGGTCATATCACCATATCCAGCCTCATCTCCTTTTATTTTCAATGTTTATGCTATTTGTAGGCCTAATTCCTCCTACCTTTGGACACATAAAAGTATCTTCAGAGTTTAACTTAAAAGCATTGTCAATAGGAAAGAGTAAGCACCTTCATTTAAGTTTGGGCTTTCTTTGTTAGAAACTGTCAAAAGTTTTCGAAGCCACTGCCCATTTTCAGAAAAGTGAAGGAACAATTGCATTGCCAGAGAGATCTTAAGTGATGGTTGTGCAGAGAAAAGGAGCTTATTTAGACAATTACCAAGAGTAAACAGAGGGAGTTCAGCCCTGATGGTTTTATTTGGTTTGCCTAGTAGCCAAAAGGCTGCCAGCTGTTCACGCACATGGCCAATCACATCCTGGCCAAGGTCACAGCCTCTGCCTAACCAGCAAGCAAAGCACATTTGGTAGAAGACATGGCAGATGACAACCTCTGTGTGGAGGTGCAGGATACGTAGATTCAATGTTAAAAGTGCCTTGAGCAGGTGGATGTGGTATGGCTCAGAGCTGGTCATACTGGGGAATATATTGGAGTCAGTGAGGAAAGCTATTGCATGGCTAATTCCTCTTATAAATAAAGAAAGCTGTTTTTCCGTGAGGGTGGACACAGGCTGGCCAGAGAGATTGTGGAGTTCTGCCCCTGGAGGTATTCAAACCCTAGCCAGCCATGAGCCTGAGCAACCTCTTCTACCTGACTCTCTTTGGGCAAGGTGGGTCAGACTGGAGACACCCAGAAGTTCTTCCAATCTCTACAGTTCTGTGATTTGGTGAAGCATAAGGCACATGGAAGTGATGAGAACAACTTATTAAGTTGGGATGCCAGAAACATGGAACATGCTGAAGGGTGTCACTGAAGGCCATAAGGGACATGGAAAGGGGGTGGAGAAATGAGGCTGTTGTCAGGGGGCTGTTAGGGCACTGTGGGGCTGTAAGAAGGATGATAAGAGTCCCCATAAGACCATGGGGTTAGCAGTGTGGATGGAACTTGAAGTACTGAAAAGGGAGCATAACAGATAATGGAGGTGGGATTCACAAGAGCCAGATGGATACATTACCAGAGGACGTGAGGAATATAGAGAATCTCTGGGAAATGCGCCTTGATTAGTTCCATGGTCCTGAGAGGCTTCCTATATTTCAGCATGTTTTCAGTTCTTCAGATGTTTTCTACACCTTTATGCAGAATCTTCAGTACTAGTTTGGTTTTTCCCAGTTGTTGTTATTGGGGTTTGGGGGCTTCTTCTTCCTTAATTTTTGTTTTAATTTCATACATCTCAGTGAGACCATTTTTCACTTTCTTGAGTTAATTGTAGGTAAGAGGTGGAACCTGCTTACCATATGTTACTTTTTAATGAATTCTTTCTTTCTGCATGCTACTCTTTGATATGAATTACTTAGTTTGTCTCTTTTATGTTGGTTATGGGGTGCAAATACACTTCTAGCAAGTCATAGGAGTCATTTCTATCAGAAGGGTTTAGCTTTGATCAGGCTTTTCCTGTTATCCGTGTTGATTACCACTATTTGCATATTACTTGATTCCCCAGATTTGTGATCTGTCATTTGGTCTGGTTCCATCCTCTCTTGTCTCTCCAGGTTCCTTGTTTGCTTTGCTTTCCTGCTTTGCTCCGCTTTGGTGTAAGAGATATTTCAAAATGCATTAATTTCAAAGGCAAAGGTTTGTTTTACACATTTGCTTTTTTAACTTTTGGCAGTTTCAGTTTATTTCATTACAAATGAGTCTTTGATATTCATCAGAGATCCTGTGGCGAATTGTTTGCCATTAAATACCTGGTTGAAATAGGAAGGTAAAATGACACTGCTTCAAAGAATGAGTGCTGAGAAAATGAGGAAAGCAGTAACTTCAGTAGCAAGGTTTTGTCATGGCCAGGTGTGCTTCCACATTCATTTTCTGTACAGGTATCATACTGCATGAAAGCTTGCAGTCAGCTTCTAAACTCACACAGTGAGAAGTGCCTAGTTTTTATGGTGCTTGGGACAGTGAAGGTCATTTCAGCTATTTGCCTGCTCTCCCCTGTAGAGTCATACATTCACCGCTTTGTTTTGTAATTTCCAGGATGCTCCTCATTATGTTAACTGCCTGTGAACCTGCTCATTGGGTAAATGAAGTATTGATGAATGGGAACTAAAGTTATATCCTGTTGTGAATGATAGTGCAAGTTTCTTCTCTGTGCCTGTCACCTTCCTCTAGTGTTCTCCTTAGTGCTGAGTGGATTCATTCATTTGGCTTTATTTATAATTCTCAAATTTACTTTTTCTTCTGCTGCATATGCATGCTCTGAGGCTCATGGCTCCTTCTTTTGGGTGTTTCACCTTGGGTTGTCTGCCATACCATATCAAACCCACTACCTCCAGAGCTGATTTTTCAACACTGCACTTGAAGTCATCTCTGCTTCCCTCACCTCCAGCACTGTCAGTGACATGACTTCCTCTCACCTCTCTGGGACATCACTTATTAACCTCTGCCACCTATTCTTCCAGATGAGCCAAATTGTTGCTGTCACATTTTCCTGTTTCCTCACCTCTGAGCCTCCTCCTTGGGTCCCATGAGTACACAAAATTCAGAATCCTTGCTTTCAAGTCTCTATATGAATTTTCTATTCATATAGTTGCCCAAAAAACATTGTTCATACCCCCTTTCCTACTTCCAGGGACATTTCTCAATATGATTATTCATTTAAAATATAGTTGAATCTTCTTAATGACAGGGGATGGATTAGGTATTCCACAATTTATTTGCTTTCTTTAAGCTCACCTATGGCAGTGATAATTCAGTAGGATGAAGAGTAAGGTGGAACATAAGCACAGCATCAGCCATGACCTGCACCCTTTACCTTGTGAAAGGTTATTTCAGCTGCTGCTCCAGATCAAATCATCCATAGTGTGAGAGGATTCAGTTTAGTGAAACAGATCCAGTCTAACTGAGAAGTTCACAGTGCTCAGGTTCTGCCCTTCCAGAAAGTTGTAGGCTGGGATCCATATGATCCACATATGATTTTTTATATATCCTGTGCAAGTGATGAGCAAATGAGGGTCATTTCAGCTTCCTCTTCTTATTTTCTTCCAATACCCTTTTCTTTCCAATACCTTTTTAAATGATCTTTATAAACCTGGCCAGGCTGGTGCTGTTCCAGTGCCTGACCACCCTGTGGGTGAAGAACCTTTTCCTACATCCAACCTAAACCTCCCCTGACTCAGCTTCAGGCCATTCCCTCAGGTCCAGTCACTGGCCATGAGAGTGAACAGATCAGTGACTGCCCCTCCTCTTCCTCTCATGAGGAAGCTGTAACTGCAGTGAGGTCTCCCCTCAGTCTCCTCCAGGCTGAACAGACCCAGTGACCTCAGCTGCTCCTCAATGGCTTCCCCTCAAGGCACTTCATGTGCTCAGAAACACAAACACACAGGCCAAGAATAATTCAGGAATCTTTAAATAAGCCTGTATTATGGGTGCAAAGGGACACTTTGAAGTATAAAATGTGTTTTCTTGTTTATAAGTATAAAATACACACATGGAAGAAAAGGTAGAGCCATAAATCCTATTATTAGAGAGTTTCACTCTACTTTTGTCATTTTTGTAATTTTGGAGGCTTTCTCCTGAGCCAACAGAATATAATTTTTTAATGATACAATAATGTCTTTCTTCAAGCATGAAGTGTTCTGTGTTCATTTTTGCAGCCTTAGTTCTGCTGGAATCAGGTATAATAAGGAACCCAGTGCCTTTCTCTTTAGAACATGCTCACAGTGCACACAGGAAGATTATCATTTTTGTAAGCAATGAGAAACTTTTCAAGTAATCTATGTAGATGTTATCTTTCCTGACATGGCAGTTTTCCCATTTTTGAGGGAAAAAAAGTTAGCTTTTTTATGGAGCCAGCAACTAGGCTTGAGAGTATAATCTCAGTACAAAGCCAAACTGAAAAAGTGATTTACACTTTTGGCTCACTTAGGTTACTAACACCTGAATAAAACATTCTTGATTATTTCTGAAAGTCTGCCAGCAAATTTGTCACTGTTTGGATGACTCCTCCAAATTATCAAGTATTTGAAAATTGTTTTTTTAACATGCTAAAGGTTTTTTATTTGTTGGTTATTATAATTGAGATGTGGTCATAAAATAAAAAAAATTATCAAAATAATTTACTGGTTTGCAGAAATGTTTACTATTATTATGAGCTGAGAATATTTGATGCATAATGAATATAATTCCTTTTCAGAGGAGTTCAGACAGATATATTATGAATTTGAAAATATCAAACATGCTAGCATGAGCCCATACCTTTTTGATGAGAATAAATTGCATGTATTTCTTTGAGAAGTAGGATCTTTATTTTCTCTTCTGGAGAACAGAGTTTTAACAAGTAGATCCCTGGAGAAAGTGAAATATCTTGGAGGAATCATGAGAAAATGGGGAAGAAAGAAAAATGGGGGAAGACAAGAAATAGGGGGAAAAAAGATAAAAAGAAATTGGTGTTGGGCATAAGGAAGATTAAGGACAGCACTCTGACTAGGGACTTCAATTTGCAATGCAAAGTCTGTATTCCAGAGAAAACATATTAGGCTTATCCCCAGATTGAACCAGATTGAAAAACAGTGTTTTCTGGTCCTGACTGTTTCCCATAAAGTAGTATTGTGCAACTGAAACTGCCACAGTCTTCCTGTTTATCATCCCAGGATTTTTGTGAAAACTGCAGCATCAGCCCTTTGTAAGACAGGGTCACGAGATAGGAAAATTGTTATTTCATTTCAACAATTTTACTACTTTTCTTTATATAATCTAATAGTGCGTTATAGCCATAGCCTTCTCTGCCAAGTAAGCACAAAAGATTGCCCTTTGCCTACTTTCTGTATTTTTCTGTACCTGGCAAGCTAGAAAAATCCATGAATTTTACTAGTCCTTAATAAATACTCAACAGTGATATGAAGCAGCAGGGGAGATGCAAAAGGAATAATAATTCTATTAAATGAAAAGGAGTCCGATTAAGCCAGTTCATTTATGTTCAGGAAGGAGGAGGAATATGCTTACATATGATAAAAATAAACTGATGAAATTTCTAATATTTATAGAATATTGCTCAAAAATCATTTCAATATGAGTAATGCACTGCCTTTAATCTTCCCATCTGAGCCAGGCTTACCTTCAAGTCTGCACTCTTATCCCATTTCTTTTGTGAGAGCTCCTCCCAGTTTCTGCAGGAGGGAGAAGACAAGGCATTAAGGGGTGTCCCATTCTTGGGGCTGGAAAGGCATCAATACAAATTACTTACTCCCCAGTCTAATTCATTGTATTTCTGGAGCTGTAGTAGGGAAGCACCTCTAATCAGAATGCCACCTTAAGGGAAAGGTCCATACTGCCAGCATGACCCTGAAAATTCCCAGGGGCCAAGCAGCAAAAAACTGCTCTCAGGTGATTGCTTACCTGAGGAGCACTGCACAGCTACGTCAGAGATCCACTAGACACAGTGAAAATATTTACATTTCATCCACAGTTAAACAATAAAGAATAATGTCCCACTTCCTGCCAAGCAGAACCAGACATCCGTTGTTTTAGTACCAGCATCGCTGTTGGGTCATTTTTGGGAAGAAAATAGTTTGCTACAGAGTGGTTCAATTCACAGCTCTTGCTAGTGGTGCAGTGCTGCAGCAAACCTCTAAGAGCTGGGATATTCTGGATCCACAGCTCACATCACAGCTATCCACCTCTCTTTGCCACTATTTCAGATTCTGACGGTTGGATCATACTTAACGGTGTCTGGAGCCAGCAGAGAAATTTGTCATTTTCTAAGTTTTCCTCCAAAATGTCCATCTGCTGTTCCACTCATCAACACACAGTTGTTATTCCAGCAGGAAAAAGGCTACTTTTAGGCACTTGGCCACATTTCAGCTCCAGTTTTGTCATTTGGCTTTGGCTGAAACACATTTCAGTGCTGACTGAAAGGTGAATGCTCAGAATGGGATAGCTGCTTTCTGAGCTGGCACCAGCTGGCCTGGCTGCTCTGCTCCCTCTTCAGCACACCCAGGTCATGCCTGCTCAGCACTGATGCTTGGGCACACCCATGTCAGCACCTTTCCTTCATCTTTTACATGGTAACAGCCTGAAGCACACAAAACCTGATCTGCTTGAGTCTTGTTTGATATAGGCAGAATATTTAATCCTTGTTACACTTTGCATAGTGTTTGCATGTTGGATTGTAGGTGAGGCCAAGAGCATGAAACAACTCTCATCATCACAGGTCCCAGTTAAACCCATGTACTGTTATCTTGGTGATCAGAGCTGTTATTTCCTCACCAATGCCTACACAAAGCTGGGATGGGTTGAAGGCAAATGTGCATGGGGGACTAGCCATTACACAGGGATAGAAAAAAAAGGAAAGGAATGAGTTGGACACAGGAATGGAGGAGGAGGGACGGAACATTGTAGGGCTGCAGCTTGGATTGGTGCAGTTTATAAGGCATTTGGTACCCACAGGATGTCACGGCTAAACCTTCCCACTGCACAATGCCCCTGTGGGTAGTGAAAGAGCACTCCTACTGCCAGATTTACCCAGTCCATGGATTTTCAGGGAGGCCACCTCCCAGCCTCTATCTTTCTAAAAATTCTTCAAAGACTCAGAAGAAATCTGGACAATGTTTTTGTATGATTATGTTACAGATCATAAAAATAAAATACTTTTTGACTTCCAGAAAATCATACATACTCCTGTGGTGTAACAGCTGCTGTAAACAGGGACAGTCCTCTGCAGCTGGCTACTCAAGGAAAACAGCACTGTCCTCACAGGGGAGATATTGATATGCCCAGCTAAGGTGCATGGAAATGGAGTCCACTACAAAAACTGAGGCAGTGTGCTAAACTGGTTTTCTGGCATTGTGCTAATAGGCTCCCAAGCAGTGATGTCAGTGATGTCATTTCCCTGCACTAGAGCAGCTACTGTGGAATCTGCTTTCCATAGCCTAGTGCCTCACTAGAGCTTCCTTAGTGTCACAGCACTACTGGTCTCTTGGAGGAGCAAAAAGATGGGAATTCTTCACTTTTCTGTTCAATTACCCTAAGACAGAAGGAGTAATATCTGTGAAAAAAACCTGAAAATTGTGTATTCACACACAGTTATGTTCAGGTCACTGGTCACTGGTCATGATTTGATGTTTATCACTGGTCATGATTTCATGTTTACATCTCTCCTCTAATTTCACTTTTTTAACTGCTTCACCTTCTGTCATTAGTCTCTCATGGATCATCATTTGCACATTTCCATGCTGCATTCCCATGGTCTGCAAACAGCTTGCTAAATGGAGGTGTGTGGGTCCAGCACCCTGCTGGGCTCTTCCAGAGCCAACACCTGAAGCTGCCAGGGCTGAGCTCCTGGGAGGCTGCGCAACTACCTGGCTGCTCTGCCTTCCAGTGGGCAGGAGCTGCATCAGACAGGCAGGAGATCCCCCCAGACTGTGCTTGCCAGCTGTCCAAAACTCCTTCCAGTTGGGGTGTGTTGCTAACTTACAGGGCAGAGTGAGGTGTGGGAATAGCTGGGGGTGACCCATGGCAAGGGCAATTCACTCTTTCATTCAGAGAGGAGAAAGACAAAATGCAGAACACAGCATGCTGTCTGTATTCACCCCTAGAATGTATAATTTGTCAAAATAATGTTCTTTTAATACCCAATTAGACTTTCTTATCAGCCTGAGGCACTAGCACTTCTTATGGTTAATCAAGACCCCTGTTGCCAGGGTAAGCTCTCCTGTACAGCAGCCATGTTCTCCCACTTCAGTGAGGTAGGGGAAAAAGAGCCTGATTTTGAGTCAGTTATTTTTACAAGATATCCCTGGTACCTTCTGGAAGAAATTTGTGAAATACTGAGTAAGTTATGCTATGATTTTAGAGATTATTCAAACACCCTATGGAAAAGCTTTACAGAAAAACCTGCATCAGTAGCTAAATAAATAACCTGTAGGGAGCAGATATAAATTTGGGCTGTAGTGAGGAAGGAAAAGTTGGAAAAGAGAGTGAGACAATGCAGCACCACTTTAGTTCAATCTTCTGCAGTCAAAAAAAAAGCAGTTTTTAGATTCACATTCAGTAATTTAAATCTGCTGACCTTTAATTCTCACTTAGAATCTATGAAACAATGTGAAATCCATATTTCAGGTAAATATGTGACCTTGTTCCAGAGGAAGCTTGGTAAGCTAGAGACAGGGGGTGTGGCAAGGAATAGTCCATTGAATGAAGCTGTGGTATGAAGGACATTCCCCTTAATACAAATATTTCACCTCTTGATATTTACTGCGCAGGTAGTGGCTGTGAAATCTTTCCCTTTGTGCATGGACATTTTTCAGAGTTCCCATTTTCATTTTTTCTGTATGGTCTTATTAAAATTCACATCACACCATAGTTCAGTTCTATTGAAAAAAAAAATCCCACTGTATTCTTTCTCTGATACATTCCTGTGTGCAGTTTGGGTAGCACTTACCTCCATTGATATTGTTAAAGTTTCATAGCAAGCCTTCACACTGCTCTGCTTTTGTGTAATCTTTATAGTAATGGGGCTAATTCAATAATATTCACACTGCCAAGTGAAGAAGCCCGTAACGTAAAACTCAATTACCTTTTCCATTCCTTTTCTCAGTTGCTCTTCTGCTGTGCTTAGTCTTTTATCTTCTTCACTGTAAACAGGTAGCTTATTTAAATTTAATAGACACCACTGCCTTCCTCGTTTCGGTTTTTTTCCTTTGAACCTGCTAGACACTCTCATGAGATGTTCATTCACCTTGGTGTAATACCATAGTAATAGCAATACCAGGGAAAAAAAACGTAATGATTGCATAAAAGCTACAGTAAATGCCTAATGAACACTTTGTTTATGAAGAATTTTGCTTGGATTCCTAACTGCACTTTGGTAAATTATGCAAATTAAATATTCATTACTTTGTACTTCATTAGTTCACATTTGGAACATTTTTTTCTCCTTTATGTTAGCCTGGGGTAAAGGTTTTTTAATATGGTTTATTCTGATATTTTTTCAGAAAATCTTTAGTTAAAATGTTAGAGGAAAGTTGCGTTCATTCCACAACAGCCCAGAATATCCATATATTCCAGAGACTGAGTATTTTCTCCCACAAGAATATTATGTATGTTCAAAAATTGTTCGGAGTTCTTATTTCAATAACCAAAGGAACTAAATATTTAAGCTGATTTTTGCAGTAAGTGTGCTTACTGATCATATCCCCACTCAGAGAGAATTACAGTTCCATTAGCATGAGCAGTATCTGACAAATGGGGAAGCACAAAGCATGTGTTCTGCACTGTTGCCTTGCATTGCTCACAGTCAGCCCTGGCTGTGACCCTTCCAGCAGGTTTATTTGCTGCAGGAGGCAGGTGCTGCCCACCAGCCTTGGGAAAGTGGAAGGAGTTACAAGGAAGGTGGAAGCTGGGGGTCCAGTAGCCCTGGTTGCCCCCTGAAGAAAGGTGGCCATGGGATTGTGCCTTTCCACAAGACCCTGGCCAACACACTGAATTTGCTCTTGCTGCTATTTGAAATGTTGGAAGGATGTTAACTGAATGAAATCTTTTGAAAGGTTTAGTGCCTCTGATTTACTTTCCTCACATATTCCTGCATCCTCAGACATGGTATCTGGGGATACAGTCCATCTCCAGAAAGTCTCCTCGCAAGCTGTGCAATGCTTTAAAGAAGAAAAGCCTTTTTTAAATGTTTATGGGCAGCAAGCCACGTCAAACTTTGTGGTTCACACTTGAAACTAGGGAGGCTGGCAATTCCAGCTGAATTTCAGATGCACTGCAGGGAGGGGACTCATTAAAATAAAATCTTAAAAGAGCTTGGGTTTAGTGTGTTGACCACACAGTGGATAGATGTAAAGGAGAGATCCCTGATCTGGTGATTAGTAACAAAACAGAGAGAAACAATTTGTTCTGTGAGTCAGCTGTCACCTTGCTCCTTGCCAGTAGAAATATTATTTTAATTCTCTTTCCAGGCAGTCCTAGGCAATGGGATGTGTTTGCATGGGTGATGGGATGAGTTGAGTGTGTTGGCCTATCCACACTCAGTCACTAAGGCTGCAGAGTGCTGAGCTGCATATTGGATGCTCAAGACCCAATGTAGGGTCAAGGGTAAAGCCAAGCCACTGGCAGTCTGGGGAGAATATGAATCCAGGGTTGCAAACCATGCTTCATGATTTCACTGAGGTTACACAGAGAACCCATGGAAGAACCATGAAGAACTAATGTCTTATGATTACTTGTCTTCTCCTTCAATAACAATTTTTGTCTGCTCTGCTGAAACTCTGTGTTGAAATAATGTGATGCCTTTACTTGCTGCTACAGGATGCAGTAATAACAGAGTAAACCTGTGTTTAAGTGAGATTGTGACTACTTGAAGGCTTTATCCTTCCCCAGCCAGCAGGCACTGTGCACATTTTGGCAAGCCAGCTATTCTTGCTGTGCCTCTGGCAGTGCAAGTGGAAAACTGGGGAGAGAATAGGACATTGCTGCAAACAAATAGTTGCATCTGTACTGGGTTAATAAATCAGAAACAGGCAAACATTAAATCTGAACAGTGTCCAGCTCTCTGTGTGCCTGCATTTTACTGCATACTAATTTTCTCATTTTTTGTGAGAACTGCATCAAACACAGATCAAGTTTTGCCTCAGAGGCTGCATGAAAATCAAATCACATGTGGGTCTTGTTTTATTTGCTGGGAGCAGGCATCTCCAGACTATGTTTAGAGCTTCTAGGGGATGCAGCAGAAGAGGTACAAATCAAGATAAGATGCCTTATTACTAGTCACTTTCTTAACACGTAGTTGTTTTAACAGCAATAAATAAGCATCACTCGAAAAGTATAAGGCAATAGCCAAAAATGGATCAGAAGAGCTGCATGTTTGGTCTTTGTTTTATTGAGCATGATCCACCTGATAGTTATTTCCATTTTAGCTGGACAGATTGCTATGTTAGGAGCCAGCCCATTAGAGCCTAGACTTTCTTTAGCTTCTTGCAAAAGGCTTCTGTTAAAATATGTGCTGCTGTGTTGTTGGCATCCTGTCACATTGTACACACACAGGCAGATCTGAAGCCTAGGCAGAGAGCTCCCTCACCAGTCAGAGGATCCAGTTCTCCTTCCCTGTGTCCTCTGCTTTAATAGACTGTAGCGCTGGTTTGTTACTGGTTGCCTTTCCCTACCCTTTTCACCCTCAGAACCAAGGTCTATTTTCTTATTTGCCAACTAACTTGAGTGCAACTCTCTCCAAAATATGCCCATATTAGTCTCCATTTAAGTCTTGTCTATCAGTTTTCATTTGCACACCTCTGTGTGTGCTTACTGGGGGGAGGACTCTGGCACACATTATCCTCTGATCTGTGTCCAGGTTTGCATCTCAACAGACCTACCTTGTTTGTTCTGATTCAGCAGTTGTGAAATAATTTCCAGGCTTCTTCTTCTTCTTCTTCTTCTTCTTCTTCTTCTTCTTCTTCTTCTTCTTCTTCTTCTTCTTCTTCTTCTTCTTCTTCTTCTTCTTCTTCTTCTTCCTCTTCTTCTTCTTCTTCTTCTTCTTCTAAGTGGTCCTGAGGAGTCCTGGCCAAGCTCTCTTGAGGGTGTTTGAGGAGGACATCCACCTGAAATGAGAAGATGTCTCACTTTACATCCACTGGTGCCACAAGAATCATCAACATCATGGTATGTTGAACAGACAGATTTCCCCAACAAAGCAGCGACTAGTTATGAACTTTGTTGAAATAAAAGTGACCAAACACCACTTACAGAGATGGCTTCTCTAGTGGAAGTAAGATGATCATATATTTGATGCAAGAAACACACAGAAATATACTTCTAAACATAGTGAGCAAATTAACATGGTCCCAATCTATAAATAAAAACATCTTATGAAACAAACATAAACATACAAAATTAATATCCTCTGCAAGGCACTTACACAGCTTGAAGTACAACTCAGGATGGTTAATGAACCCCCTTGTGAATATTATCCAAAAAGAAGACCTCTGTCATCAGATATTTTTATTGTTAGTTGAGACGGCCTTCACTCTATAATGCAGCTGTAACTGAGAGCTCAGTTTGTGATTTCTATTGCACTGTCTCCAAATAAAACAAAATCTTAATCTAATACGGCACTTAGATCTAATCCAAATCATGCTGAGCCATAGGAATTCTGTTCTTAGTTCACTATCCTTTTAACATGTTTGAAATTGTGTGCCTAGGATAGATCTTGTACTTCATGACTGTTCAGGGAAGATGGGAATAATGACATGGCACCATAAGCTGGAAGGGTTTCACTGTATTTGTTCTTAAGTGTCCTTGCTTTGCTAATCATCAAACAAAGAAACAAACAAACAAATAAATAAATAAATAAATATCATCAGTAATGCAGACCCATTTCAGAAACAGCATAAAAATAATGAGATGGTTTATAGCTATCTCATTGGTGACAGACACATCAAATGCAGAAAATATTCAGCATTAATTCAGAGTCCATTTTGATTCATTGCAGCTGGACAGGAAATGAGGTTTGAGTGACAACTTTATTTACTAGTCATAGGCTGCTGAAAATTTGAAACATCCATGCAAAACAGTGTAGCTTTCCATTAACAAGGCTTGATAAGATAAAGTGAAAATATGAGTAATTTTCATTAGCTATTTTTTCAATAAAAGACACGGAAAATAAAATATATTAAAACCCTGCTCTGCATAATTTTGTATTTGCAAAAGAAACCTTATCACGACACCTTTTAATAATATGGAACAACTCTTGCAGAATTTGTTGTTTTATCCATTTTTTTTCAGAGATACTAATGGTTTTATTTATTTTGCCTTCAGCCAAAGCTCCCATTTGTGATTTAGAGCCATAGCTTCCCCAGTATTCTTACATCAGGGGTGCCTATGAAATACTTGGCAGTTTAATTGCTGTGGACACTTGTTTAACCAAAGGTGCATTTTCATATGCAGACTCAAATGCTTTCAGAAAAGCTGGTATGTGTGCAGTGGCTTGTGTGCCCTGCAAGGACATTCATATTGTACCTAATGCTGAATTAAAACCAGCAGAAAGAGTCAGTGATAAAAAAGGTGAGGAGAGTGCACAGCCCCAGGGCACTATAATGAATATCATTCTCATGGAAGATGTCATTATTGCTGACATTTGAGATTGAAAATAGGAAAAGTTATAACAAACCTCTCATAATGATAGTAATAACAATGCTTTAGAATAATTTTTAAATTAACCTTATTAGTAAACTCATTTAGGTTTAGTCTTTCCCTGGTTCCCAGCAGAGGAATTCTTTAGAGTGCTAGCACAAGCTATGTGTTCCCTGCTCTTCTGACAGCTTTCCTTGAACTCTACACAGAAATCAATTTAGCTCCTCAATATTCATACAGGTGGCAGCTTCTACACAGAAATATTCCTTTAAACAAAGCCAATTAAGGGTCTGGCAAACTGCTTTCAGAAAGGAATGCTACAGGTTCCAAAGCACTGAAAACCAGAGCCAACTACAGAGACAAATAAAACCAACCTCTTTTCTTTTTCCAATTTAAAAGCAGACCTATCTTGGTGCAGGATTTTTCTAAGTGACATGGGACTAAAGGAACTGTACTTAAATATAGAAGAATCATAATTTTCCTTTGCTTTCTGAAGTAGCGCACAAATATCTGTGAGTAATGCCACAGTGAGCAGGACACTTTATAAAACCCAAACAACTGTCACACATAGGTTATAAGGTCTTTTCTCATACATAAGATAAGCTGGAAATCCGTCCCATGGATGTAATCTGAGAAAATGTTATGAAGTTTCCCACAAAATAAAAAATGAGTTTCACATGTTATTTTATTTTTCAAGGGCATTTTGCTAAACATATGCATGCACTCTCACAGCTTACCCTCAGAAAAAAAGAAAGAAATCAGTATCACAGGGATTTAAAAGATGAAGTGTTCTTTAATTGCATGGCATTTTATTTTTTATTATATACACAATGAAAATGTATGATTATACACTAATGCAGCTCATGGTGTATTTCACTGCTTTTTCCTGATTGTATTCAAGGCGCTGTAGGTAAATTTTATTATTGCCTCCTGGAAGATAAAACTGAAACATGGAGTTCATGGTCAAAGGCCATAAGATTCATCTCTTGTTTCCTAAATGAAGCATCCAAATGCAAGCCCGCTGCAGTAAGTGTTTAGCTGGGCTTCAAGTACAATATTCTTCTGCAGCTCAGCATGTGGCTGCTGCTGTCTTTGCCTTTTGAGCTCAGCAGAGGCTGTAGGTTCTCAGCATCTCTGAAAACCAAAATTTCCTGATTCACCTTTTAGAAAACCAAATTCAAGCCTCTTTTTTAAAATTATTTAAAATTTTCTGGGGGAGTGACTGAACAAGTCAGGCGCAGCAAGCCCACTGCTTTAGCCACTGACCAAGGGCATGCACAGCAGCCTATGAGGCAAAGGGTCCCTTGGTACCAGTTTTTCCAGGGGCTGCCCTCACTTCCAGAGACCTACGTCGTAATGGCACTGCCCTGCCTGGTAGCTGCCACCATCCAGCTGAAAATACAAAGTCAAGTTTTCACAAAAAACATTGGCTTCCTATTTACACTTGACCCCCATGCCAATTGGGGCCTCTATTCATGATAAGGAAAATATAGTCTGGGGCCTGAATGTCTTGGATTACACCTTCCACCTCATGCTCATCCATGGCAACTGGGGTCATGCAGGGCACTGGCACTAATAATCCTCATATTTCAGTGTCTCCTCTGCAAAAGATGCCCCCATGCATTTAGAGGAAACCTCAATTCAGACACCTTTCCAGCACATGGGATAATTCTGTTCTCTGAGCTGGGGGAGTTGGCAGGGATCTCCATTCCAATCATCTTTCCGTCTTTTGCAATTGAAAGGAGACAGATCTTTCTGCATTTTATTAAATTGCACTGAAGGAAGTCAATAGAGCACCTTTAGTTGATCTAAAAATAAATAAAAGAAAACTTACTTTGAAGAGGCTGTCAGAACTCCAGCCAAGCATAGATCTGATCCCAAATAGTATTTGGCTTGAAATTTTGCAGCACTGATTTGAATCTTCTCAGAGGTGAGAAAGGGAAACCCCCTTAACACATGGCGCTTGTTTGGCAGCCGGAGCAGCCAGGATGCCCCTGGTGCTGGTCTCTCCTCCCATGCTCCCTACAGAGGGTCCCAGCTGCCATATCACCCCCTTGCTGTCGCCTTGTCCTGACTTTGCAGTGCAGGATTCAATAAAGCAAATGTCCTGTTGGAGAAAGACCGATGGGCAGAGCAGACACCCTAAAAACAGTAACTGACTGCGGGAGGGATGAGCCCTCAACTCCACTGCCCATAAGCTCTGGGTCATCCAGCTGCAAATGGAAGACAGAAGTCCATGGGAAAGCCAATTTCCTTGTAGGGTGAGAAAGTACAATGTGACACAACTTACCAAGCATTCTGTCAGTGTGCCATGTCTATCTTTAGGAGTGCAAGCAATAGGAGAGGGGGGCAAAAGGGATTTAAAGCAAGAAGGGACAGAGACCCATGTCTGCAATTCCCTTGGCCCCACACCTTGCCACAGCTGCTCTGGGCTCCACATCATGGATACCTGTAAAACCCTGGAGTGGAAACCAAAGCATGAGTGACAGGACTTTCTCAGCACTGTATGTTTTCAGACACCCACATAAAGCTCACATCGTGAATGACTGCCAGGATCCGTGAACAGTTCTTGCCATGGTCTCCATGACCAACAGGGCAGAGCAGGAACTTCTGTGCCCTTGGGCACTCCCATTTTGATTAAACATCTCAGAAATTTCCCAGAAGACTATTACACTCAATCAATATGACTATGCTTCAACTAATGAAATTCTTTTAACATCCAACATCCTTTGAATTGTGGATTAGAGAGGGCAGGTTGGTTCAGATACTGAACTACATTTTAAATTACATAATCATCTAGTAATATCACTGTATATATCAGAGCACCTATTTTCAATGAAAAGCCCCAATGTTCTTGAAATTCTGTTTTAAAAATTGTAAGAACTGATTATTTTAGTATTTTGAAATATTTTGAAAGCTTAAACAAGCTTTCAGGCTTGCTAATGTAATTCAAAGTAAATTGCATATTCTTTAACATAGGAAAATAAATGAATACACCATGTGATTATTAATAAGATCTAAAACTGAAAGATAAGGCAGGCAAAAGCATAACTACTTATGTGACTATATTTGCTGCTGGATTGTGGACATTTTATTGTTAGTAAAATATTTTTCTATCCTCTGAAACATGTATATTTCATTATATAAAACACTTCTCTAAAGGAAATTATATGAAGGTGAATAATTAATAAATTATCCAGTCTTGATTTTCCTTGTTTAGATTGCCATAAAGCTTACCTTGGGTTTTGTTACTGTATTAACCGTTCACATATTTAATGTTTTATTTTATTTTTCTTGTGTGGCAATTAAAATGTTGTGGCTTACTGCAATGTGGTAGATATTATACTGATAAGACAATGCCAAATATTTTCACGAAACATTTAATGCAAAACTCTAGCATGTAAAATTCTGTTTATATTGCAGCCTATCACAGTTGCATTTTCAAATGCACTTAGTCCAAGTCCTCCACAACTTGTCTTACATTTGAAATTAGTAGGTTATGTCATTGACTGAGGTATTGTTTTTCTGTGAAAATGAAATATGTCGGACTATCTTTTTTGGAGTAAAATCTTAAAAGGTCTCAGGATTATGGGATTAGGTTTGGGATAGGTTTTTGCTCGCTTGTTTGTTTTTTGGGAGCAGGATGTTGTAGAATAAAGAAAACAAGCAGACACAAGACAATGAATCTGAGCTCAGTTTTTGCAGGTGCAGTGAGTATGGACATAAGAGGCCATTTCCCATCCCATTTATATTACAGACTCACTCAATGGATAAAGTTGGAAGGGCCCACAGTGGATCATCTAGTCCGACCTCCCTGCTCAAGCAGGGTCATCCCTGAGCACATGGCACAGGGTTGTGGCCAGGCAGTTCTTGAATATCTCCAGTGAGGGAGACCCCACAGCATCTCTGGGCAATCTGTTCCAGTGCACAGTAAAGAAGTTCTTCCTCACATTTAGGGGGACCTCCCTGTGAATCAGTTGCTGCCTGTTGCCTAATAAGTCTAGTATGACTGCCATAGGCAAAAAAAAAAGAGATTTATAATAAAATTATTATATGTGCATTTAAATTTCAATAATTTTTAGGATGAGATGAGATGAAATAGAAGAATATTTGGGGCTATGCCTTATTTTCAAGGCATATTCCGTGTCTATTCAGAACTGTAGAGGCTAGGAATTGAATGGCAGATCTGACAGATCTTTTGGGGAAGCTCCCTGAAGAGGTGAAGGAAAAGGAAGAGGAAAACTCTTAGATGTTCAAATCAAAGGGGTTTTTCTGCTTGAAAAAAAAAAAAAGTCAATGTGAGCATACAGATTATTTTCATGAATTAAAATGGCCAAAATATTCGATGCAAGCAGACCTGATATGATCATGAGATCGTTGAATTCAAGCCCTTTTGACCCTTGCACTAAATGAACCACAAAGAAAAAGCAGTACATTTTCCCTAATTACAGTTCCAGCATAACTCAATCACGATTTTTCATAGGACAGCATCAGTTATAACTTGCCATGTACAAAAAAATATTCTCTAAAAAAAAGGAAGGCAAGCCTATATCAGGGAACTGTACAGATCACAACTTGGCTGTCAGCCTAGACCTAATCTATAGATATATCCAATTCTTCTCATGGGAAAGTATTTTATGTCATGTCAAATTTTGTCTGGCCTTGTACAAGGATAAATGTACAATGCAGGAAGCACTGTACTTCAAATTTAATTTCTTTCATAGAGCTAGGTAAAAGACTACTTCACCCATAAACAGCACTTCCCAGCTGTCTTGGACCACGTAAGACAACCTCATGCCCTAGATTCTTGCTGGACTTTCAGTCAGAGCAGCGTCTCTCCAAGTCTTTGAAGACTGCAGCGAGCCATGAATGTTTATTTTAACAACAAATACTCTAAAAATCTTGGGTTGAGGAAATAGAGGAATGAAGAACAAAAGGGTCATCAGAACAATAAGGTGATGAAGACATGATAAAATAGAGAAAAACATGTAAATAGGAACCAGGCAAATTGTCATATTAAACTTCTTCAGCAAAGTCAATATCAGGATGATCTGTTCATCACAGGAATGCAGCTGTGAAGCCTTTGTAGAACACTCACCAGCTGAAATTCAAGGGACATCTCATCATTGGTTCAGCTCCACCACATGGAATTTGCTAGCATTGTGAAGGACATCTGTTCAATGAATACATTTCCTGCTTCCCTCCATCCAAATTGCCTGTGCCCAAAGCCAAAGTCACTTCATTGTGGACTGTGACTGAGGGGTGTTTGAGAAACATCTTCCGCAGGTTGGACTTGGCACAGCAGAAACACAAAACGTCACAGGTCTCAGAACTTTTGCAGCTCCTTCTTCTAAAAAGCTGTATCACGTTAGTTCTGATATTTTCCCTTTCTTACATATTCAAATGCCTCAGATCACTGCCTTTTCCTCCAACAGCAGAGACAGAAACTGTGAGGACTAGGAAAAGTGGGACCTTTGGGACTAGGATACTAAGCATGACCAAAGACTTCTATTTCTCACTATTGGCTGATGCAGTAGGCTGTAGGCATGAGACAATATCCTTTAATGCAGGTGGTAAAAGGCATGAAGGAAACTGCACAAGAATATGAGGGAAAAACATCTGGTTTTTCTCTGCAGCTGACTAATCAGTCTTCTGCTTAAAACAAGTTTTTCCTCATAACACTGCAGTTTTCCATTATAAAACATATTCTTCAGTTGACTCAGTTTTCCCAGATGTCACATCAAGAATTTCACTTTGCATGGGAAACATGGCTGGTAAATACACCTGTAAAAAAAAGCATCCCTGGAGCAGTAAATAGATTATCAGGTCACTGTTATGTTTAATTCTCATTTGTTCTTCCCCTTCTCAAAATTTCATTTAGAAGTTTCTATCAACCAACCAGATTTTTTTTTCCAGTATAATGACTTAATTTATTTAATGTTTATAGTTCTAAGGCTTTTAGTGGAATAACTTTAAAATGTGCTTTCAGGATCACTTTTTCTCTATTAAGCTTTTAAAATAGATTACGTCCAGGGTCTTTGCTTTCTGAGTACAAAAGCAGATTTTGCCTCTGAAGCCAAAAACAATTTAAAACATATGAAATGCAGTAGAATTAATCTTTCCAGAACCAAAAGAAAGACTGTATTTATAGCAGCTGATTTATTTGTTTGATATACAGTGTGTGCTCTGGTTTATAATTTTTAAGGTGTGTGAGAGGGTCACATTATATATTACAAAAATAGCAAGGCAATGATTTACAAGACTTCACATTGTGCCTATTGACCCTCTCAATAAGAGAGGTTGGTGATTGTAACAGCACTGAAAAATTAAACCCATGGGAGTCAATTTAATGTAGTATAAACTCTTTAACAACCAGCAAAATAGCCATATCAGCTGGTTTCATCCTTAGATTGTGTTTCAGTTGTAAAGTGCAGTTTTTAATAAAAAGTGCACAAGCTTTCTTTATTCTACAAAGCTCCTGTTTCCTCCTCCATGGAAACAGCTGCTCCCTACTTTTCTTATGGCAGAAAATGAAGTATTGTGTTATCACTGTTCCCCTCAGTGGGAGAAGAAAGAAAACAGAGAAAGAAACTGCGTAACAGCAGTGCAAATCATTTTGTCTAGTTCCCTTCTGAAAATTAATCTCTGAGCTCTGAAGAAAAGATGTACATCTGTTTGTCCTTTGTTGTGGACAAATACATTAGTCTGTCCACAAGGAAAACAATATTAGTCCATGTACAGTTTGAAATAATCAATACCTAGACTTAACAATTGGGTAATGCTTCATGTTAACACACTCACTGTGAAAATGAGCAGTTAAGGGCAAGAAATCTCTTTTAATTATCAGAGCTGTGTTTGTGGACATTCCAGAAATAATGGTATCTGCAGACATCTAAGGCATTGTCAGGTAAAGGAAAGACAAAAAACCATTAAAACTGTGATGGTCTTCATGATTGACCTCATTTTTTGCAGAATTATCTGGCTGCCTTATAATTTGCACAAATGAAAGCTGGAAAGAAAGTCTTTTGTTATCTCTGGTTTATCACCCCTAGGATGTTCACCTCATCCACTTTTTGCAAAGAATCTAACAAAAATCAGCTTAGAGGTACACAGAGATTGCCAAAGCTATGTGTTAGTAGCCACTGTCCTCTATAACAAAATGAAAGCTATCAGTAAAAGAATGTAGCTAACATACCAGGTACTCTGATTCTGGCTTGTACCTTAGGAGGGGCCTTCCAGAGGGAAAGTTAATGGCAGACACACAATATTGGAGGTATTGGAGATAGAGCTAGCACCTTCTGTAGGAAGAGTGTAATTTTGGTTTTTTTAAGAAAAGGTGGCCTTTTTCATAGCTGCTATTATGATTTTGTGAAATGTGGAAGCTCGCTGAAGGTTCGTGCATTACACTAGAATTTGTTTTCCTGACTAGGGTGGGAAATGGCAAGATAGTTGAGGGCAAGAAGACTGAGACTGGTGTTTGTGCAGAAGCATATGACAGACACGAATAAGACAATCTGCATACTGCATGCTTGTGGGAGTTTTTTTCAATTTAACTCATCTGTGTGGGGAGTTCATTATGGTATTTCCTTTAAAACTTATTTTTCTTACAGAGTAGCAGAATAAAACAGTTGATGGTGTAGCAGTAGACATCTTTTTTTCATCTTCTTGTGAAAGATCGATAAACATTCTGCCTCTAATTCTCATTCCAGTTCCATATTACATATGAAAAGAAGAGATCTCTTCAGAGTATGTTTTAATTCATAGTGTGATGTGCTGTGTACTGTGGCAATCTGCACACATACATTTTAAGTCCCACTCGATCTGTTGATTATAATGCCCTGGAGAGACAAAATGGATTAATATTTCAGCACTGTGCCTATTAATGGTTAACAATTTCATTGGAACATGATATTCCCATCCTGATAGTAGATGAGCTGAAGTAGCAGGGTGGATTGTATTAGCTTGTCAAAAAAGATATAGGCATAGTTAGTGAAGCTTTGATAATAGATAAAATTAAGGAAGCACCATAAAGTAATAGATGTCTCTTTGTGCTATTCCTGATTCTAAGATATTTGTCAGATCTGAGAAAAACCCATAAAAGACAGGCGAAAATATCTGTTACAACCAGACAGTGTTAGCAGCAGTAGAGTAGATTGCTGGGACACGAGGAAAGCAAATAAAGATTAAAAAATTTCAGATTACTAAGGGTGTTTTTCTAAAATACACAAGATATGTTTGTCCTCCAAGGCTCCTGTTTTGTTTTGTTATGGAAACCCAAATGAAACAAAACTAAGCTAAATGCTACAAGGTGGACAGCGTTTTCAGCACCAGCTTTGAAGAAGTGCACACGACCACCTCAAAGAAAAGATGAGTGGAAATAGATTCTCAAGTTCTTTACCACAATGTTAAATACTATTTTAAGACATGGAAAGAAGCATTTTCCCTTCCCCTTCTTAGTTGTTTGCTCAGAATTTTCAAAGTGTTCAGTGGGTATCTGAACCTTTAGGAAGTGGAATCAACCACTATATCAGTAGCATTATCTGGAGTCAAGGGGGCAATGAAAGAGGTCGTATTTCTCCTTTGGTTTGAAAGGGCTTTCTGAAGAGGTAGATTTCTAACCTTCTGTATCTGAGTTCCCTAGGTTGCACACACCTGAATATAGCTCCCCACAACCTATGAGAAAGGCATCCCAAACATTCAATCTGAAGTGCTTGGGTCAAAAATTAAAGAGAAAAAACAGGGTAAAAGCAACTCCAAAAGAGTTGTATTAAAGGTCCTTGTATAGCTGACCATATGGCTGGTGGAGATAGAGGATTTCTAATCATTTACTGTCTTGTCACCACGGGAAGCTCATGCTGGGCCCTCTGAAGTTTCACAAATCACTGCAAACGAATAATCGTGTGGAAGGTCATGTAAGAAATGTTCAATAATGAAGCAACTGGGACAGTATCTTGACATTTGTGATAATAAATATTATCAATAGCATCAGCTAGAGTTCAGAGAAACACCTGAATTTCACATGTCAAAACTGCTAGTGAGAAGTATTGGAAAACCTTTTAGACTGACATTTTCCTGGGAGAGGTGATCAGCTCCAGGAATCCGTGTGCCTCAGGCATAATTCAATTCCTTCTCTATCCTTCGTCTCCTTGATCACAGAAATTAGAGCTGGAGGAGACTCCCAGGTCACCAGACTGCTATATATTTTCAAGCCTTTCCCAGTGCTCATTTAATGAGAGAAAGTCCACTCAATAACACTTGTACCATTTCTTTCAGGAGACCATTTCACATCTTTACAGGAGGGAAATAACCCCTCTTGTAGAATCTTCAGTGGCCCCTAACAGCAGTATCTGGTAAAGTAAAGTGTTGCTGCACTGTGAGCTGGAAGCAAATTACATCTGCTTTGCAATTTCCAGTGGTGTAACTGAAGTGCACAGAATGTGGAGTGACATAGAATCTGGCCCTTAGGATTTCACTTAAGAAAAGTGCTGTAGTAGTTGAATGTCTCCACTCTTTTGCTTTTTGTTTTCATTTCTTTTGTAGATCCTGTCCATTTGTGAAACCTTAAAGTCCTTGCAGTAGAAGTACCAAACCAGCCATTGCTCAGAGGAAGAAGTCTCAAGCCTGTTTTGACTAATATTTCCAAGCACTGGTTTCTTAAAGGATTTTGCAAACAAATACATTAAAGTGATAAATATACAGGAGTGGAAAATCAAATAACAAAATCACTTTAGATCTACTAATAGCCATCTTCAAGCCTATAGTAGCAAACCTCCTAGGCTCGGATAAGACCAAGATAAAGAACTCAAAAAACCCAGGGGAAAAAGCTGATGCTCGACATTTTAGCTTATGAGAATGAGCTTAATAAATGACCTCATGTTTGTATTCTCCAGTCTCTGCTGTATTGCCTGTGTCCCTGAATCCATAAACAATTCAGTTTATGGACATGGGAATCCTGTTCAAATTTTCAAATTACTTCAGTTCTCCTCATTTCAAAGCCTACCTCTTTCTTGTGACTTTTGACACAAGCTGAACCAAATATCAGATATGAAAAGATAGCCACAAGCAGCTGAGTCTCTATAGTTAATTTCCATAGGTTTCCACTTGTCATTGAGCTGGAATGGCTTGATGTATGTGTATATGTCACCTAATCCATATGTGGAACAAAAAGGCATTAGCCTAAAACATTGCAAAGGTCACAGTTGCCATTTTGTGTAAGTGGCATTGAGAATGAGGGTTGATGAAATAAGGTATTTCTTTCTAGTACAAACCACCTCCATTATTTTAGCTAACACATTTTACTTCTCACTTGTAACAGACAAGGAACATTCATGCAAATAGACAGCACAGCTCATCTGCCAGCTGGTAACTCCTTACGTCTCAGTGATTTGGTTGCTAGCAATAGTCCTTGTATATCCGTGGTTTGGAAGAAGCAGGAGGCAAGCTTCCCAGAAAATGAATGCTATGAAACCTTTCCAAAAAGAGAGAATGGGAATGGAGCATTTCTTGCTCTTTTTTAATGTGGCACATCTTTCCAGGCCAGTGCTCTCACACAAGGGAATGAATCACATGCCAAGCAAGAGGGGTCAGCCAGCACCAACACGGCTTGATCACATAATGCCATGAACACAAAAGTATGTCTGGTTTCTTTATTTATACATCAATGAAGGTATGCTAGGTGCCAAATAAAGCCAAATAAAGCTTCAGAGCCAAATAAAACCTGCTGGTTTTATAGACTGTCATTACTGGCTGATGCCTTCTCATTTTACTTTGAAACACTGAAGGAAGAGAGCTTTAGTGATGATTTCCATGCTACAATGCAAACTGTAAGATCTGTTATAAGCAGCATTTGAAAAAATACACATTCTGCATTAAATAATTGCCATAAATGCCTTGAGGTTTAAAAATATTTTTGAGATGTTGCAAATAATCTGGCAGGATTTAAGTGCAATTTGATATGTCTGTTCTGCTGGGGTTTTTTGCACGTAGCCTGGCCCCAGGTCTCTGCAGGTCTGCTCTTCAGTCAATGTTAGTCACAAAAGCAACAGTACCTGCATGTACAATATACAAACATCTGGGTCAATCTCAGGTCAAAGCTCAACTGAAGGAGGCAGCATGCAATAAATATAAATGAAGTATATTGCTCTGATAAATAAAAGTGGGCTACACTAATGCAAACAAGCTTGACTGATAGCGAGTACATTTCCAAGACACAGGGTCAAGCTTGGTGCATCAGTGAGGCTGAGGAGCTGAATGAGATGTATTGCTGCAAGCAACTTAGAGATAAAAATCCCCACATAGTCTATAATAGAGTCATCCTGTCAGTAGATGTTCTGTTCCTATTTTCAAATCTTTGCTGTCACTGTCAAAGAAAGTGCTATTGTTTTCCTGCTACAACTTTTTTCCACAAGCACCTGGAGCTGGTAGGTTTTGTTAGGCTTCATCACTGGGGCTTGCACTCCTAGTTGATTCTTTCTTCTCTGGAATACTTATTGCCAGGCAAATGATCTTTAAAAAAAAATGTCTTTAGCAATGGTATACCAATATTTGATCGTTTTATATAGAAGACACATACTTTGGAAAAATATAGTGAGAGTCATTTCTGATGGGACCTGGATGTTTTGAAATTTAGTGTGTAGTTTGTGTCCAGTGGTGGGCTGAGCTCTACCAAGAACTAAGTCCATGTATTGTAACTCTGTGTAGACAGGGAGCAGCTCATTCATGAACCTATCTGCTGGGTAGGTTTTCAATGAGGGTCCCTGCAGTACTGTGAAAACAGAGCCACTGTGCAAAATGGGGACAAACTCTGTGCTTGAGCACTTGGGATATTGCTGAAGGACTCAACACTAAGCTGAGTATCCAGAATCGCCCTCTGGGGAATTGTGGTGCAGAGAAGCACAGTGGGCAAAACTTGGACTGGACTAGACAAAAGAAAACAAACAAATAAACCCAACAACAACCACAAAAGGGGAAAAAAGCCCCCAAGAGGGACAAGTCAAAAGATTATGGACAAAGTCCTAGAGAAAGGAGTGGGAGGCACAATTTGTACCATATCTGATTTTTTTCCCATCATTTAATGGAGGTCTGGAGAATCAGGTAAGTGTGCTGAATTGGCAAGCAGCAACACACAAGTCTTCTGTATTTGGAGTGCAAATGACTAGTGACACAGGGTGTTCTGTTAAATGATGTCCATGAAAAGCAAGCACATGGTGAATAATTTATCTACTCAAGTTCACAAAAAGACTGTTGCAGAACTCATCTCTGGGCTGTTATCACTGCTATTTAATGTAGTTTCTAGCAAGCCATTTATCATATTTATGGCTATATCTAATCCTTTTTACTATGTTCTTTTTTCAAAAGTTCTCCTAGAGAAAGGCTGTTCCACAGCTTTATGAAGCTATGAACTGGAGAATAACACATGACTTAAAGCAAATGGAGGTGAATGATGCCCACTTTACTGGTTATCCAGACCTGTCAAAGAATGCCAACACGTCAAGCACTATAGACCAACTTTGCCATGCATACAGATTTTAGAGGAAGTAATAAAATGCAATTGAAGGTGTGTGGGCAAAACTCTCTTCATGTTATCCTGCATAAATATTCTCAGCAAATATATATATATAAAAATATTCTCAGCAAATATATATACTTGCATCACTTTTTGAAAACAGAAGTCTCATCCTCATCCATTCATGAATTCCTGGCTTTTCAACAAAGACCTCTGCCTAACCCTTCTGAATAACCATTTCCTCAGAGACTACACTTTAAAAAATTATTCAGAGTTTGTGAAGAATGTAGCTGGCTTTCAGAATACTAAGTGTCCTTCAATAATTTGGATTGTTGAATAAAATCCAAACACTGAGTAGCAGCTGCTGGACCACACACCACGTGAAAGAAAGAAAAATGTTTTTGTTGAGAGATTTCTCAGGAGTTTCATACCATGCAAATCCTTCTGCTTCAGCTAAATCCCTGGAGTATGTAATCCTGATATAGTTAAACTGTTCTTGGATCATTTACTTCCCAAGAAGCTTACTTTGCTGCATACTTGGTGTGCAATTAGTTATGAAGAAAGCCCTGTCCCTTTGCAAAGCAGAAAACAGCTTGTGGTATCTCAGCTGACACCTGATCTGCATTTCTTTTTTTAGAAGTAAAATTCATTAAAATATTACATAGATACTCTGAGGAGATAGGAAACATAACAAGAACTTCAGACTGCTTCTATTAGATCAGACTGTGTTCATTTCCCCCTGTATCTGGGATAAGCAGGAATATAACAGTATGGGAAGAGTCCATGATGCTTCCTCAGTTTCTTGAATTTCCTGAGCCTCCACAGCAGAGACAGCTCTGTGGTTAATTAATGTCTCTTTCACTAATGTTTTCAACTGCTTTGAAAACCCATTGATATTTTGGCATCTGTTACGTTTTGTGGCAATTAATTTTAGCCAAGAAATGAACCTCTTCAGTTCTCTTTAATGACTGCAAACTTAGAGAAAATTTGAACTTTTCTGGATTGGATCCTTAGGCTTTGTGCGACTTTTTGCCTCTTCCTCAAAATTTTTATATTGACAGTCACTCATCTGTCTGACTGATATGAGTCATTCTACAATTTATTTTATTAACATTTGTCAGTGAGACCTGTTGATTCAATAGCATGTGTTAATCCGAACTGATAACATTTAGGTAAGATGTTACTCATGTCTTGATTTTGTTTTTAATTAGAACTTGTTCATGACAGCTAAAGTTGCATGAGCTTTTAGTACATGTCACTGCGTGCAAAACAGTTCCTCTTTCTGGCCAGTTTCTAAAAGCCATTGATGAATTCTACACATTAGTGGAGAGGGAGAATTTGTGAAAGATTATTGCTTCAAATTTCTACTGTATTTTTTTATTAGAAGTTAAGCTTGTGGAAATACTATGCTACTATGCTACCACCTATACTTTCCTGAGTTTCTGGTATCTTTGTTCAATATACTTTTAGTATTAGAGATGTGCCAGAACATTTCATGCATTATACCTCTCATTTGAGTGTTATAGCTGCACATGTCTAGTATGGCTTAGTCAAAGATCTTACTGGAATAAAGAATTCACAGAATGACTAGGTTGGAAGAGACCTTCAGGACCATAGAATCCAACCCAGCCCTAGCACCTCAAATAAACCATGGCACTTCTGATCTTAACCCTGACTCCCTGTCTCCCTTCAAGGCTGGGGTAGGAGGTGGAATTGGGAAAGGGGGTGGGGCAGAAGACAAGTGGTTTTGAGATCTTATTTTATTTTTCATTATCCTGATTATCCTGATTCTATTAGTAACATATTCAATTAATAGCTCTAATTTGAGTCTGTTTTGCCCCTGACAGAATTTGGTGAGTGATCTCTCCCTGTCCTCCTCTCAACCCATGAACTCTCTGGTATATTTTAACTCCCCTGTCCAGCTGTGGAGAGGAGTGATAGAGAAGTTTTGGTGGGTGCCTGGCATCCAGCCAGGGTCATCCCAGCTGTTTTTTTTAAGTACAGCTGGAATGAGAACACAGCAGCTGATGGCATCTTCCCTTTCTCATGGGGAGCTGCAGCTCAGCCTAAACTAGGCTGCAGGAGATGGGGCTAAACTCCTTCTTGCTGTGTCTCATTTAGAGCTACAACTCCCTGCCCCTCAATGTCTACAGAAATCCTCCATTCCAGCACCCTTATGAAACCCCTCCATCTGCAAAAAAAGCCAAAACCAAACAAAAAAAAACAAACAAAATCAAACAAACAAACAAAAACCCAAATAAAAACAACCCCCAAACAAAACCCCACCAAACAAACAAACAAAACCCCAAACAGAAACAAATCAACCAACTCAAACAAAAACCAAACCAAACAAACTAACAAAACACCCCAAAAACAAACAAAAAACCCAAAACCAAAAAAAAAAAAAACTACAAACACCTTCAAGATGTGAGAGCAAGGGAGAAACATAAAAACACCAAGTTTACTCAAGGTGTGCTATGTGCCAGTCCTGGGCTCCAGTTCTTGATCTGCCCATTCATTTTTCCTAGTGGCTGGTCATAGCTTGCACTTCCCACCAATGAAGTTAGCAAAGGAGCCCTCCACAATGCAGTTATCGTGTCTTTCTGACCCTGGAATTTTTGCAGTCTTCACCAAATGAGGTGATAGTTTAATCAACAGAGTCTGAATATACCTTTTACATATCCCACGTTGGCTTGTTGGTGTTTAAGTAGTGCCTAAGAAACTAAATGAGAATATACAGAACTGAGTCTTCCTATCTGGAAGACAGGGTACCTTCATCTCTCATCTTGATTGATGGAATGAATCCTGATGATGGTTTAAAGAGCAGCACTCTACCCTCCCACATCAGAAGTCCTTCAAAAAGGACAGGTTGCTGCCCTTTCATTTTTTATTTTGGCTATCCTAGGAAGGGGAGCAGCGGCACACAGCAAGCATTTTTACAATTTGTTCATTGCTTAGGATGGAGGATGATATATTCTGAGCAGTGCTTTGGGATAGGCACATGAGAAAACCAAGGAGACTGTAAATTTAAAAACTTAGTCACAGTTACTGAGGTACCTCTAACTGTCTTTAATCTGCCTTTAGTATTTTGTTTGTAATTTCATATTTTCTGTATTACACCTTAGTTTGTTTTGGGGGTGGTCAACCCAATTGTTATGTTAGTCAACATTTCATCAGTGGTGGCATTTTTGTTTACTTCTGTGCCAATGAATGACACAAGATTCTGGAAAACATCTGCATTCATAGATGATTATTGGTGCCAAGCTGCACAGGTCTGTCTATTAGCGTGACTTTAATCCATTTAATGCCCACTTCATTGACATTGTGCAGTGGCATTAATTGTGGCAGGCAGTAATAAGACAAATGCCTTGCAAAAGCCTGCTTAACCAAACCAAAAAAATTAATTATTCCCACACATGGAGTTGAGATTATTAGAAAATCATATTTTTTGTCATCATTAACTGAATCCTGTCTTGGTTTAGTACTATTTTGTCTAGGTCTGATTGCCTAAAGACTACCTGTGCTAGGGACACCTGGATAAGCTCACAACCCTTTTAAGATCAGTTTGCTGGAATTTTTAAGTATAAGTTACTCAGGCCTGCTGATTTGAAGAAATTATCCCCCATACAAGCGTTGGTTTTTAAAATATCTTTCTCAGCTCTTAACTGAGTACTTCATCATCTTCATGCGAAAGAAGAACTTCCTCTAGTTTAATTTCAAAAACAGAACAGGGATTTATTTATCGTACACTCCTTCATTTCCTTTTCCTGTCTCATTATTAATGGCATTATCATTTCTAGTTATGGGCTTGTATTATTGCTAGGATTTCATTTGTTCCTACTATACCTTTAAAAAGCTTCTCATTATATGTTTCCCAGAGACGTGTTATTAGCCTCTCTTATCAATTATGTTCACTTCACAAAATATATTGCTTATTATCTGTTTATTGCTGTTCTCTTTTGTTCCATTCTGTTGGATTTCTCCCATTTGTGGTAGCTTCTTTCAAAACACCCCTGCAAAAAAAAGCATCCAGGGACAAAGCTTCTTCTCTCTTGACCGTGAACTCATTGATATCTTGCTATATAACAAACCTTCTTGAAATCTAAATTTTTTTGCTTGTTGACTCAATTGTCTTTTGACTCCTTAAAAAATACCAGATCTGTATAGTCCAGATTGCCTTACTCTTTGGCCACAATAAGAGCAATCATCACAATTTTTGTTCTCTATTAAAGCAGTTCCTTCCAGCCCAGTGATATATTTACCTTCACATCCCACAATAAAACTGAAAATAAGCTCACTTTGCAACGTATTCTGAATTAGAATATTTTAAATTTGGGAGTTTTGGTAACTTTAGTGATCTTGTACAACTGATAGAAGGAAACCTTGGGAGTCCACGTCCCCATATTAGAAGTCTCTATCTCTTACCAGCCTTCCCCATGCTGCTTCAATTTAATGCTCCATTGGCTGTGCCATGTAGTCCTTATATAAAAAAGATCTCCTCACAGGTGTAGGATTCAAATTATTCCATAATTTGTGGACAGTGATGGCAAAGCTGAAGTGCAGACGCAGGAACAAGCAATGCCCCCGCAGCAGTAGCATAGTGCCCTCTCCTCTGCCCTCCTTCCCCAGCCAGCCCTGCTCCTCTGGGGGCAGTGGGGTGCAGAGCTGCCTCCAAGGGGGGCTGGGTAAGCAGAGGGGGGGACTTCATTGTTCCCCATGAGCTTGTGTGCGCACAGAATGGTGATCTCTGTAAATACAAACCACTCCTAATGAGTAAATAATGTAATTAACCTAGAAGCATTTAAAAATTGGGAGGTCTTATTTGCTGCAAGATCTATGAACTCAATTATCTATGGTTGGTCTACCTTTACCTGAGGTCACTGTGTGTAGCTTCACAAGAAAGCTTTAGAAGATTTTCTAAGGTCAAAATAATATGAAGTTTCCTTTTACACAAGTGAGGCTTTATTTGTTTTATATAAGCAGGAAATAAATGCCATATTTATTTGTTTTATGCCAGACCTTTGAGCAAAAGCTATTAGTGATTTGGAAGTGAATGTTCTTTGTCTTTGGCCTGAAGCAGGGGAACATGTTGATCCTGAAGTCCAAAATTACATTACTGTAATCTGAATCAGAATTTTGCTGACGTTGAATAAACAAATTATAACATGTAAGCTAAGATTAGTACGTGACAGTGTGGGCAGTGGTACGGGAACATTGCCCATTCATTTTTCCCCTGTAACCCCATTGCTTGAAAAAATATGCCACACCGATATTCAGATGGCTATAATTTTAGATTTAATATGGTCCTGCATTTTTAGGTGTTGCCTGTTGCTAGAAACAGTTTCATTTGGAAGCATTCCTGTGGGAGCAAGAAAATTAAGACCATTCAGCCTTTGTTGTTTTAGCAGCTCCTCATGGATCCTGGACCTTGATTACAAGGAGAGCAAGTGGAGAGCAAGCGTGGTCTGTCATAGAATTATAGAGTACCAGCTTGGAAGGGACCTCAAGGATCATCTGGTCCAACCTTTCTTGGCAAAAAACACAGTCTAGACAAGATGGCCCAACAGTCTGTCCTGATGAACCTACCACTTCCTTGGGGAGGTTATTCCAATGGCTGTTTATCCTCAATGTGAAAAATGTTCTTCTTGCCCTGCTACAGTCCAGTTCTTAAAATTATTGGAAATGCTTCTGCCCAAATTAAGGGGCAAAGGAGGTCATAGCCAAAGTCAATAGTACAGATCTTATTTAGTAGTAAATAATGAGAGAGACAGAGCAAGAGAGAAAAAAGAAATAGAAATAAACAGAAAAGAGGAAGGGGGAACAGAAAGATAGTGACAGAGACAGATTAAAGAAAATATCACCACTCTGTGGATCCCACTGGCATCCTAATCCTCTCCAGCTGGTCTTCTTGGTGAAAAAGCAAAGAATCCAATTGATTAATATATGTTCAGGCCAGATAGGAATGCCCAGGTACCTCCCCTGTGGGGGAGATGGAGTGGGGCAAGTTTGATACCATCCTTGGCAGCAGTCTCTGGATCTGTTGCATCTTTTTGCATCACATGCAGTCCTGTGGAGCAAGGCCTCAGGAGTAAGACTGGGGAGCATTTCAGAGTGTGTTTGATGGATGATGACACTCCTCATCTGCTTCTCACGTGAATGTCCCATGGATGTAGCCTTCCTGGGGTTGGGGGTTTCATAGATGAGCCAGTTTGTGTAAGGGAGGATGGGTGTTAACCTGGCCTCTGTGGGCTATGGCCCACCCCACCACAAACCCAGACAGGGATGACTTTCTGCTGGGTCTGGCTTTCTTGTGGATGCATTCCTTCCCCTCAGCCTTGTTTACTTCTCTCTAGACAGATGATTGAACAATAGTGTTCCCTTTATCTTTTCTAGGCAGCTTAACTCACAATTCAACGTTCCAGTCTTCTGGGAGGGCTGGGCCATGGTTATGGCCCAACCCTTTATACAGTTTTTGGCCCAGTAACAATGGGCCAAAATCCTTTATAACAATATTTATGGCATGAACCATTTCAGTCTCTGACACGTGCCCTACTGGAATATCCCCAGAAGTAATCCGTTACCCCTCATCTTTTCCATGTGATTCCTTGGAAAAACAGGGTCTCTATCTTTTCTCTAGCCATCCTTTAAATACTGGAACATGGTGCTAAGATTTCCTTTAAGCCTTCTCTTCTTGAGGCTGAACAAAGCCAGTTCCCTCAGCCTTTCCTTAGACCAAGCTTTACAGTCCTTTTGTAGCCCCTTCTCTGGATGGTCTCCAGCCTGTCCACATCTTGTGCAGCACACACCAAAACTGAGCATGGTATTCCTGATGTGGCCTGACAAGCACTAAGTAGAGTGGGATAATGACATTTTTATAATATCATAAGGGCTGGTGATGCCCTTGATGCAGCCCAGCATGCTGTTCACTCTCTCTGCCACAACAGCCCAATTTGCTCATATGGAGCTTGCTGTCCACCCGGATCCCCAGGTCCCTTTTCACTGGGCTGCTCCTCAGCTGGGTAGATCCCAGCTTGTGCTGCACTTGTGGATTATGTTTTCCCAGGTGCAAGACCTTACACTTGTCCTTTTTGGACTTCATAAGGTTTTTTTTAGCCCAGACTTCCAGTCCATCCAGGTCTTTCTGCATGGTGACTGCCCCTTCTGAAGTGTCCACTTCTCAGTTTGGTGTCACATATGAAAATCTGAAACGCTGTCAGGCACAATATCAATCCCTGGGGGAACCCTTGTGGCAGGTTGCCAGTTTGAAACATTTACCACTATCCTCTGGGTACAGCCTGGCAGCCAGACCCTTCCACTGCACAGACCACTTATCTACAGCCTCATGCATCAGTGTCTTCAGGAGGAGACTGCTGGAAACAGCATCAAAAGCATCAAAATCCAGGTGGACATCCATACTCATCTTTACTGGTAAGGTTCACCACTTGCTCCACATCAACCAAGCAGGTTACTTTGCCCTAGAGTGCAACCAGGTTTGTTAGGTACGATTTGCCGTGGTGAATCCAAGCTGGCTTTTCCCAGTCACATGCTTCACCTAACTTGTAATAGCACTCTATGCCTTAGACTATCTGCTGATACAAATATTACCACGCTAATGAAAGTATCCCAGTAAATCTCTTCAGGCCAACTGTATGGTCAAACTGAGTCTAACCTTTCATCCCCTCTCTACCTTTAGCAAAATGTCAGATCATTATTGTCTTAAACTGTGTACTAGTCTGTAACTGTTAATCCAGATAATCTGCCTCACATAATGTTATCATCTCAAAGCAAATAAAAGAGGGTACCTTGGGGTAGCCATGAGAAAAGAAGGAGTCATCCAGGTCTCTAATACTTATTCATATGGGATTTTCTTCTTCTCTGTCTTTACATTGTAACATCAGAAATCCTTCTTTTGTTACCATTAGGTATTGCATTAATTGCCATGTTGCATTAACCATCGCTTTAACCATGATTCTATTTCTCCTGTATCTATGTGTGGATAAAATTTAATTGTCTGTTGTTTTCTGGCTTTGATATGAATAGAATTGATCCATTTTTACTCCTCATAATTTCAGTTCCCAAAACAGGCCTTTGGGATGCAGATAAGTTAAAGAGAGAATCTCCAATGCTGAAAGATGCACGTATAATTAAGGGTCTTCATTCAATACCTTCTTTTGTGTGGAATATAGCCTATTATCTTTTTTATGGGTATTTTATGTAGCTTTGCAGTTAGATGGAAGAGTAAGTATCCCCTTCTTGCCCAGACTGTCTGTGACATTCCTTGGTTAAAGTATTTTGAATACTAATTAGTTTTTCACTGCCCCTCTCTTTAGCATCTGCCAAAAGTTAGCTCCCAACCGCTAACCACCTTGAAGTTACCACAGATCTTGCTAATTATCTGTTTCCCTATAATTCCAATGGGTAAGAACCTGTCCAATCTGTGACAAAGAGGCTTAAATTATGCAGTAAGTGCCCTGGATTCTCTGACTTTCTAACACAGCAAACTGCAAATACTGCAGCTTAAGGTGAATTTTAAAGAATTAGATTATTATTGCATTCAACTGCAATAATAAATATATAAAATGAATAATCTATGAAAGAAATCCCTTGCATTATTTGCCACTGTAAATTAAGCTTGTTTTACCCTGTACCTGCATTTCTGCACTATTTCTGAAATGTAAGGGAAATGAAGAGCTGAGAGCAAAAAAAATTATTAGGCTCAATGACAGCAGTTATGCTGGCTAGAAGGAAATTTGAGATTTGGGGCGTGAAGGAAGCCCTGGGAAATTATTAGAGATTCAGGACTCAGAACTTGTTGTGAATGCTTTAGCTTTAAAGATAAGCCAGTAAAAGCTTATTTGGTTAACATCTTAAATGTCATGAAAGAAGTGCAGTTTCAGCCTGTCTGCAAATGGGAAAACAATGCTGAGCTGCTTGTACTTGTGCTAAAGATTTGGTAGGATTTCACTATCCAGAAAGCAACAGTTTTACAGCCAGATCCACATGGGGATCATAAATGCTGCATAACCTCAGTTTTAGGATGGAAGGATGTGTCTCAAATAGCTAAGAGGAAAGACTGATGAGAGAGTCCGTCTTGAAGGTGACACTTCCCCTTCCAGTCGCACAAGGACAGAGATGGATCAGGATGTCTCCCCACTCCAAGGGGCAGCTGGTGCTTTTGCCTAAGGGACTGGGGTTCCCAGCTCAACTGCTCTCCCAAAGTCACTGCTCCTGTCATCCTCAGGATGGAAGGGAGTAAGAAATACTGTCCTCTCTGGTGTAGCAGCACTTGGTGGCTGACTCCCATCACAAAAGTGTGAGGCTCTGTTTTCAGCCCACATCAAATAACTTTGTAGCTGAAGCTGGTGGCCCACCACCCTTGCTGCCAGATGCAGTGAAATGCCTCTTGTGATTCAGCTCTCCTCTTTCCATCATGCAGATGGGAGCAATAAACATTCCATTCATTAGGACAAGGAAAAGACAGGTGTGAAGCACACAGGGCTGTGTAGCCTCCCCACTAAAATGTTTCTGGAGCCTCGTGTGTCCCAGCTACACATGACAATAGGAAGAGTGGTACCCAGGGAGAGCTCTTAATCCAAGGCAATGCTGCTTGCTTCTCTGCTTGTTTGTGTGAGTCCTGATAACTGGTGAGCTCATGGGTCAGACTGCAGGTGTGAGACATTCTATCTTTAGAGGTGCTGCATGGACAGCTTGGCTTTGTGCCCATCTGCCTCTCAGGGCGCTGAAGAGCATGTTGCATTTTGGAGGTATGGCAAGGTCCCTGCTTGGAAAACATTCCTCTCTTTACAGAATCTTAAGTGTTGGTCTTTTTTGTTGTTTTGTTCTGGTCTTGATTTTATCAATTACATGCAAAATAATCCAAACATTTCCATACTGTTTTTTGGCCTCCACTCCAGGACTCACTGAGGAGATGTTTAGAGACCAGCCAAATCCATAATTAATTACTCTTCACTGGCATTGACGACATAAATAGAAAAAAGGGCTGTCATGTTTAAGACTGCCTTCTAGCACTCTTATTCTGTTGAAGTATTAGCTGATACAGGAACAGATGTATAAATTGCCTGGGCTGTCTGGTACTGGGGTCTTTTCCACAGGGACATGTTATGATCCAGCTGCACTCAGTTGGTGAGGATTAATGGTCCAAATACCTTTGTTCTTCTTCTCAGTTCCGCTCTGCATTAAATACTTGTCTTGAAGATGGCATACTCCTCTGCTTAAATGATAGCTAAAATGGAGGATTACAAGTCCTCTGCAAGTGAATAAGGAGAGACAGTGGAAATGTCTGAAATAATACCCATGGTGAGAAGATTAATTTATTTCTTTCTAGCAGTTCACAGTATTATTGGCTTGTTCCTTTGTATTAAATCTTTTCCATTTTTTTCTGGTATAGAAATGTAATTTGCATCATATCTTTTTCCCAGGAGGCAGATGCTAGAAATTTCTTAGGAGCTGATTAAGATTTTTCTCACTGAGTTCACATTTGTCATATAATGATTTGTGAGTAGCCTTACTTCTTTGAAATACTAATGCTAGAAGTTTGGCTTAATTGCCTAAGCCCTAGATTTTCTATAAACTTCATGAATTCTTTCCTAATTTATTTCATTACAGTTGCTTGCAAAGTAGTGGGTCAGCAATCATCATTAAAATGTAATTTATATTTCGTGTAACTTCATTCTCCAAACCTGCTATATATTGTACCTGCAAGATGGAATTTTTGTGCTAACTTCTGCAAAAGTGACAAGACTATCACAGAAAAGAAGTATATGATGAAAACACAAAGAATTGTGGTTAGCTTTGACTCCAGTCAAAGGAGCTTTATAATGGAACCATACCTATTGATCTAATATTATTGATGCTTTCCCACTATCCATGCAATCCAAGACTCCTCTCTAAATCACTTAATTCAGGTCCTTTTAGGACTTCCTTTACATCACTGGGCAATGGCATACCTTTCATACAATTGCACCTCTTCAAATATTACTTACTAATTAATGCCCTTGGAAACAGTTTCTCTGCTTTCCACTAACTAATCAGGCAGAGTCCAGCCTATTAGCCATTAGTATGTTGGTGAATATCTCAATGTCAATATAGAGCAAGTAGACAGGGCTATGAGAGGCAAAATCAAATTTGCCTTCGTTAGGTTTCAAGTCAGTTAAAGATAAGCTTCTATTGATTTTGAAATTTGCTGGGATGCCAGGAAACCGAGCTGCAAGTCAACTCCTTACTCAGTTTAATGCTTCTGTAAGGCTTTTTGTCCTGCTCTTTTTAGTCATCTACGATTTCCTCACATATTCCTTCCCATTTGCTTCTGTTCAACTTTCTTAGCTGTTTTTCACCCAGGATATGAACTACTTCAATATCAGCTGTTAATCTTAGTGGGCAGCCTGAGCTCTTAAAACTACTTTATCCATCAGCTTTGCCTACATGGGAATAACTAATTGCAAATGAAATACACTTTGTGCTTACAGCTCTGTGCTATACCTTGTTTAACACCCATGAAAATTCCCCTCTAAGTGCAGGAAATGGTGATTTCTTCAGTTTTGCTGAAGGCTGAGGGTGGTAATAGAACAGTTAGGATCAAGGAAGGATTTTAAGCTACTAAAATCCAAAAATCTTGCTAAACCTAGGAAGAACTTACTGAAAACAACATGAAACTGCAATTCAAGTAGTCTCTGTGTAAGTATACCTTGGATTAACTAAAGTGCTTTTTAAATTATTTACACTGGTGTAAATTATTATTGGCATATAAGCCAGATGTCTGACTGCTCAGACCCTTAGAAGCAGATATTCTCATAGGAACAGAATTGCATGTTTCATAAAAGAGAAATGTTCCAAACCTTCTTTTCTGTCAGTAATGCAATAGATCTTAGTGTTTATTGTGACCTAATGGCTGTCACATTCTCATAGGAAAAGGGAAACCTGCACAACTTTTCCTTCTTTCTAAGGGGATTCACATCTCCTTCAAACCTCAGGATTTATTGGGACAGAGAAAAGGATGAAGAAGGAACACACCTGTATCCTAAAATTACCTGCACTTCTTCAGGAGTAAAGAGTAAAGTAACATTTTAATCACTGCTCCTGGGATCATGACTTTCTAATAGAAAATTGAAAAGCAGTGCTGGGAATGGTGCTTCTGGGTTGGGAAAAGTGAGGTTGAAATACCTCAGGTCTCCTCATTTGTGGACAGATGTAGTCTCTCCTCTTTCTCTACTCTCAGCTGTCATGCTTTTGCAGGAGGAAATGAGACAAGCTTGGTGATATTAAAAAGAATAAGTGTGTGTCTGTCCTGAAGAGCTGCCTACGGGCTCCCAGGTAAAACAGAGGTAGAGAACTCATGGCCCAGTACTGCACACACACTCAGCTCCCTTACCTTCCATGGGAAGCTTGAAGTTCAGTGTCCTGGCTCTTTGGACTTGCCACTTTGTGTCACTTAGGTCCTGGGCATCCTATTTCTCTAATCAGTGATTCCTCTCTTACTCTGCTGAACCCTCTGCTCATTTATCATAGAATCTAACTTTATAGATTAACCATAGATTAACTAGATTAACTATAGATTAACTATCTATAGATTAACTCTAGATAGTTTATAGTATAAGGGATTATATTTTTTCACCGTTTAATCATTCCTGTTCAGTGTTATCTTTTCACTGCTATGGTCTGGTATTCAGCATTGTGCAAAAGCCAGGGCTACTAGAGCAAAAGCCCCTAGTTCCCTACAATGTGTATGAGGTATCCCACCCACACATATCCAGAATCTCTCCCTCTTTTCCTTCAAAGTTCCTTTTGCAGGAATTTAACACTTTTTTGAAGAGTTCCTCCTTCTTTATGTCAGTCAGGTCTGGGATTTCTTTCAACCCAGTGTTATTTCTTCTCCCTCAATTCTCCAAATTATCTATTTTTCAGGTCTTTGCTTTCAAGATCCCCAAGTCTCTTATCTCTATTGGTAACTGTATCTGAATGCCTGTTTAAGCCTGCCTCAACTTCAGTCACTCTACCTTTTATTGTAATTCCCTGAAAGAGGCTTGCATCAAAGCTTCCATTGATGTGAGCTCAGACAGTAATTCTCTAATGTCTGCCAATCTTCCTCTGCTGTACTTTGTTTGCAGCACAACACTGGGCCTCCGGGAACCCCTGGGGTCCCAGTGCTCCTCTTTGGCTGCCTGCAAAGGCATCCTTAATACCAGAAGTGCACCTCTGTACAAGTGTGCATAAGGGATCACCAAATATTTTAGGAGGGGTTTTGGGGTAGTTTGCATTTTCTTAAAATAATTGAAAATGACATACTGATGGCTGCTTTGAATAACTGCTACAGCCTTCAAGACATGCCTACTGCTCCGAATAGCCTCTGCTATCCACTTTTTCTCTTAGATTCCTACACTTTTCAGACTGTAGCAAAGGGTAAGATTAGCCTCTCCGATCCAGTTTGGGACCCTTCACTCATGACTGCATCTTCATGACACTTTCCCATGCAGAAAATATAGAATTACTCAGGAAAATGTGCCATAAGTCTCAACCCCATTTACCACATAAAAATGGTTGCCCAGCCTCAGATCTACAGGTTCAAGCTCCTCCTTCTGCCAAAAAGCAAATTCCTGTGATTAAGCATATTACTCACTGCTGCATTTCCTGCCATATGAATATAGCAAAAGTCCTAACCCTGAATTCTGCATTTATTTGAAGGTGGTCTGTGGCTCCATCCTTCTTCCTTCTTCCTAGTTATCATGATGCTAATGCAGAGACAAAGAAATGCTTTTCTTTTTCCTGCTCTCCCCTTTCTACACCATGGTCTAACTACCACTGCAAAAGTCATTTGTTGTATCCTTGAACTAGTTGTGCTCAGCCTGAAAGTGTTCTCTCCTCAGCTCCTTTTACAGCCAGTACCTGTCCAGACTGAAATCAAATACTCCATCCAGTGATGAGACTGCCTGATGTGCTCTCCCTGGCCAAGTGAAAAAGTGTACATATAGCTATCCAGAGCTCAGGAAAACATGCTGTAAAATGAGTGAATAGGAAATTCTGAGGAGACGAATGCTAAACACCCTCTTCCTCTGGACCTCTCATGTCTTGATGTGAACTACACAGAGCTCAGAGGGGATTAATTTCCCAAAACAGTTATCTGGAAATAGATATCCACAGTGTGCTAGAGGACACCACAGGACCTGCTGTTAAAACCATGCTGAAGAATATCACAGTTGTTATCTGCTATAAATTTGCCCTTTGGCAGCCGGCACCCCCTGCACTGAAGCAGCTCTGACACCAAGGATACGAAGCCCAGGAAGGCACCCAGGTAGGGCAGAGAAACTTGCAACAGAAAGAGCACCCCACACCCCACACTGTGCTTTGTGTGAGAGCTCATGCACAGATCTCAGCTCACACAGCTTTTTGGGCAGCTTAGCAGCTTAGCTGTGCTCACTGAAAACACAGCAAAGCAGGCAATTGTCTAAGCAGTGTCTGCTGCAGCAGCCCACTTTGACCTGGTGAAACTCCATGTGCTTCATCCCAGCCCTGACTATTGCTGTGAAGGCCCTTGCTTTCCCCTGGGAGTGTGCTTATAAGAGTTCTGCCATGAATCCTACAGCTGCTGTGTTCCCTGTCACAGGAACTGGAGACATGGCCCAAAGGAGAGAATTCTGCACTGGTGATATTATTCCCCTCTAAAGTAAAACAGGGAAACCCCTTATCCCTTTCTCTGGAGATGAAGAAATCAATCAGCAATACTCAGCCTCCAAGAGCAGAAATGTATGAAACTGTTTCCTCTGCTTTAATCTACAGGGCACTCTGCTCTTGCTCTTTTTTTGTTCAGTTTTCTCCTGGTCCAAAAATCTCATAACCCTGATTTAGGTCCTAATATGCTGCAGTGAGTTCCAATCCCCAGGCAGCTTCATCATCTCCAAGCTGTGCAGGCTTAAACCCTTAACCTGTCATAATACCATGATTAAGACCCATCATACATTTGAGCAGTTTGAAAGCCCATGTCTGCTTCCTCACCAGACACTCTCACTCTCCAGTGAAAGGCAAAATCAATTGCACCCCACAGGAAATAGAGGGAAGCCAAGTGGGTATTTTACACAGCCATTTACAGCATTATAGCCCAGCTCCCTGGCCAGATGTATTCTAAACTTCTACTGTTCACAGCCTTGCTGGTCTTTGTTGATGAAACAGTGTAATAATCTCCTTCACACTGCTGATATTCCCAAGTGACTTTAAATGACCATAAACTTACATTGGAGTATTCATATGTCTTAATATTTCGAGATCAAAATGTAGCACTTTGCACTGCTTGTGTAAGTCATAGATCTTCCCAATGCATTATTTGTGATTTGGGTACTCCTAGAACAGCCCCATTTCTAACAGTAATCATAAGCATTGAATAGCTTCTAGTTTAAGGTAAGTGATGGTGAGCCATGAGCCCATGAAATCTCACTAGGAATGTTATGGGCAGCACTGCCCTGCTCACAGAAAGGACTTCTTGCTTTGTGCCCTGCAGTCTCAGAGGGTGTATTCATATGCGTGTAGTTACCTCCTACTTCCTTTTAGAGTAGAATAAAAAGTTGAACTGCATGCTCAATGCCAGAAAACTTCTTAAATCAAATCAAAATAGGAAATCCATGCTTCTGCACAACTCCACAGATGGTAGAAATGCTAAAACAGAATATTTACAGCAGCCAAAATAAAATAATTTTATATTTAAACTGCCTTTTTTTTTTTTCCAGTTCACATATTAGTCCAATTTCTATCTTGCCTTCAGTGATCAGAAAGAAAAGAACTCTTATTGTTCAGTGACATTTCTGAATATTTATAGTTCTCTGGTAATAACCTTTTGTTTGGTAGATAGCAGAGTTTGCACTGTATATTGAGCATGTCATTAAACATTTGCCTGAAGACTTGAGTGTTAGCATCAGTGACAGAGTTTCCTAAACATGTCACATTTTCTTTGGCTGTCATGAAAAATTATAGCTGCTGTGACTCACACTTTAATAGCAGCTATTTGTGATACTTTAACCTAATGTACAGCCCCAGAGGAGAAACAAGAGACACAATAAAGCATCTGCCACCAACTTGCTTGAACAGAGGGATTCCAAGCATTATTAGGATGCCAAATTAAAGAGAAAAGGCTCTTGTGTCAAATGTCAAAGGGTCTTGGTCTTTGTTAACTTTACTGTAATTTATGTCTTATCTCTGAAAGCATATATAGAAAAAATAAAACAAATATTCCTTTGCTCTCTGGGGTCTCTTTCTCTGTACTTATCTGCATAAGTTTGGTGATAGAAAGGGTTAAATACTTTTTGAAAAACACACACAATTAATCATCAAACTTTTTAGCAATTAAATACATAATGGAAATATTTATTACCTTCTAGTGTATCTTATTTTTTCGATATAAATTTTAAGAAGTTAAAAAAAACAATTGAACCATATGGGTGTTCTGGGTGCCAAATGGAAAAAATACATTTGTGATGTATTCCTCGTAAACACATTGCGATGTATTTTCTCGTAAACATATTGCTCTTTTCTGCAAGAGAAAGCCAAAGAAATGAATATTTCAGGTGTCTGTAACATGGAAACTATTCTTTTCCTTTTTATCTGCAATTTTTCCCTATTTCTGTCAAAACTTCTTCTGCCATCCTAATATACATCAGGAAACTTATTAATGTCCTAATTAGTTCATATGTAAATGAGAATAGAAACACTTGCCTCCTTCTAAGTCAGATTCAGCTTTATTTGGAAATGGTTTAAGAACAGAGGAGAAGATAAAATAGGGCACAAGTGAACAAATTGGTTTCTATAAATTCAGAGATTTAACCCACATGATTAGGATGACAATGCCAAAAGCTGAGCCCCAGAGGAAACACAAACAATTGTCACTGATAACAGCCAGCTAACAGATTTTCCCATGATGGAGCTCTTGAAATCTATTCTAAGAGCAAAGATTAATACATCATTCTGCACCAATATCATCAGCCACCTAGAAATCTTCACCCTGGAGTAAAAGAACTCTTTAGGCTTTATAACAAAGGACAAAACTCTGCAATCCTCTGTCTGGCTTCACTGTATAACATTTTATTACCTCACAGGAAAAAAAAAATCCATGAAAAAAATCCATGAAATGTGATGTTGTTTTTGCTTGTCCTCATGGACGTTCAGTAAATCAGGCCACCATACAGCAGCTATGTTCACATTTCAACATAAAACCCTGCTATCACCTAAGCAGCTTTGTGAAATATGTTCTCAATAAACAGGACTGAAAAGTGAAGCTGTTATATGAATTAAAGATCAAAACATTCTAAGGAAGTTTGGATTCCCTTTTCAGGCTTTATCATCTGACATACTGTATCTGTTTGGGTGGTACCTGCAACTTTTATAAAATTTAATCAGAAATTCGTTGATTGCACCATTTGAGCAAGGCTAACCTAATAATGATTTTCAGGAAACCAGAAGCCTGACTGGAATCCTCTTTCTAAATTTCCACAGACTGCATTTTTTTTTCATTGACTGCACTCACCCCTCTGAAACAAGTCTCGTGTTTCTACCAGAAGTATTAGCACAAGTTCATCCATCACTGTGGGCCTTAACTTTGCACTCTAATGCAGCCCTAGATCCTTCCTCACAGCAGCACCAATGTGCATCTCTGACCAATAACATATAGCTGGGTGGGAGCTATCATACACTACTTTTTGTAAGAAGATTATGAAGACAGAGCAAATGTGGTTTTTTATTATAGTTTGACACCAAGGAACATGTAGGAATGTTGCATTTCTCTCCTCAAAATTTAAATGAAACTGTTTACTAGAACAGAAGGATTGCATCTGTCATGCATTGTTAAAAAAAACAGAGACAGAACTAAGACTTGGAACCCTACTAAGATTATCTTTTCAAATGAAGATTGCAAAAAGGAAAGAATGCAATCTCTGTGACAATTCTCTTCAAAACAGGTTTTTCAACACTTTGTAAAAGGATGAGGATTCTATACCTAATCCTAATGGACACAAATTGAACACACAGCCCAGAAAAACAGAAGCTGTCCTGGTGTAGGACCCCACTTTTTGTTCCATTCCCATGAGAAGTCGTATTAGCAGTCACAATCTGCAACGCAATCTTTCACTGGTTACAGCTTGGACTAGGACCATGACAAAGTCTACAAAGGTCTTCAGAAGACACCATCAGTGTGGTCTTGCACTCACACACAGTAGATCCACCTCACTGGGATTCAGACAGTTCAGCAACAAAGATCATCTAGCTCTCGTCCATAGATCAGTAGCAAAGCGCAATTTCAATGTGAGTTATTATTGATCAAAAATTTCCCCTGAAATGGACATTTCCCTGTCTAGAATGAAGAGAGACTTAGCACAACACTCAGAACATTCTATAAACTATGCTTTTTCTTTTATAACTCATTCAAATGTTGTGAGAAGGTATATGTGGAGGTAAGCTAAATTCTTACTGAAGGACAGAGGAAGGGGGAGAAGGAGGGAGGGAGGTTACAGAAGGAAAAGCAATCTACAAGGTGGAAGGAAACATAAACCATCCTGATTTATACTTTTTCTCCACCCCTTCTGTTGATTGCTTTTCCTTCTAGAGACACATCTTTTCTCTTCTTCTGCAAGGTGTGATGGGAACTGATTTATGCTGCCTTTCCAACAGATAGTTAAGCCACCCTCCTATTCAAGAAAAAAAACATTAAAAAATTAATAAAGTGTACTTTGTTCAGCTAGCTTTATTTGTCTTCACTGAATGGTTTTTTTAATTTTATGAAAATCAGCCATGTTAGTAATATATAAAACACCACCTTAATTGTTACTACTACTACTACTAATAATAATAATAAGTATGCCATATAAGTGAACCATTCATCAGTAGGTCCTTGGAAAACATCAGATGTTAATGAGCCTTGGATTATTCTGGGTATCCACTGCTCAATGGGTAAATATGCATAGCCCCTAGAGGTCAATTTATACCCTATTTAACAACTCTCATGATATAAACTCTATTCTTTCTTGTAGAAGATGCTCAATGGGTGGAGTAGTCATTAAGAAGCCAACTGGTTTTGCAGAGTTGCCCTATCCCTGTCCCCTCATGGTGTTAGGGTGAACCTGATGTCAGCTACATGGGAAACCCCACAACCTTCCAGGGAACAGTTGAGTTGTCCTCTCAGAAGAACTGAAGCCCGCCCTGGGATCCACAGCGCAGTCAGGGCAGGGAAAGTGCCCAGGTGGTCACGGCTGGGATGTAGAATGAATCAAAAGGAGGTCATTTTTTCAAGTGTAAGGTTCATTCTCATGTTTGAAACATTGTTTTCCTTTGCAACAGACAGTTTAAATAACATTTCACGTAAACATTTCAACAATACAAGTGATGACTGCTTGTGACTTTCTCGAGAAGGAAGCTTCCAAATCTAGAGACAAAACATTGTCTTTCCACAAGGATTACATCTGGAAAATGATGCAAAGTAGGACAAAAAAAGCACTATTATCTTTTCAATCAAAATTTTCTGAAAAATTCTCCAGTTGCATATTAACTTTTCAATACAGCACCAACATTTGAGAAGCCCAGGTGTTATGAAAGGCAAACTACAGTAGATCAGTGTTTCCAGCAGTGAATTACCATCAGGATCATTTTCTCCACCAGCTCCTCTGAGGTTTCAGATCTGACAGTAGATGTGAAGCATAGGATATGAACCTGCAGCTCCTGTTTTTATGGTACTGGAAACAGCAGTTTCCCCTTAGCACTGATGAGGCTGCCAGGTTGATGTATCTTTTAGCAGGAACCTAGAGCCCTACTGCTCCAGGTAGTGATGCAGTGGCATTCCTGACTTAGCTGTCTGATTGCAGATCACCTACATTGGACCTTGCCAATTTTTTGATCTGCTAAGGCTGCATGTGTTTACATCAGAGTCTCTGCCTGCTGCTGGTGATAGAAGAAAGCATCTAGAGAGGTCTTATTTCAGTCACAGTGAGTACAGCAGCATTTTTTCACATCACCTCCTATGTCCTGTTGGCCTTTTAATGTGAGGTCCTTTTGGGCAGTAGTCTTTGTTGCAGAGATTTAATAAGGCACCTGGTTGACAGAGCTGCACTGCCTGCTGGGGGCCTCCAGGAATACTAAAGCTTAAGAGCACATGGAAACAAAGACAGCTTTTCAAAGGTCTCTCTACAGCCTCTGCCAAAGTGACCTGTCAGGGCTTCATCTCAACCTGACATTTTGACAGTGCTCTTCAAGTAAGAACTGAGAAGACTGGATTTTGTCAGAACTTGACTTGAAAGGATTTTCAACAGTTCCATTTCTTATTTATTCCCTTCTGGCAAGAAAAGTTTTACATGTGAGGATCTCATGAAGCGGAAAATCCAGCTTTTAAATGGCATTCCCTCTTGGTTACAGAGGATACTAGAGTGACTAAGTCCATATCATAGCCTCAACATGGTTTGGCTGCTCATGCTCCCTGCAGGAAAGTTGTGTAATTTCTCAGGCTTTTATCTAGATGACATATTTTTTTAAAAGTTGCATTCTGAGTCTGCATAAAACTTCCACCATCATCTTCTAGCAAAAGCAGCATATTTCTAATACAAACCAGACCCCTCAGCTGGGGTCTTAGGTAAGTGATACAGTATGAAGTAAATAATGTGTTCTACATTATAGCACAAGATATTAGAAAGGATACTCTGGCAGAGTGGTTCTGACACCTTTGAAAATGGTTTCGTGCCGGCTCACTCGCCATATTTGCCTTCTGTGGAAGAAAAATATTATGAAGCCACTTAGGAGGAAATGAGCTCTGGAGGTAGTTAATCACTACCTGTGCAAGTGCAAGGTGTGGGATGCGAGATAGGATTCACAGGCAGCAAACAGCAGGCAAGACACTGAGAGAATGGATATTCTGAGTGCCATTAATTTGCATTGAGTACACGGGGCTAGAAGAAGAGGTCTGGTTAATTAAAGCATATCACTGAAATGGATTCAAAACAGTTTCAGTTTAGCATTAAAATCAGCTTTAGCCTACATTCCACATGGGTTACATTGAAATAATTTATTCTGTATCTGAAGAAGTTCAGATATAGACTATGCAGTAACACTGGCTTTGTAGAGCAGAGCTGCTTGTGAAAACATTCCTCAATACCTGTATGCCATTCCTCTCACTTCACTCATTTGAAAATATCAGTATAGACAAAAAATTAAAGGATGAGATTCATAGAAGGCTGATTGTTACAAGAGACAAAAGTAAAGTGGCCTGCTTTTCACCTCTAAGTATCTGTAACAAAAACCTCTGGAGTTTGATTTTGTCTACTTAGTCCTTTGTGTTCACCCAGTTAATCACAGTGCAAGCCAGTAGGACTAGCTCAGACTTAAAAATTAGCAGTGATGCATGTCTGTGTTGATGAACGCTGATGAGACAGATAGAAGAAATCAGACTGAAATAACATCTGTTTGATCAGCACCTGTCTCTTCACTTTTATTATCTTCATCACATTCCCCAAACAATAAAATGGATGTTATTTGCGTAGATAATACATAAGGGAAAAGAGTCCACTATATTCACAGATGGTAGTCCTTCATCTCAAATTAAAATTATCATCTTTTGGTAGCCCAAAATTTGCTTAAATGAAAGCAATAAAGCCCACAAGAGTGCAAGGAACAACCTTATTGTAGTATGTGTACCCTATTTTTTAGAAAATGAAAGATTATCTTTGATTTAAATATTTTTTAAATTTTAATTTCATCTGAGGTTTTACCATCTGTGTGTCTACTGAACTCCTCCCTGTGCACTTAGTAAGGTTCTCAGTTTCTCAGCTTAGGATCTAGAAATAAGGCAGAATGAAGAGATGTTCCACAGAGCTTATAAAAATTGACTTAAAAAGAAAATTTTAATACCTGGAAGGTTACAGAGCTATTCAATGTGAAGTGCATACGCTCAATTATTTCTTTTTTCTGAAATATTCCATTAAAGAAGAATGAATAACAGAAGTAAATTAGAAAAGTTGTCAATAATTCCATGAATTTTTAGAGAAGAGTATAGCTCACTGGAAGCACTACTGATTATCTAAAAGCTTGAGCTTACAGTCAGATTTATGATCAAGGGAATGATCATCTTTTCACTCCCCAGAACAGTTCTGCTCCTGTGACCTGGAAGCATTCAGGACAAGAAGACTAATCTTGTAAGGGTTTATAGGACCAGCTCCTGAGAAACCTTAGTCATAGCAGAACTGAAGGTATCCAAGCCACATAATGCAAAGACAGTTAATTTTGTACTTAAGTAAAAACCCTGCATGAAAGTGTTTTCTCACTGAGCAGGCCTTAAGGAATATTTCAGAAGGATCAAAGACAAATCTAGTAATATTTGATAAGCTTTCTATAATACTGTGTAAATTACCAGTGTTTTCATATGCTGTACTTCAGAACTTCTTCCCATTAATGGATACCCAGAAACTCTAACAAAATTGAAGTCTGAGGATATTTAGTAATCATATCAAATGTTTATCACACCCTCCACACTTCCTGCCACCTAGCCTTTCAGCTTCCTTCATTTCCACCAGTTATAATCCTAGGTCCTTTGTGAGCAATAGGGTGTACAAATTATAAGCTAAAAAAAACATGGCATCAACATGTGAAACAGGATATGACAAAAGAATTGGTGAAAAATGGAATATAGTGAAAGAGATGGTCATTCAGATCAGAGATCGAAAAGAGGTGATTTATAAAACCTTGATTTAAAATAAATATTTTAAATTTCCATCTACTAACCTCTCCCAAAGGCATGCATTGTCTTTCAGTATGCATTTCCAACATGAAATTTCAAAGCACATAAAATTCCTAATATGAAGCCATATACTAATAAGAGACAAGTAAATTCAGATACAAGCTAGCTGACAGGCCACAAAATGCAAAACACCAAGAAAATAAGCACCTATTTCCCTCTCTTTGTAATGTCTCCTTCATTTGTAATAACTGGTTTTAGTATCCTGCAACAGACAGTAAAATAGATACCTACAAAACTGACTGCAGATAGGTGAAGTATCGTTAATTAAGAGATAATACCCCTTGAAATCAGACATTGCCAGCAGTTTTCAGTTATGATCCATTAATATTTTAACTAGCAAGTCATTAATAGTGGTAATAAACAATTCTAAAGAGATTATTGCTTGAATAAACTATTTTTAATGATTTTAAATATTCCGCAAAGCTTGGTCTGTCTTAACTTTAAATTTTGATCCTTTTTAATGCCTGTGTAGGAAGAGCTGTGTCTATTCACACTGGAATAGAAGCATTTCCATGAGTGCCTAACACAATCTCGTGTGGAATTCGTTCACAAGGTGCACAGCAAAAGGTCTCTCCTGCCTGTATTATTATATCTGTGATGTTGATAGTCAGTCATGCCTTCTGTCATCTGCCTTCTTTCTTTTCTGATGACTGCTGTATAGCTTGCCTTGATCAGGGAGGCCTGAAATACTTCAGTCACAGCCTCTAATCCAATCTCTTGCATCAAATTGTGGCTCTCTTTTGATTTAGCTGGGTATCTACAATTGCTCTCAGATGAGCTTCTGAGGGGCAAAGAGATATAGTTTACTCCAGGCAACATTATTTTTGTGCCTGTACACAGGGTAAGCCTAATATTTAAACTCTGTCCCTCTGTATCTATTAAAATACTGGAATTTATTTTACAGGTATCTCCCCAACAAGGTTAAATCATATAACTCTGGAGAAATAAGTTGACACAAGAATGTATATTTCATGAGAATGGTCCCAGGCCTATATCATGTTCATACAAATATAGCTAGAGATAGGAAAGACAGATAAGAAAGATAAGACATAAAGAGCCTCTTACCCCTCTGGAAAGCAGAGATCACTTTCCCACAGGAGACAGTATTTCCCAACTTTGATCCTATCAGTCTAGCCAGGAAGGAAATGGTATCTGTTTTATGACAATCCCAAGTTCCCATCTCTAAACCTCTACTGGAAATACAGCTTCTTAAGCAGTCAACCCTTTCCTTGACTCAACAAAGGTATCAAAACATTTACAGACAAAATCTTGGCCTCTCTACTTGTATTACAGACAAGAAGAACAGAATCTAACACTCCACAGAAAGCAGATCCAGGAGCAGGCAGATAGCATCAATGCAAAGAATATAAGATTTTCTCATATTTTCCTATTTTAATTTTCTCATCCTCATTAAATTATAGTCTGGCTTTATAAATGGCCATTTTAGCCAAGATATATACAGAAGTTAAGTCTTTGTAACAGTTTTCTGTTTCTAGAGACATAACAATGCCTCCTTTCTGATTTGACAATTATTTGGCATTGTCAAGAACAATAAATCTTCTGGTGGGCAGGTGTTCTATTGAGGCTCCATCCCACAATGTTTCAGCAATAGATATCTCCTGTGTTGGGCCTGGCAGCTCCTGAGGACAGAAATGCTGTCAAACACAACCCAGCAGCACTGTGAGAGGCATTCTGCTGAGGAGTCAGTCAAATAATCTCAGTCACTTTAGCATCTCATAGGGACGATTTCACACAAAAATGTGAGAATGCATGAGGCATCTTCCACAAATAATGAATATACAATCAATTGGCACCATCTGCCCCTCAAAGCAATGCTTGTGTTCATCATGATGAATATACTATCCAAGAAAATAAAAGCATGAATGAACCAGTATATTTGATCTTTTGAGACAGAATTTATATTGAACACAAACAATACAAATATCTCCACAGGCCCTTTTTGTGATCTCTCAGGAGCCCAGGTAACTGCAGTGTCTGCCAGGAAATCCACAACTTTACTCTGTCCAGGCTTTGATGCTTTGCTTCTTCCTAAAGATGCATCAGTAACACAGATCTTACAGGTTCAGACTGTTCCAAACCTCTCCCTTTGTTCCCAATTACCACAGTATGCCTTTCTCAGTCCTTCTCTAGCTGTCCTTGTTGAAAAAACTTTTTGCAAAGATTGACGCCTTAAGTTTTGGCTTTCATATAGTATATAACTCTGAACTTCATGCAAAGTGTTAGCAAGTTCTCTTCACAGTTTAGTCAGACAAAACAATCCTTTTCCAGCCTGAGAGCCAAGGACACTGTTGCAGCTTTGGGCCCAAAAAGTGTAAACAGCAAATTGAGGAGAGCAATCTGGGAGGATGGGACTGCATAACCTGAAGCTGTAATTGGGCAATTGACCCCAGTTTGTAAATAGAACAAGACTCATAAAAGTGTGAAAAGGTGTGACCCATCCATCTGGGGTGTAGCCACAGCCAGACTCTTGTACTGCCCAAGGTGCATCCTTTAAAGGCCTTTTAATAAGCACCTATTTGTTCTTTTAACACTGTCTAGCCTCTGCTCTAGGTAGCCTCTCAAGGCATCAAGATAATAGTTCCAGTTTCATACAGAAAAAAAAATCATTCATAGAAAGGCATTCACAGATAACAGACAATGTATGAGAGGTTCATAAATGAACTGATTGCAGTCTGGTAATTATTACACTGGGGGAGGAACACGACAAGGAATCTCACTTCAGGTCTGTAAGATATGATTCTTCCAAGTCAACAGAGACTGAAGAATATTACCTTGTCCTGTTTGGACAAGTTTGGTGGCTTGTGAGGAAGTGTTGACAGGGAGTCAGTGGCAGACTTACACATACAGAAGTGGAAAAAAATGCAGAAAAATTTCTTCATTCTTTCCTCTTCTGCTAGGAAATACCAAAGCACATTCCATTCATATGCATCTAGTTTTCTGCTTTTTAAAAGGAACTACTTTATGGCAAAAAGCCTTTGCTTTCAAACCTAGAAACTTTATCACTGGAAGAAGCCATGGTTTCTGGATGAGTAAGTAGAAGTCTGCTCTTGGCACTTGTCACAGGACAGGCTGTGATTTCACCTCGTGGTCCTGTGTACGTCTCATTGAAATGCTAATCCAAGACTGAGAAAGCCATCATCATATAAAATACAGATGGCAACACAGCAAACACAACAAAACATAGAATGGGGAAGCCTCACTGGTAGAGTTCATTCCTCCAGGTTATGGTGAAGCTGGGAATATATGTGGAAATGTGTTAGGCTCCAAATGCAATTGTACTAAACTTAAACCTGTTGCAGTGGACAGAAACCAGGAAAGTGAGGCCAGAGTGAGACTGAAGTTGTCTTCTCTCCTTTCCCTATTTTTGCTGGGTAGAAGAGGATTTTAGTTGCCATGGCTGCCAAGAGCCAGTGATGCAAATCACTAAAAATAACTCTCACTGCTCAGAAAGATACAGATCTTACAGATCAGGCAAAAATGAAGTCATTCCTTCTGTTATTTACTCACTTTCCACATCCTCCTCCAGAAATACTCCCAAAATGGAAACAGGACATTAAAGCAGCAGATATTTTTGTGATGATTTATACCTGACCTCTGTCAGACACACCCTTAGATTTGCAGTCTCCCATGCACAGACCCCTGGAAACAGGACACAGCTCTATGACAAATACTTGTAACCCACTCAGAGGTCCATCCTCCAGAAGTAATTTTCAACTCACCGAGTCAGAAAAAGCCTTACATGTTTGATGGGAAAGTATCAGGACTTACCTCAGGAATAAAAAGGGTGATAAGTGGGGGTGAATAAGAATAAGATTTGAAATGCATACGTGATACAGTGACTCTTGTCCTGTGTCAATCTGCTCAAGGCCACCTTTGCACAGCAACACAACAGCAGTGCTAAGCACCAGCTGTCCCTGCAAGATATGTTGAGATCTCCAGAGAAAAGACCAGTCTGTGGTGCAGCATGTTCTCATTGTGAGCTTCTCTGCAAGACCACTTGGCTGGGGCACTTAGTGCACTGTTGTGAAGTAAGCAGTGTTTCCAATTTTCTTTTTAGCTCATCTTTACAATGGTGCTGTCAACTGGAAATGAAGAAGGAAGGAGGAAATGAAGCAAGAATATTCAGCCACAGCTGAGAACAAAAAAAGTTGGGGAAAATGCCAGCTACAGGTACAGAGGAAAAGAAAAGAACATTTATAAATATATCAATGAAAAAAAAAAAAAGGAGGGAAAGAAAGCAAAATAGAAAAAGGTGTTTTGAAAATAACCAGGCACAAAAATGTCTAGAGACTGAAATACACTGCTAAGGTTTAATCTATTTTTCACAACAGAATAATAGATAGGAAAGCCAAAGAGCTACACAGGCATAAAATTCTGCAGGCTTTTTATACTTTCTACCAGTCACAAGTACTTGGTTGATGCAGAAGTCTGCACCACAGTTAGAGGGTGACTGGGGACTGATTATTTTGGGGATAGTGCCTAGAAATCTACCTGTGCACAAGTTGAACACAATCTCTGAGTAAATTGCCTTTCTTAAAATTTCACTTACTGGGAAAGGGAAGACATTAGTTACTAAATGCTTGAACTGTGTTTGCCTTTGGAAGAGCTGGCAGATAGTTTCAAGTTAAAACTGCTGCCTGATCATGCTGCTATCTGCAGGCCTCAAATTAGTCTGTGATTATGAGCAACCTGATCTAGTGGGTGGCATCCCCTATGGTGGGGAAGATTGGAATAGATCCCTCCAAGGTCCCTTCCAATCCATGCTTCTATGATTTTATGATTTTGTGACATAGATCCATTTTGTAGAGGAGATTGTGTGATGTGCAGAGGGTATGGGGTTAGGCTGGGGCTTTGCAGAAAGCTGGAAGATGTAAACTAGTGACCAGTTTCTAGATCACTTGGCTTTTTCCGGCTTTCATCCCAATTTCCTCTTTCTTTTGTGCTTTCCACAGCTTTAAAATTGTATGATCCTACTACTGGTAACTGGACCAGAAGCAGCTCTCATTGCATTGTATCACCATATATTTATTTCTCATTCTCTCTTTTCCTTCTTGGTCTAAACATCTGGTATATATTTGTTGAGATAAAAAGTTTCTAAGTACCTATTAACCTTGAAAACAGCCTTCTTTGAAAGACATGTCTTATGTAAAAGGAAAAAAAAGAAACCAAAAAACATTTTCCCCTTCAGTCTTCTGCCATAACCTCTATGAACTCTCTGCAGACAATTTCTGTAAAACCAGTTTGCTCTGCCAGTGAATTTCCATGTATGCTTGGATTCTGTGCTGCTTGGTGAGATGGCTTTTTAGTCATGATAGAAAACCCTGTAAGCAAAGTCACACTCAAACAAGGAATTTCTACTGCCTGTTCAGCTCTTGCTGTGGAGCAGTATCAAGATGCCTATTCTGGAAGAATGAGTGCACAGATGATGTGGGGTACCCTTAGGTAACAGCCTTACTGATGATGTGGTCTACTTGAATCCACCCTGAAAACTGCCTTCTATATGTAAGGGGAAAATACCTCACATGCTTATCAAAACCAATAAGAAGTCAAAACTTGATTAATGGCCATGGTTTCAAGACAGGAGGTGCACTACCATGATCTAATGCAAGTATTACATGAGAGTCAGGTAGCAGACCTATGAGATTTAACTCACCACTGCATTCTGTGATGTTTCCTAAATTTCTGGATGTCTGAAGTACAGTCTATATAACAGATATGGATTTTGGTGAACCTGTATATAGCAAGTTAATATACAGACTAGATTTATGTGGAAGTCCACAAAGGAGAAAGTACTGCAATCCAGAGAGTTTGAGGGGCAGGGGAATCAGGCACGTGAAGGGGGAAGTGCAGAGCCACAGAGACCTAAAGTAAGACCAATATTTACTTTACCACCTTCGTTGACAGTCATGAAGATTGCAAAATAAAACCACATTCATTAAATTTGCAGATGATCCTAAATTGGGAGACATTATACAAGTCAGGATCAAGAAATGTAATATCAAGCAGCTCAGAGAAATACAGGCTGAGAATACCAAAATGAGATTCAGCTTGTTAAAAAGCAAGCTAATGCATGCCACAAGGGAAGAATAACTTGGGCTGGGGGAAGCCACAAATTCAATAGAAGGCAAAAGCCTCAAGGTAACAGTGGGCATCAAATGACATAGGAGCATTCCCAACAGGATGGGTGCAAAGGGTAGCACAGCTGTGGGCTGCAAATGCAGAGGCACTGGCCCATAATCAGAGAGACTCAAGCCATCAGGTTTTATGAGGGATACCAATTTAGCTCCCAGACAAATATACGTGGCAACCCCCTAACTTGGACGTATTTGTGAGGTGAAATTTCTACAGATAGCTTCTGGTGTGTAAATTGTCTCTGGCATTTGGGAAACAGAATCTGAGAGCAGGCAAAGTGGAGTGAGCTCAGAGAAAACAATAGCACTGACTCAAGGATGGTAGAAAGTGACAAAGGACACTTCCATAACCTCACTATGTATGCCACAGCAAAGGAAAATCCTACAAATGCCTGAAAAAAAGAGCAGTTAAATCCTGCAATTGTCATCTTTATTCAGATGGAAGAACAAAATAATTAATATTTAGTAGTGCAAACTAGTCATAACATCTGGAAAATCTTACTTGTGGAATGTTTTTTGAGTAGGGGGATGAGCAAGATAACTTAGCAGCAGCCCTGCATTGATAGGATGGTGATGACAGAAAACCTTTTTCCTTCTTTGATACCTATATTAAGTTTAGAAGATCTGTGTCACAGCTGTGTGTTCTGATATTTACTTCCATGAGGTAAACAGAGTTTCCAGAAAATAAAAACAAAAGCAATAAAAGAAGAAGAAACTCCTATGGAATCTGCATCAAAGTACAGGAGCAATGTTAAAAAGAATAAAAAACCCACTGAACTAAAAAAACCTATTAGACCTCATGTTGTCAACTACAACTAAAATGAACCGATCATAATAATAAAAATAAAGATGTCGAATTGCTTCAGAGTTCATTCTGGATGAAAATCAGGAAGCTGTGGGGAGGATACACAGGGGAATGTGATCAAAGATGGATTAATATCCTGCAGGCCCAAAGGTTGCATATGCCATCTCATATGCAATAGATACAGCAAGAGTGAAAATGGCCACTGGGGATAAAAGGAAATTACTAAAACAGAAGGACATTCAGAATTACAAATTATGCTGTGTGAAAAAGCGAGTGACAAAATCTGGAAGACAATATATGTTCAGGTCAACAACATGGGTTACTACAGAATGCTAAATACAAAAATAAACAAGAATGTTTATGAAATTCTTTGGTTGCTAACCAAGTTAATCAGGTACGTGACAAAACAGTAAGATATTTTTTCTGGGGCTTTCAATTTTACTCAGGTTAAGAGTTCCAGTGAAGTTGAACAAACAGTGTGAAAAAAAATTGAACACACTCCATGAGTGAGTGTGTTCTTGACTTGTCTGACATTATTTATGCCTTGTTTAACTATTTCTGCATTCAGAAGTGAATGGAAGCACATCCCGTGTTATGAAAAAAATGCCCCCAAGAAAATCTCAGCTGGTAAAACATAAGCATTTTGTCTCAAACAAAATGTCTCAAATCTACCATCCTGGATGGTAGATTTGAAATTTTGATTTGAAGATCCAAGCCACTAGCACATCTGTGCTTGGTGAAACAGGTCTGTGAGCTCTGCAGATGATCCTGTGTTGTGCATGTTCTTAAGCCCGTGCCTGACAAGCGGTGCCTTTGCCTTCAGCTCAAAAGGGAGCTCCCTGGAGCTCCTGGCAGCAGGTGGAACAGAGCTGAGAGCATTCTCTGCCAGGTCGGAGTAGGACCCAGCCTGCAGTGAGACCATGCTGGCCCTCCTGCTCCCCAGGCACATTTCACAGTAGGGTAGGGCCTTTCCAAATGCAGTTTGCCATCAAAAGCTGCCCCTGGGGGAAAACAAATCAAGCTTTTATGTATTTTTCAGATAGTTAGAAGCAGTTCAGGCTTGTTAAACAACGGAAAGAATTTCTGCAGAATTCATCAAAAATGAAATACATTACATGATAATGAATATATAACTGATTTCTAGAGCTTACTTCATTTTCCCTACTGTTTTCTCTACAGAACAAGGCAGCAAAGAGCTGCAAGCTACCATACCTTTTGTATATCCTCAGTGAAATATTTGCTAAGATCAGGCAGAAAACCACTGACATTAAGGGAGCTGCAGGGGTGTCAATGAGAGCACAATTATAAGTCAGTGTGTTACACAGCCATCTCAGGGGGACTAATTTGGCCTGCAGGTCTTTATTGCTGCTGATGGTAGGCAAAATGGGGGGGAGCTAGGGCTGGCAGTAAAAGCCCACGGTGACTTTGCAGGAATGGTAGATACAAAAGCCATCTTTTTGTTTGTAAGCTATGCCTGTTTGAAGAAAAGACAATAAACATGGAGCTATTTTTACAAGGTCACTTTTTTTTTTCAGAACAGAGGTGAATTTAACTATACCTCACACAAAACTCCTTGCAAAATCTCCCAACTTTCTGCTCCTGCAGGGAATCTTTCTGAAGCCAGGCTGTAACTTTGATCTTTCTTGTTATAGCCGTGAATTAGGGTGAGTTATAACTGAGAGCTTTAGAGACCCCACTGCTCCTGCACCAGGATGTGATTTTAAATGGTTTCTAGAGAAAAGATAACCGAGATTTATGATTCAGTAGTTTGATTACAGCATCATCCAAAACCTTAACATAGAGGTACACAGTGAGACACTGAGTAGAAAGCATGTAGAAGGAGGTACTGCTAGAGAAGGTTGCAGCAGGACAGGGAAGAAGACATAGAAACGGGCTGATGTTCCTCTCCACACACACACTTGTCATATATAGATATATAGATATAGATGATATAGATATAGATGATATAGATATAGATAGATATAGAATGTATAAATCCTGATTGTTCATTTAGGAGCTTATGGTAGAGAGACTTTTAGAGCTCAGATCCTCCAGTGCTGAAGCCCAGCGTGCTCCCACACTCAGCTGTGTGCAAACCTGAACTCAGACTCCACCTGGATCTCCTGCCTGTCTCTCTTGCTCTGCTCAGGACTCCCCTGGGAAGAATATTTAAGTATTTGCTTTGCCTCACATCAGCTGATATGGTATTTGGAAATGGGCAGGAGAAAGACAGAAGGTCACAGGAGGAGTCTGCTTGGCATATAGGTGTGCCCTTGGGTATGTTATGAAGTACAACCTGTGGATGTTCCAGGCATTTCAGAAGAGTGGCTAGAGAGCCAGAATCAAAGTTATTTCAGCTGGAAAGTCATAAGGTTTGAAAGATGACCTCGGGCTGGCTATACCCTGGTTGAGAAAGATATCCCTTTAAAAAGTGGAGGACCTGGAAACTATAACTTGGCAGACTTCCTATCTAACCCCATCTTCTTTTCCATAATAAGGAAGGGGGCAAAGAATCCCACAGGCATTCTTAAAGAGAATCAAGTGCTATAATACAGTCTGAGACTACTAAGAGTTCTCTTTATCATTCTAATCTTAGGGATAAATCCATGCACAAATCTCCACTTCAAGTGCAATTAATGATGCCATGTAAATATGACCTCTATGCATTGACATAATTCAGTGAGGGAGGGACAAGTCCTAAGGAAGAAGGATGTGATACTGTTTTTTCAATAGTTAAAATTGCTGTTTCTTTTGCTTTCCTTGTTACAATTATGAAGCTTACTTTTTTTTCATTGATACTCCTTATTTTATTATTTGGAAACAGGAAAAAATTAATGTCATGATCTCCATGTAAAAATGCAGAGGAGTTGTTGGAAATAATGACAAAACAGAGTTTCTGTTTCTTGGGTGTTTTCCTATGGCAATACTGGGACACATTGGATTGCACTTGGACCTATAAAAGGAGCCTATGAAGTAAGATAATCCATTAAAACAGGGACAGCAGAGGATGAGAGAGACAAAATCCTGTTCATTTAAATTTGAAAGTTACTTCTTTCTTTTTACAGGATGACACACCAGAATGAAGATCAATCACAGCCTTCTTTTCGGGTAGTTTTCCACCTTAATGAAGAGGGTTCATCATGACCTGTTATGGCAATACTTCATTTTTACCCACTGCTGCACTCCTTTTTTGACTCTTTTGATTAAAAGGATTGTTCTGCAGTGTCCCACGTGATAACTGCATTAGTTAGGGTAAGTAGCTGATCTATTACCACAGGATAATACAGTTTGAAGGTGGTTTAATAGGGGCTGGCAGATTTCAATATTATTAGAGGGTCACAGAGTGTCTGACATTTCAATTTGTTACCAGACCACTCATATCACTAGGGCAATCATTAAACATAGACTCTAATAAGGTTTCTGCTTTGTAGGGTCATTTATTATTGACAAGGAGAAACGAAATAAATACCTTCCCAGGGGCAGCCTCAGTATGTAATACAGTAAAAATCATCTGAGTCTGGAACCATATTTCTAGATTTTCTGACAAATCAAGCATTACATTTTCCAACTGAACCAAATGAGGGATTACAGATAAGAACATGGATAGTTAAATTCTATCTTTACATGCTGTCAGAACACTCATTATAATCACATACATATATTTTTAAAATTGATAATTAGGTCAAGTTGGCTTATTTTATCACTGTGAGGGGATCTTATAATGCACTTGTGTTGTCTTCAGCTTTATGAGGTCTGTACACCTGGGACAAACTTTGCATATTATAATTAATCATCATATATCAGATAGCTCCAATAGCTATTAACAGATGAGCCATCTTCACCTTTCAACTAGGTAGGCCTGTGATTTAGCCTGGAAATGAAAGGAATACATTCTTCATAAAGGCTTATTAATATTTTCCTCTTCAGATTAATGTTTGGTTTATTTGGGTTATGCTTTAAAGTTACTTTTTAATTTCAGATTTTCTCTGAATGACCTTAAGTTCACGTTCATTTCTCACATCTTTTAAAAATTAACAGTGTTGTACTTAAAACACAAATTGAGAAGAACAGAAAAAATAGTTTGGAAGAAGGTGAAAGATATCATTAAAACCACAACTAAAAGGATATGGACAGACCTATTTAATTCTGAAAATTTTGTTTGGAGAAAAGTTAATTTGTGTGATTTTTTTTCTCAGTTTCTTGGGAAGGAGTACAAATTACACAGAAAATAGGGTTGTTAGGATGCACTGCAGCGTTTGGTGAAGAAAGAGCAGTGTTGTACCAATGGATCCAAGCCAAAAAGGGACTAATCCTGCAAGTGTGTACTGTCTTAAGTGGTCCCTTTGGCCTGATCAGGACCCATTCAGAACAACAGAACTTTAAACCTGATTTTTGAATCAGATAGACTGGGCCACAAAGAGCAGTTCAAGAGAGAATCAAGCTCAAGAAGAAATGAGCTATTTTCATTAACTAATAAAACAGATGAACTGCAGCATCTGTGGTGATAGTGAATTAGTTTATAAAATTTCTTCTAGATTTAATAATATAAGGCATTATTAATAACACAGGTTAGAAAAGTCTCCCACAATTCAATAAGGTGATCCTTTCTTTTAAATTCATGACAAGAGCCTTAATTGAATCAGAAGAGCAACTAGCAGACAAATAAACTGACAATATAATTTAATTCAGCCCATGTAGTGAGAAGGAATTTTTACTGCCATTTGTTTATTCATTCCTGGGTACCAGCTTAGACAAATCCAACAGGATAGCTTCTCTCTGGCTGGTCTTTGGAAGTCCCCCAGAATCTTAAATCTTAACAGTGCAGTACCCTGGATCAGTGGAGCAAGTTGTTCTCATCACATTTCCCAGCTCCCTGACCAGGAAAAGCAATGTCCATTAAGTCAAGCAAGACATGCTGAACTAAGAAACAGTTCTGCCTACAAGCTCTCACAAAATACTGCAGGAGAGGCAGAAAGGGGTGACTGTAGCCAAGATGGCTGAACATATGTGGAGGGACTCTGTGTTAAAGTGTAAATGAGTAAGAGAGACTTCCTGGAATGAATCAAGTTATTCGGTTATACAGTGAGAAGCTTAAAGACTTATCAACAACATCTGAGATTGTCCACCTTGGAAGCTGATAACCCTAACAGCACTAACATATGTTCAGGTACTTATTTAAAATGTGACAATGCTGTTAAATATATCACTGTCTTCCATAGCCAGTCTATCACAAGCATACCTTATATTAAACTCATATTTCTGCAGAACATTGTGCATGTTATCAGAGACTCCTGCAATATCAGGAAATGAAGTTTTATGCTATTGATCATAATGTAAATAAGGTATTATTTGGAACCATGACTCATATGTTCATTTACTCATTGTTTTCTTCAAAATAATTTTCCATACATCTAACAACTATAACAACCATAGTTATACTTTTGTCTGGTAGAAAAAAAGTTGCAGTCCAGAATACCCTTAACCCACCTTACTGCAAGACTACATTGCTGGCTTACATTCAAACTGATGTGCACCAGACCCCCAGGTGCTTTTTGGCCAACCTGCTTTCCAGCCAGTCTGCTCCCAGCCAGTCTGCATTGGTGGCTGGGGTTATTCCTCACCATGTGCAGGACTTTGCATTTCTCTTTTCTGTCCTTCAGGAGACTCCTGTTGTCACATTTCTCTAGCCTGTCCTTGGCCCTCTGAATGTCAGCACAGACATCTGGTCTATCTACCCCTCCTCTGAGCTTTGCATCACCTGCTAATGTACTGAAGGGGAACTCTGCTCCATCATCCAGGTCATTAATGGAGCTGTTAAAGAGTACTGATCCCAATAGCCACCCCTAGGGTCTCAGGGCTAGGGACTGTCCTCCAGCTCCATATGTACAGCTGAACACAGTTCTTTGAGCATGGCAGCTCAACCAGTTTTCAACCCAGCTCACTGCCCATTTATCCTGTTTTTCTACAAAGGTGTTATGACAGTGCAGAAAGCTTTGCTAAAGTCAAGATAAACAACCAAGTGAGTCATCTCATAACAGAAATCTATCAGGTTAATCAGGCATGATTTCTCCTTTCTAAATTCGTGCTGATTATTCACAATCAGCTTCTAGTCCTCTATACATTTGAAAACAGTTTCTGGGATTATATTTTTCATCACTTTAGTACAAGAAACTCTTAAAGATAAAAGATACATACCCACTTGAAAATTACTTGGAAAATGGGAAAATGTATTTACAAAAACGGAGAAATCCAAAGACAGTATTGTTAGTCATTTTGTTGTCTCTTTAGTGACTGAGAGACTTATGAACAAGTTTGAGAGCAAAGCCCAAAAAGTGATTTTGGGGTGCTCCCTGACTGGACTCAGTCTGAAATGAGCTGCTACAGGCGCAGGAGACATGAATGTTTCTTTCTAGACAGAGCATAGGTATAGTCAAATGAGTTCTCAGTTCTCATTGTGGCACAGAAAGAAAGGACAGATGAGACAAAGGCAGGGAGTAGGAATCAATTTAAATTCAAAATCACCAGGATTCCATTGATTTTTCTAGAGGCAGGATCGGGCCCATGAGGTTGAATTGTCTTGTAGTCCTTTACAGAAATGTATGAAATGTGCAATCGTTTTTGCAGTTAGATTATCTTGCTTTTCCCATTTAGTTAGCCAAGAAATGATAATACAGTACAATAATATTATTGTATTGTAAACAATAATATTATTATATTAATAATAATCTGTTGAAGTGTGAATCCAGTTTCTATGAACACAGACAACCTAACAGCAGCAGTCCCCCTCACTGGTGAGAAAACAATAATCCAAAGGCACCATGAAAGGGGGAGGCGTCAGATCTCAGCGGCAAAAATGAGCACAGCTTGTGCATTTTAGAAACAGGAAAGAATTCTCCAGAAAAATAGAAATAAATTGATGTGCCTAATTTAATTTACACAAATCAGAAGGAGAAAGAACAAGTAGTTAACATCTTGGCATTACCTGTCATCTGCAGCATGATTACTGTTAGGAAACATAAGGAGTACTGGAGAACATAAAAGTTGTTACATTAGCAGCTACTAATTTACCAGCAAAAGAAACCTCCTTCAGAGCTGCTAGATTCAGTTGAAAATAGCGTCTCCTCATGCTTTTTTGATTTAAATTTATTTGTTTAGATGTTTCAGAAAGAGAATGGGAATTTTTATTCATACAGTTATAAAACATTTCCATAGTAGCAGCAGTTCTAAATTCCTAGACTCCAAACAATAGCCAGCCTAATTACCATCAATACCACTGGAATATCATTACTGTTAGTTTTATGGTCCATCCTGCGTAATCTTCTGTAACCCAACCCATCACACACACTTCTCTTGGCCTTTCTCTTCCTGCACCTTTGCCTCCATTTCACCTCAGAACCTCCATCCATAGCAGGGATGCTGCTGCCTATTTGTTTCTGCTCCATCACTGGGGAAAGGAAGGGACTGGAAGTGGATTATGTCTAGTTTCCTGGGGTTATTTCCTCCAGCCAAGATAACTCTATTTCCTTTACAATAACGTGAGGGAGAAGATCATACCTGCCAGATATGACCCATACAATGTAAGGGTCTAAGAAAAATGGATGAGAAAAATCAGTGCTGGGACAAATGGTGATTTGAGTGTTCTGGCAGAACATCCTCCACTGTAAGATGAGTTCTCTCACCGTAGTGTGTTTGTAAAGGGATAGAGCTGCCCAAAATGTCTTAACAGAGTCAAGATGTTTGAAGGCTTCATGATCCTTCTTGACGTCTGTCTCTTAAATTCTGACAGAATAATCCGCTTGGATTTCATCCATTTAAGTATAAACATCTCTAGGAGTACTCTAATCTTCTTATAATAATCATAGAAAAAAATATTCTATGGTGCATACTTCACAAGAGAATGAGGCTAGAACAGTCTGTAAGATAAATACCATAGCCATAGCAGTTCAACTGGTTAATCTTTTCTGATGTAAACAGACAATCATCAGAGACATTCTCATGTGAAACCCCAGCAGAGACACTTCAAACAGAGAAATGGCCCAAACTGAACTAGGGGATACCCGGCCTGGGAGAGGAATCTGGATGTGTGCAGGTAATGCCTGGGATGTCTGCACAGGCTCAGTGCCTGAATTCGGCAGTGTCTTGGCACTTAACGAATATAAGTCAGTTTTCTCTACTTCACTGCCAAAATGGATCAAACTAAATTGAATTAGAGCTGTTTTAATGTTAAATGAGAATGTCTATAATGAGGATCAATGCAGTTTAACAAACCCATTTTAACCAATACTATTATTTCGTTCAAATGTACTTTTCTAGCTCTTCTTACACAGAGGAGCTCTCAGGGAATGGTACATCATGAAAACACTTTTTGGACACCATCAGTGTCTAAAGGGTGGTTACGTACAAAACTCTTCCAGATGAGTGGTGCATGTTGAGGTCTGCAGCCCCATTGTTACACGTCTGTAACACATATATCTTTGGATCTGGAAAGCAGTCCTTTGGTATTTGAGAGGAACAAATTTGTGTAGGAATATAAACCTTCCATCACATTCACTGCAGCGCCACAACTAGCTGTGGTTGCTGGAGTTGGGATGAAAAACAGTAAAAACTACTCTTCAGGGTTTCCTCAGTCTCCTTCCCTCATCCCAAGCCACACAAAGGCAGCTTCTTGTTGTACAGAGTCTGTCACATCTGAGAGAATGTACAATTTGTTGCTGTAGCAGTACAGTAGCTGTTGATGAGGACATGAAACTGGCTTATGAACCATGTTTCTCAATGCCTTTCAAAGACCTACCTAATGTCTGACTTTCTGGTTCTTGGCCAAAAATGTGAACATTTTTGAACCGGAAGAATTCAGAAGTGTAGAGAACTTGGAAAGATCATGTATTGAGCATTAACATTAAAAAAAAAAATCACAACCTAAAAACCCCAAAAACCAGATCCCAAATACACACGCACGTACACACACACCCACACAATAGATAGAAATGGGTGCCATTTTTTATTCACAAGTGGGAGAGTCATTTTGGAGATAACAATACCAAAATAATATAGGAGTCAGTTTAATTTTTTCTCCCCAAACACCATTGACACTTCTTGATTCTCCACATCAGCTCAGAAGTTAAGCATCACAAAGAAATTTGATTAAATGGAGACTCTTACAGAGAATCTCTGTGGAGGTCAAGTGGGAGATCTGAATTCTGTTGGAGATGTATGGGAAGAAATATGTTGAGTGACTCTGACAATGGAAAGACCTTTCAATGAACTACAGCTATTCAGTAGCCCGGATGACTTTCACCTGTGCAGCCCATCCACCGGGAGCTCTAATGCACACACATCTATTTAGCAGTCTTCTGCTGGTAAAAATGGATGTGTTTTTTCACTCATTTAATCACCAACCACCTTCCCATAACTAACTCTTTACTTATGAGCATGTTAACTAGGGCTGATCAGAGCCGTAAGCAGGAAATGTAATTCTGTTCTCCAATTGCCCTATTCATTATCCTCCTCAGCATTTACATTCTGCACATTAGGATGCTGCATATAATGTGATCATTTACTATGTGGCTGTGACTGCCAAATACAATGAACAAAATAGAGCCTTCTGAGAGAGTTATTCTACATACAGGAAAAACACAGCTTGTTTTAATGGGATCTAAAAGTGATCAAGTGTAGAGCAATGTTCCTGTAATACACAGTCTTTGTTATCGGTCTTCTTTCATATATAGAATAAAGCTGGTTAATACGTACATAAGTCAAATGATTTACGAAGCAATATATCACTTCTCAGACCACTGTAGGTCAGGATGGAACACGTACTAAATTGCTCTGTTTTTAATATATCCAGGGACAGGCAAAAAGAAGAGGACATTTTTGCTCTCCTATTCAGATGATTTTAGATATAAAAATATTATCAGGCTCTAGGGACTGTGGAAGCACAAAATTGTTGTGCTCCCCTCCCACCCCACCCCAAAAGGATGCTTTGATCCAGCCCAGGCAGAAGAGTGAAGAAAATATTTGTTGAGTCTTGAGCAAGGAGTCTTTCAAAGGAGCTCTGGCTTACCAAGATTCTTTCTCTTACCATTCCTTCTCTGGCTTACCAAGCTTCTTTCTTTTGCTTTTCCTTCCCTTACTTCTCTCTTCCTCCCTCCTTGCCTCCCTCTTTGCAAGGGTTGGTATCAAGAAGGTCTAGAAACTTTAAAACTCAAGACTGATTGATGCAATATATTTTTCAAATTTTTTTTTTTTTCTGAAGAGATCCTTTCATGTAGAAGAGACGTGGGACCATGGAGATAAAATTCAGGTTAGAAAAGGTATTTTCAAAAGAGTCTGTATATTTCCTTGAACAGCTACATTTTTTTTCTGCAGTGTTCACCTGCATAGCTGAAATTATACAGAGGAATGAATTATGTTCATGGGGGGAAAAAATGCACAATTAAGCTGCTTTTTGTGTAAGGGATTTTCCTACTAAAAAGTAAATATTAAATGACCAGTGTCATATAAATGGTATAAAACATATGAGAAATTTAGTTTTCACAGCCTAGTCAGAAGCACTCAATTCTGTACGTCATGTACACCTGAATTATTCATCCATTACCTGGCCTTTCATCTCAGGTTTTTTATGCATGGAAACAGTCCTTGAATAGATCTCCTGCACAGTTCTTTTACATGTAGGAGAGGTTAAATCTAGTGCCTGCAGCTCATAAGCAAACAGAGCTTGCTTTGGCACTGCTCTACTCCAGTAAAACATGCTTCTAACTTGAGTACAAATTCATGCAGGAAACTTTGAAATGTGCATAATTTAATTTTAAAAATTAAATTTTTGAATTAAAATTTTTGGGGGGAAAGAGTATTCTCAGGGACTAATGTGCTAACTTCTGACTGAAATATTTTAATTTGTGTAGCTGTCTATGGACCTATAGTCTACTGTAAAGCATATAATATTGTATTGCCTATAAAATCCCTGTACTGATGATATTAAAATTTTGAAACACTTCAGATTATCATGGGTATGAAATATACCTTTTGGTAAACACAACTTGCAAATCTTATGCTGTTGCTGAACACCAAGTGCAAATCAAGTCACAGGTCAGTCACTACTCAATACAAAATCCCTGGAAATGCACCAATACAGAGTTTCAGTGCACTACTTTCAGGGGAAATAATAATTAAAAATAACATTTCCATTTGTATCTTCTTTCAATAAGGAGAAAAGACTAACTATGGGAAAGGGAAACTTGTTTCTGTGGAGATGTATAGTGTAATATCCTATAAAAATCTGCTGTGATGGGTCAGCAGCTGAGGTCTTGCCTATGCAGAGTATGTTTTTTTCATACAGACTGAGATAAGGCCCCAGTGTGGTGTTGTGCCACTAGAATAAATTGTCCTATCACTCGTTTGGACACACAGACAGTCATACTCTGCCACACTCAGAGGAGAGCTGAGTCTTGGATTAGGGAAACTGTAGTGAGTGCAGTACTGCTACCAGGTACTGAGAGAGGTGAATGAAAAATGTCCCACCGCTCAGGCCATCAAAAGCAGGTCCTGCTTTTGTCATTTTTAATCTGCACTGGCTGGCAAATCTATTTTTGGTATTTTGAGAACAAGCAGGGCTAATCTCATCTATCTATACATAAAGACTTAGGTATGTTGTTATAGATGATAGAGATATAGGCATAGACATAGATAATGGATATCTGAATACATATAGAAATAGACAAATACACATACAGATATAGAGGCAGATGCAGGCATAAACACAGTTCTGCTTTGTTTACCCTCTGCCCCCTTCCCCAGTGCCCTGACACAACACCAGCATTAGCAGCTAGATTACCATCTCAAGCACCCAACAGGTGGGTCCAATTCTAGGAGCAATAAAGGGAAAAATAAAGCAGAAGATGGTTAACCACCACAACTGAGTTGGGCATAGGTCTGTTTGGGGGCTTGAAGAAGCAGAAAACTGTGGATCAGAGAACCAGGAAAATACTGAAGCTGCTTTCTTTCAGTTCACCTCTCCCACATTTTTTTTTTCCAAGTTTTCATCTTCCCTTTACTCTTTTGCTCTGTGCTGGCGTGATTTCATGTTCTGCAGTGAAAGAGCAGGCTGCAGATGTGCCTTGAGAGAAGCAGCACGGACTTCTTTTTTGAAATGACAAAGACACAGTGAGGATCTCTGAAGCATAGGGAACAAATGCAACTCCTGTTTTTTTATTGTGTAAACACATAAGTTTGACTGCAGCTTTTTCTGTTATCAACCTGGTGATCTGTTTCCAATGACTTTATCTCTTCTTTTCTCTCCCTACCTTCTGCCTCTTGGAAAAGATCTATTGGCAGATTAAACTTGCATTACAAATAAATTTGAAAAATTAAATTATTGTTGTATCAAAGGTTAGGAGTTCTCCTTTAAATATTGCATGAATTTGTGTGTGGTTAGAAATAGATAAAGAGATAGCAGGATTCTTTAACATTGCATGTAAGTAGCACCTTAGCCCAACCTAATTGCTTTCCTTTATCTTGCTCATTCCATTTGCTCTCCAAACACACACACACAGAACAGGGAACAGTCTGCTCTTGGGGAGAAAACGGTCTAGCTGGAGGCTCCCAGGCTTTGCGAGGGATTTAGGGGCTTGGGCTCAGGGCTGTGCCTAACCACAGCAGCAGCTCAGTCCATTGCATCCAGTGGCAGGAGCATGGCAGGGGCTCTCCAGAGTGTAACCTGTGGCATCCCTTCAGGCCTGCTTGTTCACAGCTGTCCCTGCAGTCTCAGTCTGCCACCGGCTCGCTGCCTGGGACAGCCTGCCAGAATCATTCTCCTGCCTCCCCTGGCACAGGCAGGCAGCTTGGGGCTGGTACAACTAATTCAGTATCAGCTGTAATCACTGACCTTCAAATACTGGGGTTTAGGAACTTTTCTCTGCTGTGGAAGTAATTAAAGTTCCAAATTGTGTCTTGGTAATTTCACCAAGATAAAACTGAGGGACATGCACCAGGAAAGCTTTTCTCAAATAGGGGAAGAGATTGGCTCCAGCACCAAGCAGCAATATGACATTAAACAAGGCAAATGGCCAAGCCCCTTCCCCAGGTTCACAGGATTTGCCTGTCTCCCCTCCTTGAAAGAGAGCACTTCATGGACAATCAGTTCTGGGAGCTCTGAAGAAACCAGTTCAAGCCCTTGTCCTCCAAAACCACAGACAAAGCTGCTGAGATCGCTACACACAATCAAGTTCCTGTTCCTTGTGCCGTGTGTCTGATGAGAAATGACACCTGACTGGATTCACTCTTAGGCCACTTCATCTGCAATGTAAAATGCATGAGCTTAAAATCCCCATAAAATGAAATGGTAAAGTCAAACCTCATCATTTCCAAATTTTCCCACAAAAAAGGAACGCTAGAAATGGATGAGTTGTCATGGAGTGTTTCAATGGGAAAGGAGCTGATCTCTGAAAAAAGACTGTTCATCAACTTGTTTTTGTCCAGTTCTGTCAAAGCAGGCTTTGATAGAAAATGTTCTGTGGGGTTTTTTTTTACCCAAAGGCAAATGAAAGAGACAAATCTATGGTGCTCTGGCAGTGGTGTCTGTCAGATAACTTCTAATTATTTGTTTGCTCCATGTGGCAAGAACTTAAAAGGCTTATTGTCTGATGGCAACTAAAATCTAGTTATATTCTTAAGCTGTCATTTAAATTTAGTCCATTACAGCAGAATCTTCTGCTGTATGACTGAATTCCAAGAATAATATGAGATATGGAATAAATAATCTGAAAAAATTACAACACAAGAAATTGCATCTTTGAAACATGAAAGGATGAAAGTTTTTAACACTTGATCATTTATTTAATTAGCACTTAAATTTTTCAGGAACTAGAAAAAATGGTGTCTGGGCTTATTTTTTTACTTTCACCTTTCAAAGAGTAAGGATATGTCATTCTATAAGAAGGAAACATTTCCCAATACACCATAACTTTCATTCTTCAATATTGGCAATAATAACAAAAAAGCATTTATTTGTTTTTTTAAAGAGCACAAACCAATGACAATTCTGTGCTGAACAAAAAAGCACTATAAAATCTCAAAAGGGAAACTTGGCTCCATAATCAAATACCAAAATGATTTGAAAGATCTAATAATCTGCCATATCCCAGCAATAAATACTATATCCTGCAAACACAAACTTAGAAGGAAAAATGCCTTTAATCACAGTAATAGTTCTCCTGCTGCCCAGTATATCAAATTACCTTTTCCTTTTCAAAACAATATATCTTCCCAATCCCATTTATTCCTATAGCCTCTGGGCCAGGTTCTGATCTCAGATACACTGTTCAAATCCAGAGTAACTAAACTGAAATAATTCCTTTCAATTGGGACATTTTCTCTGGGTTAAATAGAAATTATTGACCAATGGAGCTGCACAAACAGATTACACAGAGGTCAGTTTCATGTTTCAATCCATGAACTCTCTTTACTGAACACAACACATAGCACTGGCTTACCTGAGCATTTGCCTAGCCAGACCAATTGCTATACTGTTTTAAATGTTGTCCTTCTTTGTGTGGAATACAAGTTTTTTTCCTGTTTTAGTCCCAATGCTATTTAAATACAAGGAAGTGAGACTGCAAGGAAGAGTCCTGTGAAAAAATAAACCCTCTCTCTGCATGCATTCCAATTCTTCCCAGACAAATACATGTCTGAATCACCCAATAGCTTTCACAACCCCACCTGGTCTGAATGATCCCCACAAGCCCATGACTGCCCTTTCTCCACTAACCACGCTGTCCTGGCGTGGCTGTGTGTCCCCAGTTGGCCTGGGAGACATTGGGGGTCTCTCCTGCCTGCAGAGCTGAGTTCTGTGCTAAGGTGCTGGTTCATACTGCTGCTCCCTTACAAAAGGTACAAAGAGGCAAGGTGTAGAAACTCCACAGTCTCTCTAGGGGATGTATTCATGTATTCAGTGCCGTGATCTTCTCCTGATGTTTCTCACAATGTCCAGACTGGACCTCGTGAGCTGTGCTTTTTTGTGGCTGCTGCCCCATATTGCATCATTAACCATTCCATGAGGAAATCATCACCGTCTTTGAAACTGGCTTTCAGTATTTGCAGGGCAGCTGTTGGGCTGTCCCAGCACCTCACCAGACTTGACCAGCCCAGCAGAGCCCCCCAGGGCAGAGCTAATAAGGAGTTATGGGGTAGCAGTAGCTGAAAAGATGGAGGAGGCATCACACCGCTTTTAGAGATAGGAAGCTCTGAGGAGTAAAACTATGCAACATTCACTACAGTACAAGTACATTAAGTATGTTAAATCATGCTTATGGTGCAAAATAAAATAACTGATGTTTAGTCTAAGAATGCACCTCTTACTGTTGCCAGGCTTCTTCCTCGGGCACCTTCAAAGGAATACTCTGCTCCTTGAAACCTTCAGGTGTAAAAATGAAACAAAGAGGGAGGCTGGAATATGGAGAAGAGGGGGAAGGGTGTTTGTTAAATGAATTGAAGGCAGCATCCAACCCTACTTCTGATTACAGGCGTCAAGCCTTTACTGAAATATCTCAGAAGAGTGGAAGGTTGGACAGATTTATGGGTATGCATACTCCACTGGTTTTTATTTTGCAGGTATATATATTTGAGCAAAGATTAAAAGCCAAAACAAATGTTTAAATCATTGTGTATTGGTGGTACAGTGGAATAAATATAGCACAGACCTCAAGATTCTAAGTAATGCTGATTGTAAAAGATAATTTCATCTTTGCATTCACCTCACTGAGACACAGGAAAAAAATGTCATAAGAATTATGAGAACAATTTCCTAAGTACTACTACCTCCTCTCTGTTCTTAAAGTGTTCATTTTCTATTTTGATGTGGATCCCATTAAAAAGAGAATGCATTATAGACTTGAAAGTGGTTTTATTTAATTTAATATACCAACAGAAGGTGATCATATTGCATGTGAAAAGTCAGAACTTTCTGAAATGGTAATACCACTCCCCTAAAAAACCATAAACAGTTATAAAAATACTGCCTTTTGTTATTGAAGTACTTCCCATCTGACAGGTCCCAAATTGCTAAATGTATGGAAATCTTCTGATGATTATTAAAATATTTGGGGCAGCTGTAACGAAAACACTGCCACAGAATTTTTTTAAGGAGAATGTTGGTAAATAATTTAGAAAATTGGGATCATGAAAGGTACAGTTAAGGCAGGCCACTTGTAAAGCCAAGGAGAAACTTACATCAGCAGATTTATAAAAAATGGTCCTTTTGTGACCACAAATAGTGGGGATCATATTTTACATCTACTCCAATTGACATAGGTTGGATTCCTGCATATAAAAAATATCTGATGTCTAAGGCATCCCTTGTATGAATTATAGACATAAATAAAATCAGCCAATATCATCCTTCTATACAGAGAATTAACCCTATAAAATCTGACTTTTTAATTTACTCCTTGCTGAGAAACAAAGATTTAGTGTGCCCATGTGCATTTTGAGCAACTTGGTCAACAAACATATATACCAACATGTGCAGGAAGCACCAGTATGAATTTAGCTCGATTTTGTACAGCTTCATCACAAAACAGAAGCTCAAAAAAAAAAAAGAGATGGTTCTGCAGCTAATCAATATCTAGAGGCAACATCTGTGATTATATTTGCAACTGCACCAGGATCTCAACAAATATTCCTGAACTTTACAACAATCCTGAGAAAATGCCAAGTATCGATAACATCCTATTTATGAGTTTAGAATTTACCATCAGGGCTTGTTTCCTGTAATCTGGCAGGCACTGTATATCCTTTACAAATAACAGCTTTATCTGACTGATCTCCACATGATCAGCAGAAAAGGACCTGGGGGCTCTGGTTGACAGCAGCTGAACATGAGCCAGCAGAGTGCCCAGGTGGCCAAGAGGGCCCACAGCATCCTGCCCTGGACCAAATGATGTTGCCAGCAGGGCTAGAGGAGTGATTGTCCCTCTGTACTCAGCACTGGTGAGGCCACACCTTGAGTTCTGTGTCCAGTTCTAAGCTGCCTCACTAAAAGAGGGACATTGAGGTGCTGGAGCATGTCCAGAGAAGGGCAATGGAGCTGGTGAAGAGAGCTCTCCTAGAGAGCAGGACAGGCTGAGGTTTTTTTATCCCGCAGAAGAAGCTCAGGGCAGTCCACATCACCCTCTACAACTCCCTGAAAGGAGCTTGCAACAAGGTGGGGGTCAGCCTCTTCTCCCAAGTAAGCAGCAAAAGGACAAGAGGAAGTGGCCTCAAACTGTGACACAGAAGTTTCAAGTTGGACATTAGGAAGGAAATCTTCACTGAAAGGGTTGTCAAGTATTGGAACTGGCTGCCCAAAGAAACAGTGGAGTGAAACAGTGGAGTCACCATCCCTGCAAGCATTTAAGAATTGCCTGGATGTGGCTCTTAGTGCTATGGCGTAATTGACGTGCTGTTGTTTGGTCACAGGCTGGACTTGATGGTCTTGGAGGTCTTTTGCAACCTTAATAATTCTATGATGATTCTGCGGCTGACCTGATCACACACCTGGCCATGCATCACTGAAATGTTCAAACCAAAGTCCTTCCTTGTAGACTATGATGCCTATATCACAAGGTCTGTGAGAATCTTTAGACCTTAGCATTCTCTCTCCATATAACTGAGGTTTAAATAAAAAGATTTTTAAAGCTCCTGGAATTTATTTAGTCCCTCAGGAGTGCCCAGTAGGGCTATCCATTAAGAACACTCCCTTATTTCCTATAATATCACTAACGTATGTCTGTAAAACCAGTGGAGTTATATTAACAAATGCCTGATGTGAGAGGATTGAAAAGCACATACAAAGGAGATTTGGATTTGGTTCTTCTAATCCTACTTCAGACTGGGGAGCTTGAAAATGTGATGCTACCAAACTTAAGCATTAGCAGTATTTTCTAGATCTGATGCATTTCTGACTTCTCAGAAAAGTACAGGCCCTTGCATCAATACAAGAGGACATCAGTGGAGTCCATGTTTATATAAATTCTTTATTTAGATTCTTTATTATTTAAAAGTGATCTCAGCCAAAGAGAAATATTTTGCTTGTTTGATCAAGAGTTTCATGCAAGTAGATATGGTAAACAGAAAGTTTTCTCCTTCAGAATATAATGTCTTTTAGTGCTGATTATAGAACAGAAAAGACATATTCTACCGACGTTTCTTAGGATCATAAACCACTACATTGTAAGCTTCACTTGCCTTAAAAATTTTGATAACATGAATAGAATTAGGAGCTTCTCTGCCTCACTGGGAGATGGTTAAAAACAGAAGCTGCAACAACATGAAAAAAAAAATTAAAAAGATGAAAGACATCTGTTTTTACACCCAAACCTGGTTGTATTTCTTATGCTTGACGTAAGGCAGTAATTGTGGTTTTCTCTTGTTCTGCAAGATTATACAAGCCTTTCTAAAACAATGGAAGAAATTCTACCCATTTTGGTATGCTTGTTTGGGTTTCATGCATAATTAAAGCTGGACAAAGGCAGACTCTGATCAGACACTAACAAGCAAAATCGAAAAAGTCCAGCAGCAAACTGGTGCTGATAAACAGGAATTCTGAAAGGCTGATAAGCAGAGAGCCATTGTTATACAGGAAAGGATTTACTAGCCTCTGTTTGGTTTGTTTGCTGGCCTCAGGGCAGCATCCTCTTCTGTAAAAAATATTGAGATTTAATTGCTCTTCAGTATGTCCAGGTTCAATGAGCCTTGAAGACAGTCAGATTTCCATCAGTTTCAGGGGGACTGAGATCACACTTGAGATGTAAGAAATACTTTACATCTTATCTCTTTCCATCCCCGCCTTCGTGCAACCTTCAAGCAAAATGTGTTCCAAATTTGAAATGTGTTCCAAATTTATCCTTGCATTGCTTTTTCACCCCTGCCCTTAAAAAAGCAATACATTTGAATTTTACCCCTTCTGTGCAAAACCACAATATGGTATGCAGTAGTCTCTGAAACTGTCAAGTGTGGATAAAATGGCTACTTTCAGTCTGGCTACATGAAACCAAAGTAGGATTTTGAAGCTCCAACAAAAATAACTCATGTTGGCTCTGTATGTTGAAGCGTGAGGAAGTTAGTGAGAAAGGTGACATTTTCCCCAGGCTGCACAGAAGCAGCAGCTATTCTGGAAGCATTACAGTATCACACAGCTGATGTGCATCTCCTGACAGCATACAGAGCAGTTGGATCAGCATTGCTAAGGATGCCATCCCACCCCTAGGCAATGTCTTTTTTCTTACTGAACAACAGAATTGTTGAATGAAGAACCTGCACATCCCACACGCATATTTCTAGTACCCAGCGTGCTCCTGCAGCCTTCCCAGCTGGCCTCAGCCTGAGACAGACATCACCTTCTGACACCTGGAACAGGGAGGAGAGTAGAACTAGGCACGTTAAGTAATAGTAAGGTTATTGCTGATGTTGGTGTTCATAAGACTCTCACAGTGCTGGATGGATGTGGAACTGGATGTGGAAGAATTGAAGCCATGAAGGACAAATTGTCTTAAAAGACATTTGCACCTAATAGGCCTTGATGGACCAATCTGTACATCTAAACTGAGTGCAGGAATATTATGCTTTTCAGGTAAAACTGCACCTTTTCTAAGTATCTCCTGCTTGACTTAACAGATGATCCACCTAGTGATGAGAGAAAAGCTGTGGGTGCTGTCTACCTGAACTTCAGTAAAGCTGAACATGAGCCAGCAGGGTGACCAGGGACCAATTGCACTATGAGGAGTGTCTGAGGGAACTCAGGTTTTTTAGTTTTAAGAAAAGGAAGCTCAGGGGAGACCTTATTTCCCTCTACAACCACCTGTCATGAATGAGATTTTAGGTTGCTCAAAGAATCACCAGCAAAAGTATCAGCAAAAGCAGGCTTAATATAAAAGTGAAAGTATGACAAGTTTTCTTGGCAGGGTTCTCTCTTCTGATTACTAGACGGTCAAAGCTACAGAGAAAAATTGGACTAAAATCTAAAATCGATCAATCTAAAACTAAAATCAATCAAAAATTATAAACATGGAGGCTGGGGATGGAAAGGGATGACGATGTGAAAAAAGTAAGGATAAAAAAGAATAAGGGAGACCCTCCTGTTGAGTCACAAGATTCAGAGTGAACCTACTTGCCAAACTTACCCTTACCAGTCCCAGGTACATGCCAGAAAAGGACTTTGTACAACTACCATTGTCTCAGCAGGGGCAGCAGTCAGATCACAAACCCAGCTCATTTACAAAAAACTGACTTAATGAAATCCCTTGGGATATCACCTCACATTTGGATGGAGTGGGGAAAGCCTAAAAACCATCAGCCTAAAAAACATCTACCAGACTCAGGAGGCCTCAAGATCCTGACCTTACCAAAGGTACTATCTGTCATCCAGTCAAACATCTGGAAGGAAGCAAAGATCTCTGAATGTTAGCTCCTCTGAACGGAGTCAGGACAAGGCTTGTGTACCATAGGTTCCTCTGGAAGAGTGGGGGATTGCCAAGGCAAAGGTTGAAGTTAGTTACCTTCTAAGTGATTTTTATTTAAGTGTCTTTGTCTGGGGGATCTGGTTCTCTGGAAGATTAATAAAAGCCTGATTGATCACTCTTGCCATGTTTGATTACAAAATTTCTCCACTGTTTTAAATCAACCCAGGGTAACAAGGGCGTGGAATTTTAACAGCAAAATGAAAAATAAAATTAATTTTTTAACTTGCTGCAAAGACGTGGATAAATCTAAAAGAACTGTGACAATTCATAAACTGCAGGAGGTAACTAATTCAGTAAATATTGCTAAGTATTAACATTTGAAACAACAGGATGTAACATTTAGGGATACCTAATCTCTGGTTGTTGTCATAGGGTGTGTGAGCAGTTACAATGCAAGCACAATTTATGCACTAGACTCCCCTCTGTTAGGTTTATCCAGAAAAAAAAATGGTTTTAGATAGTTTTCTGCTTCTCTTTGTAGTTATTGAATGTTAATGGCTGGATGAAAATCAAAACTTAGAATTAAAATATTGCACCAAAATAAATTTCAAAGGTTTTAATCTGTGTTCTGAAATATTTTCTCTTTTTATTTCTCATTAAAAATACTACCTGGAGCCAATTTCACACAGCTCACAGTTCTGAAAACTTCATTCTGATTTGTTAAAATACAAATTCCCAGTCTATGGAGTGAAATCTTATAATCTGCCTTAGAAGATTTTCTTCAGCTTGAGGACTCATGTGAGTAAAGCAAGAAGGATTTGGCAATATTTTTTATTTTTAAGTAAGCATACTTGCTGGAAATTTGTTTCTAATCTAGCTTTGTTTCTGAATTGTCAACTATCAACAAAGATTTCTTAAATAGCATTTGTTATCTTTGTTATTGTAAACTTTTATTGTATTAATGCCTAAAGACCTTTACAAGGTTTGCAATTCTATTGTAGTAGATGGTGAATAAATAGGAAAATAAAAAGATAATTTTGCCCTGGAGGCCTTACAGTTGATAAATATTTGCTTAGTTGTTTAAATAAATAATATTCTGCACTTGTGTATGGCATGTTTGGAGCCATTTATTTTAGCTGTCCACTGCAAGGGTTACCCTGCATCCTGCCTCACAGGCCACTTATTTTGTTCCCTAACTGGATGACAAACCTTTTAAGCAATAGAAAGATGAATGGTGAACAGTAAATAGTACATTTCCTAGAGGAATTTTGGGCAAATGACCACCTGTGCTGAAAGCAGTGAAACACTGAGGACTCATAAATATTCACAAAAACATTTGACAGTTCTCCAAATGTTTGCAAATTAGCAACATAACTCTACAAATAAAGATGACACCATACATTTCTGGAAAAAAATTAGAATATATAGATGCACTGTTCAATTTTACATGTGTCCAGGTGCTTTCTCCTAACAAACCTTCTCCCTTTTGAATGATATTTTCATCTCACTTCTTAAAATAAATACTGCCACATATGCCACTGTCAAACACATTCCTGAAAACAGCAGCAACACTCTTGGCTTGAGACAGAGTTTTGCAGTGCCACCAAACTTTTCAAAGAGAGTACCAAGCACAAGAAATATGCCCTGGGCAGCATCTTTATAGAGATCTCCAACAGAGATGGTCTGGAATAGAAATTCTTCTCAGGAGGGCAATAATTCCAAGGAATGTTGTTGTAAAGCTGCTGACATCCATTCCTATTAAAGGGAAACATGCATTAAAATTCTTTCCCCTTCTGGAAATATCTGTACACAGACACCCATTTTTTCTCAACATGTCCAGAAAACACCAATAGCCAACACAGACCCCTGTGTATCCAAGCAATTAAACCAAGTGCAATCAGAAATAGGCCATTTAAGATAACAGCATTTTTGAGAGATGAAGAAAAGCCACAGGTGGTAAATCATGCACTGAAAAGATTTGCTAAGCACACCAGAAGACCCAAAATGTGTAATTGCATACTTTGTTGATTGAACAGTGGGGATATAAGCACATCTTCTTCAGAAGACCTCAACCAAAAAGGCAAAGAATAATCTGAGATGGTAGTATAACACAAACCCATCTCTGAATAGAGTGATACAGCCAAAGTTATAAACAGTACAAGTAAAAGAGGAAATAACTTGTGTGATTACAACAATATATTACTAATAATAACACAGCAGCAATAGTTCAGTGAAAAGAAACTTCTAAAATATTTCTAAAAACAGAAGAAAAAAGTTGAAACACAGAATGTCAGCCCTTCTTAAGTTTAGTTCCAACTCAGAAGCAGAAAGAGCGCACACTGTTTATATGACATCACAAAGGTGCATGGCTTCTTTTCTCTGATATATAAGCAATTTTTCACTATTAAGAATTCACAGCATAAGCATCAGATTTCTCAAATGATACCATCAGCCACAAAGTTTAGAATCCTGAGAACTCCTTTTCTGAAACTACTCTTTAACTCACCCTGCTCCTCCTGTTGTGTTAGTGCCCATGGAAAAAGATGACCTACAGAGCATTTTCAGGTTGATGCTATGATTTCACAATGGACACCACTCTATGTTAGAAATTAAATAATCAGTACTGTTCCCCAATTAGAAGTGAGTTGGCACAACAGACTGTTAAAACATACATCAAACTATAGACTAAAATATTAATTGCTTATCTAATGACCCCTTCAGTAATGTTTCTTTTTTAAATGTACTAGAAGAGGCTTTTTCTCCCCTTACATATTACTGAGAGCTCCTTAGGACTTTGTAGCCCTGTTTTTACCAGAGTGAAAAAAACGCAGGTGTATTTCTGATACAAAACCCTAATGAAAGTTGCTGAACAGAGAGCCATCTCTCCTGTGCTTTACACAAAAAGGAAACAGGATTTTCCAATGTAGTGACATTCCAGTTCACACTGTTAGCTGCATCAGAGGATGCTGAAAACTTGAAAAATTAGGAGGATAAACAGAGAAATAGTAGAAATTCTTACTTGTGAAAAAACAATCAAATTAACTAGACATTGCAGTCAATCAGATATTACTTGAATTTTATAGACGAATGTGACACCAAAAGTTAATTTACTGTACAGAAGGGAAGAGTTGCATCTGCAGCCTTTGACTGACTGCTGTCACACCCCATCTTCCCAGGGCTCCTTACAGTTTTTTCTACTGCTATTCATTCCTTCCTTATCTGCATTTCATTTTCTCCTCTTTTTTTCCCCAAATGAAGTTTCATATAATTTTGTTTTTGAGAAAGCCCAGTAACTGGCTTTTTAAGGAAGAACAATTCATGGGCACGAGGACATGTACCCCAGGGGAGCTGAAAAACAAGTCACCTGAACAAGGATTTGAATTCAGTCCACTTATGAAGAAATGCTGATATTATCTACTTCTTGAAAAGACTATTCTGTGTAGACCAGAACGTGGAGGAAGTAGAAAGCTTTCTGACTACTAAAGGTTTCCTGTTTTTTGTGGTTTCTGTGATATCTTGGCAGAGATTGATTTTATAAAGCCAGTGGTCCTTAGTAGTTGCTAGGAAACAGTGCTCTGCACTCCATCTGCACATGAGGGGATGTGCAGCTAGAAACTGTGGTTTCTAATTGAGTCATTCTTCTGACTTCAGCCTTGCACAGAGAAATATCATTGCATGGCTTCCCCAGAACAACACAAGCAAGTTTTAGTCCTGTGTGCATATATTGTGGCTAAAACCAATCTCAGCTGAATGAAGCCCTTAATAACTTTTTCCCCCAGGTCAAAATACCTGGTGAAGATTCCAAGCACAGAATTTTTTCATTAAAGAAATTTAGAAAATCCAGGGATAAGCTGGGGGGGAATTCCTGGGTCATATATAATTTCTGGCTACCTACATAGTCACCTCCTTACATTTTTCAAGCTCCATTAGAAAAAAAAAGACAGGATTTTGTACACCACAAATTCCCCTGGTCAATAGTAGCCCTCTTTCAATGTGTAGCATAAATTTATTTATGGATTTTTTGTGAGGCTGGGTGTTGTGAACATTTTTGCTTCAGCTAAACAGCTTTCTTGTCCTTTTCTTTTACTACATCAGTGCATTTATAGGCAGTGGTCTTATCTCCTCTAACTCTGCTTTTGTTTGACTAACCAAACCCAACAAAAGCTCCTTACTCCTGTGTGCTGAATTCTTTTCCTGTCATATTGTGATGCAGAACCTTTCTGTACTTCTTTCTTTGAATTTTTCTTTCTTGAATATTGGTGAACATGAATGTGCCTAGTGATTCCAAGTAACATATAACAGTGCATGGGTCCTTTCCCCTCTCTACTGGAAATACTTCTCTTGATACTGACTAGTGTATGCGGGGTTTTAGGGGGGGTTTTGGCTTTTTCCATTTTTGGGGGGATTTTTTGTTGGTTTTTTTGTCACACCAGTGGCTCAGAGACATCCTGTGGCTGAAAAATACAAACCCATCTATTTTTTCTTTTTTCCTACCAATTCTCAGTGGGTAGAAACCGCTCTTGTTATTCCTTCTGTAAAGAATCACCTTGGTTTTTAATTCCAATCTACAATTGCTGGGATCAAGTTAACCAGATTTCTACTGAATTTGCCCTGTTGATGTGCTTTGTACCTTCAACAAGTTTAATTATTGAACATTGACTTCTTGATCACTAATAAAAGTAATTAAGGAACATCTTTTGGAATCTTGTTTTAGAGTGCTAGTTTCTCTTTCAGCACAATCCATCACTGTCTGCCCTTTGAGGAGTTCTTTGTACTAATTCTCATGTCAAGGAATAGCGAACCACTATATGAAATATTTTACTGAAGAAAAGGTAGTCTACAGCTACCTTTCCTTGGGGAAAAAAAAATCAGTCTTTAAAGAAGCCTAAAACTTGGTCCTCATTAGTAAGCTGATGTTGTGTTTTAGGAAATTGTCTGTTACTCCCCATGGCTTTCATTTCCCCTAAAATATTGCACATCAGAATAGTTGGTCTGTGGCTGCTAAGTTTGCCCTTTAACATGTTTTTGTAACTAACTCTTGCTGGCTCCCATTCAGATGGGCATATCAACTTGGGGACTTCTGGGCCAACACTTGTGGAGCCATTTCCACTTTCTATTGTCCTGTTTCCCATACACAGTCCTGCTGTCACACTTCTGTTCCACTTGCTTGTCTTCAGAAGTAGAGAAAAAGTATTATGTGTTTGGGGACCATCCCTACACTAGCCTTAGATAGTGTCCTTACTTTTTTTTTCTAGCTCTATGTCTATTATGACTGAAGAATCTTTAACTCTTACTTCTGATTTCTCCAGGTCTAAATTATCCCTGCAGTCCACAGGTCTCATTCTGTTCTTTCACTTTCAATCCTCCTAGTTTTGGTTTCTTTTTCTGAGCTAATCTCTGATCTCAAACATCTTTTGACAAATTTCAGCTGCCAGTTTAGAATTATTTTTCTAGAGAGGCTTGGAGTTGTATTGCCTAAGAAAACAAATTTCAGACCACCACTCCCAGCCAGTTCAGAATCTTTGCTGCTCAGAGTGAATTGCTGCAATACAGTTTTAGATCCTCTACAACCTAACTACCAACTTGTCTTTGTGACTACTGCTATTTCAATTAAATTGGAATTGGGTCAGTACTGTCAGCACCTGATTGTGCATTAATTTCTCTGTTATTTTCTGCATAATAACTTCACAACTTGCCCATCACCAATACTAAAAATACTATAAACTCTTAGCAGTTCCATTAGTTTCTTCAAATAGGAGGTTTCTAATCTCCACTCTAAAAAATTACTACATTCTTCCGTGGATGTAACATCCATACTCCAGTCGATAAATGTGGAATTTAAACTCTCCTGTAATAATACAATCACCAGGTAGCTTTATTTCTCTCATGATGCTAAAGTAATCCAAGTTCAACATTCATTGTAGAACCCATTCCCTTTCCCACTACAAAATCTTTTCCCAACACATTTTGACATAAGCTGATTCTGTCTTATCCATACCATTAACATTTCTTTACTGCCAGCCATATTCTTAATATATAATGCTACCACATTATCTTTACAATTCCTCCTGCATTCCTTTCACAGTGTGCACCCTGTAGTACTTGCACTCCAGTTGCAATTAGCATTCTATCATGTTTCTGTTATCCCTCTGATATCCTGTTTCATGTCATGCATCAATAAGCCTTACTTCTTCCATCTTTGTGTTCAGGTAGCTTTGTTGCCTCTGTTACTGCCCTCTCCCTTCACCTGGTTTTGTAGCTTCCCTACCCAGAGCATTGGAAAGAGCTCCCCAGCCTGCTGTGTACCATTTTGGAGGTGTCAGCCAGGAGCAAGTGCAGATCATAATTAGAGGAACAGAAAGCCAAAAGTGTGTCTTTTAATGCTGGGAAAACACAAGCTGACAGAGGATATCACGCCTCTCTGTGAGGTAAGCACATCCAGTATATAAGCACCAGGGAAAGGGAAAGCTCTTTAGTCTAAAAGCCAATACTGGCACAAGTCCAAATAGACCCAAACTGGCTGTGAATACATTTTTACTGGGCATTTTCAGAAAATGTCCAATCCCCAAAGCAGTGAGTATCTGAAACAGGCACTGAGAAGGCTGTTTGAATGAAAACCTCTGAGTCTCTTCAAGCTGAAAACAGCCCATTTATTAACAGTGATCTAACACCGCTGTTCAAGAGAACAAAAACTCGACTCAAGTCCCACAAAGTTGGTTCCAGTCCTACGTTTCTTCCTAAATAATAATACCTGTTAATAAATCAGCAATTTCTCTTCAAAAACGGACTGCTTAAGCAACCTCTCAAGCAGTGCTATGATTTCTTCTTAAAAGAGGGTATGCTGCATCTCATCTCAGAAAGAGCTTTAAACATAAGGTGTTATGATAAAAAAAAATTTGCAAATCATCATTGACTTATATTTAGAAGTATCTGTATAACAACAAGGACATGTCTGTAACCCCTTGAAAGTATTCTGGAAAAAGATAAGCATATGTTTACACAGACTTTGGCATGTAAGCTGTTCAGGGCAAGGAGTCTTCCTGTTCATTTATCGTTTTTTAAAGCAAAGTACACATCCATACAAGCAACCACAATTTTAGATTACTACTCTTGATGGCCAGTTTACAGTTACTTTGTTAATTTCAGATGTGCAAGAGATTACTAGCAAGTACTCAGACCTTTCTCAGCAGTGAGAAATCTGAAATACTGTGCACTGGGCCTATTTCTTACACCCACAGCAGGGGTGTAAATATTCACAGTCATTTGAGCATCACTTAAGCAACAGCAATAAAGACCCTGGGCATTTTGTGAGAATTAACGACTGCTGACAGTGTTAATAGCCTGAGGTGGAACTTTGGGCCATTAAACCCAACTGGCCATTAAACTTCAAGAGAGGTCCAAGGCTGAGGTCATTATGACAGTTACAAATTCTAGGGGGGAAGGTATTTTTATATATGCTGATTGAACAGTATTTAATCTGTACTTTTGTAGATCAAAGCTAAAGATTGGGTAGAGTAAAGAAACTACAGATCTCTAGATGTTGGTGAAAACCAGCAATGCTTCTTCATCTCAAAGGAAAAGACTGAAAATGTCAACGTATCAGAAAATTCACAGCCAGGTTGAAAATGTGTTTAGCATTTGTAAAACAGCCATAAAATCAAGGAGGTACTTCTAAAATTTTCATTAAATAAACCCTTGACAACCAATCCAGAGTTCTCCCTTAGAATCAAAGACCTTTTTATGTATAATTCCAGATACAAGGTAGAAGAAGGAATGTGAGGTGCATATAGACACTAAAAGGGGTGAAATTCATCCAGATCCAGCACCTAGCTCTTCTTGAAGTCCCAGACGTATCTTGATGGTACTGAATGCACAGGCCACCTGCCAGCCTCCAGACCCATATGTAGTTTACACACCACGCATTTCTGGCAGTGCACAGCTCTGCCACACAAATGAGACAGGATGAGAACTCTTGAGTGCTGAGGAGGGGCAGCACTCACACCAGCTCAGGAGCTGCCCGCCACCTGCAGGATTGTGGGTCAGAAGAGACCTGAGAGGAGCAAAGCACCCAGAGCACAGACCTCAGGTCTCAAGCACCCAGTTAAAAAAGGACACATAGCTAAGGACATCCAGATACTCCTTATACAAAAACAAGAGTTAAGAGCAGTGAAAATGCCTTTATTTGTATGTATTGAAGGCTGCTGCTTCATGTGTCAATGGAGCTGCCATGGTAGCTTGGTGCCTCTCAGCACCCCCAATACCCCACTTACTTACCCTCCAACTCCTGATTCTGTGTCTTGCACTTTTTAGATGCCTCTAAAAGACCATTCAGCATACTAAACTGACAGAAACCTGGAGGGCAGGGAGGATTGTCTCTTTTCTGGTCTATTTATTTGGGAATCCATAGGAGAGCACACCCTGAAACCAGGAAATGGGGACGGAGAGACACCAACCATTTAGATCCGCCCACCCTAAGTGACACACCATTACACACAGCCAGAAAGAAGAATTAAGCTACAGTGATTTGAAAAGCTTATCAAACAGGGCAGAAAAGTCCCATGGAGAAATCTGTCTCCATGAAGGACAATGGCAGAATTCCCACCAGCTTCACTGGAGACAGGAGCTCCCAGATGTTCTTTGCCGCATCTTGAGAAAGATTCCCTGCTAATTCCTAGGGCAGAACAGAAGAGTACTAAAAAGCTTTAGAAAGACAAATAAAAATAAAAAAAGAGCTAAGTAAATGTATCACTCTCACTTATTTGGAACAATTAAAATGTAAAGACAAGTAGCATTTCAGATACACACATGCCCACTAAAGAGAAAAACTGCTCACAATATATCTAATTCCCCAACTGTTTTAGCCATAGCAGCATTAGAAACCAGGCATGAAGTAGACTGTTGGCAAGGAGCCAGAGCATTCCTGGATTGCACATATGTTAAATGTGCCTGGCATTTGCTGCAGCAGAGCAAGAGCACCCCTGCAGTCAAGGGTCAGTGAATATTTCTAAACAAAGAAGTCAAGGCTCTAATAGCTTTCTTGTTTCAGAAGTCTAAGTAAAAAATGCAAAAAAACCCCCAGATGTGTAGAGAAAAGCTTGACAAAGAATGCTATCAGACAATTTTAGTTCAGAGACCTTCCAACCTCAATTTTTTTAGAGCCTGTGGAAAAAAATACCCTGTAATATTGTTTTTAAAGCTTTTCATTTGCTGGCAGTTTGGGAGGTAGTACACATCTTTTCATCTGTGTGTTCAACCATGAGCAGTTGTGGCATCCTAATACTCTCTGCCCTTGGTTCTCATCTTATACAGAAATCACAGAGCACAGCTGCACATTTAGAGCAGGAGGTTATGGCTCATGCTTTCCTGAAGGGACTGGAAAAGGTTAATGCACCTGTCAGACACATCCTGAGAGACAAACTTTATTTTGGCTTCAGAGGTCAACAAGCTACCTTCCTATCAACACCATGTTAAACTGAGATTCTGCAATGCCTACAGAGCCATGGGCTAACAGATATTTCAGTCCTGGGTTGTTTCTAATAAAACCAGCATTCTCTGAGTGTGCCACTGTGGCCTCAGGCCCATGCCAGCAGTGCCAGGGTCTCTCCCCAGCTGGAGCTCTGGGAGTTAGGTGGCCTCCAGTGTGTGCTGTGCCAAAGACTGTTAGGAGTGGAGCTTGCAAAGTACAACTCATTGTTCAGGATACAAGAATGGCTATTGGTGTGTGCCACTTGCACCAAAGGTAACAGGTAACTCATGTCATGCCTGTGCCATGATTTTAGTGAGACCAATCTTTCTTTACATCTAAAAACTGAACAGGGAAGAACCTAACAGTGTTCTTTGGCCAGATATGACAGTGGTGGTGACTTTGAAACTGCTGTGACAGCTGCCTGTTTGAAGTAACAAAACAAGACTTTATCATTTATATGCCTTCTTTCTCACAAAAGCATTAACCCAAATTGTTACTAGGAATAGAAACAATATCATCACTCTGCTAATAGGCTCTTGTAGACCCAGCATCATGCTACTCAAAAAGACATGCTTTCTGGGTGGGACATTTATGAACAGATCTAAAGTACTGGCGCACCCACAGCAGATGGGAATTCATATTTTAAAGAATGAGCCAAATACCAAAGCATTCCCTTTTCCAAGGAAAGGACAGGAGCTGAACTGTTGCTGTGCAGCCTCTTCTGTTAGCAAGAGTATCCATCCACCAGCTCCACCTGTGCTAAGGGGCACTGCCTTCAGAAGGGCAGGTTTTTAGAACACGTCACGGGGGTGTACTAAGCAAGAACCATCAGCACACCCTTAAATTCTAGCTGAGACAGTGCAAACACCTGCTCTCCGAGGACGTGTCATGGCCAGAAGAGAAAGAATGGATTCAAAAGTTCCCATCTGCCCTCAACATGAAGAAAAGCTGTAGATAATGGCCTGTGGTTTGCAGTTATCTCCTCCTAGTTTTGTACAATCAGGGGGATGCCACATATGCCACAAGCTGAGTGCAAGATGAAGCAATTAAAGCAGATACTTAAAAGCAGCCTAAGTACACTTTGCTTGGAGCCATCCATTACAACAAGCAATATATCAGACACCCTTCATTATCAGGAATCTGTCCTGCAGGTACTGGAATTTCTCCCGCTTGCTTTATATTGGGCAAGAAGGTGAATTTTTCCCTATAGTCCCATACAAAGGATCTTACACCAGTTCCCACTGAGACTCATAAGCATCCACTGTGAGACCAGGATCTGAACTTTGAGCAAGATTTATGGATATGTTCAGGCACTCTAGCTAAGTGTAGTGGTGAGTGACCTCATGTAGATAACTAGCTACTGCTTGCAGTAACTCCCAGTCCCTATTAACTGGTATCAACTTCTGGCTACCTTTTACTTGGACAATATTTTTAATACCATGCCACTGCATGAGATTTGGATAACATTGTAAGAAGCCACCAGTGTGGTAAGAGATATTTATATTATGTTTGCTTTACTTTGATCTGCCCTCGTTGCCTCTGATGCAACACGCACCTTCATTTTATGTTGGAGTCTCTGGACCAAAATCAGGTGTCAGAGCTTGAGTCAGTCTCTTTGGAGAGTCAGTTTGATTTTCTTCTCTGTGTCCTCTCTGTGGTGCAATAAATTTGAGGATTCAGAATCTAGATCAGAGGAAATACTATTGTTTCAGGACTAAAGCTAGGAAAGTTCAAGACATTGAGTGATCTGCAGTTTGGGGGCTTTTTCAGTAGATTCTTCAAGGAGAACAAGTATTTGCCATGAAAATGCTACTCCTTACCCAATATCGTGTGTTTTGTGTCTAGGAGTAAGTTGTCTCTGAGGAGATTTATATTCATGCACTAAAAAACATCTATTCTCCTTAACAAGTGTAAATCTCATCATTACCTTCCATAATGTCAAGATCCTGCTCAGTTTATTTCTTATTGAACTCTCCTTGGTTTCCCCTTCCTGTTTTAGCTCTGTACTGCTGGAAGTACAGGCAGGTCTCACACAAAATCCAAGCTGGCACTTTTAGGAGGGCTTTAGATTGAAAGAAATTGAAGTGCCTTTACTTTTCTTTCTTCCTTTGTTTTAGTAATTATTCTTTCCATGACAGTTCCCATCCACAAATTTGGGTTATCTGGTTCTTTGGATGTGGCTCTAGTCCTTAATATCCCTTCCAAAATGCAGCATGGGTGGGAGTGTGTGTGTTCCTGTCTAATTAAGGAAGATTTCCCTGTGAGAGCCCCATTGTGGAGCTGGAGTGCACACACAACCCGCTCTTTAGGGTTGGCTCCCCACACACCCCCACCTCAGGAGCACATCCTTCAAGGATGAGCTCCAGCAATACAGAGTGAAAGTTTTTCTGCTTTGGAGATGAAAGTAAAAGTTCATGTGTGGTGCCCAGGCTGTGCACTGCTGATTGTTGCTTAGCAATGAAATGTGCAGCACACGGTGATGGTGCAAAGATACCAGAGCATTTTTTTGAAAAGGAAAAAGGAAAGGGATAAAAAGGTCACGCTAATAATCATGAGAGAAATGGGAACATTATCAGATGCAGCAGATAGAGAGGAGGTCATACTCCCTAGCCTGTCTGTGAAATATTCTTTCCTCATTTACCTCCAACTCTGAGGGACAAAAGCAGAGGCAAATTCAAAGTGTTTTGTTCCCAGTCCTGCCTTACTGTTAGCAATCCCATTCCATTTTAGCACACTGGAATAGGATCTTCTTTGTGTTTTTTTCAATGTAGGCTTGCTCCTGGGTTAAAGTGAAAAAGGCAGAGAATCTGCCACATTACACTGAAATAATGGCTTTAGAAAGAAAAACATTTACTAGTATAGATGAAAACACAAATACTATTTTCAGGCTAGAGCAAGACATCCCATTAATAATGTTCTAGCAAGGGTCCCAGAGGCAGCTAAATAAAACAGGAAGGCCAGGCTGAGCTAGGCAAGCAGCTTATGATCACAGCTATACTCCAGCCCCAGTAGAAAAAAATTAAAGAAAGAGAACTGACATTTTTCACAAAGCAGAGTACAGAAGGAATGCGACTTGTGGCCTTTTGTTAATACAGTATCAACTTTAATTGAACCTTCAGGCTTTGATTCAAGTCAATATATCTGAAGCTTCCTCGAACAATAAATCATGATGTTAACCACAGCAGAGGTCAATCTCTGTCTAATATATGCTTTGCAATGCATTTAAAGTGGAGCTATAGTATGTAGATGGTGAATTATTCATAGACACAAACTGTTAATGAATAAGTCAATATACAGATAAGATTCAGGGCCCTTAATATTACGGAGAGGAATTAGCTCTGAAAGAACACAGGTTCCCAAAGACAGTCATGATGCCATTACTCACCTGTGCACTCATTCTATTTGCTTTTAGCTCATTTATTTTTACCTCATCTGAGTCCATTTTTAGACTGAAAATTTGCATTCTGAGACTTAGAACCTGGTAACCTGCCTCTCCCATGTCTCACACAACCTGTGGGGAGAGACTGAGACCTGCCCATGGCTTGGAGGAAGCTGTGGCTTCCAGAGTCACCCTGCCTGGGGGGACAATGCATTCCTGACAAGCCTGCACCTCGCCCAACCTCCCCACACCTCTCTTTGTCTCTGTGGCAATGTCAGCAACCTCTGGTGTTCTTGCGTTCCCCCGTCACCCCAAGCAGCAGGGTGAAGGACTGGAGCTGCAGCTGCCACTCCATCCCTCCTGCCTGCCAGCTGTGGGAGGGAGGGAGGCAGACCCCAAGGACCACAGGCACTGCAGCCACCGGAGAGGAGGCTCATTTCATACCCTGGAGCTTCTCTAGGCCTACTGGGCTCACAATTCAAAGGTGCTCCATAAAACACGGTACTGATGGGCATGGCTGCTTGGCTCATTGGGTCTGAGAGTGGGAGAGAGATTCCAGCCTGCCTCAAACAGGAGACAGGGCTATCTGATGGTGGGCAACTCCCACGAATGAGTTGCCAGTTTATAATGTAGTCTGGTGCCTCAGCATAGCAAACCATTAACCTCAAAATTAGAGGTCATGTAAAAAAGCATGGCTAGAATTAAACCTTTTGAAAGTAAACAAAGCCACCTCCAATTCCTCTGTGGTACACGGTCAGTCCAGTCAATCCCCTGCTCACACCTACTGCTAGAGAATATTACACAGCAATCTTTGAGACGTCCTCATGAAAAGAAAGGACACTGAAACCATTTTATGAAAACTGAATTAGTAATGTTTAACCTATGGTGCAGGAAAAGGAAAAGCAAGGAAACCTAGTGAGATACACTAGGATTAAACCATGTGTTACCTGTGAAACCCAACCCCAGTTTGTCAGTACAGAAGAGATGGGCAAGCCTGTGGCTCTTGGCTGCAAGACAAGATGTGTTAGAATACATGCAACAAGAATGGGGGTTCTGCCTTAAATGAGATATGTCCTTTTTCATTCCTCAGTGAGCACATATCTTTTCCAATAACATTCAAGGAAGTTAGTAAGCACGTCAATAAGAAAATGTGTCAGTGTTTGCCAAGTGTCATTCAGAAGTGAGAGAGATTTAACTGTTTAGCACAGCTCCCCTGTCCCACTCAATCATTGGACTTGATTGTTACAGCTGACAGATTCTGAACAAATGTCTTGACAGAAGGATTCCCACTAGTACTGCTGCCCAGTGCTTTATCAAAGGTGAAAAAAAAATTAGGGATGCAAACTTCATTTCTCAGACAGCAAGAACTTGCTGTAGTGAATAACAGCTAAAAAAGCTCTACTTGGGCCTTCCCTAAATTTAAACCATCTATAGCAATTTCACTCAAACATGAATAGGTTCTTTTCGTAATGTAGTCTGATTTTCCTGTAATGCAATCTAACCTACTCTCTGTGAAGAGCGCAGAGATCAAACAGAGGAAGAATCACCGCTTTGATTTCTTGGAAAAAGTATTTTTCCAAATCCTAGCACTGCTCTTTGGTGTGTTGGGCCACTGAAGTGGCACCAACGGGTGGCCAGATCTCTCTGTAGTCCTTGTGTCATGGAAAATAACTTTCAAACAGAAGAGCTTTGCTTTTCTTCTCTTCCCTCTCCAATATGTTTCTGTCAAAAGCTCCCACCACCTCCAGCTTGAAGGATTTGTCTGGATAGTTGCAAGAATCATTTCTGTAGTTTTTTGCTCATGACAAGATCTTTTATCTTTCTGTGTAAAAAACACACTATCACAGTTGTCTAGAAGAGTAAACTATGTAGAAAGAGTTGGAAAACATCAATAAAATAAAAACCTGGGTTTGCTGCCAATTCTTCTCCCTTCAGCTGAATTCTAGAGACAGATTTTATATTCTGATTTACCCATTGTTCCTTAAAATGCCAAGAGACAAAAACACTACTGCGTATCAGCAACCAGACTTCTCTGGGAGTTAGCATAGGTATTATGTGGAAAGAGGGGCAGGCACTGATCTCTTCTCTGTGGTGACAGGACTTGAGGGAATGGCCTGAAGCTGTGTCAGGGGAGGTTTATGTTGGATATCAGGAAAAGATTCTTCACCCAGACGGTGGTTGTGCACTGGAAGAGGCTCCCCAGAGAAGTGGGCACAGCACCAACCTGACAGAGTGCAAGAAGTGTTTGAAGAACACTCTCGGGCACCATGGTGTGACTCTTGGGGATGGTCCTGTGCTGGACCAGGAGTTGGACTCCATGATCCTTGTGGGCCCCTTCCATCTCAGCTTAATCTGTGTTCTGCAAATGTGACTTCTCAATATATGCAGCTACAGTGAAGAGCAACACAACTTTTCAAGCAATTCAACACATTTAATATTTGCGCTTCTCATTTCAAAAATTACCATTCTTAATTTTGTGTTAGAGAAAAGGAGGATGAGCTTTGTGCAGCTGTGTATTGTGACACAACACAGACTGTGGCATTCACACTCCCTGAACAGAGAGACAGATCATTCTCTCTCCCAGGTTTTTTCCTGGAGAAGCACAGAGAGAAGAAAAGAAAGCAATTCTTATCTCCCCTTGCTACTCCTGTTGTTTTTGCACACGTGGAATGTGCTAGGAGGATTGTTTACCTGAAGTGATTTGCCAATTGGATTCTGCTGAAAATTGTTTTGTTTCCTTAGCCAGTTAGAAAAAGCTGTGTCCTGGCTGGCGGGAGACAGTCACAAGTTTTCTTTAGTATGTAATTTAGTATAGTATAGTATCTTTTTAATATAGTACAATATTAATGTAATATAATATAGTTTAATAAAGCAATTCTTCATCCTTTTGAATCACTAGAGTCAGATGCCAATCATGTCCTTTGTTGGGGGCACCCTGATTTTACAATAACAGACCACCTTTCATACCACTTACATACCAACTGCTCCACTCAGTAACCCTAAAGCTGGTTGTCAGTGCCAGCTTCCCATTTCCTAATTTTTCACTATCATCTTCAACACTACTGATATGGAAGAAAAAAACCATATTCATTCACATACCTTTTCTTATTCCTTAAAAGTAATTTTATCAATAATTCTTGACAAAGCAGTCATTATCAGGAGCCTTTTGTCAAGATATTTAGAGCTAAGAAGATTTGCCACAGCTTGGTAATGATCTCACTAGCCAGTCATTATCCAGACTAACCAGCAGCATAATGGTTAGTATTGTTCCCAAAATATGGAACTTGAACTTTGAGCCATTTTACTTAAAAGACAGTGTATTTGATAAACTCATAATTCACAGGGTAAAATGAGAGGGACAGGAAGTGTTTGCTGTTTTGGGCAAGAAGCAGATGTTTAAAAGCTTCATGCATTTATGGGAATGGATACTGGAGCATAGGTCTGCAAAAGATCACACAGATCATTGAGTCAAGCTCCCAACAATCAACAGCAATATAGAATAACTGCTGAGTCCATAGAACAAATGTAAAGGACTATAGAAAGCTTCTAGTCCTTCTAGGTCTGCTGTTCCTGGACTATCTGTCTCACAAAACCCTGCTCATCAGAGACAACAAATTATTTCTCAGCACTCTGTCTCAAACTAAAACTCTGTAATCAAACTAAAGACTAAAAGACCAGAGGTATATGAATGCACCAAAGGTAAATACAAGGGAAGATCACTGATAAAAATATCCAAAATCCCAAATGGAAGCCCCTTATAATGCTATGGAGTAAACTGGAAACAATGAGTAGAAGAGTGTGCAAAACATAAGCAAGACAAATTGCTTGATATTACAACGAAGTTGGTAAATTTTTCTGAATGCTCTTAACCTAATGACAACTCACATCAAAATTCTGTCTCAACAGCTTTCAGGAGTAAACTATAAATGGATTTTCCTTTGAAGTTTAGGAACGCTGTAATCTTGAGGGATTTGGAAAGTCACTCCTTATTATAATTATATAGAATTAGGCACCCTACTCTCTGAAAGGCTTTGAAAGATTTACATTGAAAATCCTCAGCTCCCTCTTAAATCAGTATGCCCAAGCAAATAATGTACCATCACAGCCTGAACTCTGCATCTCTCCTTGGGTTGAGTTGGGGTCTGGCAGACAAGGATAACTGTCTGAGATGGAGGGATGCTTCATCTGCTGGATGAAGTACGATGCTGACCCTGTACTATTAGCTCTTGATTTATTTGTGCATGCCTATCCATGTGAGAGTGGTTATGCATTCAATGTCCACCTGAGCAATAAGAGCAAGGGTCATCTTGAGGAGTGAAAAAGCACTTAAACTAAAGTTCAGTAGTTGAAATATAATCAAATTTGTTGGTTATTGAAAATTGTTGGTGTGCAATGGCTTTACTGTGGCCTCCTGATATGTGAAATGACCCAATGGTTCCCCAGCCTATGCCCTATTGGTGAGGGTTGTGGTTCCCTGGAAGTAGCTTGGCCTTTGTCAGTCTGACCTGCTTGGAGTCAGTAGAGGTCTGAAAATTACTAATGCCTCCTTCTTCGACTCACTCTGTAAAAATGGAAATGCTAGCTGGGTCTTTCAGGGAAAATTAATTTTCTCCTAAAGCTGGCTGCGATACCATGTCAATGGGTTTGCAGAGCAATACTTCCAGATGCAAGTGATGCTGCAAACCTGTGTTTATGTGCTAGGGACAACTTGGGGTTTTGCAAGGACACTGTAAGCTCCCAAGCTCAGTTTGTTTCTCTGAGAAATGAGTAGGAGACCAGTGTTGTGGCACCCCAGATGCACATGGCACGCAGAGCCCACTGGTGCCCTCCTCCACATCCCTTGCACTTTATGCTGCAATTTCTGCTGAACACCTTCCCCAGCTGAGCTGACAGAGCTTGGGCTGTTTGCTCGCAGCTGGATACAATGACTGAAGAAAATGGTGAAGATTTTTCTAGGCATTGCAGACAGGCTCTCACTCTACTTGTGTATTTTATTGGACTGTGTCACGCAGTCCCTCACAGCATTCCCACCTCTCCCATTGCAGTGAAGATTTAGTTTCCTGGCTGCCTGAGCCAAGCAGCCTGCTGATAGACATAGGTCAGTGGGTGAGATAACTAGCTACTCCTTGCTGAGACAGAGGCAAAGAGAAAGACCTGATGAGCTATACATATGTATCTACATGCCAAGCATATTATGCCACTCTGTAGGTTTCCTACTCTACCCTCTGAACTTCTCTTTTCCCTTTTGCTGGCACCTGCCTCTGTTGTTTCCATAGATCTTGCCTGGAGATATACTATATAAATCTTTTCACAAATGAATTGTTAAAAATTATATCATTGTTAATGGAATATTACAAAGCTTTGTTATAGATATGTTTTCTACCTCTTGACAAGAAGACCCTTGGATTCCCACATCTCTGAAAAAGGACACACTATCTCCTTATGCTCCTCTCCACATTCTTCCTTTAGTCTGATCCCTCCCAATAACAACAATCTTACTTTTCATAATTTGCTCTTGTCCTGAATTTTCTTTCTTGGATGCACAGTACCTGGAACAGCATTTCTGCCATCCTCACACAGAAGGTACCAGTCCAGTTTCACTGGCCTCACAGGTTCAATTTTTTCCTGCTTCCAGAGCAGTAACACAAACAGTCTCCCTTTCCTACCACAATCCTTATTATTGTCTATGCCACATAAGTGTCCAGCACTTATGGGATTAATTACCTTCCAAGCTGAAAACAGGACCCCTTAACATAAAATACCTTCATTACCAAACACAGTTAGCTCAGCTAGAGATTGAGAGACCTGTAGGAGTTTGTGCCCAGCTTCTGAAGAGTTTGCAGAAGATGATTAAGAAAAGCTAAACTCTACATACTGTAGAAGGGACTTACATGAGAAATGTCTGCAGAGGTTCACACATCTAGTCAGTCTGCATCTCTAAAGAGTTGAGAACCACTAGAGGATACAAAAGGAAAACCATGATGTCCAAAAGATGCCTGTTCACAGACTGTTTCCATATCTCCAGTGTCAAGGATTCATTTCCAACTATAGTCCATCTAGGCTTTAACAATGAAAATTAACTATTCAGTGCCATCTCACAGATTTCCACCTAGGATTAAACTCCTTTTTAAATATGACTGCAAAGCACAAAGCAGAGAATCTGCAGAGCAATCCTGAAGCTGCCATCCTCAGATATCACTCAAGCCACCAGCTCAGTCAATAGAGTTAACTTTGGGCAAAGGCTACACTGAGCACTACTCTTGGTTCTTTACTAATGAAACCTTTCTGATGGTGGCAAACTATTCCTGAAGACAGTTACCTGAAAATAACCAACTGCTGAGTGCATTAACAGTGATCAACAAGCAGCTGCTGAAGTGTTTTTCAGGCTGCAGAGACCTTGAAATTCTGCAGTTATTTGCCATACGTTTACTCTGGATCTTGAAAGAATGGTTCCACCTTTAATATAAGAACAGTGAGGTTAATATAACAGTAAAGTTATTAATTCTTTGGGGAGGTTGTTGTTGTTGCTGTTGTTACTTTCACTGTAGTAAGTCACGTGGAAATACCTTTGATATTATAAGCCAAAAACTGGAAATCAGAGATCTAGTTTAGAAGATAAGCAGAACCTGAAATGATCCTGACAACACAGGTGAATGATGCAAAAAGTTCTTCATCATATCCTTCAACCTCAGACCAGATTGCCCACAAATTGTTTTTGGTTTTGAGGGCCTCCAGATTCTTCAAACTTTCTGAGTACCCAAAATATTTCAGTGGTAAAATGTCCATGTTGCCTTGATTAAGAGGATGTATTTCCTAACAGATACATGGCTAGAACTGGGGATTTATGCACAGGCCTCATGTTTTTCTAGAGCACTTTGCTTGACTGAAAGTAGCTCAACTTGTTAATATAAATCTGCTTAGAAGTTTACAAGTTAACTCTTAGATATTGTGTGTTCTTTTTAAGACAGATTAAACAGAGCTATTCAGAGAGTATTTAGAAATTATAAGCTTCAATGTCAAATGAGGAATTATTTATGAAAGAGTAAAAGATGGACATAAGTATGAGATTTCTACATATCATAGCTAACTAGCAGAAGGAAAGATGATCCTGTATGCAATGGAAAAATTAAACCCTTGGCTGGAAGGATTCTGCATGAACAAGATACAGGGGAAAAAAAAGGTACACTGCTAAAATTTGCTGAGGCATTCTTTGCAGAGAAGATCCAGAGTGGAGTGTTAAACAGGCTACGTAACCTTCATACAGGGGCTGTGTAACCTTTAAGAATTAAGTAATGGAGAGAATTTAATAAAAGACATGAAAGCTCATGCCAGTAAAAATATTCTATTACAGAAAAAGTTTCTGTTAAAAGCTAGGTAAACCCCTATTAGAAATAAAAGAGACAAACTTGGATATAGGTGGGTGCATGATAACTGTGAAGTGACAGTGTATTATGGCAATAAGAAGACCCCAGAGGAATCTGAGGTTATACCAGTATTTCCAGCAGGGTCAAACTCCAGTAAGGACAATTCATCCTGGTGGATTTACCACTGCCAGACTTTTTTCCACAGACACAAGACTGACTCAGGATTAAATGGGTCTGTACTGACCTGAACAAACTTAATCCAGAAATTAAAAGGCTTCTAACTGTGAGAGGAGTGGATTTCTGGTATCACCTCTGAGCAAAAGAAGGGGAAATAATAAACACCTCAGTTATTTCTAAAATGCAATGATCAGTTCTACAGGAGGATTATTCAGAGCTCCATAAGGTCAGTGATAAGAGTGGCTCAATACCAAATGTTTGTCTGTATCCTCTACCCCTTGGTCTATACATCACTACACACACAATTTCTGCCTCCTGCTGCCTTCAGTCCTGTTGCACTTGGAACACCTTGCAGAAGTGATACTGCCTCAAATTCAAGGCTGAGATTGTTTCATAAACTCTCATTTTCCACACCACCTGTATTCCGCCGGGGATAGGAGGACACTGAGGAAAAAAATCATCAGAGCTACCCAAGAAATTGACATTGGCAGGACTGGATCAGGAGCACGAGATTCACCAGATGCACATCCTCTGGTATTTGTCAGAGCATGTCAATAACACCAAAGGTGTGGGTTTGATCCCTGTTTGGGCCATTCACTGAAGAGTTGGACTTGATCATTCTTGTGGGTCCTTCCAGCTCAGAATATTCTGTGATTCTGTGAGCTCTGTTAGTGTTTAGCACAGATCAGTAACACATCCATGAAGTGAACTTCCTGATTGAGGCAATTTAGAAGTGTTTGTGTGCAGAGCTATACAGGCATGAACTGAACTTATTTCAGATAAAACTAAACCAGAGGATGCAATCAAGTACATGGATCCTCTCCCACCATAACCACTGCTGAGTCCTTGAGACCAGAAGAGCCAGATACAAACTAAACTGCAGCAAATCTCCAAAATGTGAAGAATGGGGCTGGGTTGCCGGATCCACAGCACCAACTGATTTGCTTTATAGATTTATTCCTGTTGCACCACAGTATTGCTTATGTAGATAAAACTGCTTATTCTTATCAGATAGAAATTACCATGTCCTTCATAACACAAAATCTGTGTAAAACTGATTTTTTTTAGTCTTTTTTAGTCCTCCCTTAGCAGTTCTTTGCTATGCCTACTACAAATATCCTGCGAGGTGTTATCAAAGTACTTACTATCAAGTCTATTGAAAATTGTTCTTTTTAATTTTATTTTGTATGAAGAGTTTAGATAAGAAAGCCTGATAGCCATTTGCATGCTCTTAGATGGAGCATGCAAATAGGGATTCCATGGGAACAGACTTTTCTCAAATGCATTTCAAAACCCTCCTCTGGAAACTTGAATATGTGAATTTCAGATCCATTTGCAGTCTTATAGAGTTTTTGTTCATAGATCTGATGTTTAGATCTACAAATGTTCTTATCAGACAGCGTTGTCTGATTTCTGCTGTTTCCTCTTTCTTCTAACCTGCCTCCTTTTGGAACTGAAAAGTCAGGAACAAAACAACAACAACAACAAATCTATTTTATACACTGTTGGCTTTGGAAATTCAGACATATTGTTCCCCGTATCAGACAGTTTCTGACTGCAGGCTCTGATCTTCCAGTTGATAGGGTCTAAAATTAGGGTGAATTCCATAATGCTCAAAATGGCCAAACATATTTACCCTGGGTCATTTGTTATTTCTTCCTGATGCTGTGGAATCACCAGGAGATGACTGCACAGTATGCATTGCTGAATTATGCAGATAACACATGAATTTAGGTTAGGGGCTGCCTTAAGCAAACACTATCTTGCTATTGTGAATTTAATATTACAACTATTTTAGCACTTTTCTGTCTTTCATCTGCTTACTTTAAAAGCAGCAGTATTTGTTTGCACTGACACTGTAATACCCTCATAATGTTAAACCATAATGCCAATAAACCAACACTGACTGTGTAATGATTCACATTACCATATCATTATAGATGTAAAAGTCAGTCCCACATACTTCCTACAACATAGCACTGGTGAGGCAGCCATTAAGATGTCAGTGGTAGAGCAGAGAATCACCATTACAAGCTTAGTCAAGATAATAAAACACTGATAAAGGTAGCTACAGGGCCATGCTCAGCAGCTGTTTGCAAATATAACTTCACAGCAGTTTAAAAATAAATTTTAAATTAGTCAAATGCTTGAATCCACATTAAGAACTGATGTTTATATCAGCAAAAAGAAAAAAAGTTCTATTTAAGACTGTCAGAGTTTGGGGGTTTCTTTAATGTGTATTGTGAAAAGGTGTATTAAAAAAATAATTTCAGCATATTTTAAATGAGTGAAAAATTGAGGGACAAGAATTTTACTCACTTCAACTGTAAACATCTTGCCCTTTGTTGACAAAAATGGAAAAGCTGTGCTTAAAATGAGAATGCACCCAGGTTGTATATAAGTTACTCAAGCTGAATCCTGTGCTGAAATATTTGCACATAGGGATTTATATTCTAGAGCATGCACAATGTATTCAGGCCTTTTGTGGCCATTAGTATAATTCAAAGTCATACCAGATTAATCTTTTGCATGAGTCTTTTTAAAGCAATATAATACCAAGCAGCCTAATGATAAGTAATTACTAAAGGTTCTGGCAAAAAGAAGTTACTTTAATTTCGAAAGCATAGAGGATAGAGATTGGCAGGCTCAAATGGGAGTAAGGAAATAGAAAACACATAGCAACAGAAATATACTAAAATAAGAGCATTTACTTCAACAGCAGCTCACATTTATGGATATTGCCTTCATGAACATGTTTATATTACAAACATAATCTTATTGCTACATTTCTTTATATCTTATACATAAAAATCAGAGGTGACTCTTCTTAAGTGATTTTTAACCATCAGAGATGGTGTGCAAAACAAGCACATTATCATAAAATTCAGATAACACAGAAGAAAGCTTTGCATCCCCTCTGTTTTTTAACTAGTCCTCAGGACTAGATCATGGAGTTCTCGTCTTTACTGCTCAGCCTGTATTGATGCACAAAGCACCCTGGTTTCACTTACATTTTTTAGAGGGGTAAGTACTTGACAGGGCCAAGGAGGTCTTGAAATTGACCCTTTATCTGACAGCATGCAATAAGGTCAGCGTGAAGCACCATTAATGCATAACACTCAGGGCTCCACTTTAACAAAAGATTTTGTAGTCCAATGGGGAGTTTAAAAAAGCCAAATTTTTAACTCTCTTTCAAAAATCTTTATAAACAATAGAAACTCAGTTGGAAATATTTTTCAAGTAATTTTTCCAACACCCACAGTAAAAGTGGGAGTGACTAATTTTGAAATACTTCGTGGATTGATCAGTTTTCCAGTGAGGTTAGAGGAAACAACAGAAGTAATTTTGACCCTGCATCTCAGATAATACAATTTTTGTGCTTTATAAAACATGTTGTAACTACTGTTTTCATCATGATCTCAATTCTGTGCAGGAGGATACAATCTCCTACATCTTTGGATGCAGGACAGTCCTGACCTTGACTCAGGATATGAGAATGGAAGATGGGGCTGTCTTTGATCATACCTGAATACACACTTGTGTATGTGATCATCTGTAAGGTCATATATGCTGCTGAATGCATTTTTAGGAGGAAAAGCAAAAAAGACTTCAGGGTTAATTATTTATCCATAAGAAGCAGAAAGTTGTATTGGTCAGACATTTATATGCACTACTTTATTTTTGTTATCTTGGAAATAATACCTAAATTTCCATTAACATACAGCTCAAAGTCACATCCATGTAGGTTATTCTTTTCCAACTCCAAGCATCTGAACTTTCACCAGTATTGAATTGACAAGTTTCTCAGTTCAATCACTGCCACCATTGGAGGCATAGCAACATTTGCCTTCCTCCTTGCAGTGGGCTGATGCTGGCTGGGTACAAAGTGCCTGCCAAAAGTGCTTTATCACTCCCCTCCTCAGCTGGACCAGGGAGAGAAAACAGAATTAAAGGTTTGTGGGTCAGGATAAGGAAATGGAGGGATCACTCAGCAATTGGCACCGCAGGCAAAACAGGCTTGACTTTGGGAAATTAATTAAATTTATTGCCCATCAAATCAGAGTATAATAATGGGAAATTAAACCAAATCTTAAAATATCTCCCCCACACCAATCCCTTCTGCTTGGGGTCATCTTCACTCCCAAATGCTCTCCCTTCTCTCCTCAATGGTGTAAGGGGACAGGGAATGAGGGCTGAGATCAGTTCATCACACATTGTCTCTGCTGCTCCTTGACTCCTCACACTCCCTGCTTCAGATTGGGGTCCCTCCCACAGGAGACAGCCTTCCACAAGCTTTTCCAACATGAATCCTTCCTACAGTCTGCAGTTCTTCATTAATTGCTCCATTGTGGGTTCCTTCTATGGAGTGCAGTCCTCCAGGAACAGGCTGCTCCAGCATGGGTCCCCCACTGGATCACAAATCCTGCCAGAAAACCTGCTTCAGCATGGGCTCCTCTCTCCACATAGCCAGAGGTCCTGCCAGGAGCCTGCTCCTGTGTGGGCTTCCCATGGGGTCACAGCCTCTGCTGGCCCCCCAGGGGCTGCAGGTGGATCCCTACTCTGCCGTGTCCAGCAGAAGGACAGCCTGACTCACCGCAGTCTTCTCCTTGGGCAGCAGGGGAATCTCTGCTCTGACACCTGGAGCATCTCCTCCCCCTCCTTCTCCACTGACCTTGGTGTCTGCACAGTTGTTTCTGTGCAGTATTGTCAGTACTCTCTTTGGGTGCAGCTGCTCTTGTGCAGGACCCTTCTCCCTGTCCTAACTCTGCTATCCCAGTGGCGCTGCCACCACGGCTGATGGGCTCAGTCTTGGTCACCAGTGGATCCATTTGGATACAACTGCCCTTGGCTCTCTCTGACACAGGGGGAGAATCTGGCAGCTTCTCACAGAAGCCACCCCATACACACACACATCAAAACCTGCCTAAGCAAACCCCACACACTTCTTCAGTCAGAGATCCCATTTAGACACAAAGGGCTTCAGACACTGCAGTGTGAAGGGCAGTTAAGCACTGAAGGTCAAACAGATTCAAATACAGCATCCAACTCTTCCATGCTATCTTTCCAAAAGATAAAATGTTTAAACACTTTTCTCAAGTGTTTTGTAAATTATTTAAGACTTAACAGCATGAATTCCAGGTTTCTGCAGATACCAGGCATATAAACTGTATTTATAAATCATATTATCTGATGGATGACCTTAGGAAAGTCAGCCTTTCATTTAAGAATTCATAAAATTTGAGACAATTCCAAACTATTAAGAATGGTTTCTGCATCTTTCACAGGTGGAATATGAGTACCTTGGAAAGAGACTCCTTTTTAATATATTACTAAGCTTTATGTGTGAATCAAATAAACTACCTGGTATCTCTTAGAAAGTTCTGGCAGAACTTTTTATCTATATTTTATTAGATGACTGAATGCTGAGGAAATATACTCACAAAGTTTTAACACAAATAACTGTGATCATGTCCTAAAGTAGTAATTAAAAGAATTTAGTACCTTTCAGGAGACATTGTGATGAAGTGGTGATAGATTTTGGAGGAGGTGCTTATGAGCCATCCCAACCCTGCCAGCTCTGGGGCAGCACAGTATCTTCCTGTTTGCAAAGACTGAGAATGCTGAAGGTTTCTATAGGTCAGTAGTGGGCTTAGTTGACATGAGATAATTGAAATGGATGTTGGAAGAAAACTCAGTGTAGCTGAGTAAGGCTATAGCAACAGTAGAGAGCACCAAGTTCATCTGTGCTTGTGTTGCCGGCACTCATCCTGTAATGGCAAAGGGTTCCCTTCCCTTCCCAGATGTCTTCATAACTATTTTTTTAACTAGGCAGGATTTTATCAGCTTTTCCACTCTCTGAACATTGTCAGTTAGTGCTAGCAGACTTCACAGTTAATTGTATTCTAATCTACCCAATTAGTCCCCTATTCCCACAAAGACTTACACATGTGGTTAATTTAAAGTTTCACGCAAGTGTGAAACTCTTCTGTGCCTGAGCCTGCCTGCTTCTAATGAGTGCAAAACCAAATGCTTTTCTTTCTGAAATCCCTCCTCAAGAGCCACAGCTTTCTCTTGGCCTTTCATCATTAATCTCAGCCCTAGTGTTATGTGCTATCTCACCCATGCCTGATCATTAAACCTAATAAAACAAAGTGAAAAACAAATCCAAAATAAAAGCCAAATGGAATCAAATTACCTGATGGTCATGCTTTGTAAATAATGAGTATTTCATGAAACAAATTCCCTTTCTTTTGCTTTCTGTTGTTTCCTTTCCTCTTTCACCCCCGCTGTGACTCTTCTCAGTCAATGTAATTCATTGTGTTGTCTGTTTTGCAAGCATCCTAGGACAAGGATCTTGTAATCTCTACAGTCTGCACAGCACCATCCACCTCAGTGGAGTGTGTAAATATTAATCAACACACATTCACATTCAATGAAATCAAAAGCCCTAATTTTATGAATCAATAACACCGTCTCACTGGGTATGAAACAGCAGTAATCCATGGGCAGGAAATTTAATCCTTTTGAAAAGTGGTTTCTAATGGAACTTTCATGAACAGTGTGAAGAATACATACAAACAAACAAAGATGCAGACATCTGGTAAAGCACTGGTTTGTTATATGAGCAGTGTTTATTGACTTTCACCCACAAAAAAAAGAAAAAAAGCTGTCAACTGCTGGCCCTCAACCTGCTCCCAGTGATGTTAAACTCTGTTTGTAAAAGTTTTCCTAATTGACCTTTCCAAACTTTTGGATAGTCTTAGTCTATCATTTCTGCCCTTCTCTGCCGTTCCCTTAGTAGTGTTAAAGCATTACAAAAATGTTAACAAAAAAAAAAAATTGTAGAAATTAGAAAACAAGAGATTTATAACACTTCTGTGCAAGCTCAGTTTATCCTTGCTCCTGCCCGTGTTTCATGCTGCAAGCTTCAATTGCAAGACCTTGTTCTGTGATTTTCTCCAGCTCCTGGAAGCCAAGAGGAGTTTTACAGATCAATCAACCGGTGAGTGCAGACAAGGTGTTGAAGCTGACAGGAAGGATCATACCTGCATTACAGGATGTCTAGCATGACCAGACTTACAAATGAGCCACAGCCCTTTCAGGCAAAATGTGTATTCTTTCTTGCTTGATTCACTATTATCCTCTGCACTGCATGGACTCAGGGCCTTCTGGAAAAAACCCCTGCCACTGACTGTGCCATTGTTAGCCTAAGCTGTTAGCAAGTTTTCAAGGGTTTGGTGGATTGTTTCTCTTAGGAGCAGAAGAAATTAAAGAGGGCAAAAGATATTTGTCTGTCTCAGTATCTCTAACAAGAAAGAAAAAATACTTTTGTCCTATTTTGTCTTATGCATGATCAAATATATATTCCAGCCTTCTTTCCGCTCTGCAATGTGTTCCCTAAATATCACTGCTAATTTTATACCAGAGTCATGGAGTGTTTTACTGGCTGACTCTAACTTATCTTTTTTTTTTTTTTTTGTGGGGGCATTCTTTAACCTGGGCATAGTGGGGTCCATCCATTCCTATTCTTGGTGCAGCCTTGTCCCTGGCACTGAGCAGGGACAGCTCTGACTGCAAGACTCTGATGTCATGTACTCTGATGTCATGTAGTTCCACAGGAGGTGGAAGTACATGGCATCTCCACATCAGTTCTCTGCAGGCTTTCCAGCTGCTCCCAAAGCTACTCAGACAGTCACAAGGGAACCCAGGCAGTAAAAGCAGTACATAAGAGAAAAACAAAAATCGACAGTATTCATGTGCTCAAGCTGGTGAGGTGTGTGAGGGGAATTTTTTGTACAATTGTGTGCTCTCAATCTTCTTTATGCTAAAGCTGAATGAAGCAGGTCAGTCATATTGATCCCCAAGTTAGATAAATGTGCAACAGAGCTGCTGTGCTCTGGTGTGTCCAGAGAGTAGTTTTTAGGAGAGATTTCACTACAAAGACAACCATAGAGCACCAGCAAAGCAGCACACAAGAGAAAATTGGAAGGCTTTACACAATATTCTTGCCATTTTTTCTGGTTTTGAACATGGAGTGCATAATTAGTTTCCTTTTCTTAGTTTTATCTTTGCAGTGAGCAATCTGTCCTGTTCTTATTTTGTACTGTATTGTTCTCTCAAGCCTTCATTATGCACCCCCAACGTTAACCAAAGTCTGCTACAAAAATTTCTGTTGAGGATACTGGGCACATCAACTAAAAAACACTGGAGTAAACCCTGTTTCTAGGTATAAAGCACACATATTTTTCTCACCTGTCTCTCATAAGTCTCTTCCCCTGAAATGGTAAACTATAAAACAGAAAATGCTCTTGCAAGTGTGGTACAATATATCAGAATGCATTGTACAAATCAGCTGAATTTGGTTATTTTCTGGAAATTTAAGCTGGTAAGAATTTGAAGAAGGAAAGAGATTGTTGCATTTGCTGGACTTCCAGATATGTCAGCTTATGGGAATACCTACACAGTAGCTTCATCTGACTAGCCAGAAATCTGGCAGCCCCAGGGTCTACCAAATTAATGGCATGTGTGGTACACAGATGGTTCATGCACATACAGCCAGTATGATGTGAACTGAAAGTGTCAGAGCAACCATGCACAGATTTAGTCCATGAAATCCCTCGGACACAGAGCAGCCACATTTGAGATGCTCTGGCTCAATGTCTGCCAGATTTGAGGGTAGCATTGAGCTCTGGGGTACAACAGTACTGTCTCCTCTATTTATTCCACACAGGAAGGGATCATTTTTCTTTTTTTTTTTTTTTTTTTTTTTTTGTCTGAATTAATAAGGCTTCAGGAAAGCTTTTCACACTCCCAGCATAATACAATTAAACATCATGTCATACTGTAACAGGTCTGCCCCAAGGGAAGTTAACTTTCTTCTTAGCCTGTATGGTACTAAGCTTTGGATTTGTAGCTAAAAAATGTCCAGAACACAGCAATGCTTAGACTATTATTGAGGAGTGCTTGCACAGCATCAAGGCCTTCTCTCTGCCCTCTCATTACCCTGTAGTGGCTAGGCTGAAGAATTTGGGAAGGGATGTGGCTGTGACAGCTGACCCCAGCTGGCCAAAGGGATGCTCCATGACATATTAGGTCATGTTCAGCAATGGGTTAGAGTAAAAAAGAGGTGCAGGGGCCTTGGCTTCCAAGGCTGAGGTTGCTCAGCTTTGGCTGGGCGTGGGTCTGCTGGTGGGAGGTGATGAGCTATCATTGCCTTTGCATCACTATGTTTTGCCTGGCTTCTTTCACTTATTTAATGTCTTTGTCTTCATCTCTGAGCTTTCTTGCTTTTCCTCTTCCTGTTTTCTCCCCTGCCCTCCTGGGACAGGAGGGAGGGTGAGCAGTTTTGTGGGGGCTTTGCTGCTGGCCAGGGTCAGCCCGCAGTGCGTGTGTGTGCACAGGCAGCGTGTTGAGTGGAGCTCAGCTTGTCAAGGGCTCACCTCTCACACTTCAGGGGATGTGAATGGGCAATCATCAGCTCAGGCTCGTACTTGCTTTCACAGCTAGATTGCCTCCTTCTTCCCCCAGCAGCCCTCATGTCTGCTGAAGCCCACATTTAGCTGATGAGTTTGGCATCTGTGTGTTCATTGTCTTGTAATATTCAGAGCAAGGCCTTGGGTCCCATCTATTTCTGGGCCCTGCTTCCCCAAACCCTCACAAGCCCATTGTCCTACTAATATCCACAGGCCTGAGCTCACTGTCATCCTTGTCCTTCAGGATCTCCTGTGCACATCCTGCTTGTCCAGGTACTTTGTTCCAGACCTGCTCCTCGTGGGGGCCTGGTTCCCACCATCCTAGTCCACAGTCCTCCCCAGAGCCGAGCATCAGCTCTGGGAGCAGAGAAGCTATGCTCCTGCTCCCTTCCTGTGCCCAGGAACACATGCTAAATTAGTTACCTGTGGGTTTGTGACCTGCCAGACATCACAATTTTATCACTAGTTCAAAAGTGTTAGTTCTTCATGCTGTTGCTGGAAAGTAAATTCCTTATTTCTGTAGGATAAGCAAGTTTAAAGTGCTCTTGAGTGAGGGGAGCATTCTCAGCAGGTAACTATGTGAGTCAGAATAGCTCCAGTGCCAGAAGATGACTGCCTCCTAGGCATGTATTTATGTACTCTTAAAGTTCCCAGGATCTTTAAGCTCACCTGATTTTCTTTGAGATCTGAATCATGAAATAAGTTTTTATTCAAGACTGTGTCCAGGATCAACCAACATGTCATTTACTAGGAGATTCCTACTGAAACTTTTTGTTTAGTAGCACCAAACATACCATCACTTTTTAGAATGAAAATGAGCCTCTATGAAGGCAGCAGGAGTTTTGTCATTGATTTCACCAGTACAGCTTTCTGTCTTCTCATATAAAAGAAGCACTTACTGCAGAAAGGAACTGAGATGCTGAGACTTGGTTTGGATCCTGACTGATCCCCAAATCCCTTGTGCAATCACCCAGGCAGCAGAGCTCTACTTCAAGTCCAGCAATGAGGGTGAATTCCACTCACCTCCAAAAGAGAACAAGGATAAAGCAAATGTTTGGAAGATTTAAAGTCTTTAGGGACCAGAAGAGCTCATTCTTTTATTTCCCTTAGCTGCTATTGAAAGGTTTTCTTCACTGTGAGGCTGATCCAATTGCCACTGAATTTCACTAGCAAAACTGCAAGTGACTTGTTAGCCAGAATACACTGAAAGGTTATTATTGTCATCATTACATGATACAGAAATGAATTTTGAAGAACTTTTTGAAAAAGATGTGTTCCTTCTGGACTGTCACTTAGTCTGAAGAAGTTCCAGCTTTCAGCAAATAACACAGAATGACAGCTTCAGAAGTGTCTTACTAGCTCCCATTTCAAGGGATGTCATTTTTGCCTTCACCATGCCTGTTAATATGCCCTGACTTCAATGGCTTTGCACATATCCTTGTGCTGATGAAAGCACTCCTACCACCAATAAAACACCACAGAGAGAGCTCAGTGACAGCATGTAGGGGAAGTTCACTGTTACAAATTAAACCCATATTTTCAGCGTCCTACGTCATAGGACTGTCTGGGGAAAGAAATTGCAAAGAAAAATATTTAATTGGAATTTGCCAAAAGTTCCCCCAACATGCAATTTCTCATAGAATTACTCAAAACCAAGAAATAACTGAAGGTTTGAAGGGCATGTGCCAATAGTGCTAGTGCATTGCATGCTGGCAGTAACTATGTAAGGGCAACTGTTCTTCACTTTCCCTGCCCATGTCAGCTCAGTGTGCAAGAAGAAAGAGATTTTTGAAGAACACTTTTTAAGTTACTGCTGCTCAGAGTCTCCAGAGTAGGAAATTAGCATTGCAAATAGAGATCACACTGGTGGAGATCCTTTCCATCATGTCTTCCTTCCAGCATGATGGAAGGATCCTTCCCCCACCCTACACACTCATTGTTCATCTCTCTATTTTGCTAATTTGCCTGCCTGAGAGTCACAAATATTCAATGACACGCTTTGAAACATGCATATTCACAGATTTCTTCATTTCTTTTTGCTGGACAACGAAGTTCTTTTCCTAAGCTAAGTACTCACACACCTTTCACCTTTGAGTCTGTATCTGTGAGAGAGAGATCAGGAGTCTTACCACTCAACCTTCTAACTCTTGCCTTGCACTGAAAGGACAGTCAGCAATCTTTTTGACAGCAGATTAAGAAGTAAGGAGCTTAAGAGAGCCTCAGAACATAACTTTCAGTGTCCTCCTGGTATGCTTTGAAACAGGTCTCAGTGTATATTTTCAATAATATATTTTTTAAAATTCAGTACACACAGAGTGGTCTGTTTGCCCTTTCTTTTACACAAACACATTTACCTTCTGCTGATGGAAGTAGCAGAGGCATGAACAACATCTGGGTTGTAGGCACTAGGAATCTTTGGGGTCCTCAGCATTCCCAGCTGTGTTGCTCACCGTTCTATCACACCGCCAACAAAAACTCAGGGAGTATTTCCACTCCATTCTGTGCTTTTGCTTTGGAAAAGTAATGAACCTTCTTTTAGTCAAAGCTAAATATTTTACTGGGGATGCAAATTTTTCACTAATGAATGAATAGCAGACATACATTTTTCATTTTATAAAGACATGCGCTCAACATTGTGATTTAAAAAATGTATATTCATACAGCCATTTAAAAATAACCAGCACCATTGTCATAATTATCTTTTCATATGTTCAGCAGTGCCAGCAATTAACTATGAATGTAAATGTAATCAAGCACACTGCCACACTTCTAAGTAAGGCAGTTTTGTTGTGCTGGTGATGGTCTGTAGCTTGCTCTTAAGGAAGTTTAAGGGGAGCCTTTCCCAGCTAACAAAGTGTTGGCTCACTAGCACACCACATTGTCCTGAGTCTGCTGAAACTCCTGGGGAATACTTGCTAAAAAAAGAGCCCTCCAACTCCAACCATGGGAAGGAAAATGAGTATTTGTGTGTGTCCTCTCCCAGAGACGTGGGGAGTGAAGGAATGTCTGAAAGTAGCATGCAGGAATTGCCTTCTTTGGGGAGGGACTAAGGAAGCTCTCGCACACCTCTGTAAGTGCACGTGCTCTGTATGTTACTACCTCACACAAGGTAATTGCAACTTTTCTTCCCCTTCCTCAGTCTCCTTGGTTCCTCCTCCTTTCAGATGAGAGAAGCTTTGCTAATGGTCTGTATGTTTAAGAAAAGACCCCAAAACCATGTGCACAGTAGGAAACAGGACATGTGATCAAAACACAGCTTACCGTGAGTGGATTATTTCACTTTGGTCTTGCCCCAGCTCCCAGCTCTCCTCATCTCTCTCACAGTGCCTCTTGCTTCTCTCAAATTCTCAACTGCTGGGAGGAGACCACAGGTCTACTCAAAACCCCTAAGACTGCATATTGACAAAATTATATTAGAAATAAAAATGGTGACTTGCATAGGTATCACAGATATGATATTGTTTCCTTGGTATGTGATGGAAAAAATGGAAGTATTTTCTTTCAAAATCTATTCAGTGTTCTCACAAAATGCCTGGATGAGAATCCTATTGCCCTTCAGAAAAGACAGAGGACAACCAGGACCGGGGCACACAGGCCTGTGCCTGCAACAAAAGGTGCTATGGAAGGACTAACTTTGGGGTTAAAATGCCAATTTACTGTCTGGAGTCCCTCAGGTAATCCCCATTTCTGCTGTGACACGGGCAGGTCAGCAGCCATGTAAGCACATTTTCCCTAGAAAAAGGCCAATACAAGTTTCTGAGTGAAATCAGGCCACAGACACCTGTCTCTTGGTAACAGTCTTTGGAGCAGAATAGGACTGGACACTGTGCTGGATTTTAAGCAGCGGCCTGAGGGCAGAAGCACCCACGTGTCCTAGTGTTAGGTATTATTTTTCATTGCTTTGACAGGGGGACTGTGCCCTGGTATACTGAAAAGCAAAGGCTGTATGAGAAGTTTCACCACTGAACACATCCCACAGGGTCCAAAGACCCAAGGCACTTGATTAGGCACAGCCAGCCTTCAAGGTCAAGTAATGCCAATCACTGCAAGGAGAAAGTTATGCCAACTAGTTAAGTCACTTATTATGAACACACTGATCTCTGTCTGTGAGCCTAAGATCATCACTGACTGAGCTGTTCTTTTCTTATTGGCCAGCCAGTTTTGCTTATCAGGATACTCACTATATCTTCACAGCTCACAGGGGTCACTTACAAGGTCCCAGGCAGGTGATGAGAAGACTTCTCAGCCGGACACAGATGACAGAATTCCTCATCAGTGTCTTCCTGCAAATTCCCGTAACAATTTTTTTCATGATGGGTTTTTGTTTCTGCCTGATGAAAACTTTACTGTGTCAGCACCAGCTGGACCAAAGACTTCAATTCAGATTTTACTTCTTTTTGAACAGCACGGAGAATGCTTTCATGCACCCCACGTCTCCTAATTTCAATCAGATCTAGAAGCAGAGTTGGGCACAACAAACACAACTTCTCCACTGCCATGTCTCCATATTGGGAAGAGGAGGAATGCATCACTTAAGAAAAGGTTAAGTGATTTTGGAAGGAAGACTTTCAAACTGGGTCCTGTGCTTTTGAGATTACGGTACTGGCAGTAAAGAACATCTTCTCAATACTGTCATACACAAAAATGGTACAGGAATGCTATCTGTCTCTTAAGAAAAGAAAAAAACAAAAAAAAAAAAACAAGTGGGCTACAAATACTGACTCCACAACAGTTTCTTGCTTGATTAAAAAAATGACTAGAGAAAAAATAAGAAGAACAATATCTTTTTTTCTTTAAACTTACTCCTTCTGCAGTGACAAGGCACAATATCATCAATATTATTTTTCTTTAATGATTTTGGATCATTAGTTGTCATCATAGTAGATTGCACTAACTAGTTATGCACTTAAATATATGTAACTGGAAGTATGATCAGTAAATTTAATTTACTGGTTCCCTAATGGGCTCACCTCTGTCTTCAGCTTGGTGAAATCAGTGGCAATGGGCAGTTTAAAGACCATCCAAGTTAGCTCAGAATTGTTTTCTTGGACTCCAAGACATTTGAGTCAGTTTCATGCAGCATGTCCACTGACAGATGTAAAAACACTTTACTAAAATATGAAACCTCATTTTTCAGAGATGTCTTGGTGCATGCATACATGTACACATGCCATGTTGTACACAATGATTCTATTTTGTGTATATCAGCCTGAAGATAAAAAACAGTTTCAATGGCTGAATTCATGTATGTGCATAAAATGAATTTCTTGCAGTGTAATAGAAATTATGATAAGGTGTGTTTCCACATGTAATGAGGGACAGTATAAATTTTATGATTATGCTGTCTGAGAAATAAATAATACAAATTGTTCAAAGGGCCCTTGCAGATATCAGGCAATACTTCTCTGGTTTTGTAGCTTCCAGACTGCTATTGGTCTTGTACTAGTGTTGTAAAACCAGAAAGCACTATAGGAGCTGCTTTACTTTTTTCAGTAATCTGCCTTTTGTACCAACAGACATTAGTACCAGAGTTTGTGCAGAAACATTCAACTCTAGAGGAGGAACCAAATGAATCACATTTTTTCATTTTTTTCAGTGATGTAGCTCTTAGAACTGTTCTCTGACCAGAAATACAGCATGAGAAATGCAGCAGTTCTTTAAGTGGTTTTCCACAGATGATCACTACTGAAGAAATGTAATCCTGCTTGATATTCAGTATATATTTTCTTATGACAGTTTTATGGTACAATTAAATTTCATACTTTCTTTTCTACCACTCTGAATATGCATTAGAAAGCCAAGCATCATAATTCTAAACCAATTGGGTTGATTTGCTTGTTAAAATTCAGTTATTGCTTCTTTATGTGCATTTCAAAAAAAGGCCACTGCCTGTACCAGTATATTTAGAGTCAACACATGGTCACTAAAGGTCTTGGGCACATCAAAATTGTATTTCTAAGCTCAAGTTATGCACTTTATGTGAAAAATGAAACAACGTAGTTCTAAAATGGTTTCTTGGAGTAACAAACTGTAGGGAAACAACAGAGCTAATGGAGGGCAAGGGAAAGAGACAGATTATGAAACACATTGTGTACTACTTGAAAATTATACTGATATTTGGATGGACATAATAACTTAATAAGACTCATTTGAATGCAAAAGAATGAACGCTGAGTTGATATTAACTTTTAATGCTTGTCATTTTATGTTAATTTATATTTTTAAATTATAGTAATTTTTTTTTTTTGTAATCAGACTGGGTAATTATACCTCAAACATGTAAATTTGACATGATGGCAAAACCAAATTAAAAAAAAATTTAACCAAGTACTTGGCTATAAAGACCCATAATTCACACAAGCTGGATTCTGGCTGAGTTCCTCCAACAGCACAAATCATTATGTTTTGCAGTAGCAGAATCATTCAATTTCTCTGAGATTATTTCTTTAGTAGATTTTACAAAGCAACAATGCTAATGCACTCTATTTGTGCAATCTTTTCCTGATCACTGATCTGACAATTTTTGAAGAAATCCTTCATGTAACCTTGGTATTTGCAAATGCAGCTTTCAAAGATTCCCTCATGCTAAAAGCATCATTTACAAAAACGTACTTTTCTAGCACCAAAATGGTCTCAAATTGGGATCACAAGCTCTGTTCTTAAATAGTACACAGTAAGTTATTTTTGTCAACACAAAACATCTACTAACCTTCTATAATCAAAATGTAAAACTAGTGCCTTACATTTTATGTATCTGATTCCCTTGAAGGTAATTATTTTCCAATACATATTAAACAAAGTTACTGTGTCTAAACATGCCAAATTGACGGGAGCTTATATGAAAAATGAGAACTTTCTTTTCTTACCTTATACTCTGGAGTTTATTTCCTTTCTTTTCTTGTGTTTCCAGAATTGAAATGATAAATTCCTCCTGCCAGCTCTGTTCAGATAGCTTTTTAAATGCTCATGACTCAGATGTCTTCAAAAAAAAACCTAAATATTTTTTCTTGAATGACCTTGAACTCCATCAAATTAGGAGGTGTGGTGCGTAAAGCTTTATGCGCAGTGTTGAGTGATAACCTTGTTGCATCAGCACTCTATTAATTTGAAGTTATTTGGGTTTTTAGCAAGTATTTCTGTAATAGAACTCAATCATTTAATAAAATTTTTTTTTCCTTGTGTATGACTGAGCAGATGAGATGATTAACATATACAGCAACTTGAAAATCCTCACTCCTTCAGCAAGCCATTCTTTCTCCTGCTTCTGCCTTCCTTTAGGGTCATGGCTTTATTCATGTTGTCTTTCACAACACAGATTGCAATGAAGTCAGTAAGCTAAACTTTAACAAGGAAAATATTCACTCCAGTGAACGCCAGTTGATTCAAGAGGGAAATTTCTCCTAAGTAGTAATTGAAATTGGAACTGCTGCTTTGGGGGTAAAAAAGTGTACAGTTAGTGCAGATAGCTAGGTTAGGTGAAGTGAACCTCTGCTTCACTTACCTCCATGGAGATGCCAAAGCAAAAGTCTGTCCCTGAGTTTATGAAGTATTTCCAATGGCATCATAATTCCTCCTCAGTCATCCTTGCCTATAACCCCTGCCCAGCCCTGGGTGCACAGAGCTGCAGCAGTGTCTCTGAGAGCAGAAGTTCTCCGTGCTGCCTGCCTGAGAGGGCTTTTGGGGAGCAGCAGGGTGTCACAGCCCTGCCCTCGCCGAGGCACTGCAGAGCTGAGGCAGGTGTGCCTCAAGGCCAGCACCCCCAGGAGCTCAGCTCAGGGCTGGGTTTGTCCTGCTGCCCACCAGGACAGCAGCAAAGCCATGGGCAGCCTGGAGTCATTCTCTTTCCCAGCAGGAGCAAAACTGTCAGACCGTGGTAGGAGCTTGGTCTGCCTTATTTTCTCTAACCTTCCTGTGCGTGTAGGTGGCCAGACTCACAATCACACCCACAGTTAGTTAACAATTACTGTCTGGTTCAACAGAGGTTGTTCAGGCACTTGCAAATGCCTCTGCTCTAGCATCTTTTATCTGCTCCCCAACTGGAGCCATAAAATGCATGTAACAGCAGTTACACAGCACCGAGGTTTACGTACCCTCAGTGCAAAGCAGTGAAAATAGAAGAATTTTGAAATTTGCAGACCATCCTTATGATAAGAGCGTATCTTTTCAGTGGCTCAGAGCTGATTTTCTTTTATTAAAGCATCTTCCATAATAGCTAGTGCATACTTACAGTGCTAGTTACATTTTTGCAATTATGTTATTCAGAAATAATTGGATTTCTGGGTTTAATTGGGCTCTAAATTAGCCATAGCTTTCATAAAAGCTATTACAGAGATTTCTAATAGCAGCTTTTCCTGCTATTTAAGGACTGAGTATTTCAATGAGAGTGATTCAGCAGTGTAAAAAGTCTTGGCTGCTGTGAACTCTAGCACAGGTTCAGATTAATTATGGCAATTTAGGTACCATCCTTTTGTAATTAAACATTTGCTCAAAACATTACCCAGAGTATATAACTGTGTCAAACAACTGGTTGTCCTTTGGAAAGATACGGTTTTGTTTTCCAACTCTTTGGAAGATTTAGGAGCTTTATGGCAGGTTGGTTCCTGATGATGGAGCTCAGAGGCACAATGCTCACCATAAACTGTAGGCTAGGCTGCATTTTGGGCATGACTTTGATAAGGAATGGCCTTCTCCTACCAGACAGTGTAACTCCTGGACCATAATGATCCTTCTGTATTTGCTGCACTAGTTGAGACAGGCTGAAGTTTTGTTCAGTCTTTCCTCATTTAGTCTCAGGTGGAAAATGAAACTTCTCCCAGATGCACAACTCAAGATTACGTTGACTGTGTAATACTGGACTTGAGGATAGTGTGTGACCTGCCATGTCAAAATCCTGAAAGGATTTGAGAAGGCAGACTGAGTAGGCTTTGTTTTTTAGAGAACAACTTAGTAAGGCTCTACCTGCTATTTTTTGCTTTGGAAAAGGGATTATCTAAGAAAATTTAAAATGTATTGTGGTAAATTTGGCTTATTCTCTTTCATGACTCACTCTTCTGATGAAGCCCACTTCCTTTCCAAGATACTGACAAAGGAGACAAGCCCCATATTTTTAAAATTATCCCAGAAAAATCACTCTTCCAGTGATTCATATAAATCTGAAAAATGTTTGCCCACATAACAAAGGTCAGAATTCAGCCCCAGATTAAAACATGAGAATCTGCATGCCTTTGGATACATATTTACATGTGAACTAGGTGGCCAAGCTTCCATTTCATCTCTGCAGTTTCAGTCAATAACCCACATGAGAAAAGGAGGATGAAGCCCACTGTACCATAGCCACTTTAGGGCTCAGCTCTGTACCTGAATGCAGGTGCTCAGAGCTAGCAGAGGAACCCTGGGACATCCCAGCTGCCTTCTGGGTGTCGATCCTGGAGGGCACCTATCTCCCAAGGTTCAAGTGTCACAGCTGTCACAAGTGTCATGTCCTTGACAGGGGCACTTGAAGCCACACAGGAATCCTGCATTTGCACAACTGAACTGATACAAAGAAGTCAAAACACTGAAAGAACTTTGGACACTCAGGGACTTCCCAGGACGTCATAACATACCACCATCAGCTGAATTTGTTATCTTACTAGGAAGTCCAAACAATATCTGACCTGAAAGACATGACTCAAATCCAAATTTGCCAAAATTAAATATGAAGGTGGAAGTAATTCAGGTAAACTTCTGAGTCTTCATTTTTATCCTTTTCCTTCAAAATGCTGGAGACTTTGCATTTTCTGGCAAATAAGTCCCCTAGTGACACAGAGTTCCCTTCACAGGTATACTTAAGGCAAATGGTGAGTGATAACATTTCAGTGTTTTGCTGCAGATGCTTTTTGGCTTTTTTTTATCCATAATAGCTTGGAGGACTCTGAGATCTACTGCAAGGCTGAGAAAGTTTTTTGGAAATCCATTTACAAAAGCACATTTTTCCAACTACCTGAGAAAATTCAGGGCTCTTTTGTGTAAATAGGGAAAAAGGGTATCAAGCCATGTGTCAGCCCTCAATCCTTTTCTAGACAACAGGAGTTTCACAATGGATTTCAACAGAAGCAACTTAAACCTTCAAGTTCAATATTCCGGTTTGCCACAGACAAATAAAACCTCACTAAATTGTAAAAGTAATTTGGTAAAATGAGTCAACTCACCTAATTAAATGATTGAAAAAATATAATCAGAAAAGATGTCTTATTAAAAAGCAACCTTAAAGCACATTCACTTCTTTTGATGCCTGTTTCACATAAGCAAAGATTTATCAATATTCATCAATAATATATTCACCTATGGTGACTGTGAAGAATGTGATGTTTAATATTCCCTAAATTTTTTAGATAACCTTAGTGAAAAGTCATTAATTATAGTATTTATCTGCTACTCGAAAAAGAGCATGATATAAAATGACAACTCAATTTCCCTCTTTGACATTTCAAATACAACCAGGTCACATTGATCAATCAATAATGTGCTTATCATATACTGTGGTCAATTATATCCCAGCTATCAGTGACAGTTTTCTGGCTTGCAATCTGGACACATATACTGTCATGACAACTACATTCTTTTTAGCCCTTTTGTATTTTACAAGCAGTGCTCTTGCTTGAGGCACATCATAAATGTACAAAAAGGGCATCAGATACTTCATAATCCCAATTCCATTCCTGGGTTATTAGTATATTGCCAAAGAATAAACTTTCAGTCCACTGAAATACGAGAAAAATATGATAAGCTTCCCTTCTCTGAAGAGAAAGTTACGCATTAAATAAAGCTGACTGCACTACAAATAGAGCATTTGCTGATTGCAAGGTAGCAATTATAGCTTACCACTTTAATGAAGCCATAAACTATTTGAGTGTACTTCTTTGGTTTATTGCACCATGATAACCTTTTATTTTGGAGTTGTAGCCATTTAAACTGTGATTATTAATGATATCTCTGTCAAAGACATTATTAATACTGCTTGCCAGGGCATTATTTATATTCTGGTCTATCTGTAAAGATCAGACAGTATCTCCCAAATGAACTTTGACACAGTTTTAAATAGAACTTCTCACCTTCAGACAAATCATATAAATCTTAACCTTTCTGGTTTTATTGAAATTATTCTGAATGAATAATACACTCATAAATCTTATGATGCAGTATTTCTCCACTGGAAAATGCTGACTGGTGAATGGTCTAATTGATTATTTCAACAATACCTGATTCTAATTTCCCTTGGAAATACTTTCTGTTAAGGAACAACAGAACGTATTCAGTCTTTTGGAGGAGAACTGTTTTTTTTAAATTAACTTCTTTTCAAATATTTAAATATTTGAAAACTTATTTGACTTAATAACCCAGCATGAAGTAAAATTATATAAGAAACAAGTAAAAAATAAATTATGCAGAATTTTTGACATATTTGCTCTGATTAGGAATTTGTTTCAAATTGCAGAACTTCCCATGAAATAGAATAGGCAGGTTTTATGAGGCCACTGACGGATGAGCCTTCTTCCCACAGAGGTTATGGCTTCTGAATAGCTGTCCTCCATGATTTCCTGAAAATGAGAAAATATGACTTTTCATATATACTTTTTTTCATCTTTCTTGCTTAAAGTTTGTTCCAACTGGCTCATAGATGGAGAGCTGAGAAGGAAGAAGATGTGTGAGTTCTCAGCCCTTCCAAGTGCATGATGAGACACATCATACATCTTCCTTTGTAAGTGCCAGCAGCAGAATATGGAAACGAGGGGAAATTTGAATATCAAAAGTCATTCTCCAGTTTACCCACTCTTAAAGCCTGTCACAACACATTCCCAGTAGTAATTACCTACCCTGTTCCAATTCAAAACAAGGGCATCACCGAGGTGGTTGAATGACCCTATCTGTGGCAAACTGTTAATTTATTTAGGATAAAAATGAAGAGAAAGGAATTTAAAAACTATTGTACATACCTAATAATAACTGTTTGCTTGGTTTTATTGTTTTTACATCATATTTTGATGCTGCTATACCCACTGGGACATTTAAAGGGTAATATAGTAATAATTTATGAAATAAGATAGTCTGATATGCAACAGTATTCCTAGTGGTGCATTTCGTTTCATATTAGCAGTACACAAACCGTGAAAAGCTGATGGTGGCAGTGGGTTCCCACTGAGACATACCCTATTACAGTGGTATCCATGTCAGCATGTCAGCTTTTTGCTTTTTAATCACTGCTTTGACATTCAGTGACTGCAGTGTTTTTCTTTCAAAAATCATACAGGTTTTCACCCAGGAGCCGAAATCATTTAGATGACATTCCTTCTCCTCCATAAAAGCCAATTAATGAAAGGAGAGCAGGTAGGTCCCTCTGAGGAAGAGAGATGTACCAATGCTATTTGTGTGTGCAGGCTGTAAAGGAAAAGCCCTTCCTTAACCCATAGCTTGAGCCCCACTTGGTGCTGCTGGGACAACAGAGAGTGGGGAGCATTCCTGTGGCAATCTGAGGGTGCCTTTTTTTTGTCCTCACAAACATTATGTCATGCTACCAGTGCACAAATACACATGAAAACTGTCAATGAAACCTAACCTCTTTATATTTAGTTAATGTAGTATACCCAAAACAAAGAAAGGCAAGACCCAGAAATTCTGACCTATAATTACAAAGTTAAAATTAAAGTGTTGATGAGAGAGGTATGCTGATATATTGATCACCTCAAATAATTAGACTTGGTGAAAAATGGTCTTTCTATCCCTGGAAAAAATTGTAATACTAATACTTGTAATACTAAATACTAATACTTGTAATACTAAAAGTTTAATAACTGTAATAAAGTTTTCTCATCAATTGTAAGAGAACTTTCTCTGAGACCTTTGCCATTGCCTGAAGTGTGGTCAGACTGGCAGCCAGAGCTCTTGCTCCAGAGGGGGCAGAAAGCTTCCTGTACAAAGCCTTCTTTGGATTTCAGTGATGCTTTGAAAGGGAGATCCTGCACGCCCACAGGAGAAAAGAGTAGGAGGTGAGCTTTGACAGATACACATTGTGCAGTGGCACGGGCTCTGCCTTAGAATTACCTTATTTTCCCCAACAATGTCTTTAAAACTGAATCATCCTGGTTCTACAAAATCATGGAATCTATTATTCAATCTTTAGTTTCTTTTCTTTACACAATTTCCAGATTTTTATTATACTACCATCTCCCATCAGAGAGAGATCTCTTTCTTAGAGTAAACTGAAAATCACCGGTTATGACAAAAAGGAATTCCCATTAACAAGTCATCATCTAATAATTTTAGGATCTTTGCATCCTATTATCAGCTTTCTTATGAAATACCATTTCTTAATGACAGGGATTTGACTAATACTGTGTGAACTCTGCTAACATAATTTGAAAGTTACTACCAAGTGTGTATTTATGGAATAAGCCGTCATCTTTTTCATGCTTGCACATAATTTTAGCTTGTGATTTGATCAGATGTAGATGTTGAAAGTTAATTTTCATCAAACCAACTGCGGAAGGAGGAATATAGTTATCACCATTTTCTGCTGGATTAAAACATATTGGCATTGAATTCAAATGGCCTCAAAGGGAATCAGATTTCCCTTCTCATTGTCCACAGGATTTCCTTTGTGGGTGACAGAGGCAATCTATCCGTTTAGCACTTTTTTTGAAGGCCATGGTACAGCTTGTATATGAGATATGCCACTTTTACTGTATTTCAGCTGGTTTCAATAAAGGCCAAGCATTAGGGAAAACCCAGGCCCCTTCGGTGCCACTCTTGAGCCCTGTGCAATGAACTCAATGCCTGATTGACTTCTGCCACCTCCTGCACTCTGAAGTGCCACCTTTCATTCCCCATGTTCCATCTGTTGCCAGTCCAGATTAATTTTGCCTTAATCTGAGTTGTCTAAGTCAGCTGTCCTGGCTCCCCAGTGTGGAAGTTATACACTGCTGTAACATATCACCTGATAATTATAAGTCTACATGAAACCATGTTAAAATGGAGAAGAAATTTTTATCTCCTCTTTTTATTTTTGTTCTGTATGTCTTGATCCTTGTATCTCTAAGTCAGGGACAAACCACATTTATATTTAATAGTTCACTTTCCATCCATCTGAGGACACATTTCTTAGGTAACAGCTTGGGGGAAATGCTCTCCAAGTCAGAAAAACAAATTTATCCATATTTTTTTTTATTGCCTTGAAAAGACAGATACAGATTTTGATTCCTTTCTCATTGATGATGTTCATACCACCTTCCTCACATTTAAAAGAAAAAACCCATTAATTTATTTTTAAAAAATAAAATTTTCTATGAGAAACAGACGCTTTGGATCTATTTAAGAGATATATATATACTCTGCTAACAAGTAGATATCAACAAACAGAAATGGAATTTTGTTTATCTTTTCGTAGGTGGACTGACTGCAAGACTCTGAATGAAGAAGACAAATACTAAATTTATAAGTCTGTTCTTTCTGATTGAATTACAAATGTAGAGATCCCTGTGTGAAATACTATATACAGAATCCCAGAAGTTCAGAGAAAGATGTCTTATTGATAGGCTGTTCACAGGACAGCCTCCAGGGGCAAAATGCTGGGCAGTGAGGCCAGGCACTGTCCTTCCAGCTGGTGTCTGCACAGCAGCTGCCCTTGGCTCAGGTGAATCACTGCTGCTCTCTGCTCCAACACCACGTAAAGAGAAACACATTTTTTATCAAGCACATTGCCACAGAGTGAAAGAGAAAATATCATAAAATGATAGCAAATAGAGCAAAATTGTCCATATGAGCAAGTTACCTATTGTGCTTCAGTATTCTTGGTGCCTTTGTCACGGAAATCCAGGTAAGGGGATAATGTCAGCACAGTAATGCTGATGGGAGTATTTCCTTTCATTTCCATGAGCCTTGCCCCACGCTTCTGCTTTCTAATTTGCACAATCTGATAATTCACAGTACAGCCCATAGAGTTATTAATTTGAATTAGTGAAGTTCTCTACCTGATTGATTTTAAACCAATTTATATAGGCTTGTCTGTTTAAGCTGTTAATGCTGTTGAAGATTACTATGGTATTACTGCAGTCTGCAATATTTCAAAGCTTATGGAGCTGTATCTCACCAAATCCTCAAAAAGGATTTGACTTTCCACACCACTTCTAGTCATCTAAGAGCTATCACTTGTGAAACAAGCCCCTGAAAGCCTGGGCTAACTGTGCCAAGTGCCAGAAAACAGAATTTACTGTGCTGAAAGAGCTAGAGCAGGAATTCAACTACTCAGCATAAAAACAAAGAGCACATTGTTATTTCATCCAACTTCAGGTACCTGGATAAACATTTTGGTTAATTAAGCTGTGAAATTCTTTGCTGGATTTAGAGATTCTGATAGTTTTAGCGATTCAATGTTTAAATTCAACCTGTACTTTCCTTTGTGATTCGTTCATTTTAGTGAATAATTACCCATTTAAAACAAGCACTGGTTTGCAAACATGAAAAGAATACCTTAATAAATGTAAGTCACTTCTCTGCTCTAACTGCACTGGGAAGATAGATTAGTGTTGTAAATTAACCCACAAATAGACTTTATGCTCTCTTGCTCCTTGAAACAAAACCAGTGCATGGCTAAGTAAACCATCCCTGAAAATATGTGGCTCCAATTTTTCAGCCAGTACAGAAAACATTGCTAATAATCTCCAGTTTGAAAAGTTTAGTGAATGACAACAGCATCTAGCAGAAAGGGAAACAGAGCACCATCTGCTGTACAGCCCTGCAAATGTTTCAGAACAAAAGCTGCAAGAAAACCATCTTTACCTTAAGTTTTCCAAATAGTTAGCATATATGGAAGGTCACTGTCATCCAACAATGCATGACGATGAGCTTTGGATGGAGAGAGTCCAAAATTAGAGAGACACATGAAGATCCAGGGTTCACAGTAAGTTGTCAAAAGCTACAGGGAGAAAGCAAAGCATGGAGTTTTGTTTCTTTGGAGGGACTAGCATGGCTGTGATTTTCAAAACCACAGAATCTGAAAGCCTATATATGTATATCTATAGGCTACTATATTGACATGTCATCTGGCAGACCTGCTAGCTCGGGCTAAAACACTGCTATGATAAACCACTCAGAAGTTGTGTTAGTATGCCTGCACCTTGGGAAAAGGAAAATTAATATGCTCAGGGCCCACATCTCTGTGCAAATCCTGCTCATGGTCAGTAGCCACTTGAAGATGAGCCTTTTGAGGGACCCTTATTTGCCAGAGTTCTTTGGGGGATCTCAAAAAGCAGATCAAGCTTAGTTCAAGCACATCACAGGCTGCAGAGGATCTGAGAGTTAGGAAAAGTGATGCCAGTGACTCCTGAAGTGCCCAGCAAGCCTGAGGGTAACCTGTCTTCAACGTGTCCAACATGAACCATTGATCAGCACTAGAGTGATGGAAAGTGATCCATTTCTGTCCTTCGAATAGAAAAGAATCTTCAAATTTCAGACTTCCAAATGCCCAAATCAACATCAAGACCATCTCCTGTAGAAGATGAGGAAATACTGCCTCTTTTACAGACTATAGATTTCATAGTCACCAGCTGAAAGAGCCCATAAGGCATGTAGTGGATCCTTCCCAGTCCTGAAGAGAATGAGCCTGACATCCCAAGATATGACCATCTCCCTTTATGAGTTGCTCAGAAGAGTCACCAAGGCTCTTCTAAATTGCCCACTAAACAACAGGCAATACAAATCAGCAATAATCACACAGTCACAGAATATGTTGAGCTGGAAGGGACCCACAAATATAATCAAGTCCAGCTCCTGGCCCTGCACAGGACATGCACCACCATGGTGCCTGAGAGCACTGTCCAAACGCTTCTTGCACTCTGTCAGGCTGGTGCTGTGAGCACTTCTCTTCCTGTGAGATTGACCACAGCCTCTTCCAGTGCTCAGCCACCCTCTGGTGAAGAACCTTCTCCTAATATCCAACCTAACCCTCCCCTGACACAACTTCAGGCTGCTCCCTCAAGTCCTGTCACCGCAGAGCAGAGATCAGTGGCTGCCCCTCTTCTTCCCTTCACAAGGAAATTGCAGACTGCAGTAAGGTCTCCCCTCAGTCTCCCCTTCTCCAGGCTGAACAGTCCAAGTGACTTTGGACAGTCTCTAATCACTTTATATCTTCCTTATATGGTGGCACCCCAGCACTCGAGGTGAGGCTGCCCCAGTGCAGAGCAGTGTGGGACATTCCCCTCCCTTGCCTGGCTGGCAATGCTGTGCCTGTATCATATTCAATTTGCCCTCAGCTGGGAGCCCCAGGTCCCTTTCTGCAGCACTGCTTTCCCCATCATCTCATTCCCCAGTCTGTCTGTACATCCAGGGCTGCCCTACCCCAGCTGCAGAATCTGGCACTTTATCTCACTGAACTTTATATGGATGGTGGTTACCCAGCCCTCTCATTTGTCAAGGTCTCCCTACCCAGCCACAGCAGCTCTAAGACTGGCAGTGGAACTGAGTCACAATCTTAAAAAAGTTTTGCCCTTGTCTTTGTAAGAAAAAGCCCTAATGGGAACAGGAGTATTCTGGGGATCAGCAAACGACTGTGCTAATTGCAGTATTGCCCAAGAGGATTTGGTTCTTTGTTGTGGGAAAAGACTGTTACAGAGGAATCTTCCCTGAACTAGAAGATGAGGATAAGGATCAGAATGAAGCCCCCATATAATCCAGAAGGGATTGTTTAGAAATCTGCTACCCACCTTGGGCACACACAAGTCTGTGGCAGCAGATGGGACCCACCCCAGGGTACTGAGGGAGCTGGTGGAACTGCCCACCAAGTCCCTTTCCATCATGTATTGGCAGTCATGGCCGATGTGCAGGTCCCAGGTGACTGAAAGTTTGCACATGTGATGCCCATCTACAAGAGGGGCTGGAAGGAGAGTCCAGGGAACTGGGGGAGTCCTTCAGTTCAGTATCTCTGCTGATGATCTGAACGAGGGGATCAAGTGCATCCTCAGTGAGTCTGCAGACAACACCAGGCTGAGTGGGAGTATTGTTCTGCTGGAAGGAAGGAAGGAAGGCCCTGCAGAGGGATCTGGACAGGCTGGATCGATGGGCCAAGGCCAGTGGTATGAGATTCAACAAGGCCAAGTGCCAGAACCACAATAACCCAGGGCAACACTACAGGCTAGGGGAAGAGTGCCTGAAACCTGTTCATCCGAAAAGGACCTGGGAGTGTGGCTCAACAGCAGCTGAACATGATCCAGGGTGTGCTCAGGTGGCCAAGAGGGCCAATGGCACCTGGCTTGTCTCAGCAGTAGTGTGGCCGGCAGGACCAGGGCAAAGAGTGCTCCTCTGTACTCAGCACTGGTGAGGCCACACCTTGATTCCTGTATTTAATTTTGGGCTGTTCATTATAAGAATAATATTGAGGTACTGGCACATGTCCAAAGAAGGGCAACAACGTGATAGGTGCACAAAACCTGCACAAGAAATCCCCAAACCAACAGCAACCTAACAGTGTGACACAAACAGAGAGGGGTTTCATACTTATTATAGCCTCACAACAGGAGCTAGAATGAAGGAAAGAGGACTATCTAAGCAGCTTTTCAGGTGGATAGATAGCAATGAATGCAAACCTGGAAGCAGAGTGACCAAACATCTCTGTGACCTGCTGGAAAAGGCTGGCAGTGTTCTGCTCACTTCAGCCCTGTCATTCACTTAGCATGGTTTCAGTGAAACCTATTATAAAAAAGGTTGATTCAAACCTTCCCTACTTTTAAGAGCAGTAGAAATGTTTTGATTGTTTTCCCTGAGCTCTAAATCATGTCCATGATGTGTAAGGATATTTTATTGTATCGACCAGACAGAAGAAACACAAGCCATTTCTGACTCCTTCTCTTAAAGGAAAAAGCTGTACTTTGCCTCTGTCACTGCCCTTCTGCAGGCCTGTGTAAATAAGAAATTAGAGTTCCTTGCATAACTTACTTCATATCAATCGTTACCAAGTCAGACAGCTCTATTAACAGCCTGCAGAGATCCACAATCCACACTTTGGTCCAGTTTACAGAAGCACCTGGATAAGACCCCAAAATGAAAGGGTAGTCACGGTCTGGTCTGTAGGGAACCCTTAACTGGATGGAGCTGCCACCATCATCCTAATTTGGACAGATCTGCTTTTGTCATTGCCATTTCATTTGGACTTTGTGGGCTGCTGCTGTGTCAAGATACCATTTATATGATGGCTGGTTTATCTCAGAATTGATGCCCAGCAGCTGAAATTGTATAAAGCAGTAAAGAGCTGTCTCTTGCCATGAACTGGTGAATTAGGCTGATGGCAGCACGTGAGAGGTTGAAACAAAGGAGAAGCAGAGGGGAGCGGGCAGGTGGGTCTGCAGCCTCTGTCACAGCCTCCCACACTGTGGGCTGAGCAAACAGGCTGAGTAACAGGGGAAACATTCCCATCAGGGTGACCCTAAGGGTGGGATGGTGAGTCTGGAGGCCATGGACAGACCACAGGGGGACGCACAGGTGTAGGGTGAAGGTGTGAGGCAGGTGGAGTGGCCTGGGATGCTGGCAGGGGAGCACCACAAGTCCCAGGCAGGGCAGCCTGCTGTGGAAATGGCCCAGCCAGCAGCCCCCATCAGTCAGGGGAACAAGGGAATGAATCCAGAGAGGAGATTAAAAAGAATAACAGTCAAGGGGAGACTACCAGCTGGATTTTACTTTAACAGTTAAGCTGTCAGTGACTAGTGAAAACAACTAGACTAAAAGAACACCACCAATAGTAGGCAGAATTCACCCTAAAAGTGAGACCCCAGTATATAAATTTCAGCACTCCTCTGTCTCTCCCCCTTCACTGAGCACTTACACAGCATTCAGGAAGTCCAAGAGAGAATACAGGAAAAGTCATTCTCCTTGGAGAAATGCAGTACTGTGATCCTTCACACTAGTCTGGGATGAAAACATCTGGATGATTTTTTTTTTCCCATCTGCTGAAGTAACAAAATCAAAATTGTATCGTCCAGTTTATTCTTCAATTATAGAGGCTGAAGAGATTTAGAAACATCTTATTTCTCATAACTATTGAATTACATGTGTTTTTTCATTTTTCTGGGTTTACATCACTTAACTGGAGTGAGTGATCAGTCGAAAGTCTACAGCATCTGTTTTCAAAAAACAACCAACCCATCATGAAAACCTTCTTTAACAAAATGAAGGCTTTGGGCATCAAAAACATGGCCACTTTCTTTCTGTTTTACTGCAGACCACGGGAAAGTCTTGAATTCTCACGCAAGAAAACGGAAACTAATTTTATATTTAATTCATGTGTTTTCTTAGGAAAACTCAGTTTTGCACCAAGTAACTTCTCTCCAAAATATACATATGAAGAAGTTCAAAGAACACAGCTTGTAGTAGTACTCCTAATATAACAGACTTAGAGAGCAAACTAAAAAGCTTGAGGAAAACATACATCTGATGCTAGTAAAGCTGCACTGTTGTGCTCCCTTTCCCCTGAGATTCTGCTGAAACTAGGGCTCCTAGATGACTGTAAGTAGTAATGGTCTCTTAAAACTAAGACCAAATGTGAAGGAAATGCAAAGCAGTTTGTGGGCTCTTCCTGTCCACAGAACCAATTGCATTACACACTGCCAAACCATTCTGTCTTTTAATTGCTGTTTGAGATTTCACTGCCTCCTGAAAAACAAAATTCTGCTTCCTTTTCAATTAGTGCCCGAGAGATATTTAAGAACGAAACTGCATGAAAACAATGATAACACAGAGGTTTTATTGAGGTGAGTGCCACTTAATTTTCCTAATTTCATGCATTTCCCAAAAGAACACAACACCTCATTCTTTGCCTATCCCATGTTGTCTAAAATTCCCAAATGTGCCCCACCAGTTTTCAGTCCAGAGAGTGCAAGGTGAAGAAAAACAGTAACTTTATAGAGAAAATATTGATTTAAAACCCTTGATTCAAAGCCATAGGGTATCAAAAGATTAGTTACTTATAAAGACTATACTAAAGGTGACTTTCAGCTACTCCATTATTGAAATGCAAAGCAAATTAGTCCTGCTATTCAAAGCAGCAAGATACCAATGCAAAAGCTGTTAAAAAGCAAGCTGTTTTGCCACCCAGCAGACCAGCAGTAAGAGACCCAAATAGGCATTGATAACCACTGTTACAGTAAATGCTACATCTTCCAGAGGCAAAAAACAACCTCTCACTGTTTTATTGCAGTCTCCAGATGAAAAAGGAACAGCTGGGAATAAAACTCTGTTGCCATGTGAGATCCCACAAGGATGCCCTCAAGCATATGATGGACCAGATGAACAGGACCATGAGAAGGAATCTGGTGGGCATTCCTGCCTCTTCCTGTGATTGCTAGAGAGCCAGAGAGCCCCAGTACCCACAGCCATGGTTTGCAGGGGATTCACACCAACCCCTAATCCAGGGCTGGAGCTGAGAGCCTGCCTCATTGCAGCACGGCTGCAGCCACCCTGGGGAGTCGTGAGAGCCAGGTGAGCTGGGGGATGCTGCAGGTTCACCCCACATTAATGGGGAGAGGAATGGAGAGGTGTGCTGGGTGTGTGGGACTGCCACAGAGCCATGGTCATGGGGCAGGGGAAGCTCTGAATTCAGTGGAGCCAGCCCCAGGGAAAATGCCTGACAGTATCAAAGGGAAAACAGTATTTAATCCACTCAGAAACCACTCCCAAAATCTCCTTATAAAACTCAGGACTGGAAATAGTGAGGAAGGGCTACTGTCACTAAACCTTATGTGGTAGAATGACCCTGGCTGGACAGCAGGTACCCACCAAAAGCCATATCACTCCCCTCCTCAGCTGGACATGGGAGGGAAAATAGCACATAAGGCTTGTAGGTCAGGATAAGGGCAGGGAGACATCACTGACTCAGTTACTGTCATGGGCAAAACAGCCTCAACCTGGGGGAAAATTAATTCCTTACCAATGAAATCAGAGTAGGGCAGTGAGAAATAAACCCAAATCTTTAAAAACACCTTCCCCCAACCCCTCCCTTCTTCTTAGGCTCAAGGTCACTCCTGAATTCTCCCCTTCCTTTGCCCCTGCACAGGGGGATGAGGAATGGGGGCTGCAGTCAGTTCCTCACATCTCTGCTGCTCCTTCCATCTCAGGGGGAGCTGGACACAGCACCCAAGGTGGGACTTCACCAGTGCTGAGTGCAGTGGGACAATCACTGCCCTGGTTCTGCTGGCCACACTACTGCTGATACAGGCCAGGTGCCATTGGCCTTCTTGGGCACCTGGGCACACACTGGCTCATGTTCTGTCAGGTGTCAACCATAACCCCAGGTCATTTTCCACCAGGCCACTTTCCAGCCACTCCTCCCTCAATCTGTAGCATTGTGCAGGGTTATTGTGACCCATGTGGAGCCCTGGTCCTTATTGAACTCCAATACCATCAGACTCAGCCCATTGATCCAGCCTGTCCAGATCCCTCTGCAGATCAGCATTCCCTCCCAGCTGGGTGTCATCTGAAAACTTACAATCAATCAATGCAATCAATCCTCTTGTCCAAATCATTGAAGACATTAAACAGGATTGGCCCCAATACTGAGCCCTGGAGAACCCCACTGGTGCCACTGGAACCCCACTGACCCACTGGATGTGTCTCCATTCACCACCACTCCCTGGGCCTGGCCATTCAGCCAGTTTTAACCCAGAGAAGACTGCAGCTGCCCAAGCCATGGGAAGCCAGTTTCTTCAGGAGAACACCATGGAAGACAGTTTCAAAGGCTTTACTGAAGTCCAGGGAAATTACGCCCAGAGTCTTTCCCTCCCCACCAAATGGATCAGCTTGTCACCAAATGTGCTCAGGTTGCTCAAGGTTCCTTTCCTTAACCCCTGTTGGCTGGGCCTGATTCCCTGGTTGTCCTGCACATGTTGCATGACAGCTCTCAAGATGCTCTGCTCCATGTCCTTCCCTGGCATTGAGGTCAGGCTGAAGGCTTGGAGCTCCCTGGAGACACCTCAGCACTTACCTTTGCCCAGAAATTTTGTTACTTGGCTTCTATGTCTACTCAACCCTGCACCAGAGTAGGTGGGAATATGGTGAATATGGTTTCTGTGCTGAAAATGCTGAAAATTAGTCCAGACCTCAAATGTGAGTATTTGGCAGAGACTTGTTCAAGCTGCTGTCTAGCCAGTACTTAGGAGCGTACACAGAGCACAAATGGAAAGACAGAAACTTGTGGAAATTTCTAATTGGCTTTGTTGGCATAGATGGATTACTTCCCAGAAGTGAAAGGCAGAAGGGTCTTCTATCAGTCTCTGAAGTTCAGTATTTTTTATTTTAATTATGCATTACCTACACAAAGGCCTTCTTTTGTGATCAAAAGGACTTTGGGAAACAACCCAGCAGCCGGAATTAGAAATGCTGACTGAGGAGCAGAGGTAGAGATTACCATAATTCACATATCAGCCAAAACTCTCAGATCAGCAATAGTTTAGAGATGTAATGTGTAGATGCTGCAACAGTCAGTAGACCTGAAGCTAATTTTCTTTAGAATCACTGAATATCTCAAGCCGTAAAAGACCCATAAAGCTGTAAAAGACCCATTGTGCTCAACTCTCCTCACAGGACTAACTAAACCAAAAGGCCAAGAGCATTGTCCAAATGTTCCTTGAGCTCTGGCAGGCTTGGGGCTGTGACCACTTCTCTGAGGAGCCTGTTTCCATGACTGACCACCCTCTCAATGAAGAACCTTTTTCTAATGCCCAATCTGAACTTCACTTATCATTGTCAGATCACCTTAGAGGTTACTAACAAGAGTAAATAACAAGGGTAACACAGACTGGATTTTTCAGATATAGTAGCTAGGGGGGAAAAACAATTACATGTGTATTTGCATCAGAAACCCTAATGCAGAACGCTATCCTGCCAGGAAGTGGAACATGAATCACTTACTGATTTATCTTTAACCACAGACTAACACTTAGCATTTAAATAATTTCAAAAATGTTTCAGGAAGAAAAATTCTTTCCTGGACATATTCACAAATACTTGGAATAGCAAGAAATAAACCTTAAATGGATCCAGCTTTGGCTGGAATGCACCTTAGCTCACATTAGGAACCTGCATTGTGGCGCTTGATTCTAAGCTCACTTCCTAATCTCTATCAGCAGGAAAAAATACCTGCTTTTAGAGTAAAATTTCTTGTATTTACATTATATGTCTACCTTTGGATGAGATTAATCAAGCTACAGAATTTCCTCTAAATGGTGGTCTAGAGCCATTAATTCAGAGAATTTGGTCTTATGAATCCAATATATGTTTTCAGTAGAGGAGCTATAAATTTCCTGATGCATGAGTCCCTCATTAAGGCAGTGTGAAAGACTGAAATGTTAAAGGTTAATGACTCAAACAATTGGCCACTCACAAAAGCAGCAGGATGCTGTGCTCTAATCTGCCTCAGGGCTAGGTCCTAGCAGGTAGCACCAAAGAATATCTGAAAAGTAGTACCTGGTATATTGTATAAACAACAGGCAAAAATCCTTCTCTTCCACTGCAAAGTTATGAGGTCCAATATTATTACAGTGATAAAAAAGAACTGAGTTGCACCTAAATTTACATAAATGCAACAGAAATAAGTACTTCAGAACTGTTAGCCAATATAACTGCACATGAGACCATTAACAATAATTACAATACAATAATAGTTTTGTATCAATTCAAGTTTGCAACTCAAAGAATTGCCATATAAAAGTAAATTACAGGTCCATTCAAGGACAACAAACGCAAAAGCTAAAACACTCTGATGGAAATAAACTGAGTGTTCTATTAGTGGCAGAAAGGTTTTCGTGGAAATACATCTCCATTCCTTCAAAGTTCATCATCTGTTTATTTCCTAGTAATTTGCTGAGGTGATATAACTAGACTGTTAACTTTAAGAAGAAAATACACTCCAGGACACAAACTCTGTTCTGAAGTGGGTACTGGCCTCGCCAGCAAAAACACTCCTTGTTGCTGTCTGAAGAGAATGGGCATTATGCACATTCCCTGAGGAGTTTGATTTTCAATAATTTTAACAGCAAGCACAAACTGACACGCAGAATGTTCCCTCTGAACATCAGGAAACATTTTTTTTTTTTTACTGTGAGGGTGACCAAGCCCTGGCAAAGGTTGCCCTTGCAAGTTGTGGAGTCCTTGGAGATATTCAGAAGCCAACTGGACACAGTCTGGGCAAACAGCTCTGTGTAGCCCTGCCTAGGCAGTGGGGTTGAAGGTTCCTTCCAACCTCAATCCTTCTGTGATTCTAAGATGTTTCTAGAAGTTCAGTTTTCAGCTCTCTCACATCCGTGAAAAGTGAATGCAACATCCATCATCCATTACTTTTCCATTCCTATGTTCAATCTGGATATTAAAAAAATCTAGAAGGTGGGGAAAGGAATGTTCTTCCCTGTGTCTCTGTACTACACACGTACAGGCAACTTTGTGCACAAAACAAAGAAAGAAAGAGAGAGAGACAGAGAGAGGGAAAGATAGGGATAAGGGTATTGATTTTTTGTTCGACTCAATACTGTGTCACAGCCTCTCTGAACCTTGTAGCATGATCCCAAAGCAAATAAATGACTAGGATATCTCCTTTTTCTTAGCAAGACATCACTCCAACACATCTCCAAGACACCAGCTCTAAAATTATATTATGGTATTTGTGCTTACCAATGAATTAATTTGAAAAGCAACACTTCTTCCCACCACCTCCCTTCCCAATTAAGCGGGATACAATGCTGTACTTTTGGGAATAAATTAAGAACAAAAGAAATTAAAACTCTGTTCATTACTAATTAATGTTGTTGATAGTGTGAAGGCATTCAAGTAAGTCCTCTGAATTCAGAAATAAAATATGTTTGCATCACATCTTAGTGTTGAAATACTTTAGTGTCCATTAGCAAACCAGAAGAAAGTTAAGCAAACATTGACCAAGAATAAACATTTCAAATTCAGCAGATCTAGACAATTTACAGTAGGAAATCATGAAAGAATTTCTGGAAGAACACTGCTGTTAATAGGTTCACCAAATCTTAGAATTCCCAGAAAACTCCACAAAACAATCTAAATAATTTTAATATTATTTAAAATACTGAGTAACTTTTAGTTAAGACTGCTATGAGACTATTGTCACATACAAAAAAAATATTACAGAAGTTGCAACACGGTTATCTGGAAAGAAATTAAAACAAAATACTACAATCAGAAGTAATCAATGTGCTTTCCAGGAAAATAAACTTTGTCAAACAAGTATATTTATTCCTGAATATATTCTGTTGTTCCATGAAGCTGAAATTATGCTTTACAGACAAAAAACAGAAACACAAAAAACCTGCAAGATTAACTGGCCACTCTCAACAAATAATCTTTGATAGAAAATCTCTATCAAAGAGCTGTTTCCAGTGAAGTTATGAAGGACAACATTATTAAAAGCTTTCACTGGTAATTTGGAAGGAAATATAAAATCACAGCTGATGAAGTTTGCAGATGACAATACCTGGTACAGTGATAACAAGCAGCAATTCCACAGCTGAATCTGCATTACTGTGAAGAAACAGCATTAGGTTGAGCTCACTCTAACAAAGACAAATGCCCCCACAGCAAGGAATGAAGATCCAAGCCCAGGAATGGAAAGTATGCTAACATTAGCACTCAATGTACAAATTTAGAAAGTAGTAGGAAAATTTTACCTATGTATTAAAATTACCAAATATTTAACTATACTCAAATCCTGTATATTTTATACTGTGCCCATATTTTAAGGAGGCTTCTGTAAAATTGATGAAGGTATTAAAAAGAGCCACAAAACCTAAGAGATGTGTTTGAGTAAAAGTCCATGAACTCAATTTATCCAAATAAAATTGAGAAGTGATGTGATTGCTACATTTTAGTATCACCATAAGGAGAAACTGCAGCATATTAAGGACCTCTTTGCCCCAGTGGGGAGAAGCATAAAAAGAATCCATGGCTGAAACCTCATACCAGAAAATTCAAATGAGACATGAGGAACACACTTATCACTGTGAGAGCAACAAACCATTGCAACAATCAGGCAAAGGGAAGCATCTTCTTTCTTCATGCACTCAAACCAGGACTGGACATTTCTCAGAAAGGCATGGGCTAGCTGGACACAACTTATCCTTTGGTCAAATAAATTACTGGGTTCATTACAGCTGTAAGAGGGAGAAATTTGATGGCCTGTGATATATGACTGATGAGACTAGATGAACTAACATCCTCCCCACCACGGCCAAACTTTATTAATTGATTTATCAGTGCTTTATGCTGCCATCCATTGCTAGGGTATCTGAACACTTTCATACTAAATCAATAGCAAAATGCTTAATGGACTTCAAGGAGCTTCTGACACATCTTTCAGGACTAAAACTAATTAGGGGAGGATTTCTGAAGAGGACGGAAGGTCCTATTATTCCTTCTTGCTGAAGACTGTGTATTACTGTATTTCCTTTGTCTTATGGGGTATTTTGAAGCATGAGCCAGTGATTTCAGTCAGACACAGTACTGCTAAATTGTTCTGTTTAAGAAACTCAGTTCAGTTTGTTTCCTCTAATGCCTGCCAAGGTGCCAGTGGGTGACAAAATTCTCTGCATTTTCCAGTGCTGTTTAGGGTAATGGACACTTGCTTTACTGACACAAAAAATAAATTTGCATCCTCAGAGAGTCATAATTTAGATGGAAATGAAGAGTGCTGGTATGCACAAGGCACCACATAAATGTACTCCTCTAAAAATTACACCTTTTCAGAGACACAATACTATTCTGCGTGGAGAACAAGCATTTTCACATCTAAGAGTTATAAAGTTATGGTGTAGGAACGTGGTGCTCTCAAAATACATGTATTTGCAAAAAGGTATTAATTTATAAATTTATAAAAATAAAATTTATAAAAATACCTAAGTTTATTTTGTGCAAATATATAAAAATTCTCAATGTATTATTTGACAAATGTATGCTAATAAAGGGACTTCTAATTAATTTAGAGACTGCTTGAGGTCTAGCACATAAAAAAACCTGCAAATTTGCTAGCTACTTCATTTTTCTTACAGTAGAGAACTGTTAATGCTTTATTCTTCAAGTTAAATCAATTTTCATTAATTACACCCTGGGCAAAGAATAATCAAAATAGGCAAAATAGGATTAGTGCAAAAATAAGATATTGATCAAGTTTTTATGCAGTATTCTACCACCACTAACTTTTGCTCAGTTTATTCATTGTTTTATGGACCAGTGAAGAAGGTACTTCTCAAAATCCTGTTTGTTTCAACGGGCTATTTGCAGCTGTTAATTTTTCAGCCAAAACCACTTTATATTCTGTGCACTCTATTGTATTCAGCAATCCTTCTAAAACTTTGTTGGGGCCTTTTGAAGTCAGAAATCAATTTCCTCTCCTTGTACCTTCACAGAAAGAAGAGTTGATTGAAGATTGCTTCTTCCTTAGAGGTCATGCAGCACGTACAGGAACAGGGCACAGACCAAGCCCTCCTGTGACACCAGGTGCCCTGGCAGCCAGGTGCTCAGCTGCTCTCAGAAGCCCTGCTGAGCCTGCCTGCCTCAGGCAAGCAGAATGGCTCAGATCACCTCCTTTCAGTTGTAATGGCTTCAACTGCCAAGCTTTCTTCCTGAAAGCATACCTCTGGTAAAAAGCCTTCATCTCTACAGAAAAATAAATATGGTTACAATTTTGTAATAGTCCATACCAAGCTGAAAGGGAAACTCAATTTATTCCCCAAGTTACAATCAAGAAACAGACAGCAACAGCACTGCTTATGCACTACACTGGGTCAAGAACACGCTTAGGTGCCCAGACATAGTGCTCATGCAGTAGCTCTGCGGAGAAAGCAGCATGCCTGCTCCTGGGAACCCTTCTGGCTTGAACCTGTACAGTCACCTTATCACAGCAAACAGCTCTGAAAGCACAGTTCTGCATCCTGGTGGCAGAACACATTCAACTGCCAGGGAGATGCAGAAAGATCAGAGAACTAGAGTGACACCAACTCCTGGAGAAGACAAGCAGCAAGTAGACTGGAGGGGTAGGGAAGAAAGGAGACAAACCAGGAAGAACAAGCAGAAAGGATGAGAGGTAGTAAACCCCAATACATCAATTTTACCCACAAAACTGATGAATAATATCAAATCAAAAGACAAACATACATAACACACTTCGGGTAGCAAAATTGGGGTTTTTTATTGCTTGGGCTTAGAGCTGCAATCCAAATTCACCTTGAATAATACTATCCATGGCATAAAAATGTTAAACAAAATAATAAAGTAAAACATAGAAAATTTTTTAAAATTTAAAAAATAGCAATACCAGTGACTAGTCAGAACTGCATTGAATATTTGACACAAGTTTCTTGAAATCCAACAGGCAAGCAGAGTTTCTTAGACACCAGCTGCTCAGTGAGACACAGTAGGTCAGGCAGCATTACAAGGCTAAAACATCAGCTTTAACTAAATTTGATTTCCTAGTCTTAAGTCATTAGTTGAAACGGATTATATTGCTTTAATTTCCTTGGAAGCCTAAAAAATTATGCCCTAAATGCTCATTAATTCAACCACAAAGATTTGCATTTTAGGATAACTTCTACATCTACTTTTGCATTCCAAAGCTATTCTTATAAATATTACAGACCGATTTAATGTGAATTACTCTAGTAAAATGTGTACAGAAATGACTGGCAGAACATTAACATGCATAAGACATAGAGGAAGAAATGGATCTGTTGTACCCAGATTATAATTCTGAAAATGAGGGCATGATATTAAATGACCCAAAGGAAGAACAGGAGGGAAAATGACCTCCCAGAATATGAAGGTAGTAGAAAATGATAATAAATTGCTCATCTCAGTTTAATAATTTAATACAAGCTGCATAAAATGGAAAGGCCACTTAGGAAGGCACAAAAAGCACTTTTAGCTATCTGTTCAATGCCAGTAATGAGAAAATTAAAGACAGCACAATCTAGCAGCCCTTCTCCAAGTGGTGAGAAAGCCACCAGTAAACCCCAAGTTTGCACTCTGTGGCCTTAGAGAGGTCTGAAGTGCAGAAACAACCCCTAGCAAACAAACTTCACACTCTCTTTTCTCCCCTTGCAAAATTCAGCTTGATTTCAAGTGAACATTTATTAAAGCAAATTCCCAAATGTTTGCTTTGCTCCAAGGAGACAAACAAATCAATAAATTATCTGTGGAAAAAAGGGGAAGGGGAATTTGAGTGAGAATATTAGTTCAACAGGTACTTTGAAAAGTAGTCATAAGACTTACAGACCATGGGGTTATATTACATGCTTAAAGGCTTCTAACACGCTTTCAGAATATAACATGCCTGCATTTTAGAAGCTTGGCATTCTTAAAACAGCAACAAACTGTATCAGACTTGAGAAGTCCTGCTTTTGTAGACTTGTTTTAGTAAAACAGAACAAGGAAACTGTCCTGATGTCTAACCTATGAGTATGGTCTATGACCCATGTTCCTAAATGAGGGTGTTAAAGTGCTAATCTCTGGCTTTGACCCAGACTCTGAAACCGGGTTTAGTTGTTGGTTTTTAAGGGTCATGTGCAATTCAAAGACAACAGGCCAGGAACTATCAAGGAGATGCAAATAACGGCATCATTTCCCCTCCCCTTTAAGCATGACCATCAAGAAACAAGTAAAACCAGTACAACAATACAGCAGCAACAGGGAAGTTATTTCTAGTTTCAGAGAGTTTAAATAGGGTGATACTAAGGATCTACAGTGACAAGTTACAGTTCTTTTCCTTGAAATGCACAGCAAACAAGGAATCAGTCTTTTAAGAATTATCGGTCCATCCCTCCACATAAGGGGCTGACACAGGGAAAGTCAAATCATTTGATGAACAAAGGACACTAACCCTTACATCCACCAAATCAGAAATTAGATTCAAGGATAGAGAACTATTTCAAAATTGTTAACTGTATCTCAGAAATCTGCAGTTATCTAGCTCCTGTTGTGAAAAATTGTGCATTCCTTGTTTTCTATTTTATTCCTATGGACTAGCTGGAAACTAAAACAAGGAAATGAAATAAAAGATGGACACTTAGAGCAGCCTTCTGGTACCTGAAGTGGGCCTACAAGAGAGCTGGAGAGGGACTTTTTACAAGGGCTTTAGTGACAGGATAAGGGAATGGCTTTAAACTGGAAGAGGGAAGGTTAGATTAGGTATCAGGGAAAGAATTCTTTATTGTGAAGATGGTGAGATGCTGGAACAGGTTGCCCAGAGCAGTTGTAGATGCCCCATCCCTGAAAATGTTCATGGCCAGGTTGGGTGGGACTTTGAACAAAACCTGGTCTAGTGGGAGGTGCCCCTGCCCAGATGAGCTTTAAGGTCCCTTCCAACCCGAACCACTCTATGATTGTATGATCTGTAAGTGGAAATAGACTGGGTCTCTGGTTTGTGCAACTAAGGTGGCACCCAGATATAGGAGAAGCATTTAAAATCCAGATCTAACAGAACTGATGATCATTGCTTTGACTAAAGAAACTTGCAATCGTATGGATGAAGCAGGCAGGCAGCAGCCATGCACCCACCCTAAGAGAACAGATACTCAGGGAAGAAACTACCAGATGCTCACTCAAGGAATATAATGACTTTACTGATCACTGCAAACTTCCTCCTACCTGAACATCACCAAATAGCAGTCTGAAGAAAAAGAAAAAATAAAACCCAGCCACAGCACGGATACAGGTCCTCTAATCACAGGTTTCTGCAAAGAGACTGTAATAATACCTCCTGCAATTTTTTATAAGCATTCAAATGAAAGAAGAGCTAAGTGATTATCTTTTAAAAGCAGTGCAGGGAAAAGGCAGAAGGGAGCATAAAGAAGCCCCGCAGAAATTTGCAAGCAAATAAACAGGTAGATGCACATTCCTAAGTTTAAATGAGGACTCCCTCAAGATTTGACTGCAGCTGTGTATAAAGCAACCACAAAACTGAAGAGACACAACTGAATTTTAACACAAGAATTTCCAATTACTCAATATTCCTTCAAGAAACTTAAAATTTTAATAGGCCCACGAAGGCTTGAAAAGGCATAGGAGACAAACATATCTTAGATTTCATGACAACTTTGCAGGACAAGCTGTTCTTGTACAGATCCACTAAATGGTTACAAGAGAGAGATTTTGAGAACTACTTTAAAATGAGATTTCGTCCTCACTTCCTGAAGTGGAAAGTTCACTATTACCTCTGTAAACATCTTCTGTTTTGAAACCTGAGTAATAGTTTTGAATACTCTACTAGGACTACAATGCAACTGTGAGGCAGCCTGCATTTCTATAGGAAATTATCCTACATTATTTAAGATATGGCAGGTGAATACAGAAAGCAAGCTGCCAAATGTTTCTCTGTAGTGTTAAAAAGATCAAACATTTTTTGTTTTCCTAAGGGAACCCAGGGTGCGTACACTCACGTTTAGTTATTTTTTACTCACTGGGCTCACGCTTTGCCCACTTGGACAACTTGAGCAAATAACTGGGCTGTTATTTGTGCAAAACTCTGTAGGAATTTCAGTTATTCTTCTCAAATATACAGGAAAATGCAGCTGGACAAAACTGAATTTCCAAAAAAGAAACAGAAAATATCCAAGGATATTAGAAATAAAACAGTGAAATCACTTCTAAGTTCCTGTGCATAGAAAAATGCTCACACTGACAGGAAAAACCCCATAGGACAGATACAAGATCTTTCACGAGATCTATGGTGATGAGAAGTACCTTCTCACTATTTCCTACTTCTACTGTCCCTGCTACAGAAGAATCCACTTTCTGCTAATAGAAGTCACACATTCACGTTACAGTTCTCTTCCACTTATTTAACACACAAGATCACTGGAGCTGTCTCAAATGCCATCCATTCACAAAGCAGGAAAGTGGGCAGGAAAGCCACAATAACTATCATGATCACATTAGATACCATGAGAGAGAATGTTAAAACAGTAGCTACTCAAAAATTGATAATTTACTAAAAAGATCTGGACAAAAAGCCTGAACATTCATTTTAATTGTACATGAATATTCCACTTAGTCAAGTAAAAAAATAAATCATATTGCCAGTAAATGGCTATTGTTAAACCTGTCTGATAGTTGAAAATCCTTCAATTTGAACCAGAAAACAGACAATGAAAAATAACTTAAGCCTTCTAAGGAGTAGAAATTCTACATATGTCTATACATTTGGAGACACCTTTATAAACCAGGCAGAAGAAACCAGAAGCCTAGTGTTTTCCTACAGATAAGCTGAAGTTAGTGCTCAGTTTCACCCCATTTAATCTGCCACAAACACCATGACAGCCATAAATGTGAGTTAATAAGCAGCAGTAGTTCATTGTATTTCCACTCAAAAAAAAGAGCCCAAGAATGCACATAGAGCTACCACATTGCACCTTCAGCTATACCTCTTGCATGTTCTGCTTCTGAACCTTCCAAACAGACCCAGACATAACCTCCTCCCACCACAAGATTGTAGCTACTTTCTTTTCCATGCTGTGTAGATAGGAAGCATAATTTGGGAGAAGGAAAAGAAAGACAGCTGCCTTCTTAGTCATCCTGTAATGAAGAGTGTACAGATGGAAGCGTGGAAAGCCTGAATGGTTGGAGTATGTCTAGCATGGAGAGAAATCTGGTACAAAACAAGAAATACACTGACAGCTCAGTCTTCCAATCAGCATTTTGCCAGAAGTTTACAGCTTGACCAAATTTAGGTCAAAACCAGCACAAGGCAACTCCATACTCTTTTAAAATATGATTAAAATAAGAATAACAAAAAATATTTCCCCCCACCTCTAAACCTGATTTCTTAATCATTCTAAGCTTAAACCAAATGCTTACCAAAACCAATTCAACTGTCATTAAAGGTCACCACAGTCTAAATTTCAGCAAAACTACAAACAACTGGACAGACATTTTCATAAGGCTTATGCTGCCTTAGTAACTGGCAGTGACACAAGGATGTTTCAGTCCCATGAAGGGACAGCTTGCTTTTCATACTGTCTAAAATGAGTGACAGAAGTTCATCCAGATAAGATAACAGCTTCACACATATCTATTTACCATAACACTGTGATCCCTTTAGAAGAGACAGAATAATGGTACCATAACATAGAGACTAATCAAGCATGAGGAAGACAGATTTATCTTCAGTTAAACTGAACGCCTATTTCCTGACGTTTATATTTTTCTATCAAACTTTATAATAACTTTATAACAAATAAATAATTAAAAATTTGATTGCTAAAGGTCTGTAATTTGTTAGTACTCACTATGTTTGTAGAAAAAACAATGTTTCTAAAAGTAGAGAGATAAGAATTCCCAAGCTAGATGTAAGCTCTACACTTCTAAGCATCTAACCTTACAAATCAGGTACTGAAATGTTTAGGAGCATAACTGGTTTCTATCATGTTATCTGGATTCCCAGTCTTTTTAGTGTCTCTAAATGTTTCCCTTAAAAGCCAGATTTGGGGTTTTGTTTGTAAAGGTAGGTGGTTTTCCTACATTTAAAACACAGGGACTAGAGAACTAAAAATATATTTGAAACAGACAAATACTCTGCAGATTTACTTACTGGAAGCTTCTTGCTTTTTTCAAAACTTTTCTAAAGGGTTCACGAGTGTTACCTGGAGGTGAACTAAGATGAGCTGTTTTCATTTCTATTAAAAAATTACTCAAAACCTATGGCATAAGGCCATATTCTGCTATTTGTAATATGGTAAGTAAACATTTCTAGTTATAAGCACAAAGTAAGCATTTTTGTGCTACAGTAAGCATCAACATTAATTATTTTTGTTCTACTCCCCCATAAAATTTGAAATTTAAGTGGAAAGAATGCTGCTAAGGTCCACATTCCCCTTTTTTGCTTAAATGGTCCATTAGGTTTTAGGAGTTATCTTGACATGTCTACAACACTCTAAAAATAAATTCAAAACTGAAAGTTCCTGCGAAGACAAACACAAAAAAGAAGTTGAAAGATTTTTTTAAGTACAAACACACAGTACAAGTACAAAGAAAAGCTGAAGACAAATTGATACAAAAATCAGTATTTATGTAAAAAAATAATGCACTGCATATTGTAAAATCAGTCAGTTACAGTATTGACCTTCACAGAGATTTCTACATTTTCAGGCTTCAAAAGGTTACACAGAAAGAAGAGACTCACATGAGAGGCAGACTGCTTCCTAGATTCCATCCCAAAAATTTATACCCTGAGCCTGCAGGGAAATTAGAAGCAGGATACAAACTCTGCTGACAGTGGAGTGTATTCTTGTACTGCTAAAGCATTTGTCCAGCTCACATGGATCTGGAAGTCAGAGCCAGTCTATCTTTGACAAGGAAACAGCTACAAAAATTAAGTTTCTAAAATGGGGTTGGGATGAAGGTGCAAGTCAGTGAGTGGATCCTCCATGTTCAACACACAGGAACTGTCCTGGAATCCACAAGCTCACTTTATGAAGACTTCATCTCACTTAGACAGGTTATCTAAGTTCATATATACATTACAAATACATTTCATACCATGCAAGTTTAAATATTTTACTGTAACACTAGAATTCAGCCCTTTTCTTCATGGTTTTCTCTGGAGAAAAAAAAAATTATTACTTAAACAGAAGGTTTTGTTTTTTCACTAAGATAATTGCAGGAAATCTAATACTTTCCTGTTGCAAATCACTATCCCCCTATCGACAGTAATGCATTCAATGTAGTTCAGGGTCTGCCCCAAAACTATTTTAAAGCCATTTATTAAAAAAAATATTATAACAGGATATATTCTCTAAAAAACCCCATCTACTACACAGTCTGATGAAGCATCAGAACTCTTACTACAGCTCTTCACTTTTACATACTACATACTCTATAATAACCATCAGGTAATAATTCCTAGTATGGAAATACAACAGCAACAGCTTTCCACTATTGGGCTTTTTTTCGACTTCCAAAATGCCCAATAAAGCTGCAAAACCATGAAATTTTTCTAAGTATTATACAACAAGCAACTTCAAACTGGATTTTTACTTAAAACCCCTCAGTTCTGCTCTACCTTTTGGTGATAATGGCTCTACGTTGTTGAAACAAATTATTTTTAATATAAAGTCTCTGTATTTACTACAGAGAAAGCTAGTATCACATACTAGTCATTAATTTCTCAGAAGATCATATTTATAGTGTGCAGTTCACATCTGAGATAAACAAAACAAGATTGTCAAAACAGTACTTCAACATGTAAGAGATGAACATATAAAGGCACATACAGATTGTCAATGATTACAACACATTTCTTTGATAAGAGAGTATTTTCTGCACTTGTAAACAACTTTGTTTACATAAAGGCTCACACCTTTAAAGTGAGGTTAGTGCTGCTGACTCAGTTATTGCTACATTCACAGTTCAATAGAATTTTAGACAATATATGAGGTACGCTCCCAAACAGAGTCATCTTCATTTCTTCCTTGTTCATTTATCATTAGATAACTGAATTATGCAGACTAAAATTACTGACGATAGAAGTCAGTAACACCCAAATCATCAGATATGAGACAAACATTAGCACTGATTAAACTTCAAAAAACCAGAAAGTCACCGTTGCAGAAAAAAGTTCTTGCTCTTCATTACATGAATATTTTCTTCATTTTTATGTATGCTAGTAAACTTTTTTCTGGGCACATTAAGAGCCCATTCAAGCTGCAATAGAATTTTGCACCTTTTGACCAGCTACGTTAATTCAGTCTCTTGATGTAACAGCTAGAAGTCAAAAATCACCTTCCCTTTGATCTTCTGGCATATAAGTCTCTAATGCTTTTTGTTAGCTGCTTTATGAATACTTTGTATACTCTTCCACAGTATGTGTGCGTGGTTTTCTGTAACTCCCGTTCTAGGGGCTGCAGCAGCGAATGAACCAGGTCATCTCCAAATGAATACTGTAAAGAGGTTAAGAAAATTTAAGGTTAATATGGAAGATTGTCATAACTCAGAGGTATTAGAGTTTTATAAAAATTATTTTCAGCATCATATTTGCTGTCTATAGGTTTATTAAATGTTTTCAAGAACAAGTGCTTCTGAATGCAATAATTTAAAAACACCTCTTAATTACAAAAGTATACTCTCCTGCTTTCAATAAACCTAACAAGAAAGATCTTTTTTATGCTAAGCAAATGAATGTATTCAGACAGGAAAGGAGGAAATTTTTAAAATTACGTTACCCAATTAAAAATTTACAACTCTAAAATGATTTCTGGATATTTTTTTTGTTGTGGTAACTTTCTCAAATGACATATAACCTTTAAGTAATACAAGTCTTATCAAATTATAATGAAACAGCAGTATAAAAAGTGGTACTGACGTTTCATTAAATTGAATGATGGTCAAACACATGCTATGTTTAACATGGGCATGAAATAAAGTTGTCATTAGCTCAACACTGCAATGTTTTTTATAAACAAATGCTAAGTTAAAACAGCATTTTGAAGTAACATAATTTTGTTCATCTCATTACCACTGAATCAGTAGTGGTTTACGTACGTTCTCTGATGCATCCACATATGAAATGGGATCATAAATAAAAGGAAATAATTTTTTCTTGTATTTTTGACAATGCTCAAAGGAAACAAAGAAATAATATTTTTATGGAAATACGATCACTTTCCTGCAATGTATTCTCAGACCCCCAAAAGTACTTTTCTTCATTTTTATACCTATATGACAATGTGTAATAAAGCAACATTAAAATATACTCTTGATTTTTGTAGGTTATACACACACAGTAGCCTGCTACATTAAAATGTGCATCAGTGCTAAGTTTTACAGCTCTTCAGTGAGTATACTGATGCAGTGATAAATGGTTCATTAGATGATTTATTTGCAGCATGAAGTCATTGTGCTTAGTATTTAAAGGAACGGCAACATATTAATACACTGAATTTCTGGAAAAGGTCAAAACACAGTATATAAAAAAAATTTTTAGAATCCATATCTAGATACAATTAGGTATTAAAGCGTTGCAGTAAATACACACAAACTTTGGGAAGAAGGGATTTTTTTCTGCACTTTAAAATCTTCAAAAAAAGGAAGTTTCTGGTGATGGCTTGTTCAGTCTGGAGATAAAGATTGTCCCTCTCTACCACTGCACTGCTGTGACCTCACTTTGAGTAAGCAGTCCGAGCAGTTTTGGTCACAATATGAGGATATAAAGCTATTAGCATCCAAAGGAGGACCACAAAGATGGTGCAGGGCCTCAGGGGAAAACGTGTGAGGAGTGGCTGAGGCCACTTGGTCTGTTTGGTCTGGAGGAGACTGATGGGAGACTTCACTGTAGTTACAATTTCCTTGTTAGGGGAAGAGGAGGGGCAGGCACTGATCTCTGCTCCGTGGTGATGAGTGACAGGACTTGAAGGAATGGCCTGAAGTTGTGTCAGGAAAGGTTTAGGTTGGATATTCAGAAAAGGTTCCAGAAGAGGGTGGCTGGGCACTGGAACAGGCTCTCCAGGGAAGTGGTCACAGCAAGAAGCCTGGCACAGTGCAAGAAGTCTTCGGACAATGCTCTCAGGTGTATGGTGGGACTCTCGGGGATGGTCCAGTGCAGGGCCAGGTATCTGGATTTCAGTGATCGTTGTCGGCCCCTTCCTATTCAGATATACTAAGATGCCCAAATGCTCATGGAAACAATTCACCAGCTGATTTATTAAATAAATGAGAATAAAGCCTTTTAAATAAACACTGACAACTACAGGCATGGTTCTAGAATCCTAACCTAAATACAGTCTACACTCTGTATCAAAAGATGCTCATCAAAACAGGAATTTACTGGAACTCCATAAAAGAGAAAAAAGTGGTAAAAACACTTGATGTTACTTAAAAGTGAAAAAAATTACTTTGTTGCAATCAAGGTGAATATCAACATGCCTACAAAATACGTGTACTACAGATAAACATACATCATAAACATACTATAGATAAACATACACGAAAGAATAACAAGTACAATGCAAAAATCACTTACATTTTTTATCGCTTCATAGACAGCTCTAAAAGTTGGTTGTTTATCATCATGGTAAACACCTCTATTTCCATGAAGAATAAATATACCTTCTTCTTCAGCTGCCTTACAATTGCTTCCATAGATACAGTGGTCAGGCCGGTAATTCCATTGGCAAGGAAAGACATAAAGACTTTCTGTATGGAAAAATGAGAGCTCAGAGTTAAGTATCAAAATTGTTTCAGGAAATAAACCAATATTTTCTTTATTTATTTAAGACAGCTTTATAAATTTCTGTACAGTTGTTTTGAAATCTAACAGTTAATTACCCTCTAGCAAGCTCCAGAACTGTCTCAAATGCTGTCAGAGAATTAAAGAAGTGAATAGTCCCTTGAAGGTATTTACCCAAAAGCCTGCTTATTGAATATTTTCCTGGATTTTTTTCCTGGAGATTTTGTTTCCCATGGAAAAGATAACTTCACAGCGTTAGGCTGACAATCAATGTGGATTTACCTGGATTGTGAAAAAACATAATGTTCAACAGATCCTGATCACCCCATGTTATGTTCAGCTTATACTTCTTCAGTAGTGGCATCAGAATTTCTCCCCATTGCAAGCGGACTGGTGTCATATCATTCTGTTAAACAGAACAAAGCAAAACCACACACATTCAGGACAGTTACATCTACAGGGAAGGAACTGCCTTACAGAATCGCAGCAGCTTGCACTTCAAAGGTACAGATCTCAAATGTATAGATAGCTTCTTCCCTTTAAACCAGCAAGTCTATCTAAGGAAACTCGTTACAGACATTTCCAATATGCTTTATTTCTCAATGATCAACTTACCGAGAAGTTTCCTTCTAACATCTTAAACCAAGAATTCTAAGAATAGCAAGGGATTTTTTATACAGCAGAAGGATCCAGTACCAAAACTGCATTTAAGTCATGTAGCAAACAGATGGGGAGTATTTCAATATTCACATGTCATGCAATTTCTCTCTTTATCACAGTTATAATATACACAGGTTCTAACACTAACCGCAAAACTTCAAACCAGCTCAGTATAAAATTAATTCTTAAATCGTTCCAAACACATACAGATAAAAAATACTGGCTACAAAGTAGTATACAAAAATACAGAAATCCTTCAAAGGTCTTCAAAAGTATTTTCATCAAGTTGAACTTAGTTTACTTAGTTACTGAACTTGAATTTCCTCATCAACAGGACAACTTTTCACTAGCAAAAGTCAGTAAGAACTAAAGCAACAGCTGATACCAAATTCCTGAATTCTTGATTTAGCAGAATCACTTCAAAAGAAAAGAAGTTCTTCTAAGGTTCTGGTTGAGGAGCAGCTACTTGGAGTAAACTGGCCCACACTGAATCCCATGTTAACAAAGGGATTCAAATCTGCAGTTTAAACAGTTACATATTCTAAAGCTAATCTCTTATCTTTACACTTTATTTAAGCTCAAGTAGAACAGAAAAGGAACAAAGCTGCTCACTTTGTACTCTGTACTTCACAGTTTTGAGAGTGTGGATGGAATAGCAGTAAGTCCCATAGAGAGAAAATTCCTGAACAAGTACAAGCATTGTACCCTTGCTTCTTTTTAAGCAAGTTGCCAAAAGAAAAATTATATTAGAACTCCAGTATAGTTTCAGATTTGCATACAAGAATATCATGTTAAGAGACAGATTACCAGGAGCAAAATACTCAGTTTGAGATTTACAGTATCAAAGACTTCTTTCTCTCAGCTTTACACTGACAAACTAGAAAGTGCATAAAATTGCAGTTCAGTTTTTACTCTTCCCTCAGATCATTTCAGCCATCAAATATGAAGGGCTTTCAGAACTGAAGACTAAACCAAGAAATACTATGAGATTTCAGACAAGAATTAATACAAAAAAAGATCTATACCTTATATTATGCAAGAAGCCAAACAGAATATTACAGCCTCTCCTCTCCTAAAAAATTTATGATTATGATTGCCTGCAAGTATTCAATGAGCACAGGCATAAGAAATGCACAAGAAAATTCTTAGCTAGTAAGAATTATCATTAGATTCAATGCAAAGTGATTAAATAAAATAAAACACAGGCTTTAACACTAAGCTAAACCCTTCCAAAAAAGCAAATAAATAAGACTGAATCACAGTCAGTAAAGATTACTCCCTCACCTGAAATTTGCAATTCCCAGAATACTGACTAAGTTAAGGCAAAATGCTAAGAATTAAAAACAGAATTAAATTACCTCACTCATACCAGGCAAATCATGGTACAAGAATATACAATAACAAATACAATTTTAGAGCAACACATAGAAATTGAAGTTTAAATTAAGACATTATTTAATAGAATTTTATTTTCACTTGTAGAGTTTTAATAGCATAGAAATCCAGAGGATATCCCAAGAAGATGCAAAGCAGGTAAGAACATGCATCACATAGCCAGATGTCTAGAAGCAATACTACTTGACAAACAGTGCTGTCAGATTTAAGAACTGGAAATTGTAATATTTCCATAACCTCTGCATAAATAGAAAAGAGCTATAAATTAATAAAATAGCAGAGATATATAATGACACCAGTGTAGGAGCAAAAGAAACTACTTGAATAATTACTTGTTTCCCCTCTTTAAAATATTCCACTGTAAGGTGAAAGAGCCTGAGAAGTAGGATTCTGATAGAACTGCTTTTTAGAAGTTACTCAAGTAAAAAAACTGAAAGAAAAAATTCTACATTAATTTTAAAATGTGAAGAATATAAGCCTTCTCTCCAGTATTCCACAACATGCAAAGAATTTTAGCAATTTGAGAAAAAACCCCAAATGATAGTAGGCATTTCTGTGATGACATCAAACTGATACAACCAGGTTCTTAAGAACTCTCAAAACTCTAGTTTATTTGAGCAGAAGAAAAGGTGCAAGAAGAAAATATATGGAGGAACATCAAAGTATTTTCTGACATTTTGGGCTGGTTTTTTGTTTGTTTGTTTAGCTTGGTCATTACTCATTTCTGTACCAGAAAACTTCTGCCTGACCAAGGCTGAAGTCAGACTTTAAAAAGCTGTCTTTTAGCTTTTAAAGTTAAACATTTAGCCTTTACTTTTTTTAAAATTCTAAGAAGTAAATACAAAGCTGAGGAAAAATTCTCAAATTACAGAGCAATATCTAAACAAACTGCAGCTGTGTCCCACAAACAGCTGACCAATTTAAATTTCCTTAATGCCAAGGGAGAGCCAGCCCTCTGCCTTCTGTTTACATGATTCTACCCTGTTCTTACACTAACAATGTAGTGCTAACACTTACTGCATGTTTATGTATACTGATGTACTCCAATTACCCAGCAGAAGGATTTCTTTTTTGTACTATTAGCAAACTGAATTGAATCACAGAAAGAACCGAACACCAAAGGCTACAACCAAGTAAATAAGAAAAGTAGGGAAAAGGAAATGGTAAGAGACAGGAATCTTCCTTTTAGAAGCAATTTGGTTTTGTGCAGGCTCACCATATTTCTTGAAAGTACAACCCTAAGCAACAATGAATAATAAAAAAAAGTTATAATGGTCTAGGTCACAGAAGCTCCCTGGACTTGTTGGGTTTTTTTTCTAAAGCATAGCCGTGAACCACTACTTTGCACTCTATCTGAAGTTAATTTACTAGGTGCTTGTTTGATTTTCTAAAAGCTTGTTCCCTTCCTTGACTGCCTGCATCTCAGGCATCAATAACCTTCTCAATAAACGTGACAGAAGTCGTTCCTCTCTATTCACATTGCCTCATCGGTTTTTTTGTTTAAAAGCACCATAGCTGTAGCATTTGTTACATCTCTTTAAAAAAAAAATCTACATCTGTATGTATACAAATACAAAAAAAATCACATACCATTACCTCTTCTATATCCTAAACAGTCTTGAATGTTTTACATTCCCATTTTCTAACTGCTGCTTAGCAGAGACAACATGTAGGCACTAACCATCAGAAGCTTCATTAAGAATTCTAGTGCCATGTGCAGTTATGCAGTATAATGACCAGTATAATGCAGTATAATATTCAGTAACACATCTGTGCATGCACATCTAGTTGTATACAAGCATACACATGTGTGCATTTAGTGCATGTATTTGTGCCGTACATACACACAGAGACTTCACACACAAGATAAATAAGATAGGACCTGAAGGAACAACATCCATTAGGCACCACCGACAGCCAAGGAGCTGGGATGCTTGTCTGAAATATCCTGACACTCCTGAGAAGACTGAGGAGGCTCAAATAGGTAAGTGGATAAAAGATTACTTAATCCTGGAGCAGTACATGGAACTACAGGTTATTGCTACCCAGATGAACATTATAACCATTGGCTGAAGTCTCTGGTTCTATTTTTTATTTATCCATCTTCTGGATCCTCCTGACTCTTAAAAATCAATGTGACAATGGAGGAAAGATGCTTAAAGGCCTCAAGCGGCTCAGCTTGTAATTTGGGCTACAACAGACAAAGAACCCAGTTTTAAATCCATAGCACTGGACGAATATCCTGATCCAAAACTTCAGAAAAATGCTCTAGCTTTACAGTACCATGCAAAAAGGTCTACAGGTATTTTTAAAAAGATAAAAAAATTCCCAGAACTTATATACTCCTTGAAGAATTTGTTGAGCCTCCTGAAAGAATATAAACAAATTCACACCTTCCCATAACACAAGGAAGCATTTTCTAGTTCTACTGTATTTCACTGGAATAGTTAATGGGACACAACGTGGAACTGTCACCTGTAAGGTCCAAAAGCATCTGCAGTGTCACCGGCAAGGGGTATTAGGACAGTCCCTACCCCTGAATTTGGTCTACCTCTTTTCCCAAGGTTTGAGATTAGTCGTTCCTCTGCTATCAGTCACAAGCAAAAGTCATACACTCTCAGGCACACTGTGTATAGACTCAGCTACACTTAGTTGTACTGAGAAGCCAAACCAGAATTCTGCCACAGTGTGAATAAAAGACCAACTTTATCTTAGTATTTACCACACTGAAAATAAATCACTATACAGAAAATCACTGCCAGAGCTTAAGATATATGTAGCTTTCAATCCCATGTTTTTCTCTTCATACTTTTCAGTATTTTCATTTTTCCATATGCTATAATCAGTAAAACAAAGTAGACAATGCAGGATTTCACTGATGGTGTGTATATATATATATACACACCATGATGAAAGCAGCCATATCCTACTATAACTTTTTACTTTTAACTACAACTGAGATAACCCATTCTCCATTTCTCTTAAATTCTCTGAATTTCCTTCAAGAAAAATACATAGCAAGAATGCTAGAATGAAAGCTGCTTATCACACTGGAAATGAGAGAGAATTAATATCTTCTGCAAATTTATATTGCTCCTCTTATGGATGCTTCTTCCAGAAGTTTTTGACTGCATGATTATTTTTCCCTAATCAAACTTCTCTTTAACAGAGATGTACTTTCCCCCAAACATAATCACACAGCACTGCTTTTGTACTTGTGTTTCAAGTGCATAAGAAAAAACTTCAAGTCTGAGAAGCAATGACCATTTCTACTGCTGTGTGCACTGCTTCCATGCATGCAGTAATAGTTACTTTCATGATGAACTTCTTTGTCTACAAAAACAAGGACTTCAAAGGAAATAAAAAGATACTTAGGGTGATAATCACCTGGCTACAATGTAAAAGATCAACATTTAGAAATCTTCATTTTCAACACTTACTAAATGTTTTAGCACCACCTCCTGGCCATACAACTACACACGCTTTACAAGTTTACAATAATTGTTTTTCTGGGATGCCTGTAGTGAAGAAATAAAGTGGGCATATCTATTGGCAAATGTAATTTACAGCAAACTGTATCAAGTCAAAGGATCTCTCAGGACTAAATAAAAATAAATCAATCAAGCACAGTTGAAATTCAAGTCTTATAGTGGATGACATTTAAAAATAGATCCTATTTTAAGCACAGTGTACTTTGAGAGCATTTTTACAATAACAGAAAAAACATTTTGAAAAATACATATGAATATGAAACAGAAATAGAATTAAAAGATGGAGAGCCACCAAAAATGCAATTGAGGCAACACACATACCTTGAAATATTTTCTTCTGATACGTGTCATATTCATTAGCATGACTCCAGAATTAATTCCAGTTACTCCATAATAGGGATGTCTAGCAAACCGATTATACCACCCAATACGAGGCTCTTCATGTTCTGGCGCCATTGCAGCAATTTGTGTGGAGTTGAATTCTCCCAGAAAAGACCAAATATCATCAACAGGCCTCAAAAACAAGATGTCAGTATCAACATACAGTAGTGAATCCACATTTTTGAGGATTAACTGTGAGGGAAAGAAATTTAAAACCAAAATTTTAAGTCTTACTGAACTTCTCTTAATAAAACACAAGAAAGTTAAACAAATTTTTGTCATATGCAAATAAATTCACTTTACACCGACAGTTTGCAGTCAACAAATTTGTCATCATTCCTTTTGCTCACATTTTAAAGAATTTCTGTAGAGGGAAATAATTTTCATAGAGAACAGCGTTGCAAAGGCACTCATTCTACATTTTCTATGTCAGGGCTCCTTAGGTGAAGGTGGAGGCCAGGTGACACCCTAACAGGAGCTCCTCTCTGGCTCCTGCTCCCTCGCTTGCCCATGCAGCCCATCAAACAAGTGCTAAGACCCCCACCTTTGGGAGATAGCTGCCATGGCTCTAATTCCCCAAGCCTGAAGCATGGCCTCTGAAGTGTCTTAGATGAGCACATGCACAAAACACTGGCAACAAGAGCCCATTTCTTGTCTCCTTTTCTCCAGCACTTCTCAGACTCATGCATACAAGAGACTTTCCAATGGAATGAGGAGGTGAGGTACGATAAATCCATCTCACCTCTGAGATGATATGACCTACACCTCTTTCTGAGGATACTGTGCCATAATGCATTAAGTGAGAAAAGGACTTTATAGGGTACTAGTGCCAGAGAAAAATGTTAAATTCAGAGGGTTTTTTTGGATGTCAAAAAAGTAACTTTAAGGAGTAGTAGTAGTTCTTCATTTAAAACCAAAGAGAAATCACATTAACAAGGACAGTCTGATGCTTCATAAACAGACTTCTGGATTGTCCTACTACAAAGTAACTTACTGGTAAAAATAGTCTTTGCGAAGCACATGGTTTAAATAATTTCTTCCATTCTGTTGCACTCTCAGATGGAAATGTTATTGGATACAATGTGTAATTAACTTTTCCTTCATAGGGGAATTCTTCAAGCTATGTAAAAAGAAATCACAAACATTACTTCAATTTTATAACAAAAAAAAAATCAATTCGCCATTCAAACTGATACTTGAATAAAAAGTGGCACCTGCAAGCCACTGTGAAGAAAACACATCATATCAGATCACATGCAAAAGGAACAGGAAGCAAAATAAATTAGTATTTACAAGAAGTATGTTAATTAAAACTCTTCCTCTCCTAACTACTTACCACAGAACAAATGCCAATGAAATATTTCCAAATTTAATCTTACTCCATTTTTGCCACAGCTACTGTTTGCATAACAGTGTATATAAATTAGCATGTGCAACATACTAATGTCACAATTAATAAGACATTTTAAGCTCAAAAACAGTCAAACCCTCCAGTTATAGCTTCATCAGCTTCTAAAACCACTACTCTAGTTATAAAGTAATTTCAATTAACTGAAATTTACTAAAATTAGACGGTGTTCCACTTTCTCTAAACAATACAAGACTGACTCATGCTATAAGCACAGAGACAAAAAAAGGACAGATCTACAATTTTTTCTTGTAAAGCCAACTCTAAATAAGCTCACACAAGGTAACTGGTTTGTGTTCAGAATATCAGGCTTGTATTTAACAGATTCAAAATGACAAATCAGAAAGTTTTGGTCTGTCTCTAGGAGGAACTCTGGTATCTGCAGCTGGGATTCTTACACATGAAAAAATTTCAATGATCCCCATCCAACACTACAAATGCCTTATTACTTTAGATTCCTGCATTTCTGCCACTCTATCAAACAAGTAGAATTGATGTACATTGTGCTACAGATTGTGCTACAATTTGATTGAATACATTTTTGAATACTTACTATGTCTTTGAAACTCTCATGCAATTGGTCCTCAGCAAAAATATGAAAATGGAGAGGTTTGATGCTGAAAATAATGGCTGATCTCAACATAGTAACAGTCTCCTCCAGTCTTTCACCACAGGCCACCACTGCTAGATGCATTTTCTCAGGATGTGTTTTCATATAATCATATCTGATACAAAAATATTTTTTCATTTGACATTATTTCTAGCACAGGCTTAAAGAAAAACTCTACTATTTACTGCAGCAAGCAATTAACAAAATATCCTTTACCATACTTAAACCAGCAAAGTATAAAACAGAACATACTCATATGTATGCTTACATTTAACCTGAACCATTCTCATAATCACTCCCACCACCCCAGCCTACAAAGGGGAAAAAAAGGTCTAGAAATGTCTATACACATTTATTGTTTACAGTCTTATTATTCATTACTAGCAAGGAAATTCATCAAAATAGCTATGCTAAAAGAATGACTACATGAAATTACATTAAAATGTCAAAGGCTGACAGTAGATTAGGTCTATACATTAGTTTTTTCCCTTTTCCCTGAACTAAACACCGACATAGGAAAAAATGACAAATACAGCAGAGTTGAACTCAACAACAAAAGTGAGATAACACCTACTTCCGAGAAGTTCTGTTAAGAACATTTTTGACTGATCTAGGTTTTGTCCATTTGCTGCTCCAGCAAGTCCTTTTTTACAAACACACCCTTCAGCGCTTCACCCAAGCACTGACACACAGAAAGCTTTCTCCTGTCCTTCCATCTTGCAGGAGTACAACGTGGACTGGATGAGGGGGGAAACTGATAGCTCAGATGGCCCTGTGGGGTACCCTGGTGCTCCCAGTCGTTCTGGGAAACCCCTCAGGTACACTGACCACACACACTGTCCATGGCCTTGAGCCTACATCACTGCAAGGAGTGGGGACTGGGGAATCCTTTATTCCTGAAGACACCTGTGCAACAGTTACTGTGAGATGTGCCTGGAATGTATTATACAGGGCACATTTTAAAGTTATTTCACTACTTCTATACAATAGACTAAAATTGTCATCAGGCAAATACCATTAGCTTGGCGGCAAACAAAGTAGGTATACCAAAAGTCTCCTGGATTTCACAGATTTAGAAAGAAAAGCTTTCAGAAAAGCTTTCAAAGCTTTTAAACACACATCAACTCAAAGCCCATGTGGAAAACAATATTATGCAGCACTTGAGCTGTTTGCACAGACTATGGGAGGAGGGGGCTAATAGAACCAAAAGTATCTGAAGGTTTAAATTACAAGTTTAATGTCAAATTACGCACACAAAACCAAGTCTGAAGTTAGAAAAGACTTTACCAAACTACTAACAATAGAGAAATGCTTGACAAATCACCCATTCTTAGAAACTTGTTGAAGAGAGACTCCTCGAAACAGAAATTACCAGATGTGATTCTTAGTGCATAATCTCCGCTCAATTTACGCAACCATGTAAATACATACAGACAAGTTTTCCTTTAAATTTGCAATAGATAATATGCAAATATGTCTCTTTTCTTTAAGGCACAAAAGAGCTGCACACATTATTTTTACTTCCACAAGGCAAAACATAAGCAAAGTTATCACTGTAAAACTACTGAATTTGAATGCCATAAATAATTACTGCATTTAAAAAACATTATGAGTTTTGAAAGAATTTAATGCTCTGGAAAAAAAAAACTCCTTTTTCCATAAAAAATGTAATTAGATTATGCAGCCAGTCTTAAGTCAAGGTCTGGAGCATTATTAAAAATCACATGGAAGAAAGACCTCATAGGTCGGATTTAGATCCAAAATAGGGCACCTAAATGAAGATGCTAACCTCAACTGTGTCCAAAGTCTCATTAAAGCCAATAGAGATCTAGTGAGCAGGTTATGGAGTATAGAGAGTAATCCATCTTATTTCAAAGTAAACACCTAAGGCCTGAATCAACTTTCATCATAGGTATAGTGCCATTTAGTAAGTTCTAAAATATCCCACTTGATCTCCAGATACCAAAAAGACTGAGTATTTCAGAGACCATTTTGTTTCTACTAGTCCTAAAAAGCTGTCTAGGATATCCAGGTGCTTCCTGATTAACCCCAACCACTTACATCTCAGCAGCTAAATGGCTGGTCACCCAGATCATCCTCTATGCCCTTTCAATTTTAGTCACTGTTTAAGACCTAACTGACATAGACACCAATATGCAGACATCTATATTCAGATGATTTAATCTGCAGATTGAAATCTTTCATAAATCTTGAAGCAAAATCTGAAAATTAGTTCAGGTTAACACACACACAAAAAAAAGAATCTTGAAATATAATCAAGACATGCTTTATACATAAAGCTAACTTAAACATTACACCATGCAGTAAGTAGTAATGTTAAACACACAATGCAAGCTGAATGTGATGAGGGCAGTTGAAACCCAGAAATAAGTACACTGCCACAGTGTGAACAAGCTGGAAGCAGCAGATTAGCCTCATCACTAATCCACTGAAAAGGGAATTACAATAATTAAGCCCTGAAGTCATGAGAGCCTACAGAGATATTACAAGGTCATGTGATAAATAAGGGCAAAACTTAACACAAACTGCATAGCTGAAAGCCAAGCTCCTGAACTACATGTAACACATAGCTTACCATGAATAAAGTATGACAAAAATTATGCTTAAGAAACTCTAAAATGCACTAAGATTCAAAAACTGTAGTTGATTATTTCTACATCTAGTGACCTCTGTGAATAAAAGAACATTTTTAAGCCGCACAACAAAAAACTGATTACGTTTTAATGTTGTTACAATCACTCTGCTCACACAACCTCTTCTGTAACTTTCAGACTTACTGAGTCCGATATTTTTAAATCTGTGCTTAAAAATTATTTCTTAAAATGCAAAAAAAAGAAAAAAAATATATATATAGAAAGCGCTAATAAAAACTGAATTTCAGCTCGTACCAAATGGAAAAGAGCTGCACTCAGATCCATAAATTCACAACACCAAGTTTTATCCCTGAAGCAGATGGAGCAAGAAGCCATTGGAAAGAACAGACCACCATCCCCTCTCTGGACTATTCACTACAAGGGAATGAGACCTATTAGATCTCAGAAATGTAATAAGGCAGAAGGTAGGAGACTTTGGAACTGTGGTCCTTACTCCAGACTCCATGAAAAGACATCCTTTAGTGATTATAAGCCATACGTTTGGCAATACGTTTTCTTTTTAGCAGTTCCGTTGCTGAGTTGACAATTAGCAAAATAAAATTTATTCTACAAAAATAAATCAAGTAACTTGTCTGAAGCTAAACAGGTTTGGGATCAGGAATCACAGCTCTGGTATGAACCTTTAGTGAAAGTCAAATGCAGGTCCTGAAAGGGTTAAGATATTTTCAAAAGTGAGGAGATACCTTCAAAAAACTTGTTGAGAAGCAGAAAAACAAAAAAAAATGTAGATTTCTTTATATGCCCATTTCTAATTAATAATAGCTCCATCTTTTGGTGTGGGAGAACCTAGTGGAAAAGCTGGAAAAAAGCAACAATAGAGTTGCTTTTAAGAACACATATGTTTTACAATACAAAATTTTTAAAATACAAACTATATTTTAGTAAGGATGTTGGATAGTCTAACAAAGAAAACTTGACAGACCTAATTTCTAAAAAACAAAAAAATCCAATACTGTGGTAGTCCTCGCTCCTGCAGGGAAAAAAAATTAGAAGAGAAAGGCACGTGTAACCTAGTAGAAGATACATGGCAGGATGCCATGACAGGATTTGAGTCTTTAGCAAGAAATAAGAGAATTTAATTTTTGTGAGGATACTAATTACACATGAGGGGTAGGGACAGTAAAAATAAACAAAACACTTGAGACAAACCTCCCCACATACTTCGATGAGTTTAGGAAACGCATTTAAAACAATTCACTTTTGACGATATGAGTAAAAACCACGTATGTTAAAACATGCTACTCAGCAGCAGCAAAAGGCCCGGTACAAGCCTTGCCCTGGAGTATTTCTGTGCCAAGTGCATCCCTTCATTCTACACTGATTAATTCTAATGTTAATAACCTCTGAGAGAAGAACATAGGATATCCTCAGTGAATCTGCTATAACAAGGTTTTCCAGAGCCTGTCTGTCAAGACACTGCCTTGTATTTAAAGATGTTTACCATGACACATTGTATATTGAATTAGCATTTCTAGGTCAATTACAGCTACAAAGCTGTAATTTGACAGTAAGCTACAGAGGTATGTTTTGACAGGTTATACTTTTCTAGAACCTTCATGGCATCCCAGCTGCACTTCCTGGGGAAAAAGAGCCAACACAAATTTTATTGGCACTAAAATACCCACCAGTTCCACAAAAGCTTAGCTCTGTCCTCTGACACAAAGAACTGCAGTAGAGGTCACCTTTACTTGTATATGGTAGTTTTCCTATTCTCACATAACACTTGGAAAGCACAGGTGAGAGGGTACCAAAACCTCAGGAATATCCTGTATACAGCTCCATCTAATTTGGTGTAATAGAAGTGGTTTTCATCATTAGCATAAAAAAACATTAATTATATTCATTAAACTCCAGGGAAAGTATTTTCACATAATCAAACTGTATTATTTCAAAGCTGACACTATGATATACCTCAGAGAATCAAATGGTAGATATGTAAGTACAATAGAGATGGCTTACTTATTACATCCTTTTTCCTTTCAATGCCCTGTTTGATCTAAATCAATCAACCACTAAGAAACCTAACCTAGCAGCCTTTAGTCACCAGAAAAAACAAGGCAAATAGGCAGAGTAAGAAGGCAGCAAAGCTACACTGATTAAAATCCAGCTGTTAAATCACTCCCACACTTATTACAAGTAGGATCAAGGTAACTACAGAAATTACCTGGATTTGAAAGTGATGAAAATTCTAGTTTTTACGTAGCTTAACATTCTACTACAGCACTGCATGTAAAACACGTAAATAATCAAGAGCTTATTTTTGTAAAGTACACTAATGATACCACTGCATATGATGTCCAAATGGAATCTACTCAATTGCCAACTCAATTAGTAGATTAGGTCTGAAGTTACCATATATGAGTAATTTGAAATTGACTATAAAAATAGAAGCCCCATTCTCCAATGAGCCTGCTAATTTTGAGAAATTCCTTTTTTCAGGACTATCAGAATCAATTTCAATATAACCACACCACATGAAGCTCAATATACCCCAAAACTTAGTGAAACTTTCTACTTTAGCAGGCAACACAAGTTAAACCCGCTTAGTTGCAACATCCAGCAACTGAAATCAACCTGGTCAGCCATAGTGATGACCCCTAAGAACTTCTTAGTCAGTCTCAGTAGGAAATAACCAGCCATACCAGTTAGATAATACCTTGAAAGGTGTACTAGAAAAGAAAAAAGCATCATCTAGACCATGGAAAATCTGAGCCTCATGTTATCTTTATTAGCATTTTTAAAGTTTTAATAAAGTCTATACCAATGTAAGTAAAAGCAATCTCATGCTTCCTCTGTCAAGGTGAAAGCTAACAAATACTCTGCCAGAATAAAGTCCATAATCAGAATGGTGGTGAAAAAATGTGATAAAATGTGATAAAATCCTTCCCACAGCAAAAGCAATCGATCTTACACTAATTAACCTGAAGATCTTTATTATTCATTATTAGAACCAGCACCTGTTCAGAGGTCATCAATTTCAAATGATCTTCAACTATTGCATGACTCATACTGAAGTCTCTATACACACATCTCTCTCTTAAAAATTTTCCAGATTCTTCTATATGTCTCCAACATTTCTATCACACATATTTGAATCTTAAAAATCTATACAATATTAGTTTTCACTTAATACACTTAGAGCTACTTAGAGGAAATAAGATAGAAAGCTGCATTTCAAAAGTGTCTATGCCAAGCTCTCTCAAGGGTAAACAAATCCCTGCGGTTCTGACATCCAGGAGAAAAAGCTAAGTGGAATTACAAGTTAGAAACAGAGAGACAATAAGCCTTTTTTCAACAAAAATATTTAAAAATCCAAAAGCTCCCAATGTTTTAAAAACTTAGTGGAAAATGGAAAGGAGACATTCTAACTCTGAGATAAATTAGAGCATCTCACTGAGGAATTCAACAAGCACTGAAGTCAGCACAACATACAAGGATTAATTTAATAGTAAGATATTATAAAACAATCCAGCTTAATGTGAAATGTTTAATTTGAACACCACACACCCTTTACTCATTTAAGTGGCTTTTTTTCTTTCAATTTCAAAATGTATAAACACGAAATTCTGAAAACATTAGGTGTTCACCATGAACCATGTTTCACCTGAAAGTGTACTCATCCAGTAAAGTCATAATCAATGCATACTTCAACTGAATTGTCTTCACAGCCACATATGGAATTCTTAATAGATTAATACAAGTTACAGCTAAAGGCATGTGCAAATAAATTGCATGAGATTTGTCCATTTCTGGTGCCAAGGTTCCACTTGCCTCAAGCCTGACAGAATATCCAGAAAGGAAGTTTTCTACTATTTTTGTGGATTACTCTGTATTCATGGACTTCTTCATGGACTGCTTAGTGGGGTCAGAAGACAGCAAGACCCTCTACTGTCTCAACACTACAAGTGTTAGACTGGCCCAGATGTCCAAGGATTAAATGAAACTTACATTCACATCCTCCCTCTACCTAGCATAAGCTAAGCCCCTACACCCTCAGTCACAACATTTATTCCACTTCGCTAAACTTCATAGAGCTAAACTCCCAAAACATAATCTATAAGGAAAAAAAAGTGATTTCTGTCTATTCAGATAGCTAAATCTGCCTAACAAAGTCATGTGCATCCCCATGGATTGACACAGTATGGATTGCTACCAATGGCAATGAGAAAAACTCAGCAGCCCTAAATTGCTGATGAAGTTCACTAACAGAATAAAAATCAATCTAAGTAACCTTTATAAGGAATTTCTTGACAACTGTTGAGCTTAAAAAGCACTGACAATACAGAAGCAGAGAGGAATAAGGGATCTAAAGCCTTTCCCACAATACTTTTCAAAAAATTAGTAAGTCTTGTAAAGCTACGCTTTTCTTCTCCTTTGCTCTACCAGAAATATTCAAGCTTCATACTAACAGGAAAAGATAACCATATCAAAGGATGATCAGCAAAATTTTAAATATAAGAAAAATTGACTTACAACTTCGGTTATATACTGAAGAGAACGATGCAGGTCAGAGAACTACCTGACAAGCAGCTTACTTCTTTTCACGTTACCTGTGTAATCTGACAGCCTAAAGCATCTGAACCACCACATCAAAACATTTAAACTTATTGTTAAAAATGAAGCATTAAGGTAGACAGTCTATTCTTTAACATACTAAATGTTAAAGAACATTCAAAATGGTCTCTTCAATGCTTTTTTATGAAGTACCCTCCTTAAATTCTATATAATATTTAACTTGAATAAAAAAAAATCCACATGTACTTACTGAGCATATCATTTTATTGCAAGTTATATCATGGGTATTAGTGTGCAGCAAATTTTATTTTAGGAAAGTAATTTATCATTAACTTTTCAGACACTATTCAGACAGGCTTTTAACAGATGTTAGCAAGTTTCTATATAATGAAGCAATATAATTGAAATAATCTACTCTTGGTAGTAACACTTGAGTCTACCATTCCAGAACATAATGTAACAAGAAAAAACCCAGCTAAAGGCAACCACAATATAAGCAGGTGAAATGAATGTGAAGTAATCAAGATATTTAGTTTTGCCATCTTGCTAAAGAGCCAAAAAACATCAGCTACATCTGTCTGCAATCAAACAATAAAGTACTATTTAACAACATCCTACCTAAAAGCAGCTTCCCAAAAGCAGTTCATTCCACAAACATCAGAGGGCAGCATCCAATAGGAATTCCAGAAAGATACAGACAAATTCTTACACCTAACAGAATAAGACAAAAATAACCTATATAAATGTTACTGATTTTATGGCAAACTTAAATGGATAGTCCCCTAGCTCAAGCATAACTTGAACAGTTAATTAGCTGGCAGAAAACTGGTTATGTAATGCAACTTGAATACAAAGGAGAAGGTATTAGAAGCCAATCAGAATTTTTTAAAGGTACAATGGTCCCATTCTTTAGCCTTTCCTCTCCATATATTTTCAGAATGAAAAAAACCAGAGAGGCTGAGATTTTTGAGGATCCTTCTATGTTCTAGGCTTAAATTAAGCCCACAGTGTGGGCTTAATGAGTGAATGGCAACACTTATTGCTAGAAAGAACTTCAGCTTTTCAATACCTTTGCTTACTCAAAGTGGAAGAGCAACTGTAACTTTTCATTTTTGAGGTTACATTGGCCATTTAACACAATCCTCAGTCACCCATTACTCTAGTCAGTGCAAACGTGCAAATCGGATTTTTAATTAAAAACAGGACTTAGCAGCACCAAGGAATTCCATTGTTTCATAACAAATGATTAATGCAATACAGAAGTAATCACAACATTTCACAAGTTTTTTTCCTACATACTAAAAGCAAGACTAATTTATTTACTTCTGCTACATTAACAGCTAAAAAAAGCAGGGTTTACTAGTTCACCACAATATTTAATGGAACAGCAATATAGGAAATATTTTTAAATAGAAACAAAAGTACATATTTCAAAAGTTCTGGTGAGAAAATCAACATCAAGAATTACGATCTGAAATGAGTAAGCAGAATATTGTAAAGCAAGAGATACTCTCTTGAGTGACCTTCTCTGCTCCCTGCCCTGGTGATACAAAGCCAGTAGTGTTTATTCTCCTTTGAAAGTTAGTATCTGTGAATGAAAGACATGTGCAAGAAAGCCGACACAAAACCTGCTGATTTTCATCAGCAGTATTTAAGGACTATAGCTCAGAACTCTACTGAAAGTTGGCTTTGCAAGTTTGAAATTAATCAGTACCATCTTGGTAGCATAATCTGAAACCTGTGAAGGCCAATGTTTCGCAAATACCAGAAAATAATAGCTTAATGTAGCATCAAAAAATGTCAAGATTAGTAATTTCTGCTTTTTGTAACACTTGAGAAAAACAACGTGATAAATACAGTGTTTCACAAAGCCTCATTTAAGTGCTGTGGGGGATGGTGCAGTTCTTTGCTAGATCACAGGAAATCCTTGTATTCTGTAGATAAATGCGTTCACAAGAATTTTCAAGTAAATTTATTTCATGACTTAAGAAAGCTCTCCACAAATAAATACCCAGGGACAAAAAGTGAAAATACAGACTGCAACTCTCTTCCAGGTTTATCTGCACTACTCGTTACCGAAGTATAAAACCATGAGTTCCCTCAGACAGATTCTTTCTTGCGTTATTCTTTGCGGTTTCCGAAATTTTATAAAAACTCCAAGGCACATAAGGTCTTGCACTTATCTGAAGAACAATCTTTATGATCTCTACTACTAGCTTTTTGAAGTAACTGTTTCTCATTACTTTTAAGATAAATTAATAGACAATCTCTCCAAAAGAGTTTTGTGGTTTGGAAGACTATTATGCTATTATTACAGGAGATTCTTCTTTCAGTTGTCAACAAGAGTTTTCTTAGTTGTCTTGAGAATCACCCTACCCAAACCACCAAGGCAAGAGGCAAATCTGAAGTAATGGCCGTGTCACTCCTCTGACACATTAGGCCTTTCAAACATTTCATTTAGCACAAGATTATCAGCCTTGGGTTTGATTCATAAACTGCATATTTAAAACAAAAGTGTTACTACAATACATATGTATGCAATTTACCTAATGTTAGCTCAAGACATTCTCCTGCCAACAGTAATCTCCCTCAGTTGACCACATGCTACCATATTCCCCAAAGTTTTTTCATATAAAGGGTTAAGATACTGGAATAATTGGACAACATTTTCTTCTTGTTATTCACATTAAGATCATTTAAAATGCCACTCATTAAGGTATTTTTTTACTTGAAATGAAATTTGATGAAAGCTTGGACTACAAACAATTGCTTTATACAGCTAGGGAGTTGCATTGTACCTGTTCACAAACAGGTACAGTCATTGTTACCTCAGAGAGGTTACTAGTCAGACAGGAACAGTCACCTTCAGTACTATGGAGGGATATTTTGCTCACATCTATTATTGTTATATGATTAAAGGCCAGTCCCCACAAATAGAAAGTAGAAAATTATGTAAGGTGAAACAAACTAAACAAGGCACATGGAGTATCCTAAGACAGTCCCAATTCACAAGGGCAGAGAGCTCATGAACCAGGCAGACTGACCCATCCACCAGCCTAGGTAACAGGAGAGACTGCCCAGGCCAGTTTACCAACTGCCTAATGGGGTTACTGCCTGAAAGGGTGTAGGACTCATTGTGGGATCAAAGGTGGACTGGGGAGGAAGGAGAATGCAAAAAACATAAGAGATGATAAGAGGTTCCAGTCACATGTGAAGCCTTCTGTTTTCCTGGGTGTGGGAATGGCTCCATTCCATCTGCACCTGCAGAGGTCAGAGCGGCTGCAAGTGAGAAGATGGCCAGAGGTCCCAGGGGCCCATGAGCCTGCGGAGCCAGGGATGGAGAGACGCGTGTGCACACCGCGCGTGGGTGGGCGCATGGCTGGTAACCTCAGCCACCAGAGCAGCCTGCAGGCAGAGCAAGAGGCTGGGGAGCCAGCTGCCAGACAGGCCCTAAGACCGGGCCAGACTCTGCAGAGAACAGTGAGTCTGAGCTACCGAAAGAACCTCTCTCACAGAGCCACAAGAGATTAGGGTCTCAGGGATGGCAACTGCAAGCACCAGAAAGTCTGAGCTGGCCACCTGGCATTTGAGGAGTGGCTAATGAGGTCAGGACCAGCCATCCAGAAGACCCCCTTTCATGAGGCAATCCTGTGCCCAGCTGCCATAAGGCTAAGGCCAGTAACTGGAAAGGTCCAGCACATACACTGTACGTGTGTCTGCACATCCAAGAGGGTGTGAGTACCAGAAACTGAATTGGGTCTGCAGGCCTCAAGGATTCACACGCTCAGGTCAGCAACAATGGAGGCCAGAGGATCAGGAGCCTGCTCCTGGATGGACCAAGTGTCTAAGGCCACTGCAGGAATCCACCTTACATACACTGATGTATTTTTCATTAAAACCTTTCACCCTGATAAGTCAGAGAAAGGAACAGGATCAGGACACTTGTTTGTGGTTGTGCAAGTACTGTTTCCTGTGCGCTGATCTCTTTGGCCAGCCATGTGTGTTTGTACTAAGCCTATGATCCCACTGGAATAAATGCCCCACTTTGCTACTGCCTGGATACCCAGGAACATGGAAATGCAGCAGCCTTGCCTTCATCACACTACTGGGCTGGACAATTCCTAACATACCACTGTCATAAATATAAAAAAGAAGAAATATGAAGTTTCAACATTCACTGGTGCCATAGAGAAGCATTCTCAGGAATCTGTTTGCCAATTCAAAGCATCTCTTCCTTAAGCAACCAGCCACTTCTTAACTACATTTATCAGTTAATCTAGCTTCAACATCCCTGGGTAGCAGAAATTTTAGTACTTCAGACATAGAAAAGGTGTCTATATTGTGACCTGAAAACTTTTCAGAATGAAAGGACAATTTCAAATTAGTTTGTGATATACATAGCAGTGCATAAGTTGCAGTCATGTAGACTGAGACCCTGTGCTCAGGGAAGTCAAGTTTTAACCACAAGAAATCTCTCAACAATCAGTGGTAACCTCCTTTTGTTAATGGAGTTCATGGTTATCAGAAATACTTTTCAATCCACGTGGCATATTTGTACTACTGTAACTCCACAGCAAACTTAGCAGAATGTCCAAATGGTGAGGGGTGCAGCCCTGACAACTACAATCCTGTCAAAATTCCTTTCACTAACAACCAAAGTTTTATCAACTGCATGAACCAACCAATAGACTCATGTCTCTCCTACAGCATGGCCCACAAGTGCAGCAGAACAGGAAGGATGCACTTCCTTCCTGCTCATAATCACACAGGAGCAAAAAACTGGGATGATAAATGCTTAATTCAACTCCAAAATGCACTAAAAATTTCTAATTCTCCTCAACAGATTTTCTGAACATCTGCAGCAATACCACAAATTTGTTATGATGTAGTTTGTCATAGAAGCAATGGCTTTATTAGATAGGAGACAGTCAATGCAACGCTAGATGTCTTGATACCTCAATTTTTTAACTGGAAAAATCTTGATAACGTTTCATTGCTTCACAACATTCCTATGCAAATAATATTTGCTGGTCAAATGCTTGCCAAATTCAGGAGAGTTTTTAAATGAAGTTTCAATTTCAAATCATTGAACATTTAATCCTTTTAAGTTTACCTCATATTTTGAAGTGCTTCGACAGGTTCTGGGCCGATTTCTTAAAATAAGAACAGCTGAGAAGCAAACTGGTGAAACTGCTGGTTAAGCTCTGATACCAATGAAAACAGCTGTATACAGGCCAAGGAAAGAACCAACTACCTGTTATAACCACCCTCTTCTGCTAAGCTTGTGGATATACTTTCTACCCTTTTCCATGCACTATAATCCACTTAACTCTCCCTCTGCCAGAACAGTCAGAGAGCAAGAGACTGGTACAATCAAACATCAGTGCCACCACACAGCAGAACGGTATGGCTGGCAGCACAAAAATGCTAAACTACAGCGTAAGGGAAACATGTTCCATCTTAATAGGGTCAAATTCACTGGCCTCACTAAATTCACAGAACTGACAACAGACTGATTCCTTCTGTATATCTCAAAATTGCTATTATTAGAATAGCACTTTTTTGGACCTGAATAGAAAGATGAACCTTATCTGCCTAACTGAAGTGGCAATACTGACAAAATATTGCCTTCAAGGGAGTCAACAGCTCCTCCCAGTTTTGTATCATCTGCAGTCCTGCATCCAAGGCATTTATGAAGATGTTTAGCTGTTAAATTCTTAAAGTGTTCTTCAGCTGTTTATATCAAGTCTCAAGACACAAGCCTTCAGTCTCCAGTCCTCTTGTTCCTCAGGCTAGAGCAGTGTTTGAAACAAACAACTCCTTACTAAACTGATTACTCAATAAATTCCTGTGAATTATTATGCCTATTGGAGGACCCTGCCTCAACCTGTAATTCTTGTTTTAATATGGTACTATCCTTTAAAGTCATTTTCTTCTTAAATATGTCACCACCATTGCTAAATTCTTCCAGGTGTAGTATTCCAAAGCCTTATACGATGCTTGAAGTTTTCATGCTTGCATGTTTCCAAAAACTAACAGAAAGTTTAATGTCTCCCTCCCCTATCCCAGAGCATGATCGAGCTCTTTCCACCCCCCAACCTAGACTATTCAGGCAAAGAAAACACTTATTGGCTAAAGAAAACAGAAAAACACTGCTGAGTGTATGAATGCCCTCAGATTATAGATTTGTTTTGCTGAACTGTATTTTAAAGCTATCAGTGAACACAGCTGAAGCAACCCATTTATGAAAGTTACTATTAATGCATACAAAATTTAAACTTCAAGGATTAGAAGGTGACCTAAATGCAATTTACTCTGTGAGGTTATGCACCCTTCAGGATATTACAGGATCACCAGACAGTCAGAAGTGGGCATAAAACAGATATGTGGCCATAGTGCTCAGTCTCTACTGGAGAAGTAGCTGATGTATAAAAACTGAAAAACACCAATACATCCAGCAAGATGTGTGTGTCACTTACAATAGTGAACGAATGCAGTTTAACACTCAAGAATAATTTACAAAGGCATCTAAAGGAAAACTCAGTGGGACATTTCTTAACTGCCACAGGACAGAGCTTTTCCTTAAACAAAAGCCTTTTCTCTTTTCTGAGTCTGACTCACAAATAAGTTTTGCATATGCATTTTCTGTACAAACAGCATGTTTCAATAACTTACAACAGGGGATGTTTATCCTGAGCCTTCAGCTTGACAGCAGTTTATAAGTAAAAGAATTCCCACACAGGTGACAACCCACACTGGTTTTGCAAGGAGATGTACCCCCAAAAACTGTATACAGGGGAATGCTTTGTGCCACTTGAGACCTTTAGAAAAGAACTTTGTCAGTTAGTAAAACTTTTCTACTTGACAACAGGGGGAAGATTTATATCTCATCTGATATAACTGCAGCAAGAAGCTTCTTGCACCTTGCTGAGGCTCTTCTCCACTCATATATTTAATTTAAAACCTACACTTTTAGTACAAATACTAGAACAGTATAGTTTTTAAAATAAACTTGGTTCTTCTTTTGCTTACTAGCAGCATGATGCAGCTTAAAGTCATTTCAGTGTTCAATAGTATAAATCATTTATTTACATTATTATCTTCTACCCAACAAAAGTTTGCTTTATTTAAACCGCATGTTTTCTTTACTAAAACAAATACCATACATATGTTTTTTTCATCATATTTTTATTTAGAACTAGTAGATTTCAACCACTCACAAGAAGTGAGTGGTTCTTCACAAACCAGAAGTGAGGCACAATTATCCTTACATTTTTTTCATGTTAAAATCTGTATTAACTTGAACTAATACAAAAACACGGGGAAAAAACTTTTAAGTAGCTACACCAGTCGATAGCTGGGTTTCACATTTCAGCTGACTCCACCCCTAGTAACTCAGAATGCTGTTTCATGGTATTCCAAGATTATTAAGTCAGAGTTTGTCATCCTGCCATCCTCCATAAGTCCTTTACAACAGCATCGACACTTACATAATTACATGATGAGGCAATACATGATGAGCGCTGAGTTGGCCAAAAACAAGGTAGTTTTCAAGCAGGTCACCGCACCAGATCAACTCACTCGTATGCTCAGAGCAGCACAAGCAGTACAAGGACTGGGGGGCGCCAGAGCTTGTACAGCCCTGGGAAGCAGTGACCATCGCCAAACCAATAAACTCACTTTGCTTTAAACTGCCGTGGAATCTGAGCAGAGGCAGAGCTAGACTGGCCCAGAATGGTCTGGTCTTAATTCTTCCTCCATTTTCAGTAACAGATTTCTCATCACTCCTCTTTTCCTGGCTTTAGGGTTCCAGTAGCCACAGGTGAACAGGATTATAAAACTATAATCTAAAGGAAAACTAGAAATTTCCATTCCATAATCTCAATCACCATTTGGCCACACTAAAATTTCTGCTGACAGAAGGCAGCAGAACTTTGCAGAGTGTGAGATGCTCGGACACGCACTCCTTTAATTACAGAACAGAACTCACTGCTTTCTGTGAGGAGACTGGCTGTATTAAAGTATCCCATAACAAACAGTTTTGCTTCACTGAAGTTATGTCCGATAATCTACAGCTACTAAGTTTCAGACCTGAAGGAGCACCACGAAATTTTCTCCTTTTGGAAGAAGGAAACGCAACCCTTCACTGGCCCCGTCCCACCAAGCAGCAGCCAGGGACGGGCTTAGCGCCGCGGGGACGCGCACGGGGCGGCCTCGGTCGCCGGCAACGCCACTCCTGAAAGTTTTCCTCGCTTGTTTAAGGCTTCCCCAACTGCCAGTACCCGGCCCGCGGCAGGCGGGAGGGAGCGCAGAGACACCACCGCCCGCTGCCCCCGAAAGCGCCGCCAGGCCTCGGCGCCGCCGCCCGGCCGGCACCGCGCAGCCGGGGGCGCCCGCGGCCCCGCTCCGCCCGCGGCCGGCACGGAGAGCGGCGCGCTCCCGCGCCTCCCGGCCCTCCCCGCAGGAATGCGGCGGGAACCGCCGCCCGCGCCCGGCCCCGGCCCCGCGCCGCGTACCTGCCGGTCCCCGCCTCGCCTCGGCCCGCGCTCCCCGCCTGCCGCCGGGCGCCGGGCGTGGCGGGGTCTCGGGCCTGTCTCTCGCGGCCGCCGCCGCCAGGCTCCTGCTCCAGGGAGAGGGCCAGCTGGCTGAGGCCGTAGAGCAGCGAGCAGACGGCGCAGCCCAGGCACAGCAGCGCCACCCGCGCGAAGCGCCGCATCCTCCCGCCCGGCGCGGCACAGCCGGGCGGGCCCGCGGCTCCAGCGGCAGCGGGAGCACGACGGGAGCGGCAGCGGCGCGATCCCAGCGCCGTCCCGGCGTGCGAGGGGCGGGGCGGGCCGGGGCGGCCAGGGGCGGGAGCGGGGCCGGGCGGGCCGCAGGGCGGGGCCGTAGTGGCGCCCACGGTTTATTTGCCCCAAAAGAGAATAAAAGCGCCCCTCCCTCCATCGCGGCCCCCTGTTCAGCCTGGTCTCGCCCTTATTCAGGCCTCCCGAACTTGGTCCCTGGGACAAGTCGAGCGACGAAGTATCCAAAGTAGGGACGGTGGCAGTCCCGGTCTGCTCGCACTGGTGCGGCCTCACCTTGAATCCCGTGTGCAGTTTGGAGAGCCTCAATATGGAAGAATGTAAAGCTGTTAGAGGGTGTGCGTCTTCATTAAGGGCTAAAACTCCCTCAAAAGGACACTCTTTCCTTGCTGTCAATGTTTCTGTTGCACTAACTTTTCCTGTGTGAAAGCTTCACAGCTGCTTCTGCACAAGGATATTCTATACGTATAAATATCTAAAGGAAGGGTGCCAAGAAGATAGAGACAAGCTCTTCTTGGTGGTGCCAAGCAATAGGACAAGAGGCAATGGGAGAAACTGGTACACAGAGAGTTCCACCTGAATATGGGGAAGAACTTCTTTACTGTGCAGGTGGCCGAGCACTGGAACAGATTTCCAGAAAGGTTGTGGAGTCTCCGTCGCTGGAGAAATTCCAGAACCACATGGACACAATCCTGTGCAACGTGTTCTAGGAGGACCCTCTGGTCCAGGGAGGCTGGGCCAGATGACTCACTGTGGGCCCTTCCAACCTTTACCCATTTTGTGATATGCCCACTCATTCCTTAAGCAGCTGAAGTTCCACAGATGTCCTTTCTCCTTGTACAGACGCAGTCTGAGCATGCAAATCACTTTGGACTCCAGGCCCCTTCCCTCTGCTGGCCGTGGCACACAGGTGGCTGCACGGCACCCTGGCCGGAGGAACTGATGGGTGCTGCTGGGCAAGGGAGATGCTGGGCCAGAGAAGCTTGGAGAACTGAGCCTGAAGGATTTGTTTGCACTAGCAAAGATAGGGGTATTTTAGCTCACCAAGTCATGCTTCTGGACAACAAAATGTGGGTCTGGGAAGTGGCAGAAGAAATAGTAGCTGTACATCTTGCTAGATGGGGGTGAGTACTGGTTGGGTTTCAGCTGAATCCAATGCAGTAGAGCATCCTCTCTCTCTAGCCCAGACCACTGAGCAAAGGCCTAACAGTTCAACTAACCTATACTATTGCCAAGTAAGTATTTTAAAGTCATTATTCAGTGCTGCTCCCTCAGTTTCTGGCACTGGTTTTAAAAAAATACAAATTTGGAATAATTCTGCTTACTTCTTTGTCCTTACAGTGCATTTGGCTCACATTTTTTTCTATGGACTAGAAACATCATTTTTTAAAACAAGTGATAATATCCCCATTCAGAACCCTGCATTTTAAGAAAAATGCCAACATGATTTCCAATAAACCATAAAAAATATTTCTGTTATAGCTTTTGTGGTCTAAGGATGTGAATGCCCATAAAACCTGAGCCACAGCTTACTGCTGTCCTTGGCTGTGCTTGAAAGAAGGGGAAAGCAGGATGCCAGCTGGCGACTCTGGTAGTTGGAAGAGAAGAAATGCCAAAATTGTTCATCTCCTCTTTCTCAAAACAAAAAAGAAATGAGGAGAAAAGGTGGCCCTCAGAAAATATGGGCTACTCACCTCTGTTTGCAATGGAGATACTGGGATGATTATCAAAAGATATAAGCAGGGAAATTGAGGCTGAGAAAAAAGCAAAACATAGAATTCAAGAGAAATAAGGAACTAGGGAGGATGAGGAAAAATCAGGGCCAAAGATGGCAGGGTGGTGATGAGAGTCACAGATGAAATGGCAGAGGATTTGTAAAAAGAGCTCTGGAAGGAGGTTACTGGCTTGCATTGCAGGAAGAACTAGCTCTGAAAGCACCACGCAAGCTCTTAGCTGGGCTTTCTGCCCCTCTGTTCTGTGTTTCTTAGTGCTTTCTGCCACAGCCTGCCATTCAGCATCCCTGATTTTGTGTTTGTGCTCAAAATCAGGTTCATTGCTCTCACAGCACCTGCTGACCTGTGTCAGGAATTCTTGCACTCTCCCACTTCACAGCCCCTTACACACACTGTCAAGTCCATATGGCAGGGCGTGAGTAACACAGACATGAGAATCAGAGTAGAGAGATATAATGGAGTATTTACTGACAGCAAGCTTAAAAGCAGAGACCACTTATTCCCTGCTGAGGTGTGACACTTGTCTTTTAAATGGAAGACTGTTCCAGCCAGGGAAAATGAGGTCTGAAGGGTGTTATAGTAGCACCAAGAATAAATGTGGCAGATGGGTAGTAATCATGGTCTTATGCTTCAGAAGAAGAAATTATGTTTTTAAGAGGAGAAAATAAATAAGGAGTGCTAAAGGGAGGCAATAGAGGGAGAATTTTTTTTTAATTTTTATTATTATCATTACTTAAGTAGGAATTTAAGGACTTCTCTTCATTCAGTGCTGTTCAATAATATGTGAATAATTAATGAATGAGAATATATCTGCAGTGTTCTAAGAATATAACTAAGGCAAGGTCAGAGATAAATCATCTTTGTTAAGCCCTCTGTTGCTACTGGGGAGAAAAAACCAGCTGAATTTTCACACACACAAGGCTTTTTTTCAAACTGCAAAATCTGCCCATTTAATCTAAGTATCAGTTAGTCTGATTAAAGATAAAATGCTTCTTACTACAAACTTGGCCTTGTGAATAAGGAGCATAAGCAAAAGTTACTGAAATGCCATACCTAAATTGCATCACTGAGGAAAAAAAACATTATCAGATGGTATATAATTACCCAATTAAGTTTATAAATTCTTTAAATATTTATAATTATATATCTTTATTACTCACCATGAATAGTTTATGAACAATACGTGACATTTTATGCTACAAGGTCTGCTAGTCTTAATTTAAAACATGAAGAGTTACAATAAGATGCAAGATTCTCTCATTTTATTAATGATTCTAAATCTTTAATCCTTTTCTTTACTAGAATTTAGTTATTTAGCCATGTATCTTTTGTATCTTTAGTATTCAATTATATTTATTACCTCCAGAAAACAGCTCAAATCCAGAAAAAAAACTATCTTAATAAAGTACAGGTGACAATATTTTTTAAAGAATCAGCATCTGATATTTCTGCAAGTGGGTTCATAAGGGTCATAAGAGCAGTCACTGTGAGCTAGAAAAGGAAACAAACATTGTAACAATTCATTAGATAAAGAGATAAATCAGATCAACTTAAATTAAAAAAAAAAACCAAAACAGTTCTAATCAGATGCATTTGTATCATTCCCCCTGGTTTTGTTCTTTCACAAAATTAAACCATTAATTAAGTTGGTGAAGCAGTAAGATTTTGTGCTGATAGATTTGTGTCAACACTGCCCTGTATGCAGACCAGTTAAGGGTTTTTCAAAGGCAAACACACTTCCTTTGATGTTCACGTGCCCTTTCATACAAGCTGCGGTGTCAGCACTTGGCTATGATAGATTGCAAGGTTGGGTAAGTAGGAGGAAAATGCTTTGCTGCCATGTGTTGTACATATGGTATCATCAGACTTCTTGGGGCACTTCTTATTCTCTTGCTGCCAGAAATCACTTTTTCCCCTGCCTATTAACTTGTAAGAAAAAGACTTGGTTTGGTACAACTGCCTTCCACTCTTATTGCATCTATGCCTTCAAACTTCCTAATGTATAAAAATATTAACAAAAATTCTCAAAATCAATTTTCATTGATAACCAAAATATTATTACCTTCCCCCATTCCTTTCCTATTTAGCTCTCATTGTTTAGCATTGTAGTGTGTCCAACCTACTTCAAGAAGGAGCTTAAAATATTTTGCAATTATTGTTGGTAATCACAATAGCACCCAAGGACAACAGAAATAGGAAAAACATTGAGGACAATAGTGCACAAAATTAAGTAAGCTGCCTGTAAACTGTTTAGGAATTGGTGTGATACTTTGAAAATTCCCTCATTTCTTCTAATTTGAATCAATTATTTCTTTATCAACAGTGCACTTCAAAATTTATTCAATAGGTCCTCTGTGAACAACTGTAAGTTATTAAACATTAGTGAAAATATTTGTATCATTCCTCTTAAAATAGTTCAAATTTCATGCTCTAAATCAATAAGTATCTATATATCTAGACTTGCGCAGCATTTAGTAGTTTACTACATTAAAAAAGCAGAATGAATACTTTCTAGGAGCACAAAAATAATTTTCTTTTTATCCTTTTTTCCAATGTTTTTGTGTCAAGTGCTTTCTTTTCTGAAAAGATTTCTACATTTGGAGCTCCCGAACATCAGTCCAGAAGGGATTGTCCATGTTGGACTTTTGTTTCTTTGCATCATCTAAAACTTTCCAAAGACCCTACCTAGCGTGGGTATAATAAAGAGGATAGGTGACAGCCAATATGGCTTTACTAATGGCAAATTGTGCCTGACAAATTTAGTGACCTTCTGCAGTGGGCTTAGAATGTTGAAGGATGAGGGAAGTGCAGAGGTGCCATATACCTGCGCTTGTGCAAAACATTTGAAACATCCCATGAAATATCCTTGTCTCTAAACCAGAGGAGCTCAGCATGACCCAGCAATGTGTGCTCGCAGCCCAGAAAGCCAAATGGATCCTGAGCTGCATGAAAGCAGCGTGGCCAGCAGAACAAAGGGGGGGATTCTGCCCCTCTACTCCACTCTCATTAGAGCCCACCTGTAGTCCTGGGTCCAGCTCTGGGGTCCCCAACATAAGAAGGACATGGACCTGCTGAGAGAGTCCAGAGGAGGGCGTGAAGATGACCGAGGGCTGTAGGATCTCTCCTGTGAAGACAGGCTGAGAGAGCTGGGCTTGTTCAGCTGGGAGAAGAGAAGGTTTTGGGGAGCTCTAAGTGCAGTCCCCCAGTACCTAAAGGGGCCGAAAAGAGAGCTGGAGAGGGACTTCTTACAAGCATATGTAATTGGTAAGACAAGGGGGAATGGCCTTAATCTGAAAGAAGGTAGGTTTAGGTTAGCTATAACAAAAAGATTGCTATGAAGATGTGGAACACCAGAACAAGTTGCCCAGAGAAGCTGTGGATGCCCCATCCCTAGAAGTTTTCAAAGCCAGGTTGGATGGGCCTTTGAGCAACCTGGTCTAGAGGAAGGTGTCCCTGCCCATGGCAGGGGGGTTGGAATTAGATGACCTTTAATGTTCCTTCCAACCCAAACCATTCTGTGATTCTATGATTTGTGTTTAAAGTACTTTTGCAAAGAGTCAAAGCAAACGTAATTATGCAAATACGTCATATACAATAAATATAGAAATAAGGTAAGAAGGGCTGGTGTTTACTCGTTTGTTTATTTATACATAACTATATTTAAGTTTAAAAGTCCTTATTGTGTCCTGCTGTGGTTTGCTACAGCATCGGGTGTTTTGAGTCCCAATAACCAGATCAGGGTTTTTAAATTTCTATAATGTATCTTTTTATCTCTAATAGAAAAAATATTTACTAGCAGTAACCATGCACAACAGTAACTGCACATTATGCCTTGAAAGTTCAATTTTTAAGATGAAATGTATCAAATAATCTGAAAGTAGTTATCTAAGGTATTTTTTACCTTTTCCATTTCACAGTAACAGTGCAGATTCCACACAGCGAATTTATGCTACTTGTACTAAGTATGTTATCCTAATCACTTTTTTAAAGTTCTTTAAAATGAATGTATTAGCCCAGGAAATATTCAGACCACAATGAATTTTAGGGGTGGGGTTTATTTCATATTTGATGTAAAAGTTTTATCATTTTATTATTATTTCCAATCAAAAAAAGGCTGCATGTCTTGAAAAGTGAAACTACGTCTAGAAAAGAGCTAAAATGAAAAACAAAATTAGATTACAACTGCCAGCTGTCCTTATAAGTGGAAACAGAGGTATAGGAGAGTTGTCAGGTCTCTGACAGCCATTTAGCACTGCAAGCCAGATGATACACTGGAGCCAGTAGCTCCTATTTTGAATGGGAAAGACAACAGATGGTCATTCAGTAAGGAGGTGTTTTGGAAAGTGGTCAGTCAGTCAGTCAAACCAGGTAAAGTGTTGACTGACTTTGCCAATTTATTTACCTTTATATTTTGTTCATCTGTACCCTGATTTTACTTCCCCTTCAAGTAGAATTTTACATGTAAACCAATGTAGAGACAATGTCAGAGATAGAGAAATAAAATCCTACTGTCTCTCTACATCTTTTTCTCTAAAGGTTGCTCAGTTTTCATAACTACAAATTCAAAACCATGACTGCTTCAAAACCAGTCAAACGTGGTAGTTGCTTAAAGCACTTAGTACTTGAATTATCAGGAAGACATAAGACACTAATATTGCCCTTTTTACTGACTGCTTCTTGTAACACTGATAGAACAGCCAAATCACAGATGAGTGCCTGAGGTACCCAGCACCCTCACACTTGGTGGCAGTCTCGGCCGTGCCTGAAGCTCACCCAAGTACCTGCTGTGAGCAGCCAGCCTGCCCTGCGCTGCCCTGGAGTGTGCAGCCATCACACTGCCTATACTATGGTGTCAACTGGATTGCTCTCAGACCATTCCACTGCAGAGTTGGATATTGTGTGTGATGAACTTTGAGCCTGAAACACCCAAAATAATTTGAAGTTTTGCTAACTCCGGATTGTATGTATGCATAATTCAGCCTTCCTTTGCCCATTTTTAATCTGTAGCTTTACAAATTTAGTTTTTACCCTTTTTTTCTTTTCTTTTTCAGGACAAGAAAGGGTAAAATAAAATTGGAGACTGTCCTAAACTATCTCCAGGCACCAGGCCCATATCTGCAGGGGAATGCTGTGATCTCCCATGGCTGCCAAAACATTTGTGTGGAATTTAAGAAATTTGTTTTGATCTTCAGACCCATAATTGTGTAGCAGTCTTGCCGAACAGTCAGTAGCAGGAAGAAATGAATAAAAGGGCGATAGAAGGGCTTAACAACTTGCTCTCCTCTTTTGAATCCCTCCTGTTCTTGCAAAATAGATGAGTAAGTAAGACTAAATTAGACCCCTTTAATTAGTGACAATAGACCTGGTATCTGATGCCAATTTAGTCAGTATTTCTGCTAGTACCAAATTTGGTAGTTATGTCAACATTTTCTCAACACTTGCTGCCTGCACTTGGGGATCTATGCCCCAAATGACAGGGTGGCATTTAAAGCATTCTGCACCCAAGGAGGTACCAGCCTCACATGCTGCCTCCTTGGAGCAGGCATGAGCTCCTACACTCATGGCCGACACTTCAGTTACCTGCTACACAAATGGGAAACTCCAACTCTTCTTCTTTCAAGAATGCCTTGTAGGACCTTTGCCTCATGCTGCAAAGTAACAGTTCAGAGAACTAAACATGGGAGGTGAAGAATTGAAGCCTTAGACAAAGCCTCGTTCTCAAGTTTCTTACCTCATTGGTTACTTCAATTTGCAAGCATGGATGCTTTCATAGTTTCTTGCTTCAGAAGCAGTACTTCCAGGAATATCTCAACTTCCATCATAACCAAAAGTGGTAATGAATCATCTCTGCTAATAAATTAGCAGAGGCTTCTTAGCATCCCAAAGTCTGCTGTTTATCCCCAAATTGCCCATTTGTACTCTTGCATCTTCTCCTAGACTGTACAAATAATACATTCAGAGAGGGGTTCTGAACAACTTAATTTTATTTACCATTTTATCATAACACACCCTAAGCATCACCAATGCCAATCAAGATTGTAGTCCACTTACATTAGTTTTCACCAAAAATACGTCCTTGGCAGACTCTTCAAAGGCAAGAAGTATTAATTTATTCCTGGGAAAGGCATTTCAATATGTGTCACTATTCTAGGCATCAAAACCACCTATTTATGCTCCTCTGAAACCAACAATATGTCATCAATGTGAAATAACTATAGGAATATAAATTTTTAAACAATTCCATTATCATTAATTGTGTACCATTTATCACAGTAAAAAAAAATAGTCTTTGCACTGTGATTCCTACTGTTTCTTTCTTTCCAGACACTTCCCCTCAGCTTTCCTGCTGAGCTTTCAGAATTTTAAATTGTTTAATATAGTCTTTAAACTGAGGTCAGGAAGAGGTCAGTTGGAGGTCAGTTGGAGGCAGTATTCCAATGGGTTAATGTATGGTCATCTTTAAAGGAGAGCTATGATAGAATTGAACATAGTTTATCAGACAGAAAATCTGTAGCATCTCATAATGCAAATTGCACTTTCTGAGTGTTACACAGAAAGCTTTTAAGTAGATCAATATACTATGTTTTTCTTAGAGTACCTTTAGATTTTTTAAATTAAATTTGTGTATATTAAAAAATTACAACCACACAAGATCTTTCATTCACAGAGATGTTTATTTTTGTCTTCAATGTTTGTAGGGAATACGATTTCACTACAAAAGTGTCTCAGAGAAACTCCATTCAAAGTCTAGGCTTAAGAATGAAGGGAAAATATACTTTCAGCTGTACCAGTCCTGAGCAAAGTTTAAAAAAAATTTTAAAAAAAAATCCACTAGAGATAGGAAGCAGCACCAATTAAACCAGAGGGCCTCTTACTGATATCTGCTCATGCTTTCTTTTCTGCTTGAGAATTGGTAAAAACTTAGGTAGGAAAAATTACTTTATTAGAATGTGGACACAAGATTCACAGTCCCAATCTCTCACCAAATACTACCCTTTTTTTTAATAGTTAGAGTCCAGGGCCTCAGTTTTACTTTCCATTAAGTAGTCAGGACTGCTAACAGCAAGACTGTTGCCCCCATGGTGTAACATTTTCTCTTACTCAAATTGGTAAATAAATATTTATTTAATATACTTCTTCTAATAAATATTTATTTCCTATCAATATCAAGTTCCTGAAAGGTTACATTGTTCTTAGAAGTATACTACTCATAGCAGTTATAAAACTTCTGATAACATCAGGTCTCAAAACAACTCAAGTGGCTTACAATTGATCTCTTGTTGTTTCAGTGAAAGGATTTCAAGCCATTGGTAACACTTGGTACTTAATAGTTGGTTTATCCAGGACATTCAGATTCAATCTGACAAAGTAAATACTTCTAAGAGTCAGAACAGAAAAGGCACTTACTCATTTTGGGGAAGACACCTGGCAGGTAAGATTTTTGTTTTCAAAATAACAAGCCCTTTTTCTAATAATAAAATCCTTAAAAAACTAGTTGGATGAACATAATCCCTGTGAACAAAACCAACTTAGGTACCCCCTTCCCAAGAAAGGTAATACTGTCCTTGACTGAGAAGCTGAGAAATGTGAAAGCATCCAGAAATACTTACAAGTTTTATTCACTTCTGTGACATTCCAGTAGACCATCACAATTGGCTAGAAGAAAAAATCTCCTACAAACCATGGGTGTTTTACAAATTGAAAGCCTCAAAAATTTCTGGACTGTTTTTAATTAGGTACTCATATCAGCAATATAATGTAAGATTCTAATGTGTATAACCAGGAATATAACCTTGGTTACAGCCAACAACCTGTGACTTCAACCAGAGGAGTAAATCTTTTATCAAACTTCCTTACAATTGAATCATTGCCTCAGTGATGCTCTGTGTAAGGCACTTAGAAAATTTTAAGAGCATCTGACAGTACTGTTGGTAGTTTTGATTTGTTTGAGAGGATGCTCTAACAACGCTTCAAGATTAACAGGTTAAGGTGTGGAATAATCACTGAAAACAGCCATATGAATTACTGGCCACAAAACTCTTCAGAAGCCACATGCATTCTAGTCTAGGTTCATATCACCCTTGCAACATAAAGCTATCCTTTTTTTAGCAGTCCAGGAATTAGACCCTTTAAAATTGTGTAGTAGCTAATTGTATGAGAGGAATTAATTTTGTTCCTAACTCTTTCATCTAAACTTCCACCCTTTCAATAAATAACCTGTATGCAAGAGTGAAATATTAATGGTATTTACTATTTAATTCACAAAACCCTACATCTTTAGGCCAAATGTCATTCAACCAACAGCCATCAAAACTGTGTTGTGTGTTGCCTACTTCCAATACACTACACAGAGAAAGGAACACTAAACAGACAAAAAAGACAAAGAAGCCATTATATGGCTCTTCTAGGGATTATTCTGAAAATACATTTTCTTTGTTCTTCCTTCCCCCTTCCTTATTACTCTGGGTTTTTTTTACTCTGTTTATTACTCTGAGGGGTTTTGAAGTTGTCTGACATTTTAGAAACAGAAGCTTCCTACTTGGAATTTCTGTAGGAAAGCAGAGAAAGCATTCAATACCTGTGCATGCTCCTCAGATCTCCTTCTCTAGTGAGGACTAAAAGCATTTTACTTGGCAACATTTGCTTCCATCACCTGAAAAGAACTTTGCTTATTTTGCCACATTTGGAAGCCTGCCAGCATAGAACAATACAATTTGCAGAAATGCAGATAATCGGCATCACAGAATGCCAGGTACCTCAGACAGAGTGCTTGAATGGTACAGAATCAATGTAACTAAGTTTGCTCAGCAAGAATCTCTTCATGTAGTCAATTATATGGAAACAAAGGCAACAGTGACAAAATTGATATTCACCTCTAAGCTCCCACATAACATTATTCTGTATGATTATGTTGATCTTAAAGAAACCAAAATATAGTTCAAGAACTGGGAACAGCAGTCAAATTTCCCACTTAAAAAAGCAGGCATAATAAATTAATTTCAAACTCATGGCATCCACTCATACTATAAATGTATTTAAGAGAAACAAAAGAGAGAAGAAGGTATCAGGAATCAGAATGTGTTTCCTTCATAGGTGAGAGTAATGACAATACATGTAACCTGAAGAGATTTCCCTTGCCTAGATTAATTCATAGCTGAAGGCTGTTACAGAAAGATCATCAGTCAGATGCCAGACTTTCCTGCTCAGAGATCTGTGCCATCAGGAACTGGGCTTGACGTTGAAGCATTTTTATTTATTCTGTGCAAACAAGAATCAGCTTGAAACAGATTATTCATGGATGACAGCGATATAGTAGATGCATATAAATGGCAAATTAGATCTCTGTGTTCACAAGTGGGTATTTAGAAAGTAGAACTGGCCTTACTCCTCACTTGTCTTAACAGATGCAAAGTGATTGAACAACTCCATCCTTCTTTAATGACAAATACTTGGGACTATCTTTGAACCAAACAAAATTTGTAGTTTGTAGAATCTTGTGATCTTGGGAAGAGGGTCATAAGCCACATTTCATGAGCCTGGGTCACATTTATTTCCTTTTTCTGCATCCTTTTGCTTCTTCATACAGAAGAGGAAAATTACATGCATGTGGTTAGCAAGCTATCAAAAAATACAATAGTCTCCTTCCCTCAGCTATCTTCTCAGTAACTCCACTGTAAATTAGAGTTCCATTGGTCTACAGCTACATGTCTTAAAAGCTTGAGGAAGCACGTTCACTTTGCTTTGACCAAGATCAGTATATATAAACAGATGTGCTGGTTTTGGCTGGGAAAGTTAATTTTCTTCACAGTAGCTGGCATGGGGCTGTGTTTTAGATTTCTGCTGGAAACACTGTTGATAGCATAGAGATAGTTCAGCTGTTGCTGAGCAGAGGTTACACAGAGTCAAGGCCTTTTCTGCTTCTCCTACTGTCACATCAGTGAGGAGGCACGGGGTGCACAAGGAATTGTGAGGGGACAGCTGACCCCAAGTGACCACAGGGATATCCCAGTCCATGTGGTGTTGTGCTCAGCATATTGAGCTGAGGGAAGAAGAAGGAAGAGGAGAATGTTTGGAGGGATGGTGTTTGTCTGCTCCAGTCACAGCTACCTGTGATGGAGCTCTGCTTTCCTGGGGATGGCCGAACACCTGCCTGCCCATAGAAGCGATGAATGTTTTGCTTTGCTTACACGTGCAGCTTTTGCTTTACCTGTTAAATTGTCTTTATCCCAACCCATGAGTTTTCTGACTCTTACTCTTCAAATTTTCTCCCCCACTGCACACAGGGCTGTGAGGTACTTACTTGCCAGCTGGGGTTAAACCATGACAGGAAACTCTGTAACCAAAGACTACACTTTTCCAGATGGCCTAGACCCTGAAAACAGTCCTGCTCAAATAGCCCTCCATCTGCCAAGATATGCCGTACTTTCTAGAAAATAATTGAAATTTTAGAACAACTCTTTAGACTGTTGTTACTGAACAGTATTTTTTTAGTGGTAATTTTCTTTTTAAGCATATGGGACAAAGAGCGATTAGATAAGGTAACAATTTTGTCTTTTACAAAACCCCAATTGGGACAGCAATCTCTTGTAGTCGTTCTTAATAAAAATCATTAAGAGCTATGGAACATGCTTTTGCCCTTTATCTTCCATGTTTAACTTCTTAAAAGTACACCTAAAACTTCCTGTGCACAGCAGACTGTCTGCTTTTAAAATCTGCCATTAGCAGATAGAGCAAGTTCATTCTGATGACTTTTATCTGTCTTCTATAATAAAAGGGGCAAGATTAGGATTGAATACATCAGAGTGATTCAGTGGTGGTTTGTTTTTATTAATTTTTACCAACACAGTTAAAGAGAGGTTGTCATATACTCCTGCATTACTAAGACTCTAGGATCTGAAACTAATTTGTTTTTTCACTGTATTTTCTTTCACTGTTTGCATCTAATGGTACAGTTTAGGCCTCATTCACAGACATATCACAATCTTTTGGCATAATGCCTTAGGAAAGCCATATAAACATCACTTGCTGTTGGATAATAGTATTTTCCAGCAAGCATTCAGTTTTCCATTGCTGTTGTACCATTTATTCAATTCTAGACAGGAAGTTACACTAATTTCTATAGAGCACTGAATTAGTGGTTGAATCCTGTTAATTCTTGTTAAAACATGGGTTCTTTAGATGTCAAGCTAAGCTCAATATGATTGTGGTCTTAGACAAGTCTTCTAAGTGTCTTTTAACAGTTTCTCATCTTTTTAAAACTTTAACAGCACAAAAAAACCCCATCTGAGCTTCTACAGTTTGACTGATTTTACTGTATGGTTTTTGCTAGTTTGAAGTTATAATCTTTCAAACTGAGACTGCTCTGACATAACTTGGGGCATAATTTCAGGTTAAGAAAACCTCTGAAAGCTCAAGCTGTGTTTCCAGCACACCCAAATCTTAACATTGAGATAGAAGTATGCGTTTTCAAAATGCCATATTTGACTGACTGGTCCACTAGCCAAAACCAGAATTAACTTTTTATCTTTTCTGTCTTGTTCCTGAGTAAGCGCAGGCTAAATTTACTGTAAGTATAGCACTTGCTGTTGCCTTTGGAGATATTAAATGTAAATGCCTTTCTATTTCCCTACAGTTTCTGATTTTGAATTAATTATACCCAGACTCCCTAGGAGGGAGAAGAGCCAAATAAGGCATGTCACAGAAAAAAAAAACCCAAACAGATACCATTAAAGAACCCTGGATAAAAAGTACACAAGAGACAGTTTCATGCCAAATCAATCCTGTTAACAAAGTAAAATCAATCAGCAAAAGATAGGAACCTGTCAGGCTTTTGAGACAGGAGAGTAAAAAAAGTAAAGAATTTAAGATGCAAGATGTGAAGTTTAGAAGACCTGCCTAAACACTACAGTGAACCAACTGAACAAATCCTAGAAAGTACTGTCTCACATGGCTACTTGAAAATGTGCTATTCATAATATTAAAAAAAAATGTAAAGTGCACAAATTATAAAATCAAACTTTTTTTGAGATTTTACAATCTATGCTCCAAAACATCAAATATCTAGATAAACACATAATAGGTTAAAACTTCAGTCATATTCTTAATTATTGACTCTTAATAGTAAGAATTTTAAATTTTGAAATGTAATTTATTTATTACTACCTCCTTAGTTGGAATCAAGATTTTATATGGTATAATTCAACCTGCTACTGAGTAGAAGAATTTTTATCTCATATACCTAGATTTAAATTCATGAAAAAAAGAGATCAGTCAACAGTATATTTGTTCTTTTTCTTATACCACCTATAATTAATAGCAAAGTTAGGAAGATAAAAGACTGAATTACTGTACACTTTATCAATGAACTATTTATACTTATTTTCCCCCATTTCTCCCCCCTTTTCCTTTCTGAAACCAGACAATCAATCAGCACATAAAGGGACTCATTTACATGGAACACTATCACACTTGTCCTTGTGGGGCCACCATTTCATGAACATCCCAGGATGTATGGCTGTTGAAGACTGATGCATATATAGATTTAACAAATAACAGTTCTTATGCAGAGAGCTATCACAGAGAAAAATACCTAATCAGAACACATTACAACATTAAATTTTCACTTTTTATAAATGGAGTAAAGATGCTTTTAAATATATTTACAGTTAGAAAAAAGGATTTAGGATTACTACAAGTCAAAATTATTTAGAAATTATGAAAGTGAAGTTAATTTAAATTATATTATGAACAGACTCAAATGCAGTATTTTGCTTAGAATTTGTCTACTCTGCTGTCAGTATTGTCCTATTCTTTTAATCACCAACAGGCAAAAACTTAACTTTGCTTAATGCTAAAACAAGCATCATTGCAATAAAACTCTAGCAACCTAATTGTTCAGTTAAAACCACCACAGCTTTTAAGATCCTAGCTGACTTCTGTAGCACCTGTAGTAGAAATTGTTCTTCAATGTCTTGTTCCATAACGAACACTGAGACTTTCTGCATTATTTTTGATAACCATACTTGTACCACATTTTTGAGATTATTCTCTAGAGACAGTTGAATCATAGTAAAATCCACTCCATCCTTCCTTTCAAACCAAATAGCTACTTAATTCTGAAGATAGAATCCTTTTGTTGGCAGTGCTGGGTGGTTTATTCACATAAACTTAAATAAAAATGCATTTCCCATTTAGTGAAATACTGGTAATAGATTACTATTTCTTTGCAAGGAATTCTGAAATGTGTTGGAATTCATTACATTTCAAATTAGAAACACATTTCATAAAACTTCTTGCAATGAGATTTACTATCCTTAAACTGCTTACTTTAAGCAGTTTCAGCTCTTTTGTAATCCATTACATCAGTATATTCTGCAAATAGTTCCACCTAAAATAAAATATAAAAAAATAAAGTTGAGAAACATGTATTTTTTCTTTTAAAAACTAGTGTATGTTAACTCTGAACACTAGCCCGGCCCCAAAAACATTTAAGAACCTTAAAAAGCATGTTTTACAGGTACTAAATTTGGCCAGGTAACAGCAATGAACAGACATCCTATTTTTAGTAAGATAAAGCAGAATACATAATAAACAGGTCAGTAGTTATCCATCTGAAACAGCCTATAATTAACATTTGATGTCTAAAAAGTTTAAACAGCAACACCAAGGAATGAGGTATGTATGTTCTCAGATATCACATCAGACTCTCATTTTATGCAACTAACTGTATTTCACAACTAGCATCTTACAAAATAGAACAGTACCATTGTGCCTGTAGAAGTACTGCATTAAAAACAGAAAAATACATTACTACAAGAAACCACCAAACATCACAATTGTCAGGGGCTACAAAAATCCATTATTTTAAGCCGTTAAGAAGACATATCATATGTGGGTAATAATTTGGGGCTGGATTCACTACCAAGAAGGTCCATCCAACTTTCACATAGGCTAAAAAATATATTTACTTTGAAAGAAAAAGAAAAGGCTCACGGGAGTGTAAGTGCCCTACCTCACTAAAAAGAGCTAAATGAACTTTTGTACTGAACCAGATTATATAATTTAAAATCTATACATGAATTGCATGTATGTATCAAAACACTTATTGGTTGTAAACAAAAATGCAAAATCTGTATTCACAAAAATATTTTATTGGTATTTTTACATAATACCAGATGGTATTGTAAATAGTTCTGCTCTTTATCAGTATATTGCTAAGTGCGTAAATGTTGACAGCTTATGCCATAAAGTAGGATACTGAGTCTTTTTCAAATGATTTATGACATATTATATTCTAACAGGCCAATTCAATATTAAAGAAATTGATTCAGGAACAAAAGAAAAAAAAAGAATTATTATTTCCTTATTCTTGTGCAACATCTGATATTCCTGTACTGAAAATAAATGACTATGTGACACTAGAAAAATCTGGGGCAAGGAAACAGCACTAAGCAGAAATGAGAACTGCAGATCTGTTCTTTTTAAAGCTTTTCCAAACTTTCATATTTCCAAATAGTTTTTGCCAAATGCATCACCATCTGAGGTTCAGTATTTGTTACACAACACAAAATACCAGTGTACAGCGACAATGCAGTACTTTACCTGAATTGCAAGGTTAACTAATCAATGCTTAGAATGTGTTTTCTATTTTGCTTGTAAACATTACAATAAGTGTTTTAAGTGTCAAAAAATATTGTTAAAACCATCAACATAATTCAGTAACAGTAATCTAGTAAAATGTGTCAAACATTGGCAAAAATCCATACAAATGTTTTCTTTAATAACATTTTTCCTATTTAACCACACCAAGTACCAGCAGGTGTTTTTAAGAAGATAATTATTATGAAAATTCTGTTGCAGCAATAATTGATTAAGTTGATCTTTGACTTGGATACATATAACTATGTTTCACAATTCTCAAATAATACATATTTAGGCAGCTTGAACTATGTTATAAAAATTTAAATTCAGTACATGCCAATAGTAGAGATTCCAAGAGTTGTGTTAGAATTCACTAAACTAAAAATGAAAATGGACATACCGGTAACACTGCATAATGAACATTCAAACCACATTTTCATGGCACCCTTACACATGTAGATTAAAAAGTTGGTCTGAAGATGCTTCATAAGCATTTGTAGATAGCATTTAAATTACTACAGAATCACAAAATAAGCTGAGTTGGAAGGGACTGAAAAGGATCATCAAGTCCAAATTCTGGCCTTGCACAGGACAGCCCCAAGAGTCACACCATGCACCTGAGAGCATTGTCCAAACACTTCTTGAACTCTGTCAGGCTGGTGCTGTGACCACTTCCCTGGGGAGCCTGTTCCAGTGCCCAGACATCTTCTGGGTGAGAAACTTTTTGTGGTATCTAACCTAAACCTCCCCTGACTCAGCTTCATGCTGTTACTATCACTGCACTTTTTTTCTTTTGTTTTTTTAAACTGCATTATGTACCAGTGAACATATCAATTATGCATGACTAATCTGTCATGAAAATGTGGTGACAGAACTTACGTATTTGCATGTTTTGAAGAGACTAATGAAACTGGAGAAAATAAACTTTAATGAGATTCCCCGTTCAGTGATGATGCTTCTCCTCTGGGTGAAGATGACCTGGACATTCCTCTCTCTGTGTTGTCAGAGCTAGAACCACTCTGACTGTGTTGATCTGCAGAAGCAGCACTGGAAGCAGGTGGTGACTTAGTTTTCTCCTTAAAGTCTGTAATAATGACTGTCAGATCTCCAACGGTAACTTCCAAATGCTGAGCACTACTTCGATCCACATTTTTCAACCTTGGCCTAAATAAAGCAAATAATCATATTAAAAGCACACACACCATCTAATTACCTTGTCTCCTTCCTACTTTTTAGGAGCTCAGGAGAACAAATGTGTATATAAGACTTCTTTTTGCAACATGTAATATGTAAAACAAAGTATCAGAAGTAATAACAGTGGAGTGTTTCCTAGTATGTTTTACATTGAAATAGTTGAATATAACATATTACCATCTCCTAAAACTATTCAGAAGTTGACATTTTGAATAATGTCACTATGCAGCAATATGTGAAGGTTTTTACTTTTAAAAGCCAATTCTTTCTTTATTGTGACTATGTAAAGTTATAAATTTGATCCAGGGAAACATCCATCTCTGCAGCAGCCTGAAGCAACAATTCTAAGTAGAAAATTATGTTCAGTAATGAAGATGTTGGTGTCCATCTTTTGAATTCAACAGCACAGACAGTGTTAACTTGCAGCAGGTGTTACCTCAGTTCAAAACCTCACTAGGACCACTAGTATACTATTTGAACTGGACTTTGTGTTCACAGTATAACTGGTATTCCTGGTGTAGGCTCTGTTTTAAATTATGCAGAGATGAATGATACATAGTGTTGACAAAGTATCTTCATTCAATCTTTCAACTGTTTAATTTTTCACAACAAAAAGAACTAAAGAATAATTTGACTTATGTTCTGCTATCATATTTCTGCTAGTCATATGCATAAAATACTTTCAATTTAGTCCTTTCCCATGATCACTATGAAAAACTGATACCAGGTAGCTGAATTCATACAAGCAGTAATGAACAGCACAGTCTGTGCATTTAATTGACTCCACAGCTACCACTGGCTCAAGCTGCGATAAAATAATGACACCACATGTTTGCAGGTGTGATAACAGCAAAGCTCTAACCTTTACGCTATCAACAGCTTTGAAGTAGAATTGGTTCCCATTCACTTCAGCTGAAACAACACATGTCTTTTCTTCACTACAACCGAGATAGGCTTTGACATCATCCTCCCCTGAGGCTGAAGCAACTCAGAAAAAACCTGAAAATCTACTGATGTGCATCATGGGAATAGAATGAAAACTTCAGAATTATCAACTTGTGCAAGTGCTGTGTACCTGGAGCTTATTAATTATATTGAGTGTGCATGAAGATTTTTGTAGCTGTTTCCAGCAACAATATACCCATTTTAAGGCAGAAAGAAAAGGCTATCCTTTTCTCAAAGAATACTGAAGAAATCTGCCTAAACTAATCAAGCACTCTTAACTTACTATTGTACCTAGTGAAATAATTCTTGGAAGAAATAAACTGTTTAAAGCATTAAAAAAAAAATCAATTCTTAATGCAAGGTCATACTGGTATTTTGGTCCAAGATTTTATTTTAGTTATTTTTCAAATTTCCTTAATCTTTCCCTATCTCACTTTTTGCATTTTTAATGTATTACTGCAATTTATTCATTAATATTTCAATTTATAATAGGCTTAACTAAAGCTCACTATGCTAACATCAAATACTTCATAACTGAAGTACTTCAGCTGCATGAGGTAAGCTTGTAAATTTGAAAAAAGTATTTAAAAAAAGAATAATGAAAGGAAATAGCACCTCAGTGTCCTTAATCGTAACCATGACTTTTCTAATGACTGCTCTCTACTGACTCTCAGTCTCTCCCTTGTTCTGATCCTAATGATCCTATTTCAGGCACAACAGAAGCATCTGCTACTTCTCTGCATAACTAATCCCAAAGGATATTTCTTGGCTGGGCTATTTTGGAGTGCTTCCAAAAAAAAAAAATCAATAGTTCCTCCCACATTTGCTTAGACTACATGTCTTACACACTTTTCAGCTTTTTCGACACAGCATTCTTGCCACAATAACTTTATGCTGAGATCATGATGAATTAGGGGTTAAACCTGCTGCTTTTGTTTAGCAGTTTGCACTCTCCTTCCTTACAGCAAGATCAAGGCTTTTACAACTGCTTGTCTGTACTGCAATATTTCATGCTTTCACTTCTAAGAGTCCTTCAGCATCCCAGATGTGGCAAAGAGAGTTCTATCACTAGGTAATTGACATACCTTATCCTGTCACATTAATTTATGCCCTAGTTCAGCCCTTCAAAGCTGAAGGGTTCTACAAGGCTATCAATAACTAAGTTATTTTCCCTACTCATCTGTAGTCTGGTACTGGTTCTCTCTCCTCCCACTACTATTTTGCATGAAAACTAATGACTCCCATCCCCTCTTTTTTCCAGAGATTAATATCACCAATTTGCCTATCAACAAATGGTATGAAACTATAAACTTCTATAAACTCTTAAAGCAATATACTAAATAACCCTTAAAAAGTCTTTCTCTGTTCAGCTGATCTCCATCTTCTGGCCACAAGAACACACTGCAGGTCTTCTTCGTATTTTATAGACAGCCTAAACCAATAAAACTTCACACCAATATATAACCTGTTTGCCACAGCACTTAGAAAGCAGTAAAATCAAAGAACACTTTATTTTTGTTTGTAAATGACATTTTATGAATACTGCAAAGGTTTCTAAGTTTTTTACCTGGTTTTCTTATGACTGTTCTTTTTGCTTGTTGTTTCCTTTTCACTTTTTTCCTTTTCTACTTTGTCTTTTTTCTCTTTCTTTGATTGTGTAGGGGGCACAAATTGCTGAGGAACCTGTTGTGCAACCAGCTGAGAGACAGGCCGAGGTTTCCTGTGTACACATATATATAGATATGCATAATGCTTAGACTTTTCAAGTCTCAAACTGTCTACAGTTCAGTTATTAACATTAACCATCACTGTAAGAAGAAATATTGTTTAAACATATCTTGCTGCTAATATTTCATTAAGACAGCCTGCTAATACTTCATTAAGACAGCATATAAAATTTAAACACATTATAGCCTTTTGTTTCACTTACTTGCATTATCAACAAATGAGATACCCTTTTTTTTATTTTATAGTATTTAGAGACTGTATTTGCAATGAGCCCTCTTCTTGCAGCTGTCATATCCAGACAGAGAGCTCAGAGCGAGCTCCAAAAGACAATTCTTCCAGAAATTACATTACCACCCACTCCCAGCCCCTTCAAATGCTGGAATGGTCTGGTTTGAGTCTACTCCAATACAGAAGCAGACAATCCTTATCACAAAAAGGAAAAAGCTGACCTTTGAGGTATCAGAGCTAAAGCCATTGTTGGCCTTATAGAATAAAATTCAAGTGTTTTCAGCTCAAACAAATTTATTGGAGGCAATAATAAATCCTGTTGTGTATAATTTTCATCATGTTGTTCACTGGAAAAAAATACACTGCTAATTAATATGTAGGATATAGCTGTCAGAACACATACACTTTGGAAGCTGGCAACAGAAACATAAGACCACATTCCAACAGTATACAGAGTGCAGGTTTCATTTCCAAGTTTTGATCCAAACTAAAAACCAGTGTGAAAAGAGCAACAACAGGCAAAAGAATTTCAACAGTTTATTATTTTTACATTTTCCCAAAATATTATTTTGAATTAGACTAATTTTCTATTCTGTTTTGTATTAGAATACAATGATCCTAGTTTGAAATGAAACATTTTACTCATTCCATTGCAAGTGTATTTACTTGTTCTGCAGTTTTGGAATTAAGAAATTTTAAGTCATACAAAAAAAAGTTTCTGTTATTAACACTTTGAAGATGTAAATTTCTTCTCCAAATGAATGCTCACCCTGCCAAGCTCTTGGGTTTTGTTAGCTGGATTGTGATGTTAGGTCTTTTAAAATAGAAAAAGCACAAATTATATGCACTGTGATACTCTGAAAATACAAAACCGTTATCAAAGCAACAGAAGCTATCAGCTCACACACATAGTTATCCCAACTCACAGGATCACACCACTGGCACTTCTTGCTTGGGTGAAGAGATGAGAAAACTAACAAGTTCAGGAAATCAAGGCAGCTCCCATTAACAAGTTATATTTTCAGTAATGATTGCAATAGTTCAAGTTACAGACTGAAATCCAAATTACAAGAACTCATAAAGTGTAGGAAAGAGAGTTTAATATTAATCAGCTGAGATTTCATGAGTCTTCACAGTAAGTTCTTAATGAATTAAAATAAATGAAAAGAATTACTATTAATAAATTGTCAACACAATAGAACTTTGGCATAAAAACTAGACTACCCCTTACTCACTCATGAACTGAGCCTACATTGACTCATGGAGGGGGGAAGAAGAGGAACAAATCCCTTTAATGAAAACAACCCAGCTTACAGCACTAGAATCTTGCAAAGCACACACTGTAGTGAGCCCACATTGAGTGACCATTTGAACAACTCAAATGGTCTCAATAGACTATAAATATGTGGGTTAACAGAATATATAAGACATTTTTAAGAAAACTTGCCTCAGAATTTTTTCAACCTTTTGTAACAGTAGTTCATAACAGAGCAAAACCACCAAGGTGTAATTGATACACAAGCTTATAATTTCAGGTGGAAAGCAGTTGTGATATATAAAGAAAACTGATGATCTGTCTTGAATTGAAGATTGCTCTGGGAGATAGGGATGCAGTTTGTCCTGACAGTCAAGTGACAATCCCATCATTACTATACAGTGACCTGAGAGAATGATTGGACGTGTTACTTATGAACAAGACACTAGTGAACTTAACACACAATGAATTGTTTCCCAGGAGCATGAACAACACCATGATTATGGAAATTTGTTAGAAAGGGGTAGAGAGGAGAAAAACAATTTTAGCCAAATAAGATCTGAATTTATAACCATTTCAGTTCCTGAGGGAAAACTAGATAATTTCTGTTAAGAGTACGGATAGGAAATTAAGCTTAGTTCTAAGTCCTGGTCTTAGAACTTTCCTCCTAATACCATAAAATGAATGGGACCAAAAAAAATCCCTGCAACAAAGAGAAGAAGTTGGTAAAAACAAACAAACAAACAAAAAATACAGAGAACTCATATTTTGGAAGATGCACTAAAAATTAATCAAGAAGTTATATGTGGCTTTGCTGTGACAGGAGATTCCTTCCATTAAACAGCCATATTTTTCCTGTCAATTTTTTCTATAGCTATCAGTTACATCTCTGTCCTAAATTTTATTATCTGCTTTCTCACATTCTGATTTATTAAATGAGGCATTCAAGGTTCCTATATTAAAAACATTGAGAAAAAAGTAATGTATCTCTCAACACTAGGAATGCCTTTCAAGTGCTCAATTTTTTTCTCCAGGTATTCAAAAGGGGCTAATGAACTGTAACCAAGTGCTTCACAAGCCGTGCAGGTATCAGGAGATAACTCTACTGCCCTCATGAAGCTTGAACCTGATAGAATTGCTCCTGCTTAGTGGCAGCTGAATCATGTCATTCAAGCATGAATAAATTCATAGAGAAAAGGCTATTTTAGAGAAGATAAGAGAAACTGTCCCTGTAACAGGAAATTGATTTTGATGATTTGCCAAAATACAACATTTTACATTACTTATTTTCAAAGCCAGTTAAAGACTCCTTGCAATACACTGCTACAGATTAAGTAGATTTGATGTTAATATGGCCTTTTGTTTATATTTATGGTAATTTGCTCTTTAAGAATATTCAAGAGCACCTGAGCTAACTGGTGTTTAGAAAGAAGCTCTATAATCGTCTGCATTAAGATTACGACCATTTTTGCCTATCACTGGACCACTATTGGACCACCACAACTGAACATTCCAGAACTACAAGCAGAAATGTTCATAAAAACAATACCCATTATTTATCCAGCCCCTAAAAGCTTTGTATTTTTGCCTAGTAATTCCACTTTAGTCACTGAAAGGAGAACACTAAGAAAGGCATACACTGTTACAGAAGATAAGCACTAGCAATTCTTTCCAGAGGTGAACTTCATGCTTTAAGCACTGTAGTCATATCAAGAAACTGATTTACTGAGCTTCCAAGAGATCTATAAACAACACATCTCTGAATATTACACTCCCCTTCTCTACCTAGTTTTCCTTTTCAGACAGTGTTTTCTTCTAAGCTGACATCAGCCCTACTTCTACCTACACTTCTATTCCAATCTCATCCATTACAGTTTTTTTAATTATCTAATTCCAATGCTGTTTTCAAGGTCCTACGTGATAGGCACTTCATAGACTCCTTTAAAAAATTAGGAAAACTAACATTTAACAGCCAACAGTCACTAAGACAAACATACAAGGATAAAGTTTTTGTCTTTGCTTAAATTCCCATAAATGCTCAAAAACAAGGATTTCATCATTTTAACTCTAGTCTTCTTGTTGCAAGATATAGCTACATTTTATCTTACCAGGTTTTATCTAGCTGCTGGTTTAGAAAGCATATTTATAGAGACTGCAAAAACTTGTCTTTGCTTTAGGATTGGTGTGCAGAAACTCATTCAGTACTGACATTCTCAGATATTTAATACTGCGAAGGATTAACTGGTTTTCATTGCTGACATTCTTAAAAAAAAAAAAATCTTTGTAGCACAGAAATTTACATGCCTAGAGATGAAAAATACTCAAGAAGACCACATGGTATCAGGAACTGTTGCCCTGAGTCATTTCCATTACCCAGAGCTCAACACAATACCTACATGCACGTAAATAATTTTGGACCTCTCACAGCAGTACATGCCTCCTTGATTTCTCTCACCTAGTATTCACCAATAACCTACATTAACAGTATGTTGACTAATTTGATATGATGAATAACTTGGTCTCATTATAGCAAAGCAGATCCATTTTGAGAACAAAAATAAAAAAAAAATATCTATACAATACTGATGACCAACACAGACACCAGAAGTACAGTAAGCTCTCAGTTGCCCAAGCTGTGCATCAAACATGCAGACAACCAAACTGGCTTAATGCTGAAGCATCTTGGTGTTTAGCTGAATTTAATTTATACAGAGCACAACTACATTTGCACAATTCTGCTTCTGCAGCCATTAAAAGTCCACAAAGCATCTAATGTCTTCTGTACTACTCAGAGTATAAGCTCCAACTCTGACAGACCTGAACTACTTACCTGTCGATCAGCTTTAGGATTCATCTGCTACAGTCTGGAAACAAGGAGCATGATGGGGCCAACTGTGATAATTTTTCCATGAACCAACCCCAAATCTACCTACATCTCAATAGAGTTCTGTGTTAGCATGAGATTACCCTGCATGTAAAGTTGGGAGTTGATTTGTCCATTTAGTGCCACATATACTGAATGGCCAGAGCCTGCCAAATAAGCCTGCCAAGTAGCACACAGTGCTGCCAAGCGAGACTGCTGAAAGCACAGACATCAACAGTCCAACAGAGCAGCCAACACATTCGCTTTGATTTTAGGGGAGCCATCCTGGACTTGAAGTGGTCCACATGGAACCAGTACCCATATCCTCCCATTATCCACAGATGTCAGAATATAACCTATATTTTTCTATACAGAAATCTAGATGCTATAATTAAATCTCATTGCTTTTTCCAACCTGTTGAGGGAAGTGTATTGTCATTTATAATGTGCAGTTTAGAGGCTTCAGACATCCTGAAGAATGGGCAACTTACTCAAAGACACACCCTTTCCAGAAGCTCTATCTCCCGTTTTGTATATTGTACTACTGCAGAAATATTAAAATTACAATTTCCCAATTGAAACGCAATGGGTCTAGATTAAGGAAATGCTGTCACCTCAGCATTCAATCAAGCTGAAAGATGTTCTTCAACAGATCACTTGGATCAAGAATATCCTTCAATTCTGCTTAAAATGGAAGAAGAGCTTCCATTTTACTGTGATCCTTTCCTTCCCTTTCGTCAAGTCCAGCCACCTCCTGGCTTCAATTCAGGCCAATAGCTCTTGCCAGAGGCTGGTCTCAAGTGGCAAATTATCTGTTTTCTAAAACTAGGGACACACACAATTTATCTAAAAACTTCAAACAGCACATTAAACCTGATATTTAAGTCTACTACTGGGCTCTGGTCAACTTACCTGCTAAACTTTTCCTCCAATAACTAGAGAATAATCTAGTCCAGTTTTACTTAGCTATCAAAAAATCTGATACAATTTTAATTCCTCTTACTTCCTGGTTTTGTATTAAACTTGTCCTATCTTAAAAATCAGGAAGAAATTGTCTGTGAAACACTGTTCCTGCAGAAGGATGTTATGTCTTAGCTGCCCAAGATTTATTGGTATTGATTTATTCTGGATTAATGGACTCAAATTTCTCTTCCAAATACTGATCAGTTACCTTTTGGATGACAGCAGGATTCAATGAGAGAGGTATTATCATGGAATTGAAGAATCGTTTAGGTTGGAAAAGACCTCTATGATCATCATGATACTATCAAACAGAAGGGTAACTACTATATACCTGGAATTGCCTATTCATCAGAAGAGTTCAAGACTGATCAGCAATATCTTATCTCCTACCATGTTTTCCTTCCCAGAAAAAGAAAAGGTCCCAAGAAAAACAAAGCCTGTGGTATTTCTTCATATTTTTTCACATTTTTTAATGTAGAATCTCTACATGGTATCACATACATTTCAAAATTCCAACTTTGCAAATGAATGTCATCCTTTTCTCCATTTCTTAGGGAAAAAAACCCTATCACCAAACCAAATTGGCTTCAGGGACTTAAAGAGGTTTTATTCAAAGACACTCCCAATCCTTAAGCAGTAACATTTGTCTACACTTATCTTCCCTGCAAGAAGACATGGACTTCTTGTTCAAGACAGCAGATTTATTCCTCAAGAAAGAGAAGTTAGAAATATCTGGAACAGAAACCTGACTGATTTCATCTTACCCTTGGTCATAGACTTATTTCCTTAAAAATGAAAACTTTTTATATTTAAAGTTTTTTTCCCTTTCAGGTGATTCAGGAGGACCGAATAAATGCTTCCAAGCTAATGCAAGTTCCCACATCTTCTACTCAACTTCTTGCTGCTTCTAGGCCCTCACTGCACAGGGCTTAGGCAGTGAATTCAGCATGTTTCTGAACATCAGTTTCTTTCTGTCCCACCAAAATGGCATGATAGGACTCATTCTCTGGAAACCTGTAGTCTAGTCAATTAGTGCCCTGAATTTTACTCTCCAGGGTTTTACAGGAATTAGTAAAACTGCTATAGTTAAGAGGTCTCACAAGTAGCAGTGAGTAGTAAATAATCTATTTATATATGTCATCTTTGGTCAAACTCATGAAGCTGACTGCTAACAAATAGGATCAGTACAAAAAAGAAATGCTTTTGCCTTTAGAGTTTTCACATATGACTTTTTCTATGGTGCCTCCTTGGGAAAGTCTTGGAGATCATTCCAAAAACTGCATTGTAGACAGGGTATGCTGATGCACTATGGATTAAACCTAGAACACTCATCACAGTTCTGACTAATGTAGTACAAACTCTAAAATCAATCAGGCATTCCCCATTCAGTATCTTTGTGCAAAGCATAAAAGAACAAGGTCAATCAGCTTGTAGGAAAAGATACCTAGAACTACTCACTGGGCTCCAGAGAAAGTCAGTCAGCTGCTAACCACTAAAGTGTTCCTGAATCCCACCTTCCTCTTCATCTACTACCTATGAAGGACAATTGCTTAAAAGCAACCTTCTGTAAATAGAAGAGATGATTGTATCCCTCTCTCATTCATGCCCGGCAGATTTCTATCTCCTTTCTATCTGCTCCTTTGTTTCTAACTGAGCTGACTCAGCTAATATTTTTTTTAAATGGAATTCCAGCATCATTCTTATACTACTATTCTTCCTCCACCAGCTTTTGCTACTCCCTCATCTAGCAATCATTTTAGAAATGCCTTGTAAACATTCCAAACCCTGATAAAAATCCTGATTTGCTGATGTTTGTTTCATATATGTATTTTTAAAGGCTAAACAGAATACAGTTAAGGGCATTAAAATCTTGTTGAGAACAAAGTTGATAATTCAAATTATACTCTGTTCTTTCATTACTATACTGAGTCATCTTGCAATACAAACGTACAGACTTTAAATATCTTATAATTTATTTGAAGATCATTTTCCACTCACATCTATCCTAAATATTAATGTCTCAAGAGGCTAATAGAAATCTGATATCCACAGTAATACTCTAATCTCCATTTTTCCAGTCATTACTGCAATGTCAAGAAAAGCTTATCTTCACATACTTTCTACTTCCTCATCATATTCTAGCTAGTCTCTACTAAAAACTCCTGTAGTACATGTCCTTGTTTCTCTAATGTCCACATTCTCAACTACCTCTTAACACAGTAACTAGAGCAATAATTAAAAAATAAGTGGTTGTTCCTAATCTTGAAAGCAAGTAGATATATACAGGGAGAAAAATAGAGGCATGATTTTACAGTAAGCAGCTTTTTAAACAACTTGAAAGATGTGAAGAAGTGGTTTTAGGTAGAAGATTTTCTAAGACATGAATACTCCTGTAACATATAAGAACATCTTCACATAGATATCAATCTTTTGAGCAATTCTTACAGCATTTATTTCAGTAACTTTTACAGGGCACATCTATAGTTGAGTATTGCAGCAATATGAGAGTATGAAGCTTCCTGTGCATTTTCAAAAGGACATTAATTATACAAAGATCTAACTCTAATTTTGTAATAGAGCTTAGGCAGATTTTCACTCAGCATATCACAGAACAGTGTGCAACCAGCAGCTTTGGAATGTGATTTTCCATGATGGATCAGTGATGTAGATTTAGATGGCAGAACGTCTAGATGGCTCCAGAACGAAATACAGATACTCCAAATTCAGTTTCTGCAACAAGTAACACATTACCCTGAAGTAAACCTTACTAAGAAGTCAATAAACTTTCCTCCCACCCATTAGCCAGTTTTTTTTTGAGGGTTACCTCCCTTCTCTAACCCCCATATACTGATAAGTTACTATGTCAAGCAAACAGTTAACATTTCCAATTCTTCACTCTTTATCAGAGTGAAAAAGTCTTCTGCAAAACAGGTACACTAACACTAGTGATTTTTGTACCTATGTCTCTTCCAGAGTGTCTTTTCCCTCCCAATGTAACTGGTTTCAAGGACAAAAAATACAAGCAACTTCACCTAAACATTCACCTAAAAATTAAGCACATACAGAGCTATCTGACTCTTCCCTGCTTTGAGCTAACCTCTGCCTCTGAAGAGCTTAACTTCAAAGAGAATGCTCTTCTTTTCGAGACTAGGAATTCACAAAAAATGTTGGAAGGCTGAGGCCTACATTTGTATAGGCATTGAAATGGTATTGTCAGTGTTAAGTAAAATAAACAGGAACTAATTAAATTTTGCATCATAATCTTATCAAGGCTTGAATTCTCTATAATACAGAAAAATTAACTACAATCAAGACATGCATACATGTATCAAGGTACTGCAGTAGCTGTCCTAAAGTAAAAATGCTGGCAATCATCAACCAATTTGACACAGAGAATGGCAGAATCTTATTAAACTTCCAAGTAAGAAGGAAAAAGTTTAATTGTTACATTTTAGGCTGGTTATTTCAGTTTCTGCTTAAATCTGTACCATTAAGGTGTAAGTATATGCAGTCTGGCTGCACAGAAACCAAGCAAAAAACTCTCTACCTTTTTTACTGATCTTTCTTTGTGCTTCAAGACAATGAAATTTTCAAGTATTAGTTTGACAGTAAACACTTAAAAGTATGCAGTGTTTTTTAAACTTCAATAGTAGAGGGACTATTTTTGTCAAATCTAAAATGCTAATTCCCAAATAATTAGAGAATTGTTAAGCATTACTACACACAAAATACACAACAGCTTTCAATATATCCTTCCATATATTTGCAGACTAGTAGCTACAGCATTTCAGACTTCATTTTCTTCTGTCAGGCAATTTTTCAACTAACTTAACATTTTCTTCTAGATTTGATACATAAGCAAAAAAAAATTTGATATGAAAGCAAAAATTTGCTTTTTACAATTACACTTAACTTTTTATTGACTATCATATCTAGTCCACAATCTCTTTCTGCAGCACCCTGTACAAGAGCTTTTAGGTTCTGCCAAACCATATTCCATAACAAAAGAAGTTGCTTTTTCAACTTCACTATAAATCCAGCACAAACCTTTGTTCCATTACTATTGCTGGCTTTTGAGATCAAGTTCCAGTAAGCCACAACTTACCTCCTAATAAAAAAGGCTCACATCAACGACTATTAAGCACATCATTGATATTATTTAAAGCAAACAGGAAATCAGGGACAATGTGTATACTAAGTGGTATTGCAAATGCTGTGGCCAGTTAGATCTTGCGAACTGTTTTCTACACAGAAGCAAGCAGTTCATCTTGTGATGCCACTCCTGATTTTTAACAGTTTAAGTCCTGTGAAAAGTAAAAAATATTTCTTACTGCCAAGTTCTTGTAATGCAAGTACAAGTTGCTAGCAATTAAATTAAATCACTATCAGGAGCAGCAGTCTTTGGGTTCTGACACAGATCAGCTCACTCTTCCTCAGTCATCAGCACTCTATTAAGCTATTCATAGAATAAAAACTATCAGATTAAACTACATTTAGCCTGCTGTGTCACATGAATATGACCTCACTAATCACCACACAAAGCCGTCTTGTGAGAAACTAGTAATTATTGCTACATTGAAGCAGTTCATTATTAAATGCATCTTCAACACTTTGCCATCCAAAATTATTTTTTCTCATTACCATTACTTCTGTCATATGCTAGAGTGTTAACAGGCCATTTCACTGCCTCTGCAAATAATGCAAGTGAATAATTATGACAGTGCAAACAATGGAGCTAGTGGTCTGTATGAAAAAACATGATATAGATCCATCTGCATATAGCTGAGTAGCAATGCAATTTCTACACATCCTATGTATATTTGAATTCTAACTTTCAGACAGCTCTAATTTGTGCTTTCATATTCCAGTATGAATCATTTACTTGGAATTCATCCATTCAGTGCATTTCTAGCAATTCCATCTTTCAATAGAAGCTGATTCAATTAGAATAGACTCACATGACCCATATGGTTTTATCAGTCACTGTAAAAATGTGCAGAAAACTACCCCTTGAGGCAGTGTCCCTATTTAATCATTCCCTTAAAGGGAATGCCCTATTTTCCAGATGACATTTAACAGATGAGGCCAGCAAGTCTCCTAAAGACAACCGGTACAGTACACAACAGCCTACTCTAAGAACTATCTGTATCAGGACCTTTAGGAGGACAAAGTTCATTTTCATGGATAGTTTTCAAAGCAGCCATCAAATGTTACTTCTCCAACAACCAGTTAAAAGGCTCCAACCTCTTGTATATTGCTGTTAGAACTCTTCCCCATATGGCACAACCCGTGGTGCACCAATGCTCAGTGAAAATACCCTGCTTGAGAAACAGATATTGGTATCAACTAATTTATGTTTCCAAGATGACAATGAGCTACATATGAGCAGGGGTCAGGAAGCTCAATGTTCTCTAATGATATCCTCTGAGGAGACAGTATTTGGGAGTCTACAGAAAAAGGAGTGGTTACAGTCTCCTAGACCCCTTGATACTTGGGATACACGGGGAAGTGATCTCTTCCAAATGCCGACACCACAAAGGATTGTATCCTTCACACTGCTCCTCTGTCCCTTTCCTGCAGAAACTGTGAAACCTTGCACCTATGCAAAAAGACATGCAAAATACGAGGCTCACACTGATGCAGCAGCACAGTCATTGTTGCACTGAACAGGGCCAACACTTGGTACAGATAGTTTTGTGATCACACTGGAAGGAGCTTGTTTCTGGTTTATCGTATTTGCTCTGCACTGCAGGTATCATCTTCCCAGAAGTTGGAAGCAATCTAGAAACTTCTTCCATTCAGAGCCAGCCCCACAAAGGTTTTCCTCAGGTAGATTTAGAAGAGGTAAATTTCCTCTACCTTAAGCAGAGGAAAAGGCTACACACTTTCCCTAAAAATATTAAGTCTCCATAATGTTCTTCATTAAGATGAATATCAATCTAAAAAGATGCCAGAGAATGAGTTGTCACATTGTCTTTTATGCTAAATCAATTACAGAATTTCTAGTGCATGACCCTAATCACAGATTTCAGTGATAGCCATAACAAATAACTTTCCTTTCACAGCATGTAGCAAACCAACTTTTTTCAGCTTTTAGAGTCGGGAACTCTATTTCCATAGTGGATTTTCAAACCCCTACTCATTTACACAATTTTTTTCTACTAGGCACTGTCATATGAGCTATATGGTACAGTGAAAGTATAGTCAAGCATTTTGGAAAAGTTTAAAGATAGGTTCCAAATCTTCAGTAAGTTAGAATAGGAAAATTTTCAATTGCTTGTTTCCTCCCCACCCCTCAATTCCTAAGAAAACAAGAAAAAACTTGTAGCAGACATCAAGGTCATATCTTCTAGTCTTCAATCTGACTTTTGATGGAAAGTTTGCCAGCCAAAAGCCTCCCAACAACATTCTGCAGCTGAACTCTCCAAGTTCAAGCCTGCTCTACATCAGCATAGCACATACCAGTGGAATGCACTTCAGAGAACAGACAATCCTCAGGATCTCTCTGTCCTACTTAAACCAGGATAAGCCACTGCGTGAAAGTATAAAAATTGAACACTTAGTATTTTGTTCTAACTCGCCTACTTCAAAAGTATCTTGTAGCTGACTGCATGAGCCAAGAAAAGACATCATTTGATACTCTGAGGATGTTCTGCAAAGCATACTGTTCATTCTAACCTGACTTTCAAGATGAAAAGTACAGATATTTCTATCAAGTTTTAAACAGGAACAGGCATAGTGGGCTGTCACAGCAATCAAGGAAAAACTGGATAAAAAGTTAAGGGCAGAAAATGCAAATTCTCATCACTTTATAAGTGATACAAGAGGGTTTTTTTTGCCAGGTAATCTCCTCTTTTAACATACCTCATCTCATATTAGGTGTTCATTCAAATTCTAGTAGCATTTAGTTAGGACAGACTATTTTCCCTATAAAAGACGCATAGAATACCACTGGTGGCACTAAAAACAAAGATGATATTTCCACCAAAAAAAACCCCAAAAAAACCAAAACAAAAACCAGCAACCAAAGCGACATATAATCAAAACACACACTACTTATGCCCCAAAGGAAAGTACTTAATCATGGAAAGAAAGCAAACATCGGATGGCATAAAGTCTTCTTTGCTTCAGTACCCACACAAAAATTTAATTCCACATCACCAAATTAAACAAGGGAGTATGAGTTCAAGCTAGAATAGAAGAAACAGACCACTGAATGTTATTTATGGCAGTCAACAGCATCTAATGAAATTCACCCTCATAAAAAGATGTGTAGAGAATACAGGAAAGGTGAAAGAAGTCATCAAGTACTGCAGAAGAAAATAATGAGAGGAAAAAAATCATAAGATGGGCAAATAAAAACTTCAATCTAATTCAATTTCAGAAAGATACTAGAAAGAAATTATTTAAGAATTGAGAGCATTAAAGGATAAAGCCAATTGGCTTGACAGTCCAGTTTCTTTCTTTAATGGACTAGGAGCCCTGCTGACTAGGAGAGAAGAAATACACGTTGCCAGTCTTGACTCGCAACAGAGTAAAAATATATTCTCCCACTTAAGTTAAACTATGATGAGGACAAAGTTGTGCAGAATGAAGTTCAAAATTTGAGTCTGCTTGCTTAATAGTTCCCAATAACCAACTGTAGGTATATTTACATATATCTATGGGGTAGCATTTATAGTGAGGTTCTACAGGGACACTAATATTTTTAATTATAATTTGGACAAGGTATGAGGAATAGAACAAGAATCAAGCTGAGAGGTGGTGAGAACTATCTGACAAGACAATCCTGCATGAAGGTGACTCAAAATGAAAATTATGTATTCCAAAAAAGACAGCACAAAGCACAGCAGGCCCCACAACGACATGAAAAAAAGCCCTACTTAAGTAACAATAAGATACAAAAGGATACCAGACCATAGTGAATCAAGTAGATTACAATTTTTATGAGCTTCTTAGAGCAACAAATTAAAATACCTGTCAGGTTCAAAACTACAAAGATTTAACATGAGATTTAATCTCAAAAAAAAGTCAACAATACTCTCCCTACTCCTTTCTAAAATACAGGCTTGATTTTCTTTTGCTTGGCTGTCCATTGCATTCTCTATTGCCCATACAAACTCCACCCATGAGGAGCATCTAACAGAGCGACCCAATCAATAAAAATTAATTCATTGTTTTATAACAGCATTGAAAATTATGTGTGCAGAATTCTTAAGTTTCACTATATTTTTCAGGGAAAACAATTCCTAAATAAATTCCTGAACAATTTCAAAGGTTATTTTTAAAAACTCTCTTTAAAAATAAAACTGGAAGTCCAGAATGACTGGATTACTCAACGGCTATCGACAGAGCAAGAGAACTATTTATTCTTTCTACTCTTCATAATTTAATAATAACACTAAACCATAAAGCTTGCAATACACAACCCATATTTTACCAAGCTCTGTATGACTTTTCCATTCACTTCATTCCTGCAAATATTTCCTTCTCTAAACTACCATAAGGAACGAGCTCTTGACTCTGTTGAGCTTGATTCAGTCATGTATTTGTGAAATCAGCATGACAGGCAGCTCTTCCTCTTTTTCTCCTTCCCAACCTTCCCCCCGACACGCACGCGCATGTGCACACACAGAGGCTGCATTCTGGAAGGCAGAAGAGTCCTTAACAAGCTGTTGTGAAACAGACATGTTAAACCAGATATACAAGAGAAGTACCAACTCTCTGTCCTCAGCAGTATTGCATTTCAACAGAAATACAAATACCAGATTTGATTAAATGTAACTGATTTGTGCTTATAAACATCCAGATGGTACATGACTAAACACATTGCACATGTTTTCTGAAGAAAAATGACCTTGATATCCAAGTTTAAAAATTAAACATTTTATTTATGAGTCTCAAAGCACAAAACAAACTCACAGCAGTTCCAAGCAGAGACCTGTATCTCATATTTAGGAGATCATCAGATATGATTATAAAATACATTAGAGGGCCAAACACTCAGGCACAGTTAAGGAACATCAACCAAATACCAAGGAAATACAGAAAGATTCTATCCCAGTTCCCTATATCTCACACTCTTAGGCGTCTGGTGGGATTTAAATTTGGTTTTTCATACCTTAGGCTGTGAGAAAAGGAACAATTCAGTGATGAAGATCAATAGATCATAGAATGCAGAAGCCATGTCCCCATTTGGCTGGTTATATATTATCTCTACTTCAGCAGTAAAGGACATTAAGAGGTAGAGATCCCAAATCCACAAAAATTCATCCTTACAAAACAAGACTTTCTCACTCTGACTACAAATTTCAGGGACTATTTTATGAATGATATTGCATATAAGAGCTCACTCAATGTGTGTATCAAATAGGAACCTCTTATAAAACGTTCCTAAATCCAAATTTAAAAAAAAAAAGGAAAACCTCAAAAAACTTCACAGAAGTCATTTGTACCTGTCTCATCTCTTACACTCCCTTTCCCCCAGTCAAACAAAAGAAAAAGAACTTGAACAGCAGGCACTAAGACTCAGATTCATTGACAAGATTAAGTTTTTTTTTAATTCAAAGCAAGTAATGAAAGTTGTTCTAAAAAATAAAATAAAACCATAACAATCATAAAATACATGTTTGTATAACAAATTTTCCCCTACTACTAGCCACAAGAATTCTCACTATTAGAGAAAACATTCTTTATCCTTAAAGCCACACTTGTGGCACCTTTCTGTAATTTGAAAATCACAGAATGTTGTCTAGTCAGAAAAGGAAAAATTATTCCTTATATCCCTGCATCCGTTTTTCCTTTGTTTACACAGGAATTTAGCAGAATATCATTAGAAGCACTTCAAAGTTTAAAAAGCCAGTATTTGCAGTTCCTCCTGTAGCTCTCACTACACTGCCCTGGATACTCATCATTCACACTGAAAGGAGAAGTGGTTTGTAACAGCATGGAAAAAAAGAATAGGATCCTGCAACTAGAGATCAGACCACATGCATAAAAAACACATGAAGGAAAGCAAAGTGACAGGTAATTTTAAATCTGGATGCTATTGCTAACTGAATAACAACAGCTTTAATAACACTTCTGAGGAAGTTGAAGCAGAGAGGTAACAATAGGGCAGTAATGCCGCCTCCTAGAAGGCAGCAGAGACTAGGAAACATGCATTCCTTTAGAGAGAATGCCAATCCTCTTGTGTACTTCTTCCCAGCAACACAAACTCTTAATCTTCAGCTTTACAACACACCTAAATTACAGTGATTAATGGTGTTAGCTGGCAAGGAAAGCAAAATCCAAACATCTATTGAAAGACAGACAAACTGAGAGCAAATACTTGCTGTAATAAGGTCTGTCCAAGGATCCAGCCCAATTCTTGAAGGTCAACCAGTATTGGTACATTCCTGATTCAGATAATGCCATGAAGAACAGAAGAAGAAATGGTAGCTTGCCAGTGGAGGCAACTGTCTTTTGACAAAGTAGTAATTGTGAGAGCCAACCCAAATTCAGCAACCCCATTATAACCTCCCCAGGAGCCATATAATTCTGTGTTTTCAGCATATCATCATTGCCTCTGTTGCTTTTACTCAGTTCCAGTCTGGGTTTTTCAGTGCACTACCAAAGACTTTTCTGTACAGCATGAGTGACAAAAGGGGAATGAAGATTTCCAAGTGATTAAGTCTCAGCAAAACTTAATTTCATGGGGGAAGGAAATCAGACCACTTATTTAGCCTAAAGACTTTTCCTCTTGCCAAACTACAATGGGTTTTGCAAACAAACCTTCTCAAAAAGGTCATACAGTTTCTTTATAATGGAAACTATTAGGCAATCTAAATATAGCAGTTGCTACTAGTTCCCTCTACAATACAGTACATTAGGGTTCTATTCACTATTCCTTACTTGTGCTTCTAATGAACTTCAGCAGGAGACTTGTTCAAGAAAGGAGTACTTATTACAGTCCTATGTTCCTTACATTTATATAATATCTTTCATCTAGAAAAATTTCAAAATGTCTTAAAGGTCACATGTAGAAAATTACTATACTCAGTTCCTCTCCTATCAAGAGGAACATAGTAATTTCTCAGTACCCAAGCAACAAAACAGAATAATTTAGGTTAGAAAGTAAATACTAAAGCCATGTGTACATGGAGAGTTTAGATCCTCAGTGACATTACCAAACTAATGTCTGACAAGAGCTGCAGAGTAATAGGTAGAGGGATATCCATCTGGCAGATAGCATCTTAGTTTTACATCTGACTTGTGGCACATCTAACTGGCACCACGCTGCAGCACCCCTTTAGTACGAGGTGGGAATCAGTTACACCACTTCCTGCAGCATCCAGGATTTCCCTTGGGACATCCCCCTCCAAGGACAACCCAGTTTTACCATTCAATGCAATACTGCCATACACAAAAACTAAATTTTACTCCGTTATCTAATCTGCTTTGAAAATTCAGTCTAGAAATAAAATATAATAAAGGAATTGTAAAAATTTGCACTAATCTTAACAATTCTATCAATTACTAAAGAGCATAATCCACTTCTAGCCTCTGGCACAAAAGATAACTCTTTTAGAGAGAAAAAAATTATTCAACAGTGAAAATACCCACAAACCCTACCCGTACCTGAAAATATTTCTGTAAATGCGCATAGTAAGTATTAAAAAAAAAAGTTTTAATCAACTTTGCGCCTAATTTCCAGTGGCCTTCAAACCCACTTAGCTTCAATATAATTGCCTGTTTTTCCACCTGCAAATCTGGTCACATTTAATGAAGTTTAACATGCAGAATCAGGTATTACGTATTTCAACACAAAGACAGAGATTGCTCTGAATTTTAAAAAAAAGTAGCATTTTACAATGTCTTATAGACAAAGCTCTAATCAGTAAAATAAAACACAGTTAAAACTTCTAAGTAAGAATTATTGCACAGCAACAACCATGCTGATGCATCACCTTAATCTAACATCAAACTTCAAAATGGAAGACTAAAATAAATAAATAATTAATGCATTTTCAGTGCCATGGTAGTATTGTTATCCTGCCCCATATTGATGAAAACCATTTTGTCCTATAGGCAACACCAACAAATGCTTTACCAAGGTAATAATTTGGTCACTTGGACTCCAGGTCCTTAGGGAAAAAAAGAAAAAACACACAAGCAAAAAAACAACTACCCAGCTGGCCTTTTGTGCTTCTTTGGCACCCTAATGATTCTCTTCATGGACACAAAGGTCTACTTACTGGCTCAAATCATATATCAGAACTGGAGACAAAAGCTGCCTGGCCTAAAACTTCTTATCTACCTCATGTCATGTGTAAAACCTGGATTTTGGAGTCATATGAAGATGCAACCCATCTAAACCTTAGGAGGAAAAAAAAAATAGTCCCATACACCTATTCAGGAACACATTGTTATAGAGTTTAAGTAGAGGGAAAAAAAAAAAATCTATCAACCACAGTTTGCCTACCAGGTCACTGTCAGGGAGAAAGTGGAAACCAAAGAAAGAAATATTTTCATTGTCTTCTAGTTTCCCTACTTGAATATTTAATCTTTTAAGTAAGTTTGCAACAAAGTGTCTTTTTTCTTTCTCAGGAGCTCCATTTTTTGTTTGTTTGTTAAGTTTCAGTGCTTTTATCCAGCTGAGTTTCCAAAGCAATAAAACATCATTTTAAACTGACTTTTCTTATCAAACTGACTGGATGTTAAAGAGGGTTTTTTTTATTATGTTTTTAAAGACTTGGCATTAATTCATCAGTCTTATTTTGCTGAACAATGCCGATTTGCAGACATCTCTCTGTGATATAAATATAATGCCATTGTTATAACTGGAAACCATAATATATGTGACAGATGCAATTCCCTCTTGTCACATTTACCTTACTGATTTCCTTTGTTTAAAGAAAAAAAACAAAAAAACAAAAACACACACACCAAACAAACCAAAACGTTCAACTAATATTCACAACTGAAGTTATGGGAAGTCCTTCCAATATTTATTCTGGTTTTCAGAAGTCAGGGAAACTAGCTCCAAAAATAAAGAATAATAATTTTTGACAAGTAATTGGACGCAACCTTGCATTTACGATTTCAAACATGTAACATTTATTGCAAGTCATACTCAGCACTGCTTTGACCAATATCTACAATGTAATTGCGGCTTTTGATAGGATTGCAACTTGATTGCCATTTAAACTTCTCTTGCTGATAGGATTAACCCATAGGTATGGTAACGGTAAGAAAGGATTCCTGAGCAACCTTCTCTTCCATTAATTAGCATGCATGGCTACAAGTGCACTCAAGTTCGTTTGTAAAAAGCCTCCATTCCCCAAGCACACATGTTTAGGCCACCGGCAGGCGCAGGAACCAGTTAATCCACCGCAAGCTTTATGACCGGTGTATAGAGAAAAGGTCCTCCTGGAAAGTCACGGTTACACAGGGAGACAATTCCATAAAGCACAATTCAGCTAACAGTTTCTCCCTAAACACTGAAGGGTTATAACCCACCCCCTACACCCCTCGGAAACCTGCATGGTGATGCTCTGTGATGAAAAGCAAATTAAAATAATACTAATACTTCAAATAATAATAAAAAGGGGGTTATGTAGGAGGCAAAGTTAAACACATAAAAAAAAAAATTTAAATAAATTAAAAAAAAAATTAAAAGGGTGAGCATATTAGCAGGCACACCCTAGGGGACAGCTCTTTTTCGTGAGAGGGCACAATCTCTCCAGGGTTACGCTGTGCAGGTAATTATGCCCTTCCTGGTATTTATTATTTCTGTTTCTACAGACGCCGGCGCAGCGCTGGGTCAGGTTCACCGAGGAGCCCCGGGCCGGGGGAGGCTGTGTGTTCCCGTCCCCACCCCTGATAAACGAGACCCGATTCCCGTCACGGCCGCCCTCCCTCACACCCTGGGGATGCACCGCGGCTCCCCGGCCCCAATTCCTGTCACGGCCGCACAGCCGCTCCCCCGCCGCCCCCGCCGGCGACCCACCGTGTGGAGGTGCCCTTCCTCACGTCGCACATCAAGCACTTGAAGGCCTCGGCGCTGTTGCGGAAGGTGCAGACGCTGCAGTCCCAGTACCCCTCGTCCGAGGAGGGTTTCGGCTGCCGCTTCGGCCTGCGGAGACACACGCGCGCCAGGGGCAGCACCGGCCGCGACGCGCCCGCCGCCCCCGGGGCGCCCCCGCCGCCACCGCCGCCGGCCGCGCGCTCCCGGAGGGCCCGGGGGACTGAGAAAGCGCCGCCGCTGCCCCTACCTGGTCGGGCTCTTCTTGTCTCCCATGCCGGCTCCAGACGCGTCCCGGCCCGGCCCCGGCGCGGCCCTTTGTGCGTTTGTCAATAAGGAGGAGCGCGGGGGGTCTCTGGGCTCTAGCGGGGACCCGGGGAGGAGGAGCCGCCGCCGCAACCTCCAGCTGTCGGGGAAACTCCCGCTGCTGCCCCCGCCGCTGCCGCCGCCTCCCCGCTCACGTGTCCCCCCGCCGCCAACCAGCGGCGCCCGCAGGCCGCGGCGCCCGGCGGGCCGCGCACGGCGGCACCTTCGCTCCGCCGGCGGCTCGGGCGCTGCGAGCGGCGGCGGGGCCGGGGCAACGCGGGGGCTGCTGGGGGCGGCGGGCGGAGCGGGGGCGGTACCGGCGCCGGGGGGCGGCCCCGGCGGGGAGGCGGTGCTGGGCAGAACGAGCAGACCGGCAGTGTGAGTGTCTGCGGCCGGCCTGCAGGCTCTTGTCTTAGAGCCGCCCTTGTTATCGCCCAAGGTTGCTCCCGTTAGCGTCTAGATTGTCTTGCGCTTCTTCCCACAGAAATTGCTCCAGGCCGTGATTTACAATAAGAAACAAACGGGAATAAACGGAATATGAACTTCTGCTTAGAAGTCTTGCTCTGAAGCATCCCGTTGGCCTGAGGCCAAGGGAGAACGGGATGGGTACCAATACAAAACCAGGTGTTACCTTGTCCCTGTGTGCAGCAAGCTACTTTTGCGCTTAAAAGCTTGCAAGTACAGCGTGGTTCTCATGCATCATTGCAACCTCAGACAGGACACGGGTGTTTATCACCTCTATTATCAGAGTGCACCAGAGCCCAGTCACAGACTAGGATGCCATTTTGCAGGATGCTGTGCAAACAGAACAAAGAGCACATGTCCTAAGAACATAACAAAGACAGCAGTTAGACGCAGGTAGAGAGCAGAATGCAAGCAGACAATGAAATTATATCGGTCAGCATCTCTGTGGCCAAAGCTATTACTGATGTATTGCCAAGAAATGATGGGATTTCGAGAACAAAATATGCCCTAGGGGAGTTTTACTGAAGTGTGTGAAGACATCGATGTGTTTAAAAATTAAGCAAGTGGACGACAGAGAAACTTTCTGATTCTGAAGGCAAAGTTGTCAAGACAAATTTCAGCTAGAAATACTGGGATAGAGAGAGAAAATGTAGGTAAAGTACTTGACACATTAGGGAAGCAATTAAAGACCCCCTAATTGGGATGTAGCATTTATGCAAAAGAACTAACACTTTTACAAGATTCCCAGCTTTGTCTGTCTCTCTAGGAATGCTGTGTGTCAGCAATTGGAAACCTGTGTAGGATTTACTTGTGTCTGTCCATTTATCCTGAATTCCTTCTGCATTCACATCCAGCTTCCACTATTTCCATTTTCCTCACCTTATGGTTCTCTTCTGTATTTGCCTCACCTTTCCCTTTCTTGCTCTATTGCAATTTCTTTCTTCCTTATCTCTTTATACTTCTCATGCAGTCTTCTGTAAATTATGAATAAAATGTATGGATTGCACATCTGAGGGTGAGGCATGCCACACACAGACAGCTGGCCTGGGTTCATTTGCATTCAGTTAGACGTCTACATGGACTAGGAGCCCAGACCCAGCTCTCCGCAGGAGAAACAAGCTCATGCTGAAGGTGATTGATCTGCTGCTAGAACAGGAATACAATTCTCACACCTATGCAGACTATTTCTTTTCATTGACTACAAAGTGTGCTTTGCACCAGTAGTCCAGAAGTGGACGTTTAAAATTATAGAATTATATGAGGTGTCCCAACTGTGCTTGAACCTGACATTATGTAGGAATCTCTTGATGGGAAGCAGTGGAGAAACCTGTCTCCTTGTGCCCTTTTCCACAGCACACTCTTTCTACTGTATAAATAAACATTATTTCCCCACTTTTGAAAGTAATTATTTTGAAACTACTACTTTCTCTTGACCTTTCCCCTGTCACAGCCTACTTTCTCCACACCAGTTGTGGGAAACAGAACTTCCAGTGATGGTTACAAAGTGCCGAGATATGTTGTAATCCCTCAGGAACCATTCTTGGAGAGGACCATTCTAATCAGGAGGAGGAAATGCAACTGCCAGCCATGTTATCCCTAACAGAAGAGTAATCTTTTTAGCTGTTGCCTTCCAGACCTTCTGCTTCAAGGTCATCACCCAAATGATGTCTAAAAATTATCATGTTTTCCCAGCAGCATTGGGCCTCTTTCCCCTGAGCTCTGACTAATCCTTATTTTGGGAGCTGAAATGTGATTTGGATGGTACATTCAATAGTTCAGGTGTATGGGTCATGGTGCAACTCACAGTGGCCACGGGTCTGTGCGAGTGGGGGTCTTATTCTTCAATAACCCTGAAAAGGAAAGAAAGACTATTTTCCTTGTATCCTTGTTCTGTCCTCAAATAAGAACACCAGAGGAGACCACTGAAAGCATCAAGCCATCCCATGTCATCTCTGCAACTGAAACAGTGATGGAAGGCATTATTTAGCAGCAATGCTGGAAAGCATTGAGATGATGGGGTAATGAGGTAAGAGGTGTGTGTAATAGATACCAAAGAGATTCAGGGGAATTTTGATAAACTGAAAAAGTTGAGAATTCCACACTCAGATATTTTGTGAACCCAGAAAACTCATCTGTCTTTGCTAAATATTTGTATAGCACATGATCTAGAAAGTTTGAATGACAAAATTGATGGCATCAGTATTAGCAGTCTTTTAAAAAATGTTTGTGGGAAAGAAAAGGGATGAATTAACCATCATTTTGAATACACTTAAATTTTGACTTTGTCTAGTACAGTTGTTCCAGAGCAATTATTTGTCCCCTGTTTTAATTGAGCTCAGCTAAAGTAAACACATATTTGACACAGAAGGGATGGGCAATATAATTGTATCTTTTTACATCAGATATCACTCTCTAGTGTTTGGTCTATTATTATTTTAAAACTGGCATTTTTTGTAGCATTGTACAAAGGAAATGCTTATAGTGTGATTATGATATTGAAAATTATATATGCTGATAGCTTTGTGGAAGTTATACATTTCAATGTATAAATGTTCTGGCATTCATGACTTCTCAGGTAGAAGTTTATTCATAATAAAGAGGATATGAAAGAGGACGGTAGCAATTTTTAAGCACCTATTGTGTGAAAATTCTTACTGCAGAGAAAATTAAAGTTGTCCCCCAAAAGAGGTGTTCACATACAAGGTTATTAAGAGCAAGCGGTGCTGTGTAAATCCATACAAAGACTTGCCATTTAGTCAATACTTGAACCATCACTGTGCACATCGAACCTATGCCACTTGCTGCATTATCAGCATCTTGAGCAATTAAGTAATCACTTTGTCACCGCTTGAGCTTAAAAAACTCCCCATAAAGATGATTATCATTATGTTGTAGATAAACCACATTTTAATCCCTATCCAAGAAAAGGAATACTACATAAGTATAAAACTGTACTAGAACAAATGCATGTTATTCCAGCACAGTGTATCTGTTTTGTTTGGGTTGCACTGGTATAATAAAATTAATACAATTAAACCAATTAATGACAATTTGACTGGTGAGGGGTTTTTTGACATGTTAGGTATAATAAGGCCTGAATCATGGCTGGGTTTCTATGTGATACTGGAGTGGGGAAAAATTAAAAATCAGAGATAATGAGAAGTGAACACTGCTTGCAGATTCCATAATAAAGACAGTAAGATTGGTGACAGCGAGCACTGCCCTTCCAGCCTATGTTTGCTCAGCCTCAGGAGCAGCCCACTGAGTACTCATGCTCCTCTAACTAGTGTGTGGAGGCAGGAGAGTGAAATTCTGCTTTAGAAAGGGCCAGAACAGAGAGGGACTAGAATACTTCATGACATCAGGGAGCCTAAAATCTGTTTTAAAAGAGTTTTCACTTCCTTGCATATACAAGTCTGACATAAATGTATATTTTTTAGGGAACTGTAGCACTTCTGAGAGTTGATTCATCAGCATATCCTTCACGTTCCACACAGAGTGGACCTGACATCAGCAGGGATATGTTGTCATGAACCTTGAGTAACATGGTGGTAATTAACTCCAGGAGTCTTTCTAGGGTCATAATTTGACTGTATGCTCACGGAAATTTGGCTCCAAATTCATAAGCCAGAGGATTGTACACAGAACTCTTGCAGGTTACAGCACAGCAGCAGTAGCTGAGTGTGTAAGATCAATAAAAATCTGATCACAATGGTTTGTTTTTTATATTTGTCCTCTGTGACCTGGAATGAAATTATCTAACCATTACTTTCAGGTACTTGGTAATTTTCAAGTAATTATTTCAGTAACTGCTTACTTGTCATTCACTGTCCTAGTTTGGACCCAACCTTTACCGTTTCAGATTTTGTAGTAAATTTTTAAGTTTTTCAGCTCTATAGTTTCTTTAAATCCTCTGCTTCATCACAGAAAACACTTATAGTAGAAGTTTCCCTACTTTTTCCATTTAGCCCCTCCCTCCCTCAGGTAATCCAAGATGTGAAGGATCACTGGTAGGAATGAAAGAACATTCTCAACATTCACTAAATATTTCTGGTCCTTTTGCTGGGATTTGGTGGTACACATGACAGTCTTTAAGACTGAAGAAAATTTATTTTGGATAGGTCAGATTGTTAATAAATAACACTGATACTTAATTCTATCATACCTCATACAGAAGGGTTTGCTAAAAACTGCCTGTGAATGCTAAATTGAAGGTGTGCCAGGTGATTGCTTCAGACACTGGAAAGGTGTTCACACCTTTTGTCTGGACCTGAGGAACCACTGGAAGTTTACAACCCAACAAATGGTGAAAGAATGGCTCCTCCAGGGCAAATCATTCAAAGTGGCAAAGCCAGATTTTGCTTTGAACCATCAATAAAGGAAGCAGAGGGAGACAAGGCTCACTAGCATCTGTGAATTTGGATCTCCAGGGTTAAAGAAACTCAACTGAAGCTGCCTTATCAACTATTTAAATTTGGAGCTGAATCTTTCCCTATCTGCTTCCATCAAGGTGAACTGAGATAGTGTCGGGTACCCCTTTGCCAAGGGGAGATTTATTTGGGCAAAGCCAGTTTCCTGAGGAGGAATAGATATGTATTGCTGAGGCTCCTTTAAACAGAAAAAATCTCTGCTGCCACTTCTTGCTGACATCAGCATAAAATCTAGCTGGTTAGGGGGGTGAACACATAGATACCTCAATTAGCAAGCCAAGCTCCCTTGGGGCTATAGGAGAGAAGAAAATCCCACTCTCAATGCTATCTGTTCATGTCTGCTCCTTGATTTCATCATGCACCTTGATCCATCTTAATCTGCTCCCTCATTCCTTTTCTGCTATTTGTCATCTTCCTAGTTGTGTTTTTTTCTCCTCCACTTTATGTATTCCTTTATTCTCCTTCCTGTTTTCTTTTTCTCCTTGTCTTTATGGCTGAGATTTGTCTTTCTACCTGGTCTTCTGTATTACTAATTCTGCCTGCTCCGTCTTCATGTTCCTTTTCTGTCGTGTCTCACTCTTCTCTTGCTTGATTTTCACTTTCACTGATGCTCACCCTTTTAGAAGTTGTTTTAAAGTGTTAAAATTTGACAGGAGGTTGACTTTCCTATTTTTGTGTCACGCAGGAGGCAGGCTTCCCATGGAATTAGTGCCAAAGGAAGAACAGCAGCCCAAAGGAGATTTCACAGTTTACAGTAATATTTAAAGCATTCTGAATCTTATTAGGGGATATGGCTGAAAGTCACATAGCTTCTTGGTCCTACATAGCATTTTTCAAAGGCTGTCAGAGAAAAAAATGAAATACTTGAACTAAAGCCTCTAAGCCAGTTCCATGCTTAGTTCAGTGCTCCAACATTGTTTCAAGATAGCACACAAACCATATAACCATATGCTGCTGCAGTGGCTGGATTCACAAGTGCCATAAGCCGCCTTTGGATCAAATGTGCTGTTCAATCTTTCTCACTGTAAATCTCTTTTATGAATTCCTACAGATTTACTCTGAGATCAGAATTTGACTTACAGGCATTATCTTTGACTAATGATGGGAAAAGTATGAATGTGTCTGCATTGTGGGATCAGTAGAAAGAAAAGATATTGCAGATGTACTGATTTTTTCAGATGTAATAGAAGTAATGAATGAATAAACCAACCTTCTGTCAGAAAAAAACTACACAGAGATAGTTAGTCCTTGAGAAGAATGCCTTTTCTGTGTGTAGTAAAAAGCATATTTCACCGCTTATATTTATATATACACACAATACAAACACAGAAATATGGGTACTTAAACATTCAAAAGAATTGCAAAATTTTGAAAGGTGTTCCATATCAGCTCACTACATTTTTGTTATGAAGTATTCTCAGGTAAGAGATCTCCATGAAAAACCTCATGAGTCCTTTTTTTCCATATTTCCATGTTATTCTAGGTAAGGAAGATAATGATGAATGTCATAGAAGCACAGCATGCAGGAGAGAGATCTCACTTTTCTTTTTTGGCTTGGAATTATTTGCTTGGTCTCAGTGTGCCAAAGCTTATCCCCTTCATGACATAATCTACATCAGTATCTTCTGTCTCTGGCTCCAGTGTTACATTTCCATTTTTTGTTGTTTTTTTCCTCCAACTTTGAATTAAATTGAATACAAAATATAGATTCCAAAAAACAAAAAGGAAGAAAACAAAACAAGAACAGGGATCAGATCCAGCCAATAGAGCATGTCTGTGTGGCCTTCAAAATCAAGGCCAGGTGGGGAAGCCTCTTCCCTGAAGAGAAGACAATTTCCTTGCCGCTGTGCTAAGGTTATTGCAATGCCAATAGCCCTAAATAACCATGCACTGCATCTTACCACTCTTTTGTCCCTCTTCCTATCCTTTTGCCTCTCTTCCCATCCTTTTGCTTGGACTTGTACTGTTGCCATGTGCAGGGTTGGACTGTGTAGACTCAATACTGCATAAAAGTGTTTTACAGAGCTTCCTTTTCAAAATAAATTTGAAATTTTAATTCCAAAATGAGTCTATTAATGAGAGAAAGAAAGAAAAATGAAGTTCTTGAATTAATGTGGATTGTACCCTCAGGCTTTTCCTGTAGGTTTAGAGCACTGTTTACAGTGAGCCTACTGCACTGACAGGTGAATCTAGGGCTGGAAGAAGCAGAAATCTCCCAGAGCAATCTGTGAGTTGACACAAATCAGTGTTGATTCCTCCTGTTAGGTAACTGCTCAAGTAGAAGATTCTCCAAATTGTTCAGAATTCAAGAAAAACAATTTTATCAAAATAAAAGACTATTGAACCTTGCAGTGCTGCTATTTTTAAGATGACTCAAACATTTAAAAATGCCATGGAAAAAAATACTGCAATTATCAAGATGATCATCACAGATCACCATTACTGGAAGTTGAACACTGAGATGAGATGACTTCTTTACAAAGCAGATACTCCATGGGGTTTGATGAGGGCTGTCAAGCCAGCAAATGACTGTGAGGCTGCATGGCTAATGATGTAAAGGCACATCATTTCTGCAAAAGCTCTGCTCCAAAACTAAACTGCTGCCCTCTGGCTATTATAAAAAAAAAAGGACACATAATTACACAAAATGGAGTTTGAAAAATGACAAATTTTATTACAAGTTGAATATGAGTCAACAGTGTGCCCTGGCAGCCAGGAGGGCCAACAGTATTCTGAGATACAGCATCACCAGCCAGGACAAAGGAGGGGATTATCCCACTCTGCTCTGCACTGGGAAGGCCTCACCTTGAGTTCTGGGGGCAGTTTTGGGGGCCACAATGTGAGAAAAATATCTAAGAGTGTCCAAAGGAGGGCAAAGATGGCGAAGGGCCTTGAGAGGAAGCCTTTTGTGGAGTGGCTGAGGTCACTTGGTCTGTTCAACTGGGAAAAGAGGAGACTGAGGGGAGACCTCATTGCACTCTGCAGCTTCCTCATGAGGGAAAGACAAGGGGGAGGCACTGATCTCTTCACTCTCATGACCAGTGACAGCACCCAAGGCAAGGGCCTGAAGCTGAGTCAGGGGAGGTTTATGTCAGATATCAGAAAAAGGTTTCTCACCCAGAGGGTGGTTGTGCACTGGAACAGGCTCCCCAGAGAAGTGGTCACAGCACCAGCCTGACAGAGTGCAAGAAGAGTTTTGGGCAACATTCCCAGACACCTGGTATGATTCTTGAGGTGTCCTGTGCTGGGCCAGGAGTTGGACTCAGTCATCCTGATGAGTCCCTTACAAACCCTCATATTTGATGATTAATTCGGCATCAGAGTTATCCTCTTCTGTAGCTGTTACACACACTTGAGTAACCTCAGAATGCTCTCTTACAGCCCTACAAAGAAATCTTCAAAGAAACCCTGAGATCAAGGCAGCGTTAGCACAAGATTTAAGTCAGCTTTGAGTGACAGTTTCTGATTTATATTTTCAAACATACCAAAAAGATCTCTGTCTCAGTTTGTTCATTACCACTTGCAAAATAAATAAGGGCATTCATTGCCTTAATGTATCTCTTCCAGAATAAAGTCTTCATACATAATCTATTAAATTATAGATTTCAGAGAACTGGTCTTTCCTGAAGACTGGATTTATGAAAAGATTATCTAGAATCTTCTATTTTTAATTAATTGCAAATTCTGTAGTATTCCGGACGACTCTAATGTCCAAATTTGTTCTCACCAAATCTATATAGCTACTACCATTTTCATATAAACCTTGATAAATATTGCTAAGAATGAAGAGTTGAATGTCTTTTTTATTGTATCAGTAGAATATATAGCAAAGGCATTTCCCTTATCCTTGAGGAAGTACTTAAGTAGATAAAGTAATTAATAATGTGAAATACTAGCTCATCTATTAATAACAGAATATTTGTTAGCTGCACATGTAAAAAGATTTTAAACAAGTTCAGGCATTTTAGATGCACTGAAATTGTTTGAAAGAAAAAAATCCTATAATTGGATTTATTTGTTGTAAAAAAGCTATTGCACAGTTAAGAAGAGAAACATGTATCTGAAACTCTTCAGCTGTGTCTCTCATTAATGTGCAGTAGAATGCAGTAGATGCTGTGCTTGGGTTAACCATCACACCTTTATGCGAGCCATTCAAACTGCAGGTAACTCCAGGTAAGACTGTCCCTGTGTAACTAGAAGAAAACTAACTGTAGAGCAGACATGGGAAAGGAGGAGTTCCATGAAAAAGCGTCAGGAAAAAATGGATTGACTTTGTCTTCATTTGGTAACTTCAGGAGGCCCAATGCAAGAGAAGTTGTGAAGCTTCAAAGTCTAAAAATTGTGCGTATTCTAAGAGCTGTTTGTTCTGTCTTCTTAGGAGTCCGCCTGGGACACAAGCCAGAATAGCATTGCAACAGCACCTGACAGATAAAATTAAAGCATGAATCATAATCTCTCTGGTCTGCCAAACTGAGCTTTATTCAAGTTGTAGCTTTAAGATAGATTACAGTTTGATGGCATGTCCTGAAGCTAACTATCCCTTAATTTCAAACAGTGTTGTGAGAAGGTTGTGTATTGGCACTGGGGTACAAACGTGGGTTTGTGTGATGAGAATTGAGTGAAGGGAGTTCAAATCATAATGGTTTCTGTTGTGTAAATTTAAAGGAAATATCAGCTGCATATTTGCCAGGATGAGATATCATTCTGACAGAGCAGAGAACTTAAGTATATATTGAGTGAGCTCTTTAGACTAGTCTTAAAGAATAAAGAACACTAACACTCAAGGCAGAGAAAATGTGGAATGCTTCAAAAACAAGCATTCAAAATAGCATTGATAATAAATTATTTTAATAGAATTTGGAATGTGGAATTCTTTGGAATTTGGAATTCTTGATGTTTGGAGCCTTTTTCTTAGGTGTGAGGAAGAACAGCAGACTCGGCATGGAAGAAAGCCCATTATAAGGCAGAAGGGTATTATTTTCATTAATGCTAACATTACTGATAAGCCAATCTTCCAAAACAAATCTACGTAATCTATAATCTTTGAAGCTATAGAATTGGTTGGGTTCCACAGTAAGTATCATCCTTATAATTTTTACTTTAGGACACAGATGTAATCAAAGGGTGATATAGCTTCAAAGAGTAGTATGACATTGGCTGTTCAATTTAGTTCAATTTAGCATGCTGGTAATGGACAAAGCACTGGGATTTTTCAGTTGGCTTGACTGGGACAAGGGATGGACATACAGAAGTCTTCAATCATCAGATTGCCTTGATATGGATTACTGAATATAGGCTTAGTTAAAATAAACAGTTTCTAATTGCCAACAAACTGCTTGCTTTATTAAGAGCAATAAAAAAGACAAATACAATTTAAGACATTTGTAGATTTGTATATCTTAACAATTTTGTAATCCATCGATCAAAGGATAGTATAGAAACAAAACAGACTATTCAGTTTACAAAAATTCAAATATTCTTACATTTGAGATATCAACCCACAAAAAATAAAATATCTAGCAGACTGCAGTGCAAGAATATGCATTTATTTGTAAATTGGTAGTGTTCATTGAGGACCTGATATTCAGTTCATTGGTTGCAGATACGACCAAATCTGGAGCCTGATTTTGATAAGAGTAGCCATCAGTAGCTGCAACTAGTATCTTTTCCAGGATTATTTCAGTTAAATTAGTGATACACATTCTTAATATTGACTCAATTTAACATTGATTTTTGTCTGAGAATTTTACATGAAAATTTAACCAGAAAGCCTGTGAGGAAACCCAGTGAAACACAATAAAGGTACCAAAACACCTCACCAAACCTGAAGATATAAATGCAGAATCTTGTCTAAGCTGTAAAACATTTGAAGTTTTGAGCCAGATTCATCAGTGGGCACTGGCTGCTTTGTGCTGCTACATATCAAGACAAAGGGCCTTGAGAAGTTAGGCCAGGTCTACTGATCAGCTGCTTTGCATTACTGGGTGAACTAACACCAGTCAAAGAGACTGATCATCAGTTGACCAGCAGGCAGGCACAGACATGCTTACAAGTGGCCTTGGGGACCAAGTGGTAATCATGTGTGTTGTCAGGGGGAGCTATAAACAGATGAGGCCAGTGTCCCCAGTTGCTTTTGCCCAGCTGAGCTGATCATGCAAATCAGTGAATGAGGAAGCATGACATTTGACTGTTCTCTCCAGATATAGGTGTATAGATACATCTATATAGAGATGCATATATACACTAAGGAATAGATATGCACCTGCTTATTGCTTATAGCAGCTTCCATAGCAGTTGTTAATACCATACCATCAATGTATGTCCTCCATATTTCAGGAGATTTAACAGTAAGGAAAGTTGGAACGCTCCTAAGTTTTCACATTATTGAACAAAATAATGAACAAAAAAGTTGCATCCTCTGCATGCACCAGAAAGGATGTGGCAACCCAGACAGAGCTCCACAAAAACATGTAGCCAGGTCTTTGGCTGCAGATGTTGTCTACCTAAACTTTTAGTAGAGCATTTGACACCATTTCCTATTGCATTCTCCTGGAGAAACTTGCTTCTCATGGTGTGGTTAGGGGCTGGGTAAAAAAACTGGCTGGATGGCCGGGCCCAGAGAGTGGTGGTGAGTGGAGTTACATCCAGCTGGTGGCCAGTCACCAGTGGGGTTCCCCAGGGCTCAGTGCTGGGGCCAGTCCTGTTTAATATCTTCATTGATGATCTGGACAGGGGAATCAAGTGCACCCTCAGTCGGTTTGCAGATGACACCAAGCTTGGTGGGAGTGTTGATCTACTGGAGGGTAAGAAGGCCCTGTCAGGGGATCAGGACAGGCTGGATCAACAGACCAAGGCCAGCTGGATAAGACTCAGCAAGGCAAAGTGCTTGGTCCTGCACTTGGGTCACAACGACCTCACGCAGTGCTGCAAATTGAGGGAAGAGTGGGTGGGAAGCTGCTCATAAGAGAAGGACCTGGGCGTACTGGTCAACAGCAGCTGAACATGAGCCAGTGTGTGCCCAGGTGCCCAAGAAGGCCAGTGGCACTTGGCCTGTATCAGCAGTAATGTAGCCAGCAGGACCAGGGCAGTGATTGTCCCACTGCACTCGGCACTGGTGAAGTCTCACCTTGAGCGCTGTGTCCAGTTCTGGGCCCCTCAGTAGAACAAAGACATTGAGGGCTGGAGTGTGTCCATGGAGCTGGTGAAGAATCTGGAACACAACTGAAATGAGGAGCAGCTGAGGGAGCTGGGGGAAGGGAGGCTCAGGGGAAACTTTATGGCTCTCTACAATTACCTGAAAGGAGGCTGTAGTGCTGTGGGGAGCTCAGCCTCTCCTCCCCTGTAATGGGGAAGGTTTAGAATAGATATTTGGAGAAATTTCTTCATAAAAATGATTATCAAGCATTGGAACCGCCTGCTCAGGAAGGCTGTAGGACCGTCATCCTAAAAATTCTCAAAAAACCCATGTGGATACAGCTCTTGAGGCCATGGATTGGTGGTCAGTTTGTTTTGGTGCTAGGTTATGGTTGGACTTGATGATCTTGGAGGTCTTTTCCAACCTTAATGGGTGTATGATTCTAGCAGAGATGTGTGATAAAAGACTGGCAAATGACAAATTTCTGAAGTGACTGATTTAGGTTTTTTTGCTTTCTATTTTAAGTTAAAAATTAGTTAAAACATTTTATCAGTAAATTGTCAGAAACAGTGCTGTACTTGAAGGATAGGTGATGCAGCCTATGACACATCCTTGGTGATGCATCCTACAATCCATACAAAAGGATCTTGAACTTTGATATGCACAAAGCAAAGAAGTTTTGAATCATTCTCTCAGATCTCTATATGAAGACACATACTGGAATCACACCAGTACTCTATGTTCCTTACAGTACATTGAAAGTCTGGAACTGGGAGAAAAAAAAATTCACCTGTGGTGATGATTTTACAGATTATATAAGCTTTCTCTGATGTTCAAAAGTTGTAAGAAAGGGTTGTCATAGTAGGCATAGTTAGGATGATCTCTAACAGCATGCTGCCATTTCAGTATGAAGTCCTCAGTAAAGAGCTTGGAAGAATTATTTCTGGCCAGTTGAATCACTGTGTCTTAGATGTGCTGATGAATGGTGCTGCTATACAAAACCTCTGAGTTCAGAAGCAACCTTAAAATGTCTGTTTCCAGTGTTATCAAAGATGGGAAGTATTGTAAAGCTAATGTTACCCACATAAAGATGAACAGCAGGAACATCAGTGATCATATGAGCATGTCACAGCTGTACCTGGACAGTGGGAAAGCTAGGGAATTAAAAGCAAGAGACACAATATGTTCTATAAGATGGTCTGGGTGAAACTTTACTTTTACTGTGTGGTATGTTTCATTTTTAATTAGCAATGAAGAAGGTTCAGAAAGACCCAGAGCCTACAGCTCCAGGGACATTGGGACTGAAAAAGGCATGCCAATGAGAACACAGCATTACAGCAATATTCCTTCTTCCTGAAGGAATCATTCTTACCTGGGCCACCCATGGAACTTGGAACCTTCATCCTAAACTCCAAGGTTTAACCTAAACAATTAGGTTTAGGGTTGGGGTTCAGACAACCAGCAGGCATACAGCTCCACAGACACTGGAGCTTGAAAAGAGATGCCATGGTAAACAGGACACTGGACCTACACTGCACCTTCCACATTTTCTAATCTGGGCCACTCATAGTACCTGGGACATTGGCCTCAACCCCAAGCTACATTTAGGGTAAAACGATAGGGCTAGGGTTCAGAAAACCACAAAGAACAGTCCCAGGGATTCCGGGTCTGAAAAAGGCGAGGCAAGGATAACGTGAACTGAGCCAACATTGCTCTCTCTGTATCTTTCTGGTCTGGGCCAGCAATGGCACCTGAGATCTCAGTCCAACCAAAAGCCACAGTTAGAGTTAGGATAAGAGTTCAGATAACCAGAAAGCCTACCATAACAGGGACACCGAGGCTTGAAAAGGCATGCCAAGGAGAGCACAGGCAGCACAGGCATTGACACCTCCTCCATGTTTCTTAACTCAGTCATCCATGGAACGTGGGGTCTCAGCCTATACCAAACCCATCGTTAGGGTCAAGGGGCAGGGTCTGGGTTCAGAGACCCACAATGTTTACGGCTCTATGGACACTGGGGCTGTAAAAGGCATAGCAAGGGGAGCACAGCAATGCACTAACATTGGTCTCTCCACATCTTTCTTATGTTGGCCATCCATGGTGCTGGGACCTCAGTTTCAACTCCAAGTCTCCCTTAGGTTTAGAGTTACAGGTTCATGTCCCCTCCAGAGACAGTGGGAGTGGAAAAGGCATATCAAGGAGAGCCCATCACTGTGCCAACATTTCTTACTTCACATGTTTGTAATCCCAGCCTCCTATAGTACTGGAGACCTCAGTTTCAGACCTCCTACACATTTAGGGATTACATGAGTCTTCCATAATCCAAGATATTTTATGTACAAAGTATATCAGTTTAGTTTTTTATTTTCTTGGAAAAAAAGTATCAGCTTCTAAACTCCTTTAGTAGATACTTACTTTAAAAAAAAACCTCAAAGAATATTATACAGAGGGTAGAAACTGTATCTTTTTTCCTGTTGCACATGAAATATTTAATACAGATGTGATTTCAGAGTCATTCTTTGTGTTTAAAATTAAATAGAGGTGTAAGAATCAGAGTAGCTGTAAAACTAGTAATACACTAGGTTGTTTGAAATTTTTGTAGCTGTCCTCCCAACACATAAATTCTCAGGATCATCCAGCCTAGTTTGACACTCTGCTAGGAGCTGATCACTTAGTTTGCTATATTCCCTCAGTGAGCCAGCTAAGAGCCCTTCTTTTGGTAGCTGATGGGGTCAAATTTACTGCCTGAATTGATTCACAGACTGTATTTCAAGATAGCATTATGTGTTTACACTGAAATAAAGAGTGGGCACAAGTTCACTCTTCTTTAAACTTGCTTTGAGGTTGTTTACACGTGTTCCGAACTCAACCCTGGAGTTCTCTGAGTTCTTGTCTGCCTGCCACTGTAAATCTTCAGTGACTGCTTAAATCCAAGCACTCACTCTGGATTTTGAAGAGATTTAAATGGATGCAGCCTTGTCAGTTTTATTTTCTTTGGGTTTCCTTTTCCACCTGAAATAAAGTAAGCAGATGGAATCTCAAGTCTTCTGAGAATAACCGCAGGGAAGTTGTTTTCTGTGGGTGTGCAAAAACAAGCTAGAGGATAATTTGTAATTTATTGCTGCTGAGTCTGGAATAACTGGGCCACTTCTGAGAAGCGTGAGGAGTCATGGGGAAAGCACATATTAACATGAAAACTTTGCTAGAAAAAAGAGCCACATCAAATGGGTCAGTTTCCACAAAAATTGCTGATGTGGAAATAATAGATAAATTGGGGTATTTTTGATTATGTTAAATGATGTATAGACTAAGTTGTATCAAAACCCTCCAAATTTACAGCTTTTCTGTTTAGAAACCTGTGTTAATGGATATGATAAGCCTCTGACAGCTTCTCAAAAATACTGTAATTCATTCACACTGACTTCACGTGTAGCTAATCATTGCACTTGTCGCCGAAAGCTAAAAAGAAAATCACCACTTCACTCTACTATTGTAAATATTTAACTGATGAAGTATAAAATATTCTCTGGCTTGGTTTTATTCTCTGCCAAATGAAATAATATTTTCAAATAATCATTCTTTTCTGTTACATTTGTTGGATGAAGAAGTTATGATAGAGTGTCTTACCAGCTCTGCAGCTTCACAGGAAATTTCTCATAGAATATTTTTATGTGCAAAATCACCCGAAGAAAAATTTTAATGCAAGTACTTCTGAAGAGCAGACGGTAACTAATCGTGCCATTTCACAAGCCCTTTTTACAAGCTAATTGTAGGCTGCCTTGGTCTGTTCCTGTCTCCCTCATGCATTGGCTGCCTTAGGGACAGGGCAGGGCATGGGCAGCTGGATCACCTTGCCAAGCCGACTGTAAACCCTCTGGGTTTGCTGCAGAGTTCATTTTCTCTGTCTGATCTGTGAGCTAGTCCAGCTCAGTCCACAGCTGCTTGATTGGAAATAGCAGGAGCTTGCAACTAGAGCCAGGGAGGAAAGAGCTGCCCTGTTCTTTCTAGGCTTCATTGCATACAAGTCAGCAACATAAATATAGGTAACCTCAGCAAAAGGATAGCATTGGAGGTTGCACTGAAAATCAGTCAAAAAAACCAAATTGTTCCAGCAACAAAAAGGATGAACCTGACCTATGATCAAAAGACAGGAATGTCTCCAAACAGGCAACTTACTGGGAAGTGAAAAGCCCTTTGTAGTTTATCACTTATTTAATAGCAGAGACATAAGTGGTACTTCACAGAGACATGGCACTCACAACCTAAGCTCTCAGCCTGTTCATTGCAAGACAGAGGCACCGAGACCAGCTGACATCACAGGGTTGCAGTCCTAAAGGATCAGATGCTATATTAAATAATTAAACATGATAATGGGAGAACCAACCCAGACAGTGAGTAGACACATCCACATTAACTTACAAGAATAAAACTGTGCTATCTCACAGCTTGCCAAAGCCAGCAGCTAAGGCCCTGCTTTTGCAGGTTTTTTTTCTGGCTGGGTTGCCCCACCTTTTCCCATTTTTTTCACTGTCTGATCCATGGATGAGCCAGGACAGTTCATGAGGTAGTTTTCTACCAGCTCAGCCAGCAGATCCCAAAAATTTTGGGAGCATGTGAGCAGTTAGAAGAACCAAAGAGACTGACAGAGTGAACGGTGAACTCTGTGAACAACTAGGCATCCTATTGTCTCAGCTGTAATGGGAACACTCCACAAAGCACCCCAAAGCACTAATTATTTGCATTCAGTTGATAGCATTAGTGGCAGCTATAACCAGCTACAGCTGGTTATGTTTTACTTTAAAAAAAAATTAAAATCACAGGATAATTCAAGTTAGAAGGATCTCAAGAGGTCTCTGGTCCAATCTCCTCATCAAAGCAGAGAATTCAGACTGGTTTGTTTAGATTTTTGTTCTTTCTTGCCCTCAAAAATCATTCTCTTTATTTGAGAAGATGCCCAATTTATATAAAGTTTGTTGTAGTTTCCAAAGAAAGGCCTTTCCTCTGTCACAAGAACTTCTAATACAGCTTTAGGGAGAGAACAAAACGTCCATTGTCCTTCAGTGTTTGGGCTGCTAAGGTGTTGGCAGAAGAGCACTCTAGAAATGCTTCTTTGTAAACAGCACACTGGCACAATTTTATCCTCCTCTGTCAGAAGGAATCAGTTCATGGGAAGCATTTCTTGGGGTCTGATGAGAGAGTTATAAACCTCCTGGGAAGCCTTGCTTTCCTCTAACCATTTAAACCTGAATGAAGCAGGTGAATGAAGCCTCCTGCTCACCCTGTCTAACCTGGAACAATTTCACTCCAGCCTTGGAGGTGGACAGCAGGCTCAGGCAGTGGGTACCAGGTTGCAGGAACATTTCCTGGGTGACTGTGAACTGTAGGGATTATAACTCTTCACCCCAGCACAGCTGGATTTGGAAAAGTACACCTGTCCATAATGTGGGACACACATATATGGTTGAATCTTCTTTAAAATGTTTGTGGTTTTTTTGTTTTTTTTTTTTTTTTAAAGAAGCAAGAAACCTACTCAGAAAGTCTATTACGTGGGTGGCAAAGTCAGCCACCCAAAAATCATGAGATGCCAGGTGACTACACGACCTTGACTCAGTCCCCTGTGCAAAGTGCATTATGCAGGATCAGCATGTATTGTTCCTCCATGGGATCTCCATCTGCTTCAGTGCAGAATACAGATGAAAAAAGATTAACAAGGGGATCTTAAACTTGCTACTTTCTAACATTCAAAAGCTTCACTTAGGCCCTTATATCTTTATTTATATTCCTGTAATGCAGAGGGTAACATGCAGTACATGCATGATGTGTGGACACACATGTATACTTTGGAGAAAGTGCTTACCTGAAAGTAAAAATGTCTTGAAAAAGAATAAAATTATTAATGATGGAATTTTACTTGATCTCTTTCTATAATTCATGTTAACTCTAGACTTTCAAGGTCATGTTAAACAATTTATATAGAAAACAGTAAATCAGCTTATCATAGCAAATATAAAACAAACATAACCAAGCTTGGATGGGACTGTGTGAAGTCACATGGAGAGAAAATCTAAGCAGCTGCCTTCAAATAACTATTATTGTCCCAAAGGTGAACAGGTAAGAGAATGGCCTAAGGCCACTAAGAGCCAGAACCTCTGCACTCCAGAAGGTGCAACACTGAGAAAGCTGAGATGACACAAAAAGCTGAGAGGAAAGCTCACATACAGCGGCATCTTTTGGTACTAATTCTGCCCTTTTTCCAACCCTCTTAACTCCTTCAGGGTTTTTGGTTGTTGTTTTCTTTGTCTGCTTTTTAAACTTTCCTTTGATTTTTTTTCTCTTCTTCCAGAGTCTGAAGTAAATTTCAGAAGGCACCATGTGCATAATATCAGCTGCATTAAAATTTTTAATGGTTTAAGACTCAGTGCTATTTTCAGAAAAAATGTCTTATCCTACTGTGATTCTTGTGAAAGGCCAAGAAATTTCTAGAACGGACTTAAAGGTGGGAAATCTCTGCTACATATGAAGTTCAGCGACACTCTCATCTAGCCTGTCTCTCTACTGTTTTGTTTTGCCTTTGTGAATGAGATACAGGGACTTGATATATTGGATTTTTTTCCTGTGATTCCTGTTAAAATGAGAGAATTATACTACTTGGTAGCAACAGACACTGGACAAAGAATTACAGTAGGAAGGTGAACAGGAGATTTTCCACTGATTTTGTGTGATCAAGATTTACACTACTGTTTAAAAAAAAAATACATCGTTAATTTCTAAATGTCCCTACAATTCAAGGGCGAAAAGGTGCCTGCCTTTAATCAGAAAGACACACGCAAAAGAGAAACACTGTAAAATATGAAAGACCTTCTGACATAAATAAGGTGTCTAAAAAAATACTAATTTAATACAGATCAGGTGTTTGTCAATTAAAAGCATTAACTAGGAACACAGTCATCCTAACCAGCATATGCATTCATCCATAGACATAGCCTGCAGGGGTGGTGATCAATTATTCAGCATGGCATTTTATGCTGCCTCCACCTTCCATAGCACATCATGCACCAGATTGTGATCAGTAGCAAATATCCGAACAGAAACAACTGAGAAAATCGCATTTTTTAGTTGAACCTGGATGAGATTTTAATTTCTTCACTAAAAACTCTCACCAGTCACTAGATAATGGAAGATGCACGAGCCTGGTTCTTTCTGTTCTTCTAAAAGAACTGAGCTGGAGATTTCCCATTCTCCAAATATCCCACATGCTTTAGCACTCAAACCTTTCAGAATTCTGCCTCTTCCATCACATTTATTTTCACCTCCTCCTCCCCCAAATCTTTACTGCTGGTCCAGCAGCATAACAATAGAGAGCAGCATATTGATAGAGAACAACTCTCCCTGTGTGCTTTTCCAGTTTTGAAGCTGCCTAAGAGTGCAATCAAAAATGCTGCTCCAGCTAAAGCTGATGGAAGCAATGAGGTCACCCCCACATACCCACCAGTTTCATCCCCATCCTCCCCACCTATCTCCAGCTCAGATTTCTTGGGCAACCCCAAAGCTAACCACCCCACTAAAAACCTGTTTATTTGCTGTTGGATGAGGGAAGATGATTCACCCTGAACTTGCACAATCCCTTGATGTGAGAGGAAGGAAAAGAACAGGGACACACATGGGAGTGGGCACATGAAGACAGAAAGGCTGCCATCTTTGGTGGCAGCCCACATTTGTACAAGAGTAAGAGCAGCATGAACCATCCTGCAGAAGAATGTGTTGACCACAATTTTTCTACTGAAAGAAAAAATATTTTTTATAAGGTAACATAAGCTATTTCCTACTCTTTTTGAGTTCTCCAGTTTACGTTTCATTTCTCAGCTGGAGACATAGTCTATGCACTTGTGAAATGAAATACATGTGAGAATTCCTTCAAATTAAATGAAATTTGTTTTGGTGGGATTTTTTTTTTTTTTAACTATCACAAATACATTCCTGAGTGAAACTATGGAGGACTCTTTCTGTACTTATTCTCTCACTGAGTTATTTATACTTCATGCCCTTGCCTTTTAACACGAGGTAGGCTGTACAGTATTTTTTTTTTTTTGTAGCAAATAGCTTTTTTTTTCCTCTTATGACAGGAAAAACATACCAGAGATCATTATGAAACAATCAAGATCATTAATCCTACTCCTCTCCTAGGGGACCTGCCTTGTGTTTCTGTTGCTCCAGGGCATTTATCACTCAGAAGTGCATATTCAGCATTTCCCCCTTTTATTTCTTGTTGTCTTGGGTAGTAACAGTAGGGAGTAGGACACCTGGGTGAAATTGCAGTATATTTTAATCTTTCTCACTCTCTCTAAGGAGGTTAGGGATAGAAGCAACATTGCTTGGGAGGCAGCATATTAGCTGGTCTTTTTGTGGGTAATTGTTGTTATCTGCATTGTTAGGTGCATTCGTCTACCATCTGGAAAAGGCCTGGCAGATTCCAAACTGAGTTCAACATTTGGGAAAGAAAATGTGTTCTACTATGAAATTAAAATGAACTGGCACCTCTCTAAGGAGCTCAGTAGCTCTGTAAGAAGTAAACTGTGCACCTCTGGCTTTTGAGTTAATAATCATGCCTGGACCTAAGTAAATCTCTTGGATAACTAAACTATGTTCTGGGTCAAATTAATCACATAACTAAAATATTTAGTTCTCAGGAAAACATCTTGGCCACGAAGCTGCCTCAGTATGCGTAGCTTCTACTCCAAAACAGTTACTTAATTTCAGGCATCACTGAAGTCAAGTATAAGCGAACATTGAAAACTGGAAAAAATGGGCAGCTAGGCTGGTCTCACAAGTCCCACGAACAAGCACTTCACCCTTTTGGGAGCACCTCCCTGGAAGGGAGGGACTGTACGGCCATCAGTGTGGTGTGTAGGTGTGTAGCTGCAGCGTTCTGTGGGGAGCCCGGCCATCGGTGTGGTGTGTAGGTGTGTAGCTGCAGCGTTCTGTGGGGAGCCCGGCCATCAGTGCGGTGTGTAGGTGTGTAGCTGCAGCATTCTGTGGGGAGCTCGGCCATCAGTGCGGTGTGTAGGTGTGTAGCTGCAGTGTTCTGTGGGGAGCCCGGCCATCAGTGCGGTGTGTAGGTGTGTAGCTGCAGCGTTCTGTGGGGAGCCCGGCCATCAGTGCGGTGTGTAGGTGTGTAGCTGCAGCGTTCTGTGGGGAGCCCGGCCATCAGTGCGGTGTGTAGGTGTGTAGCTGCAGCGTTCTGTGGGGAGCCCGGCCATCAGTGTGGTGTGTAGGTGTGTAGCTGCAGTGTTCTGTGGGGAGCCCGGCCATCAGTGTGGTGTGTAGGTGTGTAGCTGCAGCATTCTGTGGGGAGCCCGGCACTGCGGGGCCCTGCAGGCCCCAGCGCCATGGCGAGCGCCCGCGGCCCACCCACAGGTCTGCCCCTCCGCGCTTTGGGCTTCCTCCTGCACCTTCAACCACTGTTGTCAAAGAGGGCTGTTCAATAAATAAAAGCTGGCGGTGAACAGCCTGCTTCTAAGCAGGAAACCGTGTGTCATCGAGCTTCTCACCGTCACAGAGGGAGAGGCGACAATGACGGGCATTGCCTCCAGGCCGGGAGAGCGCTGAAGGCCGCGGAGCTCGCCTTGAGGCCGAGGGAGGAACGGGACACAGCGCAGTGAAAGGATCCCTGAGGAAATAAATAAAGGACAAGCAAAGGAAGAATCTACTAGAAGAGAAACAAAGCAGAACCACCGGTACTTTCAGAGCTATAAAAATGAGGAAATGAGAAAACGCATGAGCACATTCTTATCCAAATTTCTAAAATAGTCACAAGTTAGCACACTTAGGGAGAAACGATAACGGGGATGCTTCGCTCTTGTCTGCCTGTTTCTCTAATCTAGCCAGCAGTGTGCCCACGTTCCCATGCAACATGACTATAATTATAAGCTGCGGTCTATCAAAGCAGGAGCTGGAAATTTTCATCTTATTTTTCTGCAGACACATGTGGAGGGCTGCAAAACAGTTAAAGCATTGACTCTTCTCATCTTAGCACATTGCTATTTAGCACCATGGTTCTGTACATAATGAGAGTGTCTGGGCTGCCAGTGAGTAGCGCTCGATAGCATCACACAATTAGATAAGAAATGTAATGAACATGTCCAACACTTCACCCAGGTTTACTGTCTCTTGGTATCTAATGGAAATTGCTTGTAGTTGCCCCCTCTTTAAATGATGATCCCACACAAGACTCTCTTTCCAACTAAAGAGAAGTTTTTAAACGTCAGAACATACTTAAAGAGCCTTTTCCCCCTCAATTTTGTCACTTACTTGTGCTCAAGAGTTTTTTTCTTGTTTTTTCTTTTCCCCCACATGCTGATAATGTTGACAGACTGAAGGGGCTGAACACAAACAAGCCCAGAAAGTATGGATTTCAGCTTTGGCATTTACTACATTGGCAAAGGACGTCTTCCCCAAACACTTCACCAGAGCACCAGTGGCCTGCTGTGAAGGAGTACAAACCCAGGCAAAGAGAGGGCTGTCCTCAGTTGAATGCTGAAGTGTTTTATAAACATGGTGTTTACAGCTATGGCAAGTTATTGATACTTAAAGGAGCATCGCAGCCAGAGGCATAATGGAATTTTTGGGGGTTGTTGGAAATAGAGTCTATGGCCCCAGGCTTTAACATAGCCTTGAAAGACAGAGGACAATTATGACCTTTGATGTTGTCATCTTATTGCAAAGCTCCCATACCATCTCAATGATTTCTCGTAGGCAGCTCCTCACAGCACTGACAACTTCTTCACAGCACAACCAACAAAGCCCACTGCCTCCTCACCCAGCTAACCCCCTCCTTTGTAGCACTCAGCTTCTTATTCGACGCAGCTGTGGCCCATTAAGGGCAGGCCTGCTCCTAATCTTTGGTGATTAGTACAGCTGCAACTCCTCAGGGGTGACACTTCCTTCTGCACTATCTTTATTTTCTTACATTCTGTCCCTCCACACTCTGAAGATCTTATAACTTGCCTGCAAGGAAAAGAGAGTCTTGTTTTGCTAGACAAGAGCTTTGAAGACAAAAAAAACCCACAAACAAAACACTCCCCCCAAACAACCAGCTCCCCTTCACAAACCAAAGCAACTTACCCCACCCAGCTGTAAAGGTTCACTTTCTGAAATGTTAAAGTGTTCATGAACTAAACATCAGTTCTACCATTCTCTGGGACAGAGATACAGAATCTCCTGAACACTTCGATCACACGGGCAAAAATGGTCAGGTGTAAAACCAGATTTAGGGGTTTCAGTCTCATTTTTACCTGGAAAACCTTTATTAAATTATTAAAATATTCTGTCTAGATACCAATCATCTTGCTATTGTCCCCATAGGACAAGGACACATAAGCCTTGAGCACAGACAAGTTCAGCTGGTGCAGCCTATGCCAGTGTGGAAGAAGCACAGGCTGAGCAGAAGGTACTTGCAGAGGTCATTGGAGGTAACGGATTAGCTCAGGAGCAATCAGGAAAGGAAGAGCTATTCTTATGCCCATTCAATATTCAGCAGTATCAGATGAAAAGCCAAGACAGCTGGTGTCCTATGATGCTCATTATTCACAAGTTTTCACAAGCATACTTTCCATTCCACCATCCAAGGTTTTAAAGAGGCTATAAAGCAGTATCTCATTCATGACAAATCTCTGCAGAACCCCACTCAGTGCATCACATCACTTTGTCTGCCAAGCGCTAAAAGCAGTTTTCCCCCCAAATTTTCACTAGGGTTGCAGTAGTAGCATTTATATTGTTACTATGTCACAATAGCACAAATCTTAATGAAGTCAAGATAAATGACATCTACCACCTCTCTTTTGCGTGTAAGAGTGACAACCTTGGACAGAAAGACATTAGATTGATTTGAGTCTTTATTAATTTTGTTTTACATCTCACATCCTTGCTTGATAATTTTGTTCCCAGATCTTTTTTAAATCACAGGCCTGAAATTCCTCAGCTCTCACTTTTTAAAACCAGAATCTGAGTGTATGCTTGTAAATGCAAATTCTCACAGACAGCTCCTAAAATTGCCTAGATTCTGTGTACTCTGCAAGGCTCAACCCCTTTAACAACACCTAACCAACTGAAGCATTCCCTATCCCTTTCTTTCCCAGCTGTAGCTTTCACTCTGATGGGCTGTTACTAGCATTGCAGTTGGCTTTGATAGTGAGGGCCCCTCTGCCAAGGATGAAACACCTCAGCTTTTCCAGCTGCTGCACTAAAGACTCCTCCCTGTTGAAGGATGGATCAATTTGCTCCCTGGTTTTACCTTATTAACATAAGTCCTTGTTCTTCAGTCTTTATACAACACACATCATTGTTTCTTGATTGATTGGCTGATCTTTTGATTTTGCCTCTGTATTCTTGTGCTAATTACACTTAGCAAGCTGGTCAAGGTTCCGCCCCTCTTTTTTTAACCATCTTTGAAGATTTCATAAGTTGGGCTCTTAGCTCACTCCTAATTTTGAAGTAGTTGGCAATAATGCCTTTATCACTGTGAAGACCTGCATGTTTTGCTCTTGACCACTTCCCATGAGCTCCAGCTTCTCATTTCTCACTGCTTCAGTTCTGTTGTGACTCTGTTTGAAAATTAATGGTATCAATGACAATTTTACTAAGTGACACGTGAGCTACTGTCTCTGGATGAGACAAGTAGGCTGGGAAACCAATACTAGTGAATGACCAGTTGTCTGGCATTTCTCCTCAGCAGGAGGCTTCTTTGCTTTCCTGTTTCTTAGCGAACTTTGTAAATGCCATGTAAATGGTAAGAGTCTACTAAGTCTAGGAGTCTCCTAGTCTCTCAGTTCCCTCCTGTAACTGAAATTTAAGTTGAAATGCAGTTTCCCTAAACCACTATTCAGCAGTAGTAGTGCTAGTAAGAAATATGAACATTTTGGGAAGCAACCTTACTATGCATCTATAGAAATATAAATCAAAATACGAAATAACCATCTGCTGGTTAGCTTGTTTTTACTAAAAGGGACATTGAACTTGTTTTTGTTTCTATGTGAATTGCAGTACAATAGATGAAATGCATAAGCTTAAGACAGTAGCTTTGAAGTCATGTACAAATATTACAGAGATTCCTCACCACACTACTTTCTATTTTAGAACTGAAGAGATTATTCTAAAGTATCTTCTGCCAAACATCAGCAGATTCCCACAATGAACTCCAAAACCCTTAAAAAGGAGAAGGGAAAATAGAAAGGAAAAAGCAGTGAAACATCTAATAAGCCTTTTAAGATAGAAACATAAAAAATACTGCCTATCTTAATACTGTGGCAAAAAATACATATTTTAAAACCACTTATGAATGAATAATACACTTATCACTTAGACTGGAGGCATGCATGAAACTCCTACTTGAGTATTCTCCAAAGGACTATGTCTAGACATTTGAAACATAGTTTCTGGGTCTCTCCCATCAGCTGAAGCCCAAGTATGATATATCTGTCAACAAACATGGCAGCAAACATTAACCTGTGTGATTCGTTGCTGGTTTTGCTACAATTCATTTAATAATGACCACGTATATTTTAATAATCTCAGTGAATTAAATTTAACTCATTCATATTATGTGAAGGAACTGTACAAAACACATTGCAGGAAGAGAAAGAAACAGATGTCAGTAACGTTCCCAGTCAGCAGACTTTGGAATCAAATTTCTTATTCCTTACATACAAGTAATTTTAGAACAAAACATAAGATGAAGTTTTTTATTAGTTGCTCACTTGAGCTTGCTAGGGTTGTTTCCATTTTTAAACATTTTATATTTTTTTGATTAATTAAAAATAGATGAGCTAAGTAAGACAGAAGATAACAGAACAACCCATATTACTAGCAGGTTACTGAAGGAAAAACATGAACAAGTAAAGTCCCTTCAGTTGGAAACGTAGGCCTTTGTTTAAACACTAAATTTAGTCAATGACAATACAAGTGGAAAAGTAATTGGACAGAATTACTAAATGAAGGGCATAGCTGGAAAGCAATGTTTTTTAAAAGAAGCATCTTGCAGGTAAGGTATGGTTACAATGAGACATTCTGAAGCTGGTCTGCAGACTGGATGTCACACATAAAAAAACATACAGAACAGAAATCAATGCATATGAGAGGCAGAAATCTAAGGAGGAAGTGTTTGTTATTGGCAGAAGAGCCAACAGCAAGTTATGAAAAAGGAAAAAACTCTCAACATAAATCATATCACTGGTGAAATGAAGACAGACAGGAGGACTTTGTCATCCAAACAGCTGGAAAAACTGGAGAAAGCTCTGAATAGTACAATCCCATGGGGGAAGGAGGGCCAGTACATCACTGAAGTGAGTTTAAGAGACACTGGCTTTCAGTTACATCATTAGATCTTTTAACTTAGTTATTGGCTAAAGCTCTCTTGAACAATAATTGGTAACAAAGGATAGACTGAGAAGTCATTTGTGACCTAATTTTTTTTAAAAAAAAAGCTGAATTGCACCTGTGTTTACCATCTTGCTGTGAAGTCTAGCACCTGAGAAAAATCAGATAACCGAGTTCAGAGTTGAATGTGAAAAACAAACCTTCACTGCAATATGCAGAATTACTCACTTCCTTCTTTAAATGGAGGGGAATTGCTACAGGCATGTGTGTTCCTGTGTGTGGGTTTTTTTTGCCAACCTGTTTTGGTCCCTTTTGTCCCTTATTCTGATGCTGAACTCTATTATACCAAAATTCTCAGTCTCACCTGCCATTTTTCTTATTTGTTTTCTTCTCACATCTGAAGCTCTCCTTCCTTTCCTACCCAGAATAGATTTGCCTAATTTCCACAAATCCACGGTGCTGTTTACATTCAAGTCTCCCATGTCAGAATCTACCTATGTAGAAAGTTTACAAAAAATAGTTCTTCTAACAGACAGGTATCATTGTGCCCCAGGAAAAGCCAGTTAAAGCACGAAGACAACATGAGTATGTAGTGAACCTTGTTTGCATTAATATAATCCATGTCATACTTCTATGTGACTGAAATGAAGTCTGTGCAGTTAGCCATATTACATCTACATACTCCAGACAACCACGTAAATTAAGTCCACATAAACTCTGATCTAAAGTACAGTGAAGAGGAGAATATGTAGAAGGAAACCTGAAAATGTTTAGCATAACTGATATACACTTGTCCTGGATGGATATTTGGCTTACTCATCCTTTGCCCTGCCTGCCTTCTTCCCTTCTCCACTGGCTCCCAGCCCCTGGAAGCAGTGAAATTGCATCCAGACAATGCTGTTGTAATAATTAATCCTTGCTCCTTTATTAAAGGTGCAAAGTAATCTGTGTGCAGTGTTCCTACCACATTCAGATCAAGAGAGCTGAGTACCTTCCTGTCAACCGGTTTGTGATTTCAAAGGTGTGCAATACAGTACAAAATCTATCATCCTAGCACAAATAACACAAGAGTAAAAGAAGGTGAAAGTTTTTCAAGGGCTACTGTGTCCTGAACTCAAGTACTTAATCATGGACTTGACCTAAATTTTGCAGCAAATGAAGAGAATTCTGGATATTCTCCAGCAGCTTCAGCTAAATTAGATATGAACATGAATAAGGCCTTGGGGCCCTGCATTCTCCAGGATGCCACAGGCTTGGGACTCGCAGAGAATCTACCCTTGCACAGAACTGTGATCCAGATTTTAATTAACCAAGTTTCCTCAGTTAAGCTTTTCCTATGGAAGCCTCCCACAATAAAAAAACTCTTTAAAATGTTATGCTGCAGCAGATGAAAATAAACCTAGCTGACAAATTTTCAAAAACTTTCTTGGAAAGAACATAATTTCAAGGACTACAATCATTCATTCCAGATACATGGTTCATGAACTCAAAAGCAGCTCATCCAAGTACTGCATGTTCTCATCTCTCCTAACTGCCATATGCTGCTCAGTCATTTCATTTTATATGCACCCTCATGGCTCCAGGCTTCGTGGGCAGATGGCTCTTTGCCACCTAATCAAATTCACACATCAAATACATCTCAAGTGAGGTCTTTTGTGGAACTGTACCCTCCTTTAGTTTCTCTTCCTTTCTTGAGCATTTGAACATCAGTACAAACTTATACTACCAAAAGGTGGATAATTTTCAAATATAAACCACTAATTCTTCAATTAAGCAAACATGGTACAAGCAGCTATATCCCACTCTAAAAATACAATTTAGTGCCTTGGAACTTCACAATATACCCACAGAGTCTTTAATATGCCTTTTGGTTCTATTTTGGGACACTCCTTCTTCCATAGCCACATCTGTTTGTTGAACAGAACACATCTACATCCTCTGCCTCCACATAAGCAGTTAAAATAATGCATTTTTACTCCTGCAACCAAGTGACCGTTTTTGCTGCACTGCACTGAGCTTGATGCAGTATCTAAATTCGGATGCCTTCTAAATCTCTTTAACTGGATATTGATAGAACTGAATTTTCATGGATCAGCTCACCTTGATGTAGGTTCATAGCCATTGCCTTTCATGAACTTAAAACCTCAGAGTTGCTTTTGATTCTCTGCAGCATCCTATTCATCAGACAGGAAACTTCTCATATTAGTAAATGGTATTTCTCCAAGCCACTGTGACCCACATTCCCTAACTGGGTTGGTTAAATGTTTCACATGCTTTTATCACATTTTACTGCTACAATTTCTGCAACTCTTTACTTGCTGCACTACCTGTCACATCCATTAAATGCATGCATAAGCACACATTTCGTCTGTCTGAATGCACAGCAGGGTCAGGGTTAGCCTGACAGTGATGGAATGTTGTTTCTCAAACCTGTACAATTCCTCAGCCTAAAAAACATTGCTTCCTTTACATGGGCTATTTCCTCAGCTTATTCCTTCTAGGTTATGTTTTACAGAGACCAGCATAGATACAAGAAATAAGGTCATCTACATTAAAAGTGATTAAATCCTCCACTTTCCACCTTTTTTTTGTAAAGAAGGAGCATGTAGTAATTTTTTTAAATTGCTTTCAACAGCTACAGGAAACAACCCTCACCCTGTTAAGATCTGTAAGATAAACAAAGCTGCTGAGGATGAGCATTTTAAGGACACCTAAAAATGGTTTTGTAATCTATACTAAAAAGAAGCAATCATATATCAAATACCAGTTATTTTAAGATACTACATTTGGAAGAATAATATTTGAAATATTTTTATAGAAGAGCAATAACAGAAGAGTGATGGAATGTATCATCATATTGACACTGCAGGTGCAAAATAAAATAGAAACACTCATAGTAGTACTTATTAAATTGCTTAGAAAAGCTAGATGTAAAACATATTTTAAAATTTTAAACAGCCTGCACAGCTCACCATCCTATGCTACAGTCAGTCATCCCTGCAGATGGCTATCCCAGAAAACACAGTGACCCAGAAGCCAAAGATAAAGTGTTTACAATTTCTTCCAGAGATCACCTATTTAGGTAGATATAGTTCTTTATATTTACAGTCCTTTTTGTTGCTCTGCTGAGAGTAGTAACCTGGATGTGCCAAGAACATAGTGGGAGCCTACTAAAAATGGACTAAAATTACTCCTGTGTCTCATAGCTGCAGTGGTTTTAACAAGTGCTGCACAGGCACAGTATGAGTAATACCATTTATAACCAATTAAGCTAATTATCCTTATCCCACTTCCATATTCCTTCTTCCCCAAGGACAGATAAAAGGCATCTCCTAGTGATTTTGTAGACACTACTGTGTTAGACATTTCAATAGATAAGAGGTCCTATGACCCAGAACATATTTGGACAATTTTCAAGCTGTTTTGAAAATACAAAAGACAAAATCTAGTAAGTAGGCATTTGCAGAGAGACATGAGTCTTGGACATTATTTAATAAAAAAAAAAGTCTCGCACTTAGTGTAAATTTCCCTACAATCAGAGCCATATTATTTATACTCAAAAACCAGCTTGCAAACCTAAGGTAGGGTCTCAGAGTATTAAAAATAACCCCAAACCAACATACAGCTTGAACATGAATTTCTCAGAAGAAAACTCAGGTTTTTTTCTAACAATAACAGAAAGGTGTTCTACAAGACATTTTCTATTCTTCTCTCTTTTGATAAAAAGGCTACACAATCTCACCTGCCTGGCCCAGACCCACCACCAATTCCTGCTTTATGATTCCAAACTGGCAAAAGCACCACTGAAGTGTCTGAGCTTTGTGCACTAATTGCACCTTCTTGGCCTGGTCTAAATTAGGAGGCTCGTTAACACTTTCCCTGCTCCTCAGCCCTGATGGGATTCGGGTGGAAATCTGAAGCCATGGTGATTAGAATAGGGGAGGGTAGGCATGAACAGGAGCAAATCCCTCCATGCTGAAAGTCATAAAGAGGCTTCATTGACAAATTTTTGCCTTTTTTTTTTTTTTCCCACAATGAAGCAGCTGCATGGGGGTGCTCTGGAAAACAACTTTGTATTCAAGGAATAAGAACAGGTACTTATGCTATATAATGTAATGGTTATCCAATGCTAGTCTTCTGAATTTTTCACCTAGTAATGCTTCATTATCTTGCCAACAAAGAACTGAAACTTAAAATTATTCAGGAGGCCAAGTGCAAAAATTCTGTATCTGAAAGTCCCTTAAGACTGTGTTTTAGGCATTAGATGCCTTCTTCTAATACAAAAACTACACACACTGCTGATCAACAGAAGTTAAGAATTAAGAAAACTGTTAAAGGAAGATGATTTAAAGTAAAAAATTCTAAATGCCTATTCTGCACAGAAGCAGGTTCATTTTTATATTTCTTTTCCAATGTCACCTATCTCAAGTGACTTTATGCTTGGAACAAAAGAGCATGGAGGAACAACACTGGGTCGGTTGTAATAGTCTGGACTGAGCTACTGCTTCATGCTGACAAAACCAAACCTTATGGGGAAAGCAGCAAGGCAGAACCAGCAGACTAGAAAGATACATCAATGTGCTTCAGCTACTGTAACTCTAGAAAAAGTACTGTATTAGGGCAGAACAACATCAGTTTTGTTTTTTATTTGAGGATATTTCTGAGCAGAGACTTTAACATTTTGAAATATCGTGTTCCACATGTAAGTCAAATCCCTTTGACCCCATGACCCTGAAAAAAAGTCTCACGGCAGTGAGTTCCACTATTACATTACAGGCTTGTGTCTAATCACTTCACTGAAATCTTAATTCTTACAAGCTATCAAATATTTCCAAACCAAAGTCATGGTCCAAGTGAAACTGGTCCTCTGTCAAATTCTAGTTTTCTATCTTTTTTTAAAACCAGCTTTGAATATGGTATTTGAGAAGAAGACTAACTCTGATGTTACATAGTGGCATAATCTTTTTTTGGGGGTCTTTTTTTTTTGGACTGCCATTGAGCCCTAACCTGACATTTGAAGAAAAGCATGCTGGCAGCATTCCTTGCTTCTTTAGTATTGTTTAGAACTCCTCAAGCTTCATTATTGCACACATAAATGATGTTGAGTGATTTTAACTTATTAACAACATGCCTGGCAGTTTAGCTCTCAGCTCTTCAGTATTAAGAGATCTTCCTGAAATTCAGTGAAGGAAGCTTCAGATTTAATATTCAGTACTTTCAGCAAAAAGTCAAAGACAGTCTTAAAAACATTCCTTGGATTACTGAGTCCAAGATCTTCCTGTATCTAGAGCCCAGTACTGCTTCCTATTCTGACTTGAGCTTGCACAGAAAAAACTTGAATTACTTCATTCTTGTTTCTGAATTCTTGTGTTTAAGGAGCAGTGGAAGGCACCAGAATGATGTTCTGAATGTCACTACTTTATATTAGCTTAGAGGGTGTGTGTGCATGTTTCTTTGCTTTGCACCCAGTTACATATTTGAATGTAAATTGGTATTAATTAAGAATACATAATGGTATATTTGGATTTACATATTCTATTTTTGGAAGAAAATCAAGTCCTGATGAGCAAACAGGAAGAACTGAAAATAGAAAGAGGCTAGCTCGTTTCTTATTCAAAATGTGAAATTCTGAATGTATTTTATCTTGTGCTTCCTAAAAGTGAAGAGTTTAGACTACACACCAATATAAAAAGGGTACCACTATCACCATGGGTCTGTGGTTTTGGGAACCATCACAGCTACAGGACAACATGCCTAGAAGCCTACAGAGATCAGAGGACACAGAAAGTCTGAAAAGCTTTATGTGCAAAATACGTGGCAACACACTTTGCTAAGAGACCAAGATGGTTCCAAGTACACCTGAAAGCTGTTTTTTAGGCATGGAGGAAACGATGCCTTTTGGATTTTGCCAACAGGTTCAAATGTGATGCAGGTTAGATCCAAGTGTATTTAAAACACTGTGGATAACCCTAATTACTGTTAGGCACTCAAACTGCAGTCAGGAGAAACAGCATTGATGTAACAATAATTTATTATAGTACTGCATAAAGAGTAAAAAGACAATGCCTAAAGCTGAAATTCAACCCTATGCAGAGGAACTAATGCAAATTTCATAATCTACTGAAGTACTACTAAAGCACTGCTTCCAAACAGACCAATACATAAAGCATCAGTGGTGTTAGCAGTCATCCTAAGAGGAACTCCTCTTAGGAAAAGAGCCTTGGAAATTCTCTCATGAAACATTTCACTGCTAGGACTTGGGTCTAGACACTAACTGCAAGACGCATTCTCACAGATACTTGTCTGGATTTAAGTGTATAATTACAGCATTTTCTTAAAAAGTTGTCTTGAAAGGTAAGGTTTTGAAACACAAATATAAAAAGATGGGAGAATCAGGGGACAGAATAAAAAAACCCATGATTTTTACTGTCTTCAACACTAAAACAAACCTGTATTACAGATCACTTAGTAGCACTTTACAAAATGTACACTATATATATCTTATATATGCATTTAGTACAGTATTATTTCAGTCACTAAGTTCTTCCTCATCACTGAAATAAGCACTTTTCTTGATCCGTGGACGTTTTGAATCATCTGAAATTGAAGATTCCCCTGCAGTCTGTGTCCATCTTTGTTGTTCTTCCTCAATTTTGGCTTGCTATAATGGAGAAAATAGAAGTATTAGCTGGGATTAAGAAAAATTAAGGTGCACTACAACTAACTATGCTAATTCTTAATATACACTGAATTCTTAAGTAAGTTAAAAAAATTCAAGGGTTTATTTCCAGATAAACTGTGTGATCAAAGCACTAGGAAACATTTCTGAAAGTAGTTCTCATATGTAAGCTGTCTTCTACACCACAGCAGCCGTCTGGACCATCCTGTATTCTCAAAAAGAGAAATTTTGCCCATGGCAAACTTCCAAAAATATAAAGAGATCTAAAGCGAAAAATCTAAGCAGATCTCTTTAGCTGAGATCTAAGGCAAAAAATGCCTCATGTTTTAAACTGATGTTATTGAATCAGCTTTGTTCTGCTAATAAGTCTTTTATCCATTGTCCTTTGCAGTCATTCATTCACATAATGAGTGCCTTTGGGGATTATTACTGAAGGTTATTCAACTAATAGTTTAAATAGAAGCTTCCTATTTTTACCAGTTAAAAATCTTTGGATGGTGATAGTGAGGCATCAATAGAAATGAGAATGTTTCCTGCCTTTATAGGTTTTATTTCCAATTGTGGAGGTTTTGGGGAAAGATTTTTTGGGAAATTCGCATTGTGAATATGTGAATCACTTTTTTTGACTACAAAAAGTAAAAGTCTTGCACTCATTCAGAACAGTTATACAGTCATACAGTCACATTCAGAACAAAGTTGTTAACTCTTGAGGGCTTTTCTGGGGGGGACAGGCACACAGGCAACAATGTTGACCAGGGAGCCAAGAACTTCAAATATCAGGTCAGGCTTGTTCTGTTTCATGAGTAGGGTGTAGAGGTGAAGAAGTCATAAAGACAGTAATACAGATGTTAGATAAGCTAGCTACATAAAGAAATATGCATTCAGTATGTTTTGGGGATGAGGTCTATTAGAGAATGTGATGGTCTGTATTAGGCAAAGGAAGTGTCCCAGTACTAAATGTTCAAGAACATTCCAGTGAGGACAGACTTATACATGACTGGTTTTTTGTCTCCTCAGACAACAAAGTAAAGAGGGATTTGTGGGCAAAAACCTAGCCGAGCATCACAGCAGAGATGACACAAGAAAATACCTAAGGAGCTTGAAGGAAAAAAAGGCTGCAACACACAAATGCAGCAACAGTGACAGAGGAAAAAACCCAAACAAAATTCCACTGAATGTGCCTGCAATGTAAGCAAGCCAACTATAGTTTGCTACCAAACCAGAGCCCAAGCGCTATAGAGCAGACAGACCCGTCCATGTATATCAGAGCTTCTGAAATGTAGCTAAAGAAGGGAGTTGAATTTAAAAAATTATAATAAATATGCCATGCTTCAGTTTTGTACCTGAAAAGCTATGGCTTGGCTGAGGCTATCTAGAGCAGGGTCTTCACCTTCCTCTTCACTTTCTTCTTCCTCCTCACTTCATTGTGCAGGGAGAGAGAAAAAAAATATAGATCTTTAATTTAAGTGTTTAGTATGAAAAAGCTTCCTAAAAAAAGTAGTAACATGTAACTCAATATACATACACTTCTTCTGGCTCCACTATTTTCTTTCTCTTCTTCTTTTCTTTTTTTTTTGGTGGTTCCCGCTCCCCTAGCATATTTTTAGGACAAGCGTAACTTAAGTGTCCTGCTTCCTTGAAGAAAAAGAAATATTGCTTAACAGAAGCCATTACAAACAACAGTATGTTAAAATGTATCATGAGGGAAGTTCATGGGGGGAAAAATGGGAGCAATTAGTAAGATAAATGGAATGCTGAATTAGCACACAGAAGAAAAACTCTTCTCTAGGTTTGCCATGGAAATGAAGAGATTAGTGGTTGATATGCATGCTTAACTCCAAGAGAGAACAAGCTACAAGAACAGTAGATTATTTTGTCAGTTACAATAACTGAATACACTACATGGTTTATATTCAAAACAAGATAGAAACCTCAGAATTAACAATTTAAGACACAGGAGTGAGGTGACATTTTTGCTGTAAAAAGTGTTCTGAATATAAATCAAATTTGTATTGGACATTAAATACTATCCAAATATCATTGTCCTACATTAATATGTTCAGGAAAAGTTAAGAATTAATTAAAACTTAAAACTCACTTCTATATAGAACAGTTGTTTCCTGTATTTATTTTACTGCCAGCTGAATTTCCAAAGATATAGCAAAGGCGGATACTTTGAAGCAAAGAGTAGGAGGCTGTCCTACTCTTTGCTGTTGCAATAGTTTTCATGTGCATCACTTATTTTTCTTGGGTTTTATTTCTCTTTTTTACTTTCATTACCATCTACTATTACTACTAGTTTTAGTATTATTTCAATTATTTCTTATGTCAACCCACAACCTTTGTCCATTTCTCTACATTTTTGGTTTTACTCACCCCACATTCGTAACACTTAGACTTATCAAAGTAGTTACGCCTGCGAATGAATTCTGCTGCTCTTCCATTATCAATGGCAATACTTGCTTTTATTACTCTTCCAAACAACTACAGAAAATTAGAAAGAAAAGGTAAATGTTTTGGGACTGAAAGCCCAACCTTCCTGCCATAAAAACTTTCCAAAGCTTACCTGTTTGTTATTAAGTGCCCGAGAACAGTTTTGTGCAGATTCTTTATCCAAAAACAAAATAAAGGCAACTCCTTTGCTCTTTCTGGTGTCTTTGTCTTTCATAATGGTAACTCTGGAAACATATAACCACATTATTGATTTTAGTGAAACACACTAAAATTACTTCAGAGATTTTTTTTTTTCCCTTAAAGATCTCAGGGGGATCTTACCTTTGTTACAGAGCAAAAGAGTTAAACTATATTTAACAATAAAAATACTCATTAAACAGAAATTCAGAGGAGCAGCTAACCTGGCCATGTATTTAGAAGTAGAATGGAGATGATTTTTAAAAAGCACACTTACCCACTGTGCCCCACAGTGGTGAAGGAAAGGGGAATAATACTAGAAGAACACTGTTTCAGCTATTTCAGAGAAGAGACTGATGGTATCTAACAACATTCTACTTGCTCTTAAGAAATGGTTAGCAAAACCTGTTCCAAACACAAATATTCTTGTATTATGTATATAACTGCAAGAACTTTCAGTTGTTAAATTAAAATTTATACTTTTTAAAAAATGAACAGAACTTCAATACAGTTCCACATTCATATTTTAATTACAAAAAGCTCAAGACTTTCAAGTGAAGGAAAGACATAAAATATTTAAAATGAGAGGTACAAAAATAGAAAGCCATATCAGGTCACTTACTTGACAACTTTCCCATACTTTGAAAATATCTGAAATATAAAACAAAATAAAAAGATTTACCAACAGACAATTGCGTTTCACTAATAATAAATTTATCAGGACAAACTTATATATCAGTATTGATTTTACAGTCAAAATTGTTGTCAAAAAGTTGAATCTAAACAATACATCTCTTAAAACTTACCCTGTACAGATCATTGTTAGTCAAAGCAAAGGGTAAATTGGACACATACACTGTGCTTTTGCTTGGTGCCAACCCACCACTCATTTTTCTGATAAAAGGAAAAAGAGAGAAGAGTTAAACTGCATTGAACAAAGAAATCAATCAAAAAAATAGTTTCAAGACTTTCAATTTTATTTCAAACCTATCCTAGACAGCCATGATAAAGTTGCAGGAGAGCTTAACTTTCACTTCCCTTGCCTTCATGGACTACAGTAGACATACATTCCTCCCTCCTCTCCTGGATCCAAACATATTTTTGTTCTATGTGAGTCGATTCGTAGCCAAGAAAAAACTGGCAAGTCTGTGTACTTACAATAATCCTCTGCTGATCTGTGCAATTAGAAAGGTTGGGGGCCAAAAGAAACAAGCAATGTAAATTTATTAAACATTATGGACAACGTGTCAAATTACTGACCTTTGTACCAGTACCAGCATGATCTGATTCTTTACGCAAGTATCAGTTCAGCTGCATTCAACATACAATAAAATACAATTGGTTAAGGGGGGGGGGGGGGGAAGCTTCCCTAAAGCAGAGTCCTAATTATTGTGGGGAGGGAGATAAATAAATACATTTTAAAGTCAATGGAGCATGATGCTAATATGGCATGCTTTCATTTTCCCTCTTAACTATTGATCAAGTTTCTGTACTCCTCTAGAACTGCATGTTAGAAGCCTAAAGAAGCATCTCTGTAGAAACACTCCCCTTCCTCCTTCTGACTAGGGAGATTTCTCCTGGTAGCAAGCAAGAAAATTTCCAATCTTTTCATTTTAATTTCCAATCTTTTCTATGCTCTTGAAACTGAATATGTCTGGAAACAATCAATTAAAAATATTGTTATAACCACATACACATCATCTAATACCAGGCAAAGAGTAACCGAACTAACTTGAAAATGACACGTTAATGCTTTTCTTCTCATTTGGATATTTTCCAAGATTTTTAGTGGTGTAAAGTCAGTGAAAAACATTCTCTTTGATTCAGTCTGTAGCCATGGGTCAGACCAAGAGCTAAATGAGTAAAATTTAAGATCAAAACATACCCCTTATGAAAGGCCACACCAAATAGTACAGCAAGCCCACTCCCTACACAGTCCAATTTCTACCTCCTTGTCCATTTTCCTACAGCCTTATTACTGCTTCCTGGCACCTCTAGCCAATTCCCAACTGAGGATCAAGCCACTTCTTCAGCAAGACCACCTCATTTTAAAAATGCAGACAAAAGCTGATGAAGGGATAAAACCCGTAAAGTATTAAAATCAGCATCTGCTATATTACAGTTTCTTGGGGGACTTCTTGGGTAGCCAGTCTGAACAGATTGCTTGGCCAAGTGCCAACAAAAGTAACTAATATCACACTCTAATCCGGCTGATACTTTCTGGCATTTCATGATTTAGTTATCTGAAGGCCTGATATTCCCAGTAGACATTGACTGTCCAAGTGCTTTGCTTCTCTTTCCCAACATGCTTACTGTATCACAATTCATTTGAGTGGCAGTTTCCAAGTGATCCAATTTTGAGGTTTTTCCTGTTCAGAGACTGTTTTTTGGCATGAGCAAAAATGGCAACACAAAGGTTAAGCAAATGAAAAGAGAATAAATTTGCAATAAAGGCCACACATTGCATCTGGTGTTAGGCAGACTGGGTTCATTATCCTAAATTCCTTTCTGCTTGGCATTAGTATCCTTGACAAGCCTAACCAGACTGACTTGGCAACGTGCCATGTGAATGGATGGCCTGAAGTGCAATTATCCAGATGTACAGTGGATAGAAGGATTCAGGAAGAGCAATCTCAACCCTGCACTATGCTATACTGCCAGTGCTAATATATTGCAACAGTGGATGAGAAAACACTGGAGGTGAACCTCAAGTATGTGAAAACAACAATTTCACTCTGCCTAAAAGGCAAGAGAAGCTGGAGCACCTTGCAACAGCAGGCCAAAGCAGCCCCCATTTTAATGGGCAGGCACCAGGGAGAACAGCATGACTGGAGAGCAGTCAGCCTGCACATTGCACAATGCCACAGTGCAAACCTTCACAGAGAAGGTGAGACATCATGTGGAGATTACTACTGGCCTGAAGCTCAGTTGTTAGGAAGTTATTAATGAAAGCAGCCTACAGAATCACCATTTTCAGCTGCACACTGCTTTTTCCAGAAGCTGAGAGTTGCACCCTGACAGCACTGGCTGCCAGACAGCTGAGGTTGAACTTTGTTTCTACTCCCCTGGACAAATTTGGGCTTAACAGTTTTGCTGCTCCAACTGCCCAAATATTCTTAGCAAATTGTATTGTTTAGGACTGTTGTGCAAGTACTGCTTATTTTTAATGTCTGACTCAGTATACAGACAAACCTTTAATACAAAAGGGAGTACAGCTACTGTATGGTTATCACCATTTACTATAACGATGTTTTCTAGGCAGAGGAGTGAAAAAATGCCAGTTCCAGCTTTAAGCTAAGTCCCCAGATAAGACATGTCATCTGGAGGCTCATCATTACAAGGTTGAGAGTCCTGCTACTTCAGGAATTTTCTAACTTCATAGAAATGTTCAATATAAGTTTAAGATTTTCATCACATTCTTTCTCCATGATTACCAGTCTCTCTGCTCAGCTGACAAGAAAAAAAAAAATCCTTTTCCCTCACAAAAATCTCCAAATGAACCAAAAAACAACATCTCACCTTTGCTCTTGCTGCAGGAGACTCAATTGAAAGTCAGGTACAGCCTGGCTTCAAGGCTATATCCTGTTACAGCTTTTCAACAAATCAAAACATTTCTATTTTATCCTGGATGCTTTTCTGGGGCTTTCTTGACCTTCAAGGTATTACCTTCATTACTTAACTTTAAGGCATTGGCTAAAAGTCTTTACAATACCTCCACAGAATTGCACACAATTCCCATTAATGTAATGGTCTCTCTGTAATATTAATGCCTTCTTCATTTATCACTTTCACATACTAACTTTGACAATAGAGTTATGTCTCATTACAATGACTTCTTGAATTCAATCTTTTTTGTCTTTTCTAACAACTCGAACTAAAAGAAGCCATTTTTTGACAAGAGCCATCTGTCAGCAACGATTAAGTCTCCTGAAACATAGGTCAGGAACACGAATATGTTTTGCTTCAATCCAATATGCTTAATGCAGCATCTGTCATTAGTATTGGGGATATCACAGAAAGACAATGATTAATTTCAGTAATTGGCTTTTCTACTCTATCCCAGAACACATGAGGACACCACTAAAACAGTTCAGATGCCTCTGAATCATCAAGTGGAGCCTAAATTTACTTATACTTTCATGACTTAGCTTTGGTATTTCAATTTAAAAGCACAAACTTGTATCTTTTTTTAAAGTGCAGTGCAGCAATGTCAGTTCTATGATTTAATCAACTAAAGTATGTACAAATGATTTGCGAGCAAGTTTCTCAAGACACTCCCACGCAGGCCAATTAGTGTTTCTATCTTGATCTTTAAACCACAGTATTTTCTTCCTGATTTAATAGTGTCAACGGAGTTTAGACCCAAATCAACAAACCATTAGCTGTGGCAGGAGCTTGGCTCAGGCTAATAATTGTCTGGTAAAGGATGAAATCAAACTCATATTCTCCTTGCTTCCTGAAAAGGGTATCAACCACTTGCTACAATTCTGCCATGCACAAGGGGCATGGAACAAGCTGTAAGAGAATAATCTGTTTTATCTCATACTCCAAGCAAATATTAAACAGGATCAAGAGTTGGTAAATAAGGTTAGCACTATCAGCAAAGAAAGAATAGAATCTGCTCAAGCCCAAGAGGAACATAAAAAGGATCTGTGGTTTGAATCAAAACACTATGTATTGATCTAACTGCAAAAGCAGGCAAGCAGACCATCAGCCCGGACTATCTTTCAAACACATATAATTTATATATGTTCCTTTTCCAGATTACATGTAGGTGTCACATCGACCTCGGCCAAAATCAGTAGAACTTTGTCCCAGACAGATAAAATTATATGAATCCATTTTCATCCCCAGTACTAATCAGCATTTGCTGAGGCTTTATTGGGAATGAAGATGATATAGCAGTAAGTGCTTTACTCAACAAATGTGCAATACCTACAGAAGTAAAGAGAGCTCTGGGGGCCTGGGCTGTCTTCTTTCACCTCCACTTGGAGACCCAGGCCCCTCAGAAGTTCATCATTTTTATGCTACCATTTCCCCCACGCTCCAAAGGGAAAGCCCACAAAAGCTTTTCCAACAGTGTCTTTTTAAAGGGATTCTCAGCACAGCCAAGATGGGAGAAGAGCTGCTTGGTTCAATCGCATCTGGCCTCACCCAGAGTTTCACCCAGGACGGGCAGATCTGGGTAGCTCTCTTCGTGAGGGCCCTTCCTCCTCAAATCACGACACACATACTCTATTTCAGCGTTCAGTGCGAGCAAAGCGACATTAAAGCAACAGAACCACACGCTGCTCAGGAACTTCCACACGCTGTATTAACACCTTTGGCCACACCATCACGGCGCGGCCCAGACCAGCTGCTTGTGTCGTCCCTTCCTGTTCCGCAAAGGCCCGAAGCGAGCGAGCTGTGAACGAGCGTTCGCGACACCCGCGGTGCCCCGGCCCCGGCGTACCCGTCACGGCGGGGCTCAGCCCGCGCGGGAGCCCATCGTGCGACGCGGCCCGGCGAGGCGCAGCTGCGGTCCCGGCGGGACGGGACGGGACGGGACGGGACACACGGCTCCCTCCTCGGCCACCGCCGCCCCGGCCCGTCGCGCTTCCGCCGACGCGCAGCTCCCGGCGCGGCTGCGGCCAATGGGCGGCGGCTCCGCGACGGCGGGCGGGGGTTTCCGCCGACGGCTCGGGCGCGCCGGAAGCGGCGGCGACGTGCGGGGCTACCGCGGGGCTGCCGCGCAGCTGGAGCGGGAAACGGGTGAGCGGCAGACGGGGGAGCGGCGGGGCCGGGAGCGGGGCCGAGCCGGGGGCTGGCCGCCTTCCTCCGCGGAACCAGCGCTGCCGGAGCCGATCCTCTGGCCCGCGGCTGCGGTGGGACCCGTTCGGCTTCTTGCGGGGTGCCCCGGGGCCGCCTTCCCGCCCCGTCTGCAAGCACGTGCTCGGGGGTCACGGCGCGTCCGGCCCGGGAAGCGGCAGCCTCGAGGAACGGCCTGGGGAGCGCGTCCCTGCCTGCGCCGGGGCAGCCCCAGGGCGGCGGGAGCCCCCCAGTGCCCGCCGGGTGGGCTGAAACTCAGTGGCGGGACGGGAGCGCTGGGAAGGGCGGACTCCTCTGGGCAGGCGGCTGCTGGGTTAGCAGCCGAGATGGCTCGTAAGCCTCATCTTTGATTCTCAGTTTAATTTGTGTGTTTGTTTTGAAGGGAAGGCTCGTCCTCCTTGTACGTACATGTGAGAGTAATTTTCAACAATAATTCGTAATGATGTTTGGAGGCTACATAAATCCCATTGTAAACACTTTCTGTGATGTGTGGTGGGTATGTTGGTGCAGATCAATATCCTTATTGTTTCTAGAGGGATAAATAAGACATGAGTGTGTCAGTCATTTCCTAGTATTAGAATAAGTCTTTCAGAATAAATCTGTGTGATTAGTTTAACAACAGGGTGTGCTGTAATATTTTAAGTCCTTACTAGTATTTAAGCATCTCAAGTCTACTCATCATGGTTCTTTATTCTCATTCATACTCCTTAAGTAGACTCTTTCCCCTCCATTAGGGTTTTCAAGGATAGTCTGTAAATTCTTTAACTGTGACCTCAAGGTATCAAGGGCAGTCAGAAATAACAAAAAGTTGTGGAAACCCGAACAACCAGTACAGTGAGTACAGTTTGATACAGTAAAGTGCTATGGGTTCATCTGTACTTTCAAGAGTAATTTCAAGAGTGATTTTGACTGGTTATGGCAGCTGTATGGAAAGCTATCATATTTTGTTGTCAGAGTATTTGTGCTGCAGGGTGGAAAGCCACGGGAGCAGTGGTGATCCATGCAGTTGTTTGCAGTGACATTGCTGGTGGAGCAGCCACATCAGAGCCTGGTAGAGTATGCTTTACATGGCACTGGCACTGATGATGGACAGGTCAGTAACTGCAGGTGGTCAGGTAAAGATAAGTGCTATTATTAGTATATTCTATTAATATAACCCCTAATGCATTGCTTCTGTTGCTCTTGTCCTAGTGACATATTAGAATAATGTAGTAAGGAAGTGGAACTGCTGGCATTGTAAATCCTCATTGGAATGCTGCTGCTGTTATTAATTATATTCAGTTTATGCATGCTGTTTTGAGTCAAAATCATTGTGAATGGCTTGAGGAAGGTTGGAAGAAAACCTCTTGGTATCTAGGTGAATATCCCTTGACTTGTTGCAGTGATACTTCTAAATGCTTTTGAAACTCTTACAGCCTAATATTTGCTATTAGGCAGAGACAGATTGTCTTTAAATCTCTGTATTTTCTTAGTGCCTTGCTCACATTATTTTATTTCCTTGTGTGTTGGATTTTTCCCTCTGCTCTCATACTTCTGCTTTTTAGTTTTTCTGTGTCTGTTCTGTGTGTTTTACCTGTCCCAAGTACGAGGGGAAGATGAGAAAGTTACTTTCTCCCCCAAACCCATTTTTATCTGCCTTGCCTTCTGTCTACGTAAGAGATACTGGATATCTTTGAAGATTATCAAATACAGAGTCTAATTGTTGGAAGATAAAACAGTATTTTCGGTCTGTCTTTATATCCTAACAGCAGGAATCATTGCAAGTTTTCTAGTGCTATTACTAATGAGTTACATCTCTCCTACATCTTGTGCAAAAGCGTTTGAGCTTTTTTGAGAACTTTCCAAAGTAGAGGCAATAGACGAAATTGGCTCACATTTTTCAGTCTGTGCTGTTTATCAAGGTAACATTATAAAACCAGATATATCCCAGTGGCATGGGAGGCACTCCAGCTGTCTATCTCTGCATTTGCTTTGTTCACATATGGCAAGATGTAGCCATCTGGATTAGGAAGCTGTATGTGTTGAAAACAAAAATGTAGATTCTGCAGAAGGATGATAGCACACACTAGAAAATTAAAAATCCTGGAGAAGCAGATACTTGTAGCCTTGATGAAAATTGATGTCTCAAGTAAGTGTAAGCAGACAAGAATTGTGTACAAATCTTTCAAAGTACTGGAGTGCTTTTGCAAATGCATCAGGAGGTTGCAAAAAATCTGAAGAGACCTGTGTAGTCTGCCTGAGGAAAAAACCTATATTAGCATAGAACAAAACATAATGCTAATTGGAGTAAAGCCATTCTTAGTGGCTGGCTACAATAGACCAGCTTCTTTTGTGTTCATAGAATGACCTGTGCACTTACAGAATGTGATTATTTGTGAGAAGACTTTGCTTTAGGCAAAATAGTCACCTCTGATCCAAAATAGGAAGAGATTGTTTAAATTAATATAGCAAGTGATTATATATCATAATATTAAACATCAACTGTTTGGTTTTGGTTTGTTTTTTTTTTTTGTATATGCTTATAGAAGATAGTTAATCAGGATGAGTTATAGTATTTGTTCTTTGTTTCACAGCAACTTTGTAGCTACTGAGAGAACAGATGAATCTCAATATCGCATAATAAATTTGAGATTTGAGCTCTTGAGTCTTTGTTAATGGAACTTTCTGATATTGATCCTAAGAGTTTAAACTGTCCATGGTTGTTATTAAAGCTGTGTTAGGTCACATCAGTTAAGATATGAATTGTTTTCTTTTTCTATAGAAACAGATAAAAGACACTGGAATTGCATTTTCTTCCCTTCATGCATTTTTTTTCTTTTGCTGTTCTCAAATAAAGCCTTATTTTATCTCATTGTTCTGAGCTAAAATTTGTCTGTTTTGTCTTCTTCTGTATAAAATTTGTCTTCTGCTTGTTTACCTTAGTAGCATTTTAATCAATGTACTTGATGGTTAATTCTGCCTGATTAACTTTCTTCATTCCATTCCTCTAAATGCAGATGAGATTTTTCTTCCACCTGCATAGTTGCTTGTTGTCTAGTGTATATTTTTTGTCAGTCGGTTGACTTTTGTGATAGTGTATCTCTACCTTTTTCCAGCTTGTGTTTTTGTTGAAATACTGGTCTTAATTCTTGCTCATTTCAGTGTGGTCTGGCAGTGATAAAAAAAGGGAGTTTTTTTATCAGCTTGATTCCTGATGAAATAATGCGGTGTGTATGTGAGTGTTGGCGCCTAGTGCCAGTGATGTGTGTTGGGATGTTGGACTTGGTTTGACTGGCAAAGCAGCACGAGGTGTAAGTTTGCCCTCAGCTTCAGTAGCACTTATCTGAGATGTGTTGCTTTTTGAACATTGTGTTCAGCTAACAGTTTCAATAACTTCTGCAGGCAGAAGGACAGGGTCACTACTGTATTTGTCCAAATGGAGAAAAAAGCAGCCCGTTTGAAAACCTCGTCTGAATTCAGCTTCTGGTATTTTGCTATTTGTCTAAAAAACTGAGGGTTGCTATCAAGTACCTAAATCTCTCTTCATGTCAGAGGTGGGTAGGCTGTGGATGAGCAGGGGAGGGAGTGGGTGCTGTGGGCACTTCAGGTGCTTCCCAGCTGTGGACAAGTACAGACAGAAGGAGTGGTCCATCCTGGGCAAGGCCTGGGCACGAGGGACCAGCAGTGAAGTGTTTTAGTGCAGAGCACGTGATGCCTTTTCAGCATCATGATTTTGTCTTGCCATAGCTAATTCTGTCCCCTCCTGTACATAAAAACACAGAAATGTTCAAGTACTGTTCTGGGCACAAAGAAAAGAGGGTGGTGGGGACAGCTAAGAGTAGATAGAGCATCCTCCTGGTAATGTGGGAAGGAGGGCATGGGATTGGCCTAAAAGCTGTTCATGCACAGATAGCCCTGGTGTGCATTTCTAAGGCTCTAGAAAAGGTCGGTGAAGTACAAAATAAAGAAAAGTTGAGGCAGTTACTGTGGAAATGCCAGCAAGGTGCTTCTGATGATGCACCTGACCATCCAATGCAGCAATATGAGCAGTGGTTTCAGAATTAGTAACTCTTATGTGGGGCTTACTGGAGAGGGAAGGGACAGTGGATCCTCTTGCTTTTGTCCTTACCAAAACTAGGATCAGCTGGTTGGCTTAGTCAGCTTTTGATTTATAACCTGTAGCTACATCAGACTGCTTCTCTGTCTTGGTTGCAGAACAAACTTAAGGTCAAGTCTGTTATAAAATGGGACTATAATTTTAGGAAGATAATCTGGTTTGTTTGAACCAATGCCAGGATCAATATCTCTGAACATAGATACATCTTGTGATTGAGGAAATAGCTTCTTTATTCACTCTCTTTTACCAAAAGAAAAAATAGCAAACTTTTAATTAACTTCTCATCACTTGCAACTGAATCTTATTTTTCTTTACAAAGTCAGATCACAGGGTACAGGCAGTTAAAACATTTAGATTGTACCTGTCTGGCTTACTTAATAGAAAAAAATATACTTATGATGAATATATTTGTATTTTTTCCTAACCTCAGTTTCTTTTTTTTGTAGGTAAGTGAATGGATCTTCAGAAGCAGAGTTGCTAAAACTGACAGAAAAGTAAGTATGTGAGTGTTGGTTGTATTTTGCAAAAGTGTATATCAGAATTAGTACTGCCTCTGTTTACAGTTAATAAACTCTTTTATGTTGATTCTTAGCATCTGTACAAATCAGTATTTTTATATAGCCTCAGAAGTCTATTTCCAGTAAAGTGTTTTTATTTTTGCAAGTAGGTAACATTTGTTATTTCTCCTTCTGAACGTGACCTGTTGTTACTTTTCCATATTGACTGTTTTTAACAGCTAGATCTACTACTGTGAAGGGAGGGTTTGAAAAATATGATTCTAGCAGTTGCGTATGCACTTTCAGTGTTGTATAGTAGATAATGGTTTGAACTCCTCAAGTCTGTGTTGTCTAGCACAGCATGATTAGAATCTCTTAGGATGATGGTTTATTTCCACCTGTCTTTAATGACTAACTCTGCTTCCAAAGTCACTTTTCTCTGAAAAGAGGTATTTTTTTGTTCTGCTGGCTCCCAATTTAAAACAGGAAGTACCTGCATGTGAAGAATGTATTATATGCATATAATCAAAATGTGAGGCTTTGTACTAAGAAATTATGTGCTGCATTTTGATCTCTTTCCAGAGAGTTGAGTTGATGAAATAATTCAAAGTTATTTTATTAAAATATATTTTATTAAAAAGTAGAAATTATTTAATCCAATATATAGATGTTGAATTACTTTTTTAAAAGTTCCGGTTACTTTTAGCAGAACACTATTCCTGTAAGGTGTATGTGTATGCATTTGTCTGTACATCTAGTATTTGCAATATGCATATATTTCAATAGACTGGTTTATAGTATCTCTAAATCCTGTAATTTTACTGATTGTACTCGACTAATTTCCAGTACCATGTTCTTGCCCATACTGCGAGTTATTTTTGCTCCGAGTACATGACATACTTTCCATATTTTAAAGGGCTAATAATAAAAAGTCTATGTACAGGGCTTGTGCATAATACATTGCATTGGGAGAAATCCTGGAACCTTTATTTTTCAGCTCACTGTCCTTTTGTCTGTTCATAATGAGTCTGGTTTTCACTAATTGTGTTTTCACTGGCTTAAGTGGCCTATCGAAGAGATGAAATGTGGTCTGAAGGGCGATACGACTATGAAAGAGTTCCAAGAGAACGTCTCCCTCCAAGGATTCATGGTGATGTAAGTGTGTAGTAAGCATTGTATCTATAGCACTATAACATTATACTATACCTTTATACAATGGCCTGTACCATAGGGTATGGATTTATGTACCTCTGTAAGTTCCTAGTATATCCCAAGTCCATTTTTTCCCCTGTTCCTTGAAGTCAGTAATCTGGCACATGCATCTGCATAGAAATAATAGGCTGCCTACTGAATTAAGTATTGGTTTCTTTTTTTTAATTTTCAAATCTCTTGGAAATGTTTTAGAATATTTTTATTTTGGTAAACTGATTTTTTGGTGTAATTCTTCATGTTATTAAGCATGGGATTTTTAATGACTTCTGGGGAACAAGAGGCCATACTAATGTTATATTTTCCCATAGTCTTTTTATGTTAATATTTCTTTTAAGTGACTTGACATGGTAAAGGAACTTCTTTCATGATTGTTCTTGTCACCAACAAATTTTTTTTATAATGTTTAAAGTATAGGAGAAGATGTTTCAACAAATGTTGAAAGTACATCTTTGCTAAAGTTGTGCTTTGAAGTCCTGTAAAGGAAACACTTTACAAGAAGAATGGCAACAGAAATCTGCTTTGTAGATACAGAGTCTTTTGTGGTGTGTTATGTGTGTATGTATGTATGGCATGTTTGTGAAAGCAAATGCAGATGCTGTGTTTGCTATGCTATAGAATAACTTCAGAATGCTTTTAGGAATTCTCTGTTCCACAGAGATGGGCAATTTTTTTTCCTCCCTTGTCTGAAGTCTCCAACAAATAAATAAAACAGGTTGTAGCTTTGTCTTTGGAGGTATTACACCGTAAATAGAATTTTAAGAATACTTTTTGATATTTCTATTTACATCCTGTGGTAATGCTTTTGGCAAAATAAAATTTCAGGCGCCAGTTCCTCTTATCTGACTTCCCTTTTCCTTATGGTAAATGTTGAAATAGTACCTTAGCTGATTTAGTGCATCTTCTGGGTTCCCTCTGTTTTGTTTTCAGCTTGTCTCTTTGGAGACTTTCGGTTACTCTATGTAACTCATTACACAGGCTTCTCTATTGAGTAATTTATTAGTGGTAGGCTGTTCTGTAACATTTTTGTTACTGTGACAGGCAACAGTAACATTTCTTCATTTTCAGCAAGCTGGAAATCAGATTGATTTCCACAGGATGTTCAGCTACCTCTTTTTCCAAAATGCTTATCAAGATAGGACAAGAGGAAAGACAGAATGTATTTTCATAGATTTTTTTTCCAGTCTAACACGTGGCCAATTTAATTTAACCATTGCATCATTGACATTTTTAAATTCCTGTAATCTTTAAGGCTGTCTAGGGAACAATGTGTGATTAGGCATTATGAAAATTTATAGTCTAAAAGATCTGATGCACTCATTTTGATGCAAGTCTTAACTAGATGGTTCAATGCTACCTTTATATTACATGTCATTTTGCATGAAAATATTTAGCAGTTTGTGAATACAATGTATTTTTCTGCAAAAACTATCAGTGCATTAGATTGTGACTTCTGTTAAAAAAATAGCTTGAGTGTCTTTCCCCCCTCCCCACCAAATTGCACATGCTAATTCAAGTCTCTGCATTAGTAGCTTTTGTTTAAGGCCCATTAAAAAAATGTTTTGCTAAAGGAAGAGGATTTAAAAAGAAAATCTTGCATTCATGTTTTCATTTGCTTTTTATTTGCAGTTGACTTATATAAAACTTAGTTCTAGTAAAATTGAATTTGTATCTTTTGCAGCTGTGCAATTTGTACTTAATAAACAAAGAATTTCTTTAGTTGACAAATGGTATATGACATGCTATTTGAAGGAAATAAATTAAATTTGTGTTCTAGCAAAAAACTGCTTGGAATTTGCACTAAAAGAAAAACCAAGAGTGTTAAAATTCTGTCACTTGAATCTTCAGATCACCTGCTGCATTGTATTCAGTGTGTGTTTATCTGTTCAGATTATGAAGAAAGGTCTATCTAAATACAGTCTCTGCAGTATGGAGGATGTTATGGACATAAGGAAAATTGTTAGTATTTTCAGATGGACTCTTATAGGCATTACAAGTGTAACTTTCTTCATTGCATTCTAAAGATAATGTAAAAATCTGAGAATTACATGTAGCTAACAGAAAGTAGCTAATGCTACTGCTTATAAACTTTCAAAAGACAATTAAGCCATGTTTAAATTTTTCCCTCTATAATTAAACTTGTAATGCCCAAGGATTGAATATGAGTAGTGTCCAATTAGATTTAATAAGCTATTCCACTGTCAGACTGGCATGATTTTTAGTGTTTGCTGTTTCCCTGTGCAATTTGCTCTTTTAAGTCCCGTATTTGGAAATAACTGGGTTCTACTTTTGTTTATGTGTTGCGGGTTTTCAGCTGTTAAAAGCAATATGATTTTGTTTGTTTTTGTGGTTTAGGGTGATTACCACAGAATAGTAAACATTGTGCCCAAGAAAGCCCCGCTGCTTGAGAGACCCGGGGACGGGAATTACAGTCGCTATGACGATTACGGTCACACTGAGTACAGAGACTATAACGCCGGTCGGAGTTTTGCCCACGACCGAAGAAGTGGCCCTCCACACCGAGGTGTACGTAAGGTGATTCTTCTCTCCTGTTTGTTTTCCCATTAAGGCTTGAATAATAGGTAATTAAAATACTGGAAAGGTCATTATTGTTGCCCCCTGCAACCCAGCTGTTTGAAATTCTGTAATTTCAGGGTGTTGATGGTAATTTATATTTTGAAGACGAAAGTCTTCTTTAAGTCAGGGCATGTATATATGCTTTGGAAACTTCTGTAGTTTGTGTTTTGTATAGCATTGCAAAGTTGCTCTCTTCAATATTGACAGAGGAAGAAAATAAAAAGTAAATGGATACAGTGAATAAATTGAGAAGATATTTGTTGCAAGGGGTAATATTTATTTAGCTTATTAAATGCTTTGGTTTTGCAATAATTAAGTACCATTTGGCAACTAACTACTTGACATCTGACATTGAGATACGTGTCATGTAGTTGTTTTGCATGTATGTTTTGCAGGATGAATCAGGATACAGATGGGCAAGGGATGATCACCCTACAAGACCTGAATACAGGTATTTTTTGATTCTAGTAGTGCCTTGCATAGGCTGCAAATATTTAGGGCGTTTTACTTGGTCACCAAAACAGCTGGTAGATCAGGCCAGTGAAATAACAGGGAAAGGACATCTGTTGAAGTAAAAGACAATAGTGGAAAAATGGGTTTTAGTTGTATTGTTTGAAATAGAAATAGAAGAATTTACATGACATGAAAGCCTCTAGTTTAATAAGGATAGGAGGCCTCATGATAACATCATTATGATGGTAACCTGTAATTGCAAGTAATTTAATGCATCTCTGATCAGTCACACTTCTTACATGATTTCAGAGAATTCTTTGTTCTGTTATTTGATTCTGCAGCTGCAGTACATTGGAAATACAATATAATGATGCCTGTGCTATTTTAAAGGTTGGTGGGATAGCTAATAGGATTATGAAGTTCACCACAGCCTTCTTCTGAGCTCCCTGTTTTCTCAGCTGAACTGATGAATATATATTTCCATCATATGTAATATTAATTTCTAAGAACCCTTCTTAGTCTGTACCTCAGGTTCCCATTTATGAAATCTAAGGACTAGTAGTGAATCATAGGGCTGTAATATACATATGCCTGCAATGATATTTGATATGGAATTTTGAGTTAGCAAATAAAGTGCACAGGATAGTGTTACGCTCAAAATTTATGGACAAGGATGAAAGTCACCTTAAATATTTAGACAAGAATTGATTGTTAGTATAGGTGAAATATTAGCAGTCTGATCCAAGAATGTTATCTGATGGCTGTGCTTTTATATGCCACATCCTGCATTTCCACTTCTCGAGATGTCTATTATATCAGCCTGTATTTGTGGATATTGCATCATGGTGTTAGTCATAATATATGTAACACTCCTTGTTACTGCTTTGTATTTAAAACTATAGTTGTACCTTACAAAGATCAACAGAAGTAAACCAAGTTAGCTATAGACACCTGGCCAGTTGGAAAAATTCCTGTTAAACCAGCAGCAAGTTAAAAAAAAAGACCGCAAGCAGGTCAGAAACAGTTCACAGAGGGCAAGCCTTAGACTTGTGGTGTTGTAAACTCAGTGTGATGCTGTTAATAGCAATATCCATACAGGGCCACACAGTTGCAGTAGATCTCTATTCCATTGAGTGGGATGAATTAGACACAGCATGATGGATTATTCTATAACCTCACCACAAAGGAAATCCTTCATATATGATAAGGGACTTCTTTCAGAATTGCATGTTTGGGGCTAGAAGCAATAAGAAAAGGTTTTGAACAGGAGTGCTTAATAAAAATTTGTGTAAAAGTTTTTCCATATTTTCCCCTCAATTTAGAAGAATCAGGGTTGTTTAAAGCTGAGGAAAACACCAGAAAGGGTGAGAAGACTGAGTTAGTGTCAGGCGGTTTATTGTACACAGAACAAGAGTGGCACCCAGTGGTCAAAAAGATTGTCTTAAATGCATCCTGATTTCTTCCTTTCAAAATAAGGCTCAAAAAAGTGAGGTTAAAAAGTCAGCTCATTTTGTTGAAGGCTTTATAAGTCTGTTGTGTAGTATATGATAGTCCCTAGTCCCATCTGAATATGTATTATATACTTCAGATTATGCAGTGGTTACACAACTGCAATAATGCTATGGAAGAAAGATCCATGGTTCAAATATATTTGGAATTGAATGAAATCCTCCTGATTCTTTATATAAATATAGCAACAAATCTTGAAAGTGAAGTCTTGTGATCAGACTGCTAGATATTTGTAGTGTTCCATGTTTGTAATAAACTTAATTATGATTCTTTGCATATTGCCCACTATTGAGCAATGTAGTGGATCTCAAGGAGGAAATCAAAGTACATTTCATGGTATATGTTGTCTCCTGTGGTGAAAATGCTAATTACTTTCTATTTCAAAGACATTTGCTCCACAAGCTATGGTATTAAAAAAGTTATTTTGTGCAAAAATGCCTTCTCTTTGGATATGCTTAAAGTTATTTTAGTTAAGTTCTTTGGAGTATGCATAATTTTTTTTTTTTGAGGAAATAGGAGGAGGTTTAAGATGATTTTAACCAGAAGGATTTTTTTAAAAAAATGCGTTGAATGTGGCTAAAGCATAGTTAGAAGCTAGACAATCAGGAGACTTGTACTTAATGAGTTTTCATAGTTAGTACAGTGACTTTAAAGTCTTAAAAATAATAGTTCATTTTTTGACAGAAATAATAGCTTTCTTTATTTTTTTTTAAATCACAATCAGCAGCTGTAAGAAGTTGTGCTGTAAAAGTTGTCAATATGATAGCATTTCCCTTTGAGTATTCATCATTCACATTTTCCTGTTTTGGTTTTTGAAACCAGTACCTGTCAAAAGGTACTTTCTCATCTCTTACCCTTTGTAGTTTTCTTCCCCCTATCTTGATTTAGAGAGCTGAAAAACATTCCTTGAGATTCTCCTGAAGTAAAATGCTGCTTATCTGCAATATCAAATATCCTTAAGTGAGTCCTATGTGCAGTTTTGGGCACCACAATATGAGAAGAATATTAATCTATTAGAAAGTGTCCAAAGGAGGGTAACAAAGATGGTGAAGGTCCTTGAGGAGAAGCATTATGTGGGGCAGCTGAGGTCACTTGGCCTCTTCAGCCTGGGGAAGAGAAGACTGAGGGGAGACCTCATTGCCCTCTGCAGCTTTGTCGTGAGAGGAAGAGGAAGGGCAAACACTGATCTCTGCTCTGTGGTGATGAGTGACAGGACCTGAGGGAATGGCCTGAAGCTGAGTCAGGGGAGGTTTATGTCAGATATCAGAAAAAGGTTTCTCACCCAGAGGGTGGTTGTGCACTGGAACAGGCTCCCCAGAGAAGTGGTCACAGCACCAGCCTGACAGAGTGCAAGAAGAGTTGGACCATGCTCTCAGGCACCATGGTGTGACTCTTGGGCATGTCCTGTGCAGGGCCAGGGGTTGGACTTCAATGATCCTTCTGGGTCCCTTCCAATTCCTTATGTTCTATCATTCTGTAATTGTCTTAAACTTTGCTGTTGAAGAAACCAGCAGTTAGGGATTTTTTCTATTTTTTTCCTATTGCTTCTTCAGTGGGATTTTGTTGGGTTTTTTGTAAGTTTCTTTCCTTTTTCTTAAAAATGCTTGCTTACTTAGCATGCTTGCTTACTTAGCATTAGCATTTGTAGAGCTGTGGCTTCTGCTGTGATGTGTCTAATGACCAGCAGCAATTCTCCATGAGTGACAATAGGATTGCAGAGGTCCTAGCACTACTGTCTTTTTTCCCTTGCTTTCCTCCTTATAGGGTTATGCTCCAGTTTCCAAGCAGCTGTCACTGACATGGTAGACATTATCATGTCTAGCGCTGAGTGGAGCATTGCTAGTCCTTCCACATGCTTTTTGAGGGTTGTTACCCTGTTTTATGCTATGTTTAGTGAACAGCTGTCATCCTGACCGTGACTTTTTATGGCAAAGATTTTATACACATTTTATATGTAAAAAACAAAGGAATTCAGAGGGTGTGCGGGGCATAGATTTCAAACTGAGTTCTCAGCTCTTTCTCTCCTGTTGTCACCTAAGAAATTCTAAATTCCAGAAACTGATGTGAATTTTGTTTTAGCTTGATTTCAAGTGCTTTTTGGTTCAAGTGTGGTTGGTACATACAAAGAATTGTACATCATAGTTTGGAGGAAACTTTCTGCAAACATTAATGTCTTGGTTGCTGATGCTATGAGAATTGCAAGTCTTAGCAATTCAAAGGAGTAGAGATCAATTAAGATGTGACTTCTTTGTACATTTATCTTGTACTGATGTTGATAATTTCCGGAGCTGTGTTAGTGCTTGTCTTCAATGATCTATTAGGCTCATTTATGCAAAGCACTCATGCATGTCAGATGTTTTAAAAAGTTGCAGGGAGCTGTGCTGTTATATGTTGAAGGATTCCAGTTTTGTAGTACTTCCCTATGGGCCTCATAGCAGTGGGTTTTGCATGCAAGTTCATTTTTATAAGGTCAGATGAACTTTTCAGTGTGAAATGCTTTGGAAGATTGTTAGCTGCTGTTCACTTCAGTCATGCCAAATTTTAATCCTTTTGAGTGCACAGAGCATTACTTCATTTTTTTTTTTTTTTGCCAACCAAACTGAGTTTACAGGATGTGAAATATATGAAACTTGGCAAGTTAAGATGGGTAAGACTCATCTTCAAAGAGAAATTACAAAATGACGCACTTGTAAATCCCAGCTACACATGCATTAAATTTGATCCTTAGAATTATCTGAGGCCCAGATTTTTGTAAAATAAGGGTTGCCATATTTGTGGAATAAGTAAAAAGTAGACTCCTGAGAAGCAGCTTACATAGGCCATTTTTAATATCCCCTCTTCAGCTGTATATATGAATAATTTTTCCTTTGCTAATGGAGGAAACTTGTTGCTACTATGTGTGTTAGTTTTGTTTATTGTGTGTTGGATTTTTCTCCCATGTTCTAAGTGAAATTAGAAAGTAGTTTTAGTAGTCCAGTCTTTAATTCTAAGGCATTTGTCCATCAAAACCAGATCTGCTTATTTCCTGGAGTGCTTTGTAAGTACTTTATAATAAATGGAAATACTGAAGTAATTTTGGTACTACAAATGAGAGAAAACTCTCTAGCAAAATATAGAAACTTAATTGTAAACAGTTTGTGGTCTGTGAACAACTGAGTTTCATCAGTCAGTTCTGTGTTTTAAATCAATGGATTATTGTCTTTTATTTGAAAAAAAAAAGTTAATTTCTGAACATTAAACTTGCAATTACCACTTTAGGGTGGTAAAGCTGTAATGTATCTTGATTTTTCTAGATGCATGCACCTTCACAGTGAGAATGGGTTTACTGTAGGCCATGGAGTAAATTGGTTGCAAAGTGGGGGTAGAAGCCCAGCAATCTTGGCTTTTTGATCTCTGCTTGAACTGCCCTTCCATTTAGTGATTAACCCCTTGTAAGTGCACAGTGATGACAGGATGTTGTAGAGTCGTGCTCTGAGGATCGTACATTGAGAAGAAAAATGTACTTTGATAAGAATGGTTATTTTAAATGAAAACCTTTGATGAGAGAGTCTCCAGATGGAAGTTAAGGGTCACTGGCTCTTCTCTGAATAAAGCAGTATTTAATATTGAGAGTCCAGATGTGTCATAGGCCAGTTATCTTTACATTGTCACTATGCAATCACCTTTGAGTTACAGGGAGCAGTTATTTCTTGGGGCTTTTTTCTCCTCCCTCTGCGTTTTCTTTCATTAATGAAATAGTGAACATGTTTAAATAGTATAATATTTTAAAGCAGTATATTATATTGTGGGAGGCCTTTAGGCTTTGGATTTAAACTTTCTTGTAATGTAAACTGATCTGTGTCTTGCTTATAGAAGATAAACTTAGCCAAAGGGATTTATGAGATGGTGCTATAAATGTACATAAGTCTGCTGTTTCGTTGCAATATTTGACAGTTCTTAAGGGACACCATACAAGAACCTCATTCTTTATTAAAGAACATGTGTGGAGGGAAATAAATATGGCAGTCACCCAAAGAAAATGGTCTTGCTTTTGACAGAGATTGATAAGCAGAGTTGTAATCGTACTCATTAGCACATGCCTTTTTCTTTTAATAAATAAATAGAATCTCTGCCAGAACATTGAACCTCTCAGGTATTCACATGGCTGAGTAGAGGAGCTTGTTTATTCATATACAAAATTACAGTTTCCTTATAATAGATCATTGTGGTAGATTCGTTGTACCTGTCTGCAACTCCAGGCAAGAACTTGTCTGTTGAAATCTTTTGCTCAGAAAGCCCATTGTGTTAAGCTGCTAGCTAAATTAGTTTATCTTGGCTTAAGATATTTTGGAGGGTGGAGAGGGAAAATTACAACCTTTTGGAACAAGATAATAGGTAATATACAACATAAAAGTTGATTCTGGTTTACACTAAATATTTAATGGCTTCATATTCAGTTCATATTTTATGCAGTCTTACTGATTCAGTAGTTGCTACATTTTCTTTAAGAACTGTTTTCTCCTCTGTTGGCTGTAGCTCTTTTGTGCTTGGGACAACCAATTTGTTTGCAAACTGAGATTTATATTCCATAATTTGACTGTCATTTCTCAGTCAGAGTTAAATATATCTGATTTTATGCTTGCACTTTGGGTTCTGTAGGTCTATAAGTTTTTATTTTGAGTGGATTTTAAGGATTCAAATCTTCTCATGCAGATACCACATAGCATTTTAAAAATGCCTCGTGTTGAGAACTGAGTATAATCAAGAGCAGTTCAGAAATGTCCACTGGTGCATGTCAACTGAAATTTAAAAAAATTTCTGTTTGGACAAGTTTAGTTTTATTGTTGTGATGAATCTTTCTTCGATTTAACTTGGAACTCAGAGACTATGTGAACACTGCCTGTTTTCTTACTAGGAATTTTATGTCAAACTGAGTTTCTGCTCTGCTCATATGGGCCCTGTGTGCATATATCTAGAATTAATCTGGAAACCTCATTCTAAGCATGACTGCTGTCATTTCACATCTGAAATGTTTGTCACTTGAGAATGGGGGGAGAAGGAGATATTAGTAGACAGGGTTTCAACTCTAGAATTTTTTTGCCTCCATCTTATAATGTAAAAATATGGGAAGGAGATAGAAATTGCTCTTATTTTCTACTGGGATTTTTTTACAAGTTTTAGCTAATTGTGTGGCTAAATTGGAAGGTGAATGTTGCTTTCACTGGCAGCTAGTTTTAGTTGCTGATATATTTTAAATTAAATTTTTATATATATATATATATAATTATAATATATTTTAAATAAAAAAATTTTTTTGCGTAACAATTGACTGTGATGTTTATTGAAGGCTGTTTCATTTTCTTTGCAAAATTTATCTATCTGATGTCAAAAAACAAGTTTGCTTTCAGAAATTGCTTACTGAGAGTTTTGTTCCTTTTAGAGGATCTTGCAGAATTCTAATTGGTTATGCAGTTTCCATCTCAGGATGAGAGAAAGGAGTTTAAACTATCAAATTAGCAGAACTTCCCACTACCTGATTTTTTTTTTCTGCTGAGCTTGTAAATAAGCAGCCTCATACAATAGAGCTGGCCTGTTATATGAAATGTGGAATGGTTGTGAATCTTGGATTTAATTTCTCTAAAAGCCCTAAGAGAAAATTGGGTGTGCTTGTTTTTGAAAAGCATAATTACAATAGGTATTTTTAGTCTGATTCTGTGTGTATGGTATTTCTTATACTTTGGTCCTTTTAAATGTTCCAGTTACATTTCAGTACAGCTTCTCTACTGTGATTCTGAGGCGTTAAGAAAGGATAAGGACAGATATTTATAAACTTTGCAAAGAACATTTTTATATTCTTAGAAATTGTTTTTGAATAAGGAATGGCCAGGCAGTAAATTGACTTGTAAGTATTTATTTGAAAAAATTACAGCAAACACACCAAATTTGGTTAAAAAAAACCCCAGAAGTTCTCATCATTTCAATTCTCAACTGCTATCGTGTTTATTTGACTTGCTATTGATCCAAAGCTGTGGTACCATTTAAGGGCTTGTGGCTTTTTGTGTGTACAACTGTTTCCCACTATAGTTTTTGTAAGGTTTTTAATTGTCATATGAAATTGATGTCATCATTATTTTTTTACAGGGGCTATTGTGTGAGACACCTGTTTACTACAGGTGTTGATATGTTATGACACACCTCTAAGGAAAAATTTAGTAGTCTGTGGAAACTCATTTAAATTTTGTATTAACATTGATTAATTGTTTAAAACTTAGTCACATCTTGGGAAAATTAGGATTTCCTTCTAATAAATGTTGTTTACATAATGCTAATAAACTGTAAGGAGCTCATCTGTTTACAATGTATGATAGGATAATGTGCCTAAAGATAAGATTATGTACCTTTCCACTGTAAGGTCTTGATTAACATATTTCTTAAAGGAAGGCTTTGAAAAGCGAGCTCACCTGGTCCAGTCTTATAGCTAGCACTATAGATGGTATCAAAACTAGCAGGTTAATGCTGGATTGGGAAATAATGAGGCAAACTCCCATGGGTAGCACTTGATTATTCTGGAAAAGTTTCCTAACTACTTCATTGAAAAACAGTCAGCTTCTGAGACAGTGGGGGAGGGAAAGAGAAGGGAGTCTCCCTTCGAGTGCAAACAACTTCTGTTAAGATGGCATCAAACTAAATCACTCAAAGCCAGTGAATTGGTCTGATGAATGTAGTCATGGCTTTCTCATGTTGAGGTGTATTGTCACAGAGGACTTTGACATAATTTCCCTTAGGAAGGTAAATTCTTCATCATCTGTTAGGTTCCAAGGACTTGTCTATTCAAAATATAACAAAACATTTTAGATTCGATTCCTGTTGAGAGAGGGTGAGAATATTAGGATACAGGAGAGGAGAGGAAAAAGTTTAGTGTTACTGATAATTTAGACATCCTTTTATTAAGTATTTTGCTTCAAAGAGAAAATTTTTGATGTGCCGTTTCCTTGTGTTTAGGGTGTTATGATCTACATCTCAGGGAAAGTTCATCAATAAAGCAATCCATGATCTCATGCTGTTGGTGTTATTTTTAAAAGATGATACTATTTTTGCATGGTAACTAATTCTTCTCAGTGTTAGTCTTGACATTAGTTCATGATATATGTTTGCATAACCTTAAAGGTTCTTTCCTTTGTATATGAAGCTCTGTAGAACTTGTTTATGAGCTGACAGTAAATGCCTTTGTCTAAGTGAAACTGAATATTGATGTCATTACACGCAGCAGGGTTGGGTCAGCCAGTTGAGGGAATGTCTTTCTCTTCTGAAGTCTGACTTTTAACAGTTGCATGTGTTAAATTAGGTCATAACTTATCTGGCCAATTATGCCTAATTATATTTGAAAATGATGCTTGAGAGCATGATTATGAAATTTGGAAGTAAAACGGAAAAAATGTTTCAATGTATTGACTTACAGAATAATAGAATGGTTTGAATTGGAAGGTGCCTTCAAAGGTCATCTAGCCTACCCCCTGCAATAAGCAGGACATCTTCAAGTAGATCAGGTTGCTCAGAGCCCCATCCAGCCTGACCCTGAATGTTTTTCCAGGGATAGATTGTTTGCTCTCTGGGCAACCTGTTCATGTTTCAGCGTGCTCATCACAAACATTTTGTGGTGGAGCCTTTCTTCTCCAGGCTGAATGCCACCAACTCTCACACCTTTCCTCACAGATGTGCTCCATCCCACTTGATAATTTTTGTTGCTGTCCTGTGTACCTGGTCCAGCTGTCCATCCATGTCTTTCCAGGACTTTGAGGCTGGGTGCAGTGTACCAAGTGGGATCTCATCAGTGTAGAGTAGATGGCCAAGGTTATTCAGGTTTGATGAGTTACTAGACTCAGTATGCATTCTACAATTTTTATCTTGTTAGAGGCAGTTCTTGAAGCATTTTGTACAAGGATTATCTAAGTAAGGTGAAAGATTATGTTAACAGAGGAGACTGAAGTATAAAGCAATGAATTACCGTCTTTAAAACCTCTTTTCAGCTACTGTTAATTTATTAAGACTTACTAAAACTTGTGTCTGTTAAACAGCATTCTGTTTTTAAACTTATCTTTGATTTTACATTTATTACTCACAGCCAGTCAGTGTGGCTAGATATATATGTCTGTTATTTTTAGGGGAAAAAAAGTACTATTACTTCTTTGAGGCTTATTGATTCTAACTTCAACTGCTCTAGAATTCTGTCAAGGAACCTGTTTTATTTATTGTAATTAATTAAAAGTCATGAATGCAATAAAGAGACTGATTTTCCTGCTGTAAAAGTATATTTCCACAGCAGTTTTTACTATCTAAGCAGGAGCCGTTGTCGTCCTTCCCCTGTCCCTGGTTCTGTTTCAGGTGTTTGTACATTCCACGTAGTTGGTTCTGTGTGCTAGCCCACCATAATGAATTAAATATTTGTCTGCCAGTTTTGTTGTCTGAGAGAAAATATCAATGCCACCTTAGGCACAGAATCAAAATATAGATCCAAGAAAGGTTGCAGAGTTGAGGATTGCAGCAGCACCAGTTTCAATCAGTATGAGCTGTCATGGTGCTCCAAAGTTAACTGTTATACAATCACTTAAATAACTGAAGGCATGCAAGAGTTGCAAAAGGATTTTTAATGAGGAATTTACCCAAGCAGCATAGCTTGCCTATGTGTTAAATATGTTCAAATGAGTGATATTTAGAATGTGTAGGAAATGGCCTACAAAAAGAGGCAAGAGATATTAATGTTTATTATATTGACTGTAAGTGGTAATGAAAGTGAAGGGGAAAAGCAAGCTGGAAAATAAAAAAGATAAAGCCACATGGCTGAATAATTTATAAGAGGAAATGTCTTTCTTAACTTTCTGATTTTGAACCAACTATGTACCTGACAGGAAGGAATGAGTTCACATTAAAAAAAAAAAAAATCCATTATGTGCAATGGATTTTTTTCTTCATATGTATAATGTCTTTTATATTGAGAAATCCTGAAGCAGAGGCAGTAGTGTGCTAATTTTACTGAAGTTTGCGATGCAGAAATCTGTACCACTATTACAAACAACACTTTGAGGCATATAAGCAAGTGAAACCTATTTGACCTAATTGCTTCCAATCTCACTTTATTTAAGAATACAAACATAGATATCTGTGAAGCATTTTTCCCATTTTGAATGTTTTTCTGATTTATAGATCTCATGAAGGGATTTGGAAGTAGGAGAAGAAGTAAATGTAGTAAGGATATTGTCCATCAGTATTAGTCACATAAAGTATTACTGCTTAGAAACCTGTTCCACAACTTGTTCTTCCTTATGCAGCTTTTTATTGATAGTGTTGGAAACTCAACCCCAAGAGTTGATCAAATCAGCATATCCTACTACTTGTGCTCTTTTGCCAGTGAACTAATGGCATTCTGCAGCACACTGATGAAAAGCTTAAGTGCTCTTCCAGCAGCTATTTCATGGTTTCTGGGTTCTTCTATGGAAGGATTTTAAAGATAGCTTTTGGGGAAAAAATAGTGGCTTACTGAACGTAAAATTCACTTACGTCCCTAAAATAAAGTGCAAAAATATTTCTCTCTGGGGCTTAGTGTGTGTATAAGACAAATGCTTGTCTACATTAAATTGCTTGGCACATACTAAGTGTGAAGTAAATTCAAAGCCCTTAAAGAAAATGCACTTTTGAGGCATACCAATGTGCATTGGTACCTCAGGGAAATGTTTTAAAACTTTTCTGTGTGCTGGTCTCTGCCTGAGGCAGGACAACAGTAAAAGTGCAAGTACCTACTTAGGAATCTCTGTCCATTAGAACTTTGTCTAGAAGCTAAGACATTGACCAGTTTCTCTGATCTGTTAGGGCACTAGGAAAAAAAAAAGTATGCAATGTACCATATTATGCTTCCCAGCTATTTTCCAGTTTTTAAGTTTATACTGAGATAGAAGATTTCAGTTGTTTCCATTTTGAATTAAGTTTGTTTAGGAATTGATTTAGTTGCTACTGCATTGAGTTATAAAATGGGAGAGGTTTATGAGCTAGGTCCCTGAGCTAGTTGTCTGAACTACTTTACTCTTCTGGGCTGATAGGCTGCTCAAAGGGCAGTTGTGAATGTTGTAGCTGTTTATAGAAATTGTAATTTGGTCCATCACTTTAAGCAAATACTCCCTCTGGAACGTAAGACCTGTGTTTTATTTTCTGTTTTAGAGAAATTGGGGGTCTTACTAAGCCCTTGTTTTAAAAAGAAGAAAAACCAAGGTCACATACATTTGAATGCAGTTATTTTGTTGAATTTGATCTTTATTTGTCTAAATAGCACATTTTGTCTTTATTCTTGAGTTGCCTAAAGCTGTTTGCTCTTAATTCTTTGGTACTTAAACCTGTGTTTGTCTGGACTCTTTGTTACTTTGTTTCACTGTCCTTATCTGTGGTTGACCATCGTTTCTCCCTGTCAGATAATAGAGTTTTGGTTTATATATACTTTTATTATGTAGGCTGATCTTGCAGCAAGTCTAATGGTACATTATCAATGGCAGTAAAAAGGAGGAGGGCACTAAGAAGAAAGAGCAATGCAGTGGCATTTCCAGTGCCACTGAAGTGCATAGCTTTACTATTCAATTAAAGGACATAGAAGCATTTCTCTCTAATGTTGCTGTAATATTCAGATTTTCTTATTTTTTATTCTCTGACCTGCCATGACATCCTGAGATGGTGGCAGGGAGAGAGGAGTTGAGTAGCTTTCATACTGACTGAGGTGGACGAAGATTTGCTCTTTGCTTATGATAACTTCAGAAGTATTGCATGCAGCATAAAAACCATGAAACATTTATATATATATATATATATATATATATATATATATATATATATATTTTTTTTTTTTTACATTTGGTATTTCTGGGTATCCTTTTCTGCTTGAAACAGTGTTTCACAATGCCTGTTTCCTCCTGCCTTCATGCAGAAAACTGTTCATAATTTCATTTGGAGCAAAATGCAGATATCACAAGTGCTCTGTTTACTTTCTTAGTCATAAAATGTTGAAAACCAGTTGTCAATAAGAAATCTTATTGCCATTTCAAATGTTCAAATGAAAGCCATTGAAACCAGGTGCAATTCCTTCTATCTATGATGGTGTAATTCGCTGTATTATTTTAGCTTAGGATAAATCTGCATAAGGATCTTTGGGCAATAACAAGAGATTATAGCAAATCTCCAAAGCAGAGCCTAAGTAAGTTGTTGGTTTGTTGCACAACCATGTACTGTGTACTTAAGAAAGAAGTGGAATGAGCTCTGGGAGAGGGGTGGCTGGAATCTTGCACCACCTACATTTACTTTGAAGATGTTAAAAGTGGAGGTGTTCTTGTCTCTTCTTTTAGAGGCTGGGGGCGTTGTATATTTTATTAAATATTTTCTACATCATCTGATTCATGTTGGTAGCTCTTGCAATGTCCTGAAAAGGCAGGCAAAAGGAATTTTAGTTTAACTTTTCCTCTCCCTCCCCCTTGCATCTGTGTTATGAGGCAGAAAAAGTATTTTCAGTTAAGGATTCAGTTCAGATCTTGACTGTTTTATCTCTTTGCACTGAAGTCTGGTGTTGCAGAAGCTATTTATAGCTTCTCCAATTTATTTTATAAGTTGAAGATATTAAAGTGTGAGAGTTATTTCTAGGCAAGGTTAGTAATTAGGCACAAGCCTGTAAATGGAGTGTTTAATCCCTTTGACAATAGCAGTAATCTTTCTTGGATGGAAGGGATCACAAAAACATCTCTGACTTTTTAATCTAGGTTATAGGCAGCCCTCACCTGTGAATTACTGGAAGACCCTCCTGTTTCTGTTCCACACCATATGCTGTTTTGTTGCCCGTGTTCAACTCAGTGTCAAAAATGAGAGTTATGTTCACTAGAGCTGGACCATAATGTAGATTAATATTCTAGGTGAAAAGTTGAATGTAATGGGATCTAGAAGTTCCAGAAAGTAGTGAGCATGAAGTAAGTATTGTAGGCTGTTGCCCAGTAGCACAAATTCAATGAGAGCGATCTAAGAGTCCTCTTACAGTAAAGCTTTTTCCTTTATTGCATGTGATGTGCTTCATGTACCCAAGCACCTCTCTATTCCTGGGCATTTCACATCCAGGAAGTGATTTAATTTTACTTCTGAGCACTCTTCAGAGATAAGCCTGACACACTGGTTTGTGTTAATCTTTGTTTCACAGAGCTTACGCTATACCACTGTTCAGTTTCTGTTCAGTGGGCAACTGAAAATCTCCTCAGTGTTGCATTCCCCTGGTTTTCTGCTGTGCAGAAAGTCATACCTTTGTCTGTTCTGTAGTTGTGTTTTGTCCTGGAGGAAACTGGAACTGGTGGTGAACTGAAATAGCTGTCAGGCTGGAGCTCTTCCCCCAGCTGTCCCTGGTGAATGGTATGTCACAATATGGCCGTTTTTGGAACATTTCAGAAGCTCCTCCAAGACTGCCAGCTTTAGTGAGAACTTCATGGTCAAGTTTGATCCATGGTAACAAAGATACTGCTTCCTGTTGCAACACTGCTGAGAGAACAGAATTGTGCTTTTAGGATTAAGTGTGAATTATGAACACAAAATACAAAGACTTGAGGGATGCTATATAAAAGGGATTAATTCTGTATTTGTTGTTAAGGGCAGTAGCTCTATTTTAAAGTCTCCTTTGCATCTCCATTAAATACTGTCCCTGCTCAGTAAACCTTTTGAATATGTGTTGGAATCTGAAGCATGTGCTTAACTGCTTTGCTGAATTGGGGCCTTCATTACCAAATTGCAGGTGTATGTTAGCTTTAATATTTAAGGAAAAAAATAACTGTAAAACAATGCTTACTTTGTTCTGTTCAGTGTTTTACATTAATGGAAAACATGAGAAATGCTATGCTGTTGCTATGCTGTCCCAAACAGACTTAATATAGTTAATGGCATGAATGTTCTGTATGAGATATGGTCTAGTTAAGAATTGACATGCAGTGATGAAATAAAAATTCAAAAATTAAAAGTGAAATTCTATTTTAGGGTGCATAATATTATGGCAGAATGTGACTTGCAAATATTTTCCTGTTTAAAAGTGTGTTTCAATTACAGTTTTGAAAATTCTTATGTGGATAGTAGAGCATTTATTATACAAGTGCAATAGCTGGGGCTCTGTAAACATTACCATGATAAACTGCTCTGTATACAAGGGTTTAATAACGTGGTCATAAAAGTGTGTTTTACACATAAAAGTGGTGTACTGGTCTGCCAGAAAGCTTGTGCTTTAAAAATAAATATCGTTATTTAAAGAGAGCGATTAAGAAGGAAATGCAAGAAAAAGTGGGCTGTGTCTAGGTTATTCCTGATAAATATTTGATCAATATGTTCTTTAATAAATAAATAACGCCCCACTTAGCTAGAAAAAGTAGCTCAGTGCAGGGTTAATCTAGGATTCCTCAAGCCTGTACTTACACTTCATGTCTGTTGCTACATAAAATGTTCAAACATTGAATGAAGGTGTGCTTTCCATGAAAAAAGTAAACCTGCAAAAAGTAAACCTGCACTGTGTAAAACACATCAGTGTCACAGGGGTTTTGTTTTGTGGTGCTGCCTTTGAGGCTTCCGTAGCCCAAGACACCTTTGGCACATGGAAATCCTTTGTCATCTGTCACAAATATGGGCCTGTGCCTTGCTGTAGGAATTGTACATCTTTTCTTCTTCTCCACCGATATAAAATTAGCTATAGCTACATTGTGCTTAATGAGACCGCCAGACCTTTGAGGGACATTCCTCTGTTTAAAATAGTGGACTCTGATGTGAAATGGGAGAGAAGATACTTTCTGATTTGCTAGAACTGCTATGAAATCTTGAAGATTTCTGTGGAGAAGCTGAGAAGTACTTGCTGCTCTTACCAATGCATCTTTTGACCAAGGCAAAAGTGACAAGTCTAGATTCAGTTGGCTCGTATGTCTTTCAGCTCTGAGATTCTTTAGGACAAGTTTGAAATGATACTAGGTTTTTTTTTCCTTTACACATACATGTACATTAATATGATTTACAAATAACCAACACATTTGTGCTGTGGTCTGGAGTAACAATATTTAAATTTAGTAGAAAGTTTTGGTGTTTATTAAATTATGGTTTTAAATCAGTTGGGTTTGTGACTTTTTACATTAAAATTCAAAATTAATATTGTGTGTTCTGACAAACATATTTAGGAGATATATGTCCTCATATTTTCATTCAAGAATTGACCTTGGGTGGATTCATAGGTGAGAGAATAGATATTCTGCAGATTTCTTCTTGTCTTTGCTGGATATAAGCTGAAATCTGTCAGTGATATTTTGTGTAGCAAGGTGTGTGGAATCAAATGGGAAATATAGGGCCTTGAAAATAAAAGTAAAACATAGCTGAAAAATGCCAAATACTGTAAGCAATATTTGCATAAGCATTTTTATCTATTGTAAATTAAGGCTCAATTTCCAGGCTAAGTGTACTGAATCTGAACAAAACTGTCAGAGTTCTCATTTCATCAGTGTTTTTTTCTTACATTTTAGCTGTATTATCAAGAAATAGAAAGGAATTAGCTTCGAGCAGTGAAGCACCTCAATGAAACATAAAAGAATTACCTGTTTCTTTTTTTACTTGTTTTTCATCCCTTGCCTAGTAGTCTTAAAAGCACTGAAGATTTTGGTTGTGTTTGGCAGTTAACCTGTTTGTATTTACCAGGCATGAACCGTTGCCATTGTGCTGTTCCATAAACATTGGAAGGATAAACAAGTTACTTGTAATTTTCTGTTGTCTTCCAAGGGACTCCAGAGATGGCTTCAGAAGAAAAAGCTTCTATTCTTCTCATTATGCGAGAGATCGATCCCCTCACAAGAGGGACTCTCCTTTCTTCAGGGAATCGCCAGGGAGCCGAAGGGATTCTCCGCACAGCAGATCTGGCTCTAGTGTCAGCAGCAGGAGCTACTCTCCTGAAAGAAGCAAAGCCTACCCTTTCCACCAGCACAGCAGAAATATGTCATCTCTACATAAAAGAAATGTTTCTTCTCAGCAAGGTAATGCTGGATTAATGATGGGAACTGGTCAGTGAGGTGACACTGCAACTCACTGTATAAGCCTTTTTCCTTACATGCTCTTTTTAAAATGGGAAAAGCTGACATTTTGTACTATGTGCTGTCTGCTCTGGTTGTTTCATTGTACTCTCTGTTCCCTTATGTATTTCATGTGGGAGATTGTAGGTGTTATTTTGGTATCAGGTCTAGACTGGCTGTGGGAGTTTCAGCTGCACAGCTTTTTCTAGTATTTTATATTCTTTTTAGCATCAGCTCCTGTTATTTCTTGATGTGCTTCACTGGATTTCCTGACAAGAAACTTTGCTTCATCTACAGCAGATGAAGACATTTATTCCTGCAACCAGAATAAAACAGGGATTAAAAAAAAAGAAGAAATGAAAGTACATACTTCTGCTTGTTTAATTTTCTCCAAATTTTCCTAGGCTTTTGAAACTGATTGTTTTTTAGCAATTGCATTTCAATGTCAAAATTTCAATGTCTCAGATCTTGTTCTTTTCAAAGAAATGTGAAGCATATCTCAGTTGAGTCTTTTCTGACTTTTTGAAAGCTTATGTTTCCCAGAAGTCTGATGAATCATCTGTTTTGAAAATATTTGAGGTTTCATATTTAAATTATTTTGGGGGGAAAAAAATTGCATTTATAGCATACTACAATCTTAGTTAGCCACTCTGTTTGTTCAGCTTATGCAAATTAATCCAATTTGATTTCCTATTCTGCAAAGGCTTTCTTGTGAACTATGCAAACCTACTGTTCATTTTGGCAGCTTTTAAAAAATTAATTAGATTTTTTTTCACTCACTGAGAAGGCACATTGTGTTTCCAGAGTGACACTGAACCATTATGTTGCACTTCTTGTCAAAAAAGATCTTTGTAGTTTTGTTAACATTGTTTAAATATTGAGGAATAATTTCACTCCTTACAGGGTAGAGATGGTCTTTCTATTTGGGCATTACAGTGCTTTCAACATTTTGTAGCAATACTTAGTGAGCAATTCCTCTAAGTGTAGAGGAGGAAGGAAAAAATAACTACTTTTCTAGAAGTCTTGTAGGTGTGCAGCTTGTAATTACTAGAGACAGAAAAACAATGTTGTGAGGAAGCCATACAAAATTTTGGAATGTTTCATGTTTGTTTTTTTTTTTTTTTACTTTGATTATATATGTATATGCTTTATGGTTAGAATTACTCAGACCATAGTGGAGGTAGTGATGTAGAAGCAGATACATTCAGAAACCAGAAAAGATGCTGATCAAGAGAGGAGCTTACATCTAGGTCTTTGGTTTTTAATATTTTCTCCCATTTGCCTGGTTAAATACCTTTCCCAATCACCTTTAGAGAAGTTTTAAGAGACGAGCTGAGTTTTACACTGGACTATTTCTTTATTCCTTTCCCTGGAAAGGAGAACTACTATAATGTCCCTCTAGATGACAGAATTAAAATACCTATTTGTAGGGTATAAATGGTTTAAATAATACTTTTAGAATAATTTTTGAATGTAATTTGCCTTAGGTAAGCTCATGTATTGCATATTTAAAAGGAACATCAAGTGTTACATCTCATATATGTCAGCAGTACATTTAAATGGATTTACAACATGCAAAGTATATACTGTTTCATGTGGAATTTGCAATATGGCATCTTTTTAAAATATTATAATGCTATTTAAAATCACATCATCTGAATAGGTTTGGCCACATGACTTCCACTGAAGAAGGAATATCCCATGCTCTACAGCCTTCATACATTAGGATAAATACAGAGTTTAAGCCAAGGAAACTGTGGGGACATGAAGAAGCTTGGTAAAGGGAAGGAAAGGGCTAATGGAAAGGGCAAGCATTCATCTGTGATGGGAGGGTATGGAGAGGAGCAGGATGGGATGTTTCATTTTACAGGTAGGGCTTTGGGGCTCAAAATAGCCACACACATTCTGAAAATAGCCACACACATTCTGAAAAAAATGGCCTAATAATGTTTTCTAATTAAATGGTGTTTTTTCATTTAGCTTAACTTGGAATAATTTTTTGCCATTTGTATCAGTTCATTTCATCTGTTCAGGTGCAAACGTATAATCCATTGATCTGATAGAATGTTTAAAGAGTCAAATGTTTAAAGAGTCTGACAAAGGAGGAATGTGCAAGGCAGAGTTAGAGTAGTTCATGAGGTGGCTTGCCTGTGGGGCTGAGAAGCAGGTATCACAGGAGCAAAACTTGTGTTACTTAGTGATGATAAAGGAGATGTTCTGTGCTTTGTTGCTTTGACTCATTAAATTAAAGCCATATTTAAAGCCATAATGAAAATCACATTTATAGTTCTGCAAAAATAATTTCTATCCCAATTATCATAGCTCCTCAATAGCTTTTTAAATTAATCTCTTTATTAATTGTACATATAAAAATTTAATGGAATCCAAAGTAAGCTTGTATTACCTTGGCTTATTTGTGATCAGTCAACTGTTTCCAAGTCAGGTGAATAGTCTGGTTAATTTGGCCTACTGACAGCATGTTTGCTTTTTGTACTTACCTTTTGCAGATCTCTTAGATGTAATCTGGGGACCACAACTTGAAAACTAGTAGCTTACACTGCAGCCAGTTCTGTTGCTGTGGGCTGCCTGTAACTGGTCTGTGTCAAAACTATGCACAGGTTGTGATTAGCACTGTGAATTTGACTTGACATTTTGCCAATTTTAACTTTTATAAAAAAGGCACTGATCTTACAAGAAGCATCTACTCTGTGGTTGATAGAATACAGGACTGTTTCCCATGGCAGGTCTTTTCAGCATACTGTGGCCTGCTAAACTAGTTCATGCACTACCCAGTTACCTTGAGTGATTGAGTGGTGTCTAATATTTCAACTGTTTCTATTATTGCAGGCATATTAAAAAGTGAAATCACATCATCTTGTGGAGTCATACTGCTACACCCTTTCAGTTAATGATGGAAAAAAGGACAGTGGGTTAATACGTGAAATGACACAGCTGTATCTTTTCTCTCCTTGGGAAGAGAAAAAAGTGTTACTAGTATTTACCAGATGATGGAGTATGTAGATTTTATAGAATCATTAAGGTTGGAAAAAGACCTCCAAGATGGAGTCCAACCTTTGACCTAACAGACTACCCTATCAACTAGACCATGGCACTAAATGCCATGTCCTGTTTTTTCTTGAGCACCTCCAGGGATAGTGGCTCCACCATCTCCCTGAACAGCTGTTCCAAGCTTAGCCACTCTTCCAGTGAAAGTGTCTTCCTGGTGTCCTGCCTCAGCCTTCTCTGGCACAGCTTGAGCCCATTGCCTCTTGTCAGTAGTTGCCTGGGACAAGAGTTCAATTCCCATCTTGCTACAGCCCCCTCTCAGGTAGTTGTTGAGGGTGATAAGGTTCATGTCTGATGTGAGAAAATTTCACTGCAATTTTTCTAAGCCGGTAAGCATATTTGCAATAAATATCTTTAATTTCTCAGTCATTAATTTTTTCTTAATTGTAGGTAAAGAGAGGACAGTTCAGTCACTGAAAACATCACGAGATGCATCACCTTCAGGGTCCACAGCAGTACCTTCATCAAAGGTGAATTTTCTTTTTGAGTACTTCAAACTGGTTTCAGATTGTTCATTGCTGGATTTTTTCCTCAGTTGGAAGGAGATACTGCCTACACCTGTTAAAGTTCATATTCCTTGTGATGTTACTTCCTATTCCTTACAATAGGAATAGGACTTGTTCTTACAATTCTGTGTTGTTGTATGTTAGTATTACCACTCATTTAACACAGACACACCTGCCATGTATTCAATGGGGAAAGAAACAGGCTTTGGTTGTGCTATGTCATTCTAAGTGCTTATCTCTTACACATCACTTTTAGAACTGCTGTGCCAGCTGATTGCCATTGTCCTTAAGGGGGAGGCAAGGGATGTATTTTCAGTGATGTAAATAGGGAAAATAAGATAAAAGCGATTATGCACAAGTTGCAGGGATTTGGATCACAAAATATACTTTATAATTAGTTCACTTATTTTGTTTTTAGACTCAGCACACTGCAGCTTAGTATCAAATCCTTATTTAATACACACCTTTGAGAACAAGGAGACATTGCAAAATCTCTTGCTCTTGTGTTAATATGTAGTGTGAGCTTGAGCTCTGTAAGTATTCTCCTTTCTTCTTCAGTCAGATCTGATCTGTGCTGTATTGGTTTTTTGCCATCAGTTTGCAAGTATGTGCTGGCAGTAGATATGCACTTGATATAGGCTATGCAAAATGAAACTTTGTTTGATGGAAGTCATTTCCCCAGATAGCATAAATATTTATTGGATATGCATCAGCTGCAGAAATAGAAATACTTCCATGGCTGTTTATTGACTTTTCTCTTCAGCCCCCAAATCTGCTTATAATGTAACTGCCCTATGTCAGTGGAGCTTTTTGGAATCAGCCTCTTGGCTGGAATTGCACTGAGCAGTTAAGTTACCTAAGTTCTTCACTGACTCAGAAGTAGTGACAGAAGCAGTCTTGGCAAAACATGAACATCTCCAGAGCCTGAGTCTTACAATTTATCAAGGCTTGAGAAATTATTTATATGCTATATATTAGTGATTAAATGAGATAATTTTCAGTGCTCTAAATTATAATTTAGTTTTGAAATTCTTACAAAGGTATATGTTTCCATAGCAAAACCTCTTTTCACTCTAGTATCTATTTGCAAATCTAAAAAGGTGTTTTTATTTGTAATTATTTTTTGCATATTCATGCATATGAATCAATACCTGTTGATGTTACCTGATCTTAGCCACCTGTTTGACTATGGCATGAAATCTTTTGTGTTTTTCTTTATTAGCTCTATGGACTGTAAGCCTTGGAGGCTGTATACAACATAGAGCAGAAGGTGGATATGTGAGACAGGGACAGCTGCTGAGCAAAGTGACAGGCTTTTGCTTTTCTATGTTATTGATGAGATAAAAAAATACAAAAAAAGAAAGACTTCTGGTTTTTTGGGGGTGGGAGGGGCAGCAGTTTAGGGTTTTTTTATGAGATCTGTTAGGTTGGTTGTTTCTTGAAAGTTTGCAGCCTAAATAGCTGCTGCTATTTTCAACTGAGAAATATGTTCCTGTTCTGTCTCCTCAGCTGAAGTGTAACTGTGCAAATACCATTGCTTTATTCCATAAAATTCACTCAGGATTTAATACATATTTATAACCATTCAACCTATAAAATTAAATTTAGTGAGACTAATTTAAACAGATTTTTTCTTCTGTATTCTTTATTATCTGCTCTCTTGCCACCCACTTCTCTTTTTAAAGAAATTTGACAGCAAATTAAATAATTTCAACTTTTCTTTTTTCCTATTTTAAAATATTTTAGTGATTTGAATAACTGTTTATTTTCATTTTGAAGATTTTTGCCATAAGTGTATTTCATGTTAAACCTTGACTGTAATGTTTTTGTACAGGCCTTGGAGAAGAGCACCAGACTATCAGAAAAGGAACTTGCAGAAGCTGCAAGCAAGTGGGCAGCTGAAAAGTCAGAGAAGGCTGAGGAAAGCAATTTACCTGAAATAACAGAGTATGATGTAAGATAGGATTATTAATCCACTTATTTCCAACTGTTACAACAATAGGCTCTTGTTTTTCTGTACTTTTCATAAAGGCACATTTTTTTAATTATTCCTCCATTTTTCTGCCTATGCTATTAAGTATTTGTTGAAAGGGAGTGAGAGGGAGACTAAAACCTTGTGATTTATTTTTTTTTTGAAAAAATACACAAAACCACAGTACATTTTGTTAGTATAATTTGCATTGTTGAGCTACAACTGGCAAAATAAAGTTTCACCTCTCCCAAGCATTCTCCAAGGAGCTCTTGTAGTAGTGTAGGTCTATGCCTACTGAACTCCTTAAAATTAGGAGAGGAGTCAAAACATGAGTTTACATGTAAAACATAAGACTTAGGGAGAGAAGCTCTTGTTTGTTGAGTTCCGTTTCAAGCTGTGCCAGGCTACCATATAATGAATTCTTTTTCAGAAAGCTGTCCTCCATTATATTAAAAATAAACCTTACCTTGTTACTGCAGTGGATGTATTTTTTATTTTCCCCAGAATCCTTTTGTTTTCACTCCTCCTTGTCTTCCACTCCTGGCTATATTGAAGTGAGATTATAGCCCTTCTCAGTCATTTGTTATACTGCTCTTGGATAGGATGTCTTTTTTGGGTTCTGATATGTTAGTGAAAAATGTATTTTTCATTTAAAACAACCCAAATATTATATAATCTAAAATAATCTGTTTCAATTCCATGATAATTTTTTTCTTTAACTTTCACTTTGTTTCAACTTTAGAGGCATTCTTAAAAAAAGAAAAATAGTATCTACTTCACAAGGTCATGTCTTAACCTTTCCAATTAATGGGTTTGATTTTTTTTATTTGTTTGTAAATAATTTTAGGGAAAATGATGTGTCTTGGGAAGTATCGCATTTCCACTTGTAGAATATAAGGGCTAGGTTAGGGAAATAAACTCACTGAATCTGTATTTATCTGAGCTTTGAAGTCCTGCCCATTGATGTAATGGGTGAATGCATGAGCAGCTCCTCAATAGTAGTCAGGGAGATCTAGTTAGAGACATAGACTGGAAAAAGCAATTAGAAAAAGAAAAAAGGGGAGGAAGTGTTAAAGTGAAGAAAAAGCAACAGCTGATCCAAAGAAGAATAGCATATGAAGGAGAACAGATGCATGGACATTTCTGAGAGGTTCAGCAGAGAAATATCACTGTGGTTCTTGATGAGGGGAAGGTAATGGAAGGGAGGAAAGAGCAGAGTGGGCCACATGGAGAAGAGTTGTTTAAATCATCCTCCACGCCTCAGAGAAAACTGCAGTGGCAAAATGTTTAGACATATGGAATCAAAGGGAAGCAATTGTAGTTGGTTGTGGTACAGTCTGAGATGATTTATTGACTAAGAAAGTGGGCTGTAGAAATGCTAATGTAAGGCATCTCATTCTGAGTCTTAGAAGAAAGGATTTCTTACCTTGACTAGTAGGCCGTTCCATATGAATTGCAAGAATTCTTAACTTTTTCCTGTTTATCTTACAAGTGCTTAATACTTGAACTTTGTGTTGCACTGAGCTTTTTAGTAGCCTTCACTCACTCTCAGGCATTTCATTCTGTACTGGGATAGCAAGATTTGGGATTCAGTCTTAATGGTCTGTGTTGCTGCTAAGGTTTGAGCATATGGACCACTTAAGCTTTTTACTTCCTTTTTCTGTCTAATGCTTTTCTCTTTCATGTTAGTTAAGTCTTAAGATTCTTTACGTCTGTTTTTGGATAAAATAAACTAGTTTTCATCTTCTTCAATTTTCAATTCTATTTAAAAAAAAAATTATAAATTTGTTCCATAATACCAGATTTAAATAATGCTTTAAAACAGAATTGCTATATTTTCTAAATTAACTCCTTGGAGGTGGCATGTGTTTTCTTTGGAGTAGGAATACTGTCTTAATTTCTGTTCTAGAGGGAGAAATCTTCAAATCACACGTTTGCTGTTGCTATACGATAGTTATTGCAATAGTAATAATAGACCTGTGGCCCTGAATGCTTCAAGAGTTCTCCAAAATTTTTATTTTGTGGATGCCTATGTACCTTTGCTTTTGTTACTTTTATCCTTTCCCAGAAGACTAGTCACATTTTCATTGTGGATTTTTCTTGCTTTCTGGTGTTATAAATACCACATGCACAAATTTCTTCTCAGTGGATGGGCAGGTCCAGGTTATCAGACATGATTGCCTTTTATTGTGTCATGTTTTCTATGTGTTTAAAATCTGTATTTCTGTATCTGTTAAGATTGTATCAATAACACTTCACTAATAGTCTTGATGAGCAAACTCATATATCTTATGACTGTGGGTTTTTGGGATTTTTTCCTAATACTTTAATTGTTATTTTTCTCCAAAAACTGAATTTATTGTTTTTTTTTAAGGCTGGATCTTCAGCTCCATTATACATTGAGCAGACAGAGGAAACAGAGGCAAATCTAACGGATAGTACGGAATTGTACGAGGACAGCCAGCTTCTAGGTCGTTCAAAAGCAATTGCAACTAAAACAAAGGAGATTGAACAGGTGAGTCTTCTTGGCATTTTGTCACTAATACACTAATGGTTTGCTCTGCTAAAATTACCTTGATTTATTTTTTCCTCTTCTTTGGAGTGTAATATGAATGTAATTTGATTTTTCAAGATAATGTGGAATCATCACCAACAGTTTAATTCCAAAGAACCATGGCATTTATCTGCACATGGAAATGAATGGTAGTTTTCTGCAACTTACATGCAACAACTGCTGTTTTGCAAGCTAAGCTAAGACACTGACTGCCTCTTAATGCTAGGAGCCTTTGTTCATTTGCCTGTGAGGCCATTTTCTGGGCTGCAACACTGTTCCTATTTATTGACACTTGAAAACCAGCTTTCTACTCAATTGTTTTTGGTTTGGTTTTGTTGGGTTTTTTTTTTTTTTTTCTTAATATTGACTTTGGCTAATCATGTTCATGATGGGCACAGTTTCCATGTGTGTGGGGTCTGGCTGGGATGGAGTTTTACCAGAGTGTGCTGTAGCTATGAGAGGTATGATGCAGGTGGTTTATCCCTGTGTGTCTGATCACTTGGTCACTAATGGCCTAAAAGAGCTAGGACCAGATACATTAACTTAGGACATTTTTTAAATGACAAACTGAAAAAAAAAATACACAGTCTAGGAAAAGATTTTTGAAAAATAGTTGTTGTGAGTAATTAGCCTCATGCTGGTGAATGTATGGTTAAATTTCCCTAGGCCCTAAGGACAGGGTTATAGTGAAAGTGGATGGAAATTTGGTCATAAAACCTAAATACTGTTTTCCCTATGATCTAATGCTACTGTGTTTGGTAGAGTTTGCACTTAATTCTAGGGAAATCTAGATTATGTTCTATAAATTAAAACTTTTAGAAACTTAGTTCAGAAAAGCCCAAGGAATAACTTAGATTTGGATTTTGCACAACCAGTTTCTCCTGTTGTTGATTTGAATATTGAAGCTGTCAGCTTCTGCAGAATTTAAATAAGATTCTAGAATGATGCTAGAAGTATTTTACTGAACTAAACAAGATTATTTTTTTCTTATAAACCAGGTACTGTGAATTTGTTAAGAATTAGACAAGATGTTTACTTAATCATTAAAAATTATGACTGGAAAATTATCTACATATTTTTCACATAAATACTTAAAATTAACTTATGGATCTGCAGTTAAATTTCCTGGATTTTTATAAAATTGTTGGGTTAGAGCTGATGATTTTCATAATCATCATGAATATCATAAGTCATCATAATACGATACTGTGAATCTTCCTACTATGTATGGAATCAGTCTGTAGAAATTTATATACTATTCTGTTTACTTTGAGTTCTCAGCATCTGAATGTAAATGTAGCTTAACATTTAAATCCATAAAGTGAACTGTAAGCTTGTACATTTATAAGAAAGCTTTTTCATAATTTATTTCTGATTGTCTTGAAGACTCAAGTAATAGCTGAAAAATTATTTGGTTCGATGGACTTTGCAGTTAAATTTCATTCAAGTGTTTAATGTAGTATTTCTGGAATGTAATTTTGTGGGAGGATTACTAAAATACAATGCTTACTGCAAAGACTTATGCTGCAAGAATGATGAAGCTGTAATCCTTCTGCAAAGCAAGATTTTCAAGAGGTTGTTTTTCAGTATTCACTGGACAGCTATTAAGGTATTTTAAATAGGTAAAAAATGAAGTCAGTGGCATGTGCCACTGGGTATGTGTTAAAGAATTGGTGAGGGCCTAGCTAATGTTTGAGGAAGTGAGGTTTGACCCATTGAACTACTTCTGTCTCCTAAATTTTTCTTTCTCTTGGAGCACCAGATCTAATGATGTTTGCTTTTTGGTTCATATTTATTCTCAACCTGATTGCCAGGTATTTCTTGGCTGTTCCAGACTGCTGATAAAGCCTTCTTTGCTTTGCCCTCTCCATATCCATTTGTCTCCAAAGCTCTAACCTGGAAAAGGAGCAAAATTTTCCAAATATGTACTTCACAGAATGATACTATTTCCTCTGGGAAAACCCAGAGGCAAAAAACTGTGCTGACAGAACATGCATGGTGTCGCAATGAGCAAATCCATTGCTGTGCAGCAGAGAAACAGGCAGTCTGATGCCCTGGGCAGGAGGGAGGTGGCAGCTTGTGATATAGTCTGTTTTTTCTCTTAAGAAAAGCAATCAAAAATATCCCTTGAGCAATTGAATGAAATATTCATACAGGTGTTCTGTGTTAAATGAGTCCATCGCAGTATCTTGCCTATCGCTCATATCACTCTTTTGTAAAGTTGCCGGCTGCCTTTTCTCTCAGCTACAATAACACAATTGCCAGTTTCAGAATTTTAAATGAAGCATGATTGTAAGTGATCACCCTGGCTCATCAAGACAATAGTTGTATATTAATTATATGATGGGGGACTTACTGCAAACATTCATGTAAAATCATGTCATTTGAAGAAAAATGAAGTTCTTTGTGTGCTGATGATGACAGGGCAAAATGTGTCAAACCGAGGGCTAGTTGCTGTTTGCTATATAGTGACTATCTTTTAGGAGTCTGCAGTTGCTTTGCAAATATTAACTGAAGCTGACACAAAGAGAGGAAACTAGAAGTTCTGCTCACAGATAAAGGCTTGGAAAAATCCAGACACTGTTTAAACAGAGCCAAGAATTATCTATGTCACTCCCAAAGAACTTTGAAGACTATGTTTAATTTGAAGTGTGCCAGTATTACTTGGGAAGGAGGGGTATGGTTGCAGATGCACAGATGCTTGAAAACATTTCTGAACAGGGACTGCAGATCCTGGGCATTTTTTGTCTCATCTTTGAAACAACAGGCATGGTGCCATTCTTGTGGAAAACACATAGGTTGCATAGGACTTACCCCAGTCCATCTCCTCAAAACAGGCCTTAGATCAGGGCATTCAGGGCTCTGTCGAATTGAGCCCTTCATATTTGCAGTGAAGGAGGCTCTGCTCTTTCCCTGAGCAGCCTCTTCCAATGTCTTGAGCTCTTTGTCTTGAGCTCAGCTGCCATCACATTCCAGGACATGGTTTCTTTCCACCAAGGACACGGTTTCTGCTCACTTCTTCTCTTGACAGCTTTCTGTCTGCATTCTTGAAATGCAGAATCCCAGCTACTTGGTGTGGTCCCCTGCTTTTGGGACCTGCTCCACTGGGAGTGGACTCTGCTGCTCTCAGAGAAAGATTGTTGTCCTAGAGGCCCCTGGCTCTGACACTTCATTATTGGAAGAATAGGGTTTTTTCTGGCACTTCTGCATGGCAGGTACTGTGGAAATGGTTCCCTTCAATCCAGGTGCAGAGTCTTCAATCTTTGTTCTTCTGCATGGGCTGGAAACTGTGCAGCGTTTAGGTGTGTCTCTTATTTTTATATATCCCATGATGTGTTTTTTAATGTTCTGTCCATAATAAAAAGTTTTGGAGTGTTTTGTTGTTTTTTCTCTTTTTTTAATAGAATCCTGAGAGAATTAGCTTTCTGGGTTGGGAAGTTTTTCGATTGTTTTGTTGGTTTTTTTTTTTTTTTAAGTTAGGTTTTTCCTTAGATCTTTTAACATGCATTTCCCTCTTTTCTTTGCTTTTGCAATTTTGAAATAAGGTGTTAAATGTTGTCTGAGCATTTGTCTGCGCATGGTGAGGTAGAACCCCATTAAACAAATGCTTAAAAGATTGGTCTGGTTACTTCTAAACAGCATTGTAGTGAATTTTGGATCTGCATTGCAGGATCAATGAATGTCTATAGTTTGCTAATGTAACGATTTCATACACTTTTAAAATACCTTTGCATTTAATGGCGTGCATTACGCATTAAGGTGATATTTTGAAGTTGTTTAGTTTCTGGTTTTATGTAGTAAAGGATCAGCTTATGCTTTTAGCGTGTAATGTGCTGAAGTGTCGTGGTTTTTTTTGGAAGTGATGACAAATGTGTCCCTGGTGTTAAATTCATAATTGGAGCCATTCAGCATCAGTGTTGCACAAAAGGCTATCTCTTTGTTCTTCCTTCATGAGCTCGGGTAGTACGGATTCTTGAAATGTCTTATCTTGTCTAGACATCAAGTCTGTAACACTGTGTTAATTAGTCCATTATTATGTGTCCACTTTTCTTACATGTTGCATATTCAAGTTGGAGTGACATGTATTACCTCTGAAAATCTATTCTTTTCTGAAGACAAATTTTACCAAATGACAATTTTATCAAGTACCCTCCTTGATTCTGTCAAAAAAAATCAAACCTCTGAGTTTGTCTCAATTTGGCTAGTACCACAGATTTCTGACATCTAAGGAATTAATTAAGTACAGGAATTAACACATTCATCAATGCTTTCTTATTCTTAATGGAATCACTGCCTGACTGTATGCTTTCAGTTCACCAATGTTTTTAAATATTTAGCAGAACAATATTTTTTAATGTTTAAACAGTTTAATTGCTTCTTTAATTGACATTCTAAATTAATATTGCTTGTTAAGAGTCCTCAATAGTATTAATGAGCTGTTGCCCTAATGGGACTGCCTTGTTGCTGGAAGATGCTGAAAATCAGAGATATTTCTAAAGCTTGTGTTTGAAACTTCATAGCTATGGTGCATAGAAAAAAGGACAAATGGGGGTCTGGCTAGGTCCAAGCTGTCCAAATTCAGATTCCAAATCTGCTGTCTAACTCCTTTTCTTTTTTAGGTAAATTACTGACATCTCTGACCTAGAAGTTACAATTAAGTAAGAAAAACAGGTTTTAGCAGTTACAGTGTGTGTGTGTGTGTGTAGTTCGAGAAGAGCTGTTTTCTTGTTCCCCTTCTTTGTCATAGCTCTTGTTCTGGTAAGATCTATATAGCAATAGCTGAGTTGTCTTTGTGTGTACTTAACACTTGTTAATGGGACTCTGTTCTCTGGAGATGCTGCTCTGAGAGAAGACTGACCTCTCACAAAGTGATATTTTACATTGAAGGGACTTTGTTAAACTTTTTGGTTTTAATATCAACAAAACATGGCTAAAATTATACAGGCATTTCTGTCATAATAAAATAGCTACAGTTTGTGTAGTCTTGTGGGAGTTTACTGTATGCCTTCCTCACTGCCCCCAACCCCTCCTGTGTCCTTTGCTAGTTTTGTTTTGCTTCAGGCAAAACTATTTTACAGTTCTTTACCAGCATAAAGATGAAAGAGGTTGTAAACATGAAGTAGCTTCTGCGTCTTGGCTAGGGATAGGCTCATGGTAAATACATTGGAAAGGTTTTGTAAGGCTTGGCTGTGACAGATTAAGTGTCTTAAGTTCTAGCAGTTTTAGTAAAATAAGTAAATTAATAAATTGGAGTAATGGGAATCCAAGAAGGGATGAAGGAAAGGAGGATGTCAGAGCTGGCCTTGGAGGTATCTTTCCTTTTGAAAAGCTCGCTTCAGCCGAGCAGGGAAACTGGTTACTGTTTCCTTTGATTAGCTTGTTGATCTGCTTGCGCTGTTGCTCATTTCAGGCAAAATTATCTAGGTTTGAAAAAATCCCCTAATTAAAATATAAGTTAAGAAGTAGGTGAGTTAAGTGAAGCTGAAGGAACTGGAACAGTAGCTAAAAACACATTAAAGGATTATTTCTGGTTGTGGATGAGGCCAGACATGCTTTGTTTCAGACTCTGGAGTAGACCAGACAAGAGTAACAGGCCAGATGAGAGTAAAGATGGGGAAGCTGTAGATGATCACTCCTTCCTAGCTTTGCTGTTGTCCTTCAAACCTTCTGTACTTAATACACAGTGACAAGGCCTTAACGAGGGACTCATCATCATCAGTCTAATTGGGTTGGTAGTGTAGTACTACATAGCATGCCTCCTCTGAGCTCACGTTTATTTTACTTAAATCTAAGTTGTAATTAAGTGTGTTAATTTATTTTTTCCTAATCAGAAAAACATGTGTGTCAGGTTTTGTTATTTTGCCTTAAGCTTCTCAGAAAAATTGATGATAACTCTTTTACTTAATTATATCATCTGCCTATGTGGTTTATTAGTTTCCTTGTATCAGTATCCCTCTCCTTATGTGTAAAAGTCAAGTGATTTATTTCTTACTACATATTCTTAGACGTCTTTTCTTTCATATTAATTCTGACCTGCTAATTTTTCCATCTTTTAGTATTTATTCTAGATTTTCTTTTTACCATTACAAAATCAAATCAGTCACATTGTAATGCTTATTTGATCTCTATATTTCACGCTTGCCTTAAGGTGTTTTTTTTTTTTTTTTTGCTTTGTGGGGTTTTTTTGGGTTTTTTTTTGTGCTGAGGTCTTTCAATTTTGCAAATATGACCTATTTGTTAGAAATTAGGGTTTTCATTTTGTGAAACTACAAGAAGGAAAATATAAAAGGTTTTGGTCAGTTTCTTCATTGTATCTTTTATTCTCCTTATGAATACATTTATTTAAATGAGGATACTTGTAAAAGGACATGAAACCTTCAGCTACTTTCCTTTTCTTGTGTTTAGGCCACCATGCTTTAGAAGTTGTAATCCTGCACTTTCCATTTGTTCAGCTGTGTTCTATTCCCTTTCTGTGGACATTAATGGGTTATTTGGTGTGCACTGCCGTGTTCTGTTCGTAATTACAAAGTGCTGCATATGCAAAAGCAGTGCAGCTCATTTTGCTCAGCACCTGAAGGTATGGTTTAATAAGGAATTATATTACCACACTGCAGATTTTTGCCAGCAGCTTTTTCATTGGAAAGCTGATAAAAGTGAGTGTTATTTAATATGCAGCGCTCATGGGGAAATACTTTTAAGAGAATTTAATACCAGAAATGGATGCATTTATCCAGTAACAGTGGGGTATTTCTTAGAGGGGATTGAATTAAATGTAACTCACCTTTAGCTTTCGCCACCATTTATTGAAGATAGTGTTTGCCTTATGTTTTTTCATGTAAACAGTTTTAGGCCTGTGCTGATCACATTATTTGGAAGTTGCCAAATGCTGGCTATTCAACCCATTGACAAATGTAGAGTTTTTGATGTAGAGGCACTTCATTACCTGATCAAGCAGCCTGCAGACTGCAAAATCTCAGAGGATTGTTTGCTTACAGACATTCTTAAAGGGCATTGTTTACAGGTGTTACAGTTGGTGGCAGAGCTCTGGAAGACTTAAATGGGAGAGGGCTAGTAATTAGGTACCTGATTAAATTGCGGGACTTAGTTGAAACCAAAAGAAATGTGAAAAAAAGGTTGTTCAGATCTGAAAGACAAGATCGACTTCTTGGTTGGATAAAGTGAAAATCTAAGGAGTTATTCATTAAATAGCATTTTTTGAATCAAAAGCTGGTAGTGATTGTTTGACTTGAAATTTCTGGTTCTGTTGTGAGAAACCCGAAGAGCAAAAACAGGATGAACGACTTGGAAACTATAATAGTGAGTGGGCTGGAAAGAAGACAGATTAGTTTCAAGAGATGATGACTGTCAACAGGATTGGAAAAGGTGTTAGAAAGAGAAGAAACTCACTAAAAATGTGTGGGCCTTGATATACAATTAGGAATTAATTTTGAGAAATTGCCTACTGAAAGAACTGTCAGAAGTTGAGATGCTTGGAAGGATAAGCAGTATTGACACTGGCAAACCTCCTGGGAATGATGAAGGATAAAACCAGAAATGAATTGTCTGAGCCTTGATAAAGGCAATATTTCCTGTGGGAGTGAGGGTTATTGTTTTTGTGGGTTGGATCTTTTTGTTTGTTTGGATTTGTTTCTTGGGGTTTTTGGGGGTTTTTTTTTGATGGTGGGCTTTTGTTCTTAGTTTTAGTAACTTGGATTTAATTCAGAGGATAGATCCTGCTCTCCAACTTATTCTTGCTTTAACAGAAGGGCATTGATGCATTTAAGAAGTAGGTTAGTAGTGATGTTTTTTTGGTTTTGAGCTGTTTTAAGGATTACAGATAATTTTATCTCTTAGTATGCTCAATGCACTGAGGATTAATTTTTTATTCTTACAACCTACTGTCTCTTCAGCATTGTAACTAGGGAAACTTGCTGCTTCCTGGATTGAAGCAGAATAAGAACAGAATCAGTCCTGTAGACCTAGTAATTAGATCCAGAAATTTAAACTCCCCCAGAAATAGCCCAAGCTCAAGAACTACTGTCTAGCATCTCCAGCCCCAAACACTGATTATGTATTAGCTCTATCAGTATTCCTCATACAGTCTGAGCATTGGTCTTCTGAAAGACTTAGGATACAGGAGTCCAAGTGGTGCTTAAAACCAGATAGGTATAGGGCACACAGAGCACAGTGTCATGAGGAAGAGTTTCATAAAACCATATGTGATGATGGGATGGTGGTAACTGAGCAAACATGTAAAAACTCATGGAAAGTGGCAAATGAATGGTAATGGCAGGAGGGTGGGTGACAGGAAGGACTTGATGTTTGACATGGAAGCTGGTTTCCATTTCTTCTGCACTGACAAGTACTTTCAGGCCTCAGGAGGTTGAAATAGACAGCAACAGAAGAGTGTCACACAAAACCTGTAGGTAGGGAAAATCTGCTGAAGTGTGAATCTACAGTTTTGTGTGTCTTTTACAGACTGTTCTTTATACAACAGAAGCTTGTTTTATAGATGACAGCTTTCCTGGTGCTTGTAGTTTAATCCTCTAACCCATTTGTAGTTTGATTTATATACAACACTAACTAATGTATAAATATAGGATCATCTGAGACCAAAGACACATTGCTGACAAGTTGTGTTTGTCATCTGGTTCTTAAATTTATGTGCTGTATCTCAGTGTCTCACCTAGCCTGATGTACTCTTTCTTTTGGTGGTTGTTCCATTGAGTAGGTTAAACTCAGTGTGTTTTAAAGATGGGTAAATTATGCCTAATAATTTTCTCTGACCTTTAAAATACAGGGTAATTTTATAGTTTTAAAAGGCATCAGAATTGGGAACTTTTCTACAGTTTAATTGCCTGAATTATGTGGGGAAAAAATCTATAGTTGCATAAGTTGCTTATGCATTTGCTGTTTCTTTAAGTTAAGATTATGAAAACATTAGATTTTTATCTTGGGGTATAAATGACTAATGTACATCACCATTTATTGCTGACCCACAAAAGATCACTTTCCTGTTTTGTTTGACTAACTTGCATTGGTGTGGTGACTTGAGTCTTCAGTGGTTGTCTGGACATATACTTGTATGGATATCACAATATCACTTGATATCACAATGGCATGCTTCATAAAATATTGCATAAAAACAAGGGCCAGGATTCCCCACAGGACAAAGTTTGTGGTGTGCCTGTTTTACCTTTCTACTTTCACTTAGAATCAGCCTCACTTGAAAAAAACGCAGAAAGTGAATACTGACAAAATGGAGTGGGTCATGTGTTGTTCCTGGTTCTTTACTGTCTCATGCTTCTTGAGAAGTAGTGTTCATACATTAATTTTCTGCACTATTGAACTTCAAGTACTGCTCTGAATGACACTAATAACCTGTAATACATGGGTTTGCTACTGTTTCTTCAAGGTTTAATTTGTTTGTTAGCAATCTTTCCCCTTCTCCTTACTCCAGATAGCTTCAATACTTGGTTTCACTACAGCATAAAATGTTCTACTTACCTGTGTACTGTGTGCTTACTTGATCACAACTACACACCTCACAAGCAGTTCACCACCTTTGTATAGTAAATAATTTATGTATTAACTTTTTTGGTCACATGCTACCTAAATTAAAAAAAAATACACTTAAGCATTTTTAAACACAAAATCATAAATAGATTAGTATATGCTGACACAAGCTTTTCAGTGATCATCTCCAGCTGGAAATTTGCCCATTTTATTATGTTTCTCCTTCACGTGGCTTCCTGGAGAAACTATCTTATGCAATCTCAGTATCTGTGCTATCTTTTGACTCTATTCTCTGATTTCAACTAAATTCAATTTAGGCATAAACCAAGATGATTAGTTGTTACAAGCATTATGGAAATAGGCAGTAACAGAAACTGTATGAGTTCCAGTGGAGGCTATATTATGATTGCACCCCATCAGCAAGAAGCCCCTTAAGCAAGTGCTGCAGTCAAAACCAACCTGTAGTAGCACTGCACACTTCAGCTGTACGTTACAGAGAGTTTGGTGGCAACCATAGTTTGAGGAATTTAATCCCTGTTTTGTATTGTTCCCTGTGCTGGCACAGTAGTCCTTGTGGGGCTTGACCATGAATCAGATCAAGAAAAAGAATTTGTGGACACTTATTTACTAGTTCTCTTAAGCACAGCGTGCTTCCTTAAATGAGCCTGCTGCCACAAGAGAGTAGCCAGCCTGTGCTGTGTGCTGAGCCACTACTGTCTCTGAACATTCAGTATCCTGAAAGTACTGCTTTAGACACAGTGATTTAATCATCAGGCAGAAATCTATAGAAAGCTGTAGTCTTTGATGGTATTTGCACAGTAACTGTTTATTCTTATCACAGGGAAGATAAAACTTGAATAAGTTTTTGTTCCATTTCTAAAGCTGACCAGAACTGTTACCTTCCTTTGAGACACCTCACGATCTTCTAAGATTGACAAGATTGGTTGTACATGTTTTTGAGAATTAACTCACTTGGAAGCACTAGTGCATCATTAAACACCCTCTGAACAGCCCCTTTCACCTGGCCTGTTGGAGCCAGACTTGGATTTATTGGGAAGCAAGCTAGCCTCTAAGTTCTTGGAACTATTTCTAGCTGAGGAGTGAGGTGACCTCGGAATTGGAGGGTGGAGGATATTTGGAAGAGATGAAAGGATTTATGGTGACAGGAGAGGTAGGGTTAGTAACTGAGTGTGGGAAGCAACGAACAAGGGTGGGACTGGACTTGCAGTTGAAAAAAAAAGAGATTTTTGCCAAGATCAGGAACTGCAGCCAAGAGGGTGGGGGAAGGAATGAGATGGGGAACATGGGTGGAGATGGGAATTAATTCCACAGAAGCTCTGAAGCCCATGGGCAAATGCAGTGGCTGGAGGGTGGAGACACAACATCATGCAAGAAAACCTGCTGCTATTTCTGGTGCCAGAAACAAGTGGGGAGCAGTCAGGTGCTTCCAGCTTGGTGTCTTCCTCTCTGCATGCCCTCCAGGCGTCTGCAGGAAGCTACAATTGTAAGGCAGGAAATGCATCGTTCCTGCATCAAGTACCTGGAATTGCTTACTAAAAAATTTGGTAAACATGCCATTCACGGCTGTTGTTCTGTTTGGTTCAGTTTACTGTATTTGTCATCAACTAGGATGTAAATGTAATGTAACTTAATGTAAAAATGAATTTTTATTAAATTATTAATCTGCTTACCCAAGTGTAGGTCTAGCCGTAGCTCAAAAATGGTCTGATAAATTTTTTTTAATGCTTTTCATAGTTTTTGTCAAGTTTGCTCTTAGACATCACTAGAGCTCACTGTACAGTTTTCCTTTTTCTTATGTTGATATGGAAGGAGATTTCTTGCAACTATGTTTTTGCTAAAATCAGAAGCAGAGATAAGCAAGTAATTATCTGGTGTCTCATGACCCAGATAAGTTACTAAAAACCCTGTATTTCAGGAGTGCTCCTTTCTACTTTGAGCAGGATAGACTTTTTGCTTCCCAGAAAAGCATGTATCATTATATTGAGCTGGCTCTGAAGCTTTTAAATGTGTGTAGGTGTTACTCGTGTCACAGTAAGCAGCCAGAGCAGTGATCCCAAAGAGAAGTATCTCATCTACTGTAAAGGTTATTCTAAGTATTCTTAACAAAACATATGTGCATATTGCTGAGGAGTTATATTGAGTTATGCAGAGGTCTGTTGGGGATAAAGTGCTGAGCTTGTTTTGTCTCTTGTGGATCAACTAAGATTTTAAAAGAGGCAAGGACATTTAGCATGTTACCTGAGTATGAATACTCAGTGTCTGGTGTCAGGTGAGGTTTTATGGATGTAATGACAGAAACTTCCATTGGTATGTTTGCAATTATTTCACTGTGTATCACTCAGCAGGTAGGTGTAGCTAGTAAGCAAGTAGTTTTTTACTGTATTCCTTAAAGCTGCTGTATTACATATTACATTAAAGCTCTGAAAGAACATGTGTGCTTATGTACATAATATATACAGTGGGCAGTGTTTCCTTTCTTTAGATGATATTTCCATGCAGTTATGGAAACTGCATATAATTTTGCTTATAATTTCCTGTTTGGTAGAAATGCAGGAAATGTAAATGCATTTCTTTCATGAGGTAATGCAGAAATGTTCACGTAATTCAATTGACTTAAAATATTTTTCAATGAATTTTGATTTTTCAGGGTACAAGGGTTATATGAGAGCTTGAGTAAATACTTGCTAAGGGGATGAGGAGGACTCAGATAAAATTGTGGGAGTGAAGGTAGTCAGAGATAGTAGTGCTTCCTTTCTTAGGTATGTATTGGCCAACTGCAGGGCTTTGGAGCAGCAAGAGTGATTTGGCTTTGTCCACAGTGCAGTTTGCTGAGAATTGATGAACTAAGGTGAACAAAGAAAAGAGGTAAACAAGTGAAAAAGATTAATACTAAGTTAAAATAAAATAAAGAGAGTAAATTGATTATGTTAAAACTAAGCAATAGTTCTAAAATCAGATTTAGGTGCATTGCAGCCAACAAATGGAAAGTGTTAGTTGTGCTTTCTTCATGAAAAGTGTAAGCTGTTGACTTACCCTGGAGAAGGCAACTTTTTTCCCCCTTGAACAGTTGCTGTTATTATTTTACAAAGTCCATGCTACTCTTTAATACATAAATAACATAAGATTAAATAATTTTTGTTTAGTATGTAAATAAATTCTTTGTGTACACTTATCCTTGAAATAGCAAAATTCTGTACTAGCTGATTTAAAAATAGAAAGTTTGCAATGTTTATCCCTTTAACTGATTTGAAGGAGCAGCAAGCCCACTGGACTTTCTAATTTAAATGAGAGTATGATTCATTTTCATTGTTGTTTTTTATTTAATTTGGCTTGCTTTGTTCTAAATAATTAAATATTTTTTCCTTATTTAATTCTGATTCCAGACAGCATAGTTCAGTCTTTATTAGCGTGAGCTGTTCAGGTTTTTTGGTCTTGGTTCTTTTGGTTTTTTGTGTTTAGTTGGGTATTTTTAGTTGTTTGTGGGGTTTTTTTGGTGTTATTGGGAGTGGTGTTTGTGTTTTGTAAGTCTGGAAGGCTATGTGAAGGAAGGAATGCCTAATTTTTCAGGATATGTTTATGTTAATCACCTCTGTGTATTCTGTATTTTTGAGAACATGTGGTAATTTTGTATGATGTAAGGTTAAAAGGTAAATGATATGGTACTGGTTTTTTTGGCTATTGCATTAAAGTGTTTGACCTTTAGTAACCTGTCTTTATCTTAGGCAGTAAACTGTTTAGTTCTGCTTATCAAAGATACTTCACTGCTCTCTTTCCATGCTGTTCTCATCCAAACCACACTGTATCATTTTGGCATCAGTAGACTTTATCAGCAGCAGCTATATTCTGTTTAGAGATTAGGCATAAAAAGTTTATGTTGTAACAGTACATTTTATTCAGGGAAAATTTTCATTTGTAGTTCAGTGGTTTCCAATTTCATTATCTACATTAGATCTTCCTTTGTATTACCTCCTTATTACCTTACTCTTTCCCACAATTTTAGCTGTTTGACTTGAAATTCATTTGGTGTCACTGTAAAGTGAGTTACTTTAGACTATTCACACTATACCCTATGTCTGTCTAAAGGTAAGATTAAAATGGCAAAGTAAGTATCTTTGCAGATTTTTGACAGGTTTTCTTATTATTTGGGAATCCCTTCAAATCATAACATGGTGGCCATAACTTGAAACTTGATTAAGTGTTTAGTTAAACAAGTCCCCTATACCTTCAGTAGTCTGTGGGATTCACCAAAGTGAAGTTCTACACATCAGAGTATTGGCCAGAGGCAGAATTTGCTGTATCTCTGAAGTGGCCATAGTTGATAATGCTGCTGGTGATACCCAACAAATCTGTAACCTGCAGGAAGCTGACAGAGTTTAAAGGCAGCTGCTAGTTTGTTCTAGCTATTTTTTAATTGACTTGTTAATTTGTGTGATGTTTTACTGTTGTTATTAGTAAACAAATACTGTTACCATAATCAGCCTCCCTGTTTGTAGTTGGAGTAAATAGGATATTTCATGAAGTAAATCCAAGAAGACTGAGTCTAGACTGCTTGTATCCTTGTGTCAGCACTAGTGTGTCTGGCAGGACCAGAGCAGTGATTGTCCTCCTGTACTGGGCACCGATGAGGTGAATCCTGTGTCCAGTTCTGGGCCCCTCGCTACAAGAAGGACATTGAGGAGCTGGAGCTTGTCTGGAGAAGGGCAGCAGACCTCATAGTGGGGCTGAAAGTCAATTCTTATGAGGAGCAGCTGAGAGAGCTGGGGGTGTTTATCCTGGAGAAAAGGAGGCTCAGGGAGACCTTATCACTCTTCACTGCCTGAAAGGAGATTGTAGCCAAGTGGAGATCAGTCTCTTCTCACAGGTAGCAAGTGACTGGACAAGAGGAAATGGCCCCAAGTTGTACCAGGGGAGATGTGGGTTTGATATTAGGAAGAATTCAGCAAAACAGTTGTCAGACATTGGAACAGGGTGCCCAGCAGAGTGGTGGAATCACTATCCATTGTGGTGTTTGAAAGATGTGTAGGTGTGGCACTTAGGAACAAGGTTTAGTGGCACACTTGCCAGTGTTATGTTTACAGCTGGACTCAATCTTAAAGGTTATCCTTAATGATTCTGTGATTCTGAGTTTTATCTCCTGAGTATTGGAAATATCTCTTACTTCTTGACTTGGTGGATTTGTTGCATCGTGCTGCTACCAAAATTTGTGGGTGTCAGGCATCACAGAAAGCTGCTCTAAGCTGTCTGAAGACTACAGAGCTAAAGCTCTCAAAAAGAAATCCCAGCACAGAACAGTATTTGATGATCCCAGTTTCTTCTGTTTTTTTATAAGAACAAATTGAAGCCAGACTCAAAAAGAATCAAAGCTTTTCAGTGTATGCCAGAATTCAAAGACAAGCAAGCATTTCAAAAAGTCACGAGTGTGTTCACATATCTTGCCAAGTTTGCTCCCAGTCTGTCCTCTGTCAATTCACCCACCCCATCAGACAACTTCTGGAAAATGTTCAGTGACACTGGATTCAATAGGGCACAAGACATTCCTTGAATGAGTTTGATAGGTAACAGTTCTTGTGCTGAAATGCTGCAGCATTGCATAACTATCTCATTAAGAGAAGCTTGAAAAGATTCTGTAGAGAGCCAGTGTTCTTAGAAGATGTTTTTGAGTACAAAATGGAATTGTTTTTCACAATGAAAAAGACAAGTGATTTCCAAGCTCTTTTGAACCAGCTAATCACTGTGATTCTTCAGTATTAGTTATGACTATAACCCAAACTTATTGAATAATTAATTCCAAGTACCATGGGATACAGTCCACTCAGTAGATGCAGAACTTGTACTACATTCCCTTGGGACCACAGTTGGTAATAGCTGCCCTAAGATATATGATTTACTAACCATAAAAAGCAATCTCTACTCCTTGTGGCTTTCTTTTTAGGGAGAGACATGCTTTCTGTTTTTACCAATTTTTGGATCAGATTTCTGCTTCCAAATCAATGAGAAAATAACTAGAATTGTGGGAACAGATTTAGAAAGAGAGTTTGTGTGTTGAATACTAAAAACACAGAAGGAATTAACATATATACCATAAGAAATGAGACTTCATCATACAGGTTCTCTGACCTACTCCAGCCCCAGCCATTGTGTCAGCTTCACGTTCTGTTTCCGTATATATTTTGTATTTGACTGAAGTTACATACTAAGATATGCAAACATTTAAACACATCTCGTGTGCTTTGTCAGTCTGGGTTAGGTGGAAGTTCTTTGAGTGATTCCAGATGAGCTCAAGGTGGACACATGAGTGTAAAGGTATAGAGAAATGTCCTCTTTATATGTCATGCATAGCTGCTCATCACTTTCTCAGCCAGGAGAGGTGATTCCTCCCTGCAGCCCAACTGATGTCCTAGCATGTGACCTAATCAAAATGCTTTTGCCTAAGAATTCATTTTAGAAGTAGTCCTGTATATTACTGGCTCACACAAACAAGTGGGGTGATGGTTTCTGGGATGCTGACAGCTGGGAAGGGGGAGTAGCTTTTTCAGCTGACACAACTGCATTTGGATAAATATATCTATCCACAAGCTAAGAAAAGATAAGAGATGTATTCCAAAATAATTTACTTTTTTGTTTATTTTGTTTTAGATTTGAAATGAGTACTTAAATTAAATGATGAGTGACTATTTCAAGGGTAAAGGCAGGACAGTGACTTGGACTAGAAAAAAATTTGATTCATTATTGAGGCCCTAATAAAACTGATTTGTGAGGCTAATATAATGTGTGAAGTAATTCAAAACCTTCAGAAGCAGTAAGGTTTAACATAAACTAAGCCATAAAATGTTGGTAATCGAAGTAATTGTTTTTCTTCTTGCAGCTGTTGCTTTTCTTTTCTGAGAAGCTGTCCATTACACAGTAGTTTACTTGTTTTGCGTAGTATTTTCTTTATGCTGCATATGTGATGAAAAAACCTACCCTTTGGCATGCAATTTCATACTTGCTTTAGCATTTTTTTAACCATTAAAGAAAAAATTCAAGTTGCTCTTTATATAGTGATGGGGAGGAAATCTTCTCTTGTAAGGACTAGTTCTTAAACTCATAGATCCACCAGCTTTGAGTTTGTGTTAGCAATGCTGCTGCCGGTTAATTGTGCAACTAATCTGCTCAGAGTTGCTCTTAATTGGAAGTAAAGGGTTGTTGTTGTTTTTTTGGTTTGTTTGTTTGGTTTTTATTACTGCTTATTTTCATTGTGCAATTGGAGAAAGTACAGGCAATCCACACCTCAGGATAAAATGCTATCTTGCCCATTAACAAAAATGAGCCCACTTAATGCAGAATGTTGTGGAGTCTGAGAATATTTGTAGCTGAGGATATTTGTTGAAATTGCAAGGGGGATGACTTTTGCTGAGGGAAAACTAAGTCATCACAAGTCAGTTTTGGGTAAAATCAAATGCATAATTTTTGATCTTGACTTCAACACAGTCAATCTGTGTGGATTTTGAACTACTGTACATTTCAAACAAAATATTTGGTTTTATGACAAGAAAGATTGGTTTGCCGTTTTATTGTTGCTGTTAATATACAGCCCATTCTGCTGGAGCTTAAATGAATATCACTTTCTTTTATGGTCAGTGGACTTAACTGATAATTATTTAAAGCATTTTTAACAAGACAATTAACATAGTCTTTTGCAGATAAACTTCACCCTTCCTGTTTTGGATGGAGCAATAACTTTACTGTGGTTCAGATTTAGGAAGTGGCTTTCCATCAATTCAGTATTTTATAAATAAAAAGTTGTAGGGTGAGGCCCTTCCTTTGGCATAAAGCTGATTATTTCCTGTTTAATCCTAAACTGGTAAATTTCAACTAATGGAAGTTTCCTAGCACCTCTTGGAGAGGAAAGTTTTTAGGATTTTGTTTTCATTTATGCTCCTACAAAAATACAGTTTCTATGTTTGCATATTATTATAGAACAGAGAGAAATTATTAGATATATAAATAGTTACCCTTTTACACCTTTTGGACGTGGCTGCACAGTTGTTTGTACCATGGCATTCTTAAACATACAGCTGGGTATTCTTATACATGAGCTGCAAAGATGTCATTGACACATCTTCAAGACATCATCAGTCCTTTCCAGTCAGATTTAGAAACTGATCAATTGTAATTTCAATGGGTTTTTTGAGTTCATATTTATCATCTCCTTGCACAAGGCAAACACTTTCTCTAAGAAGAGGCAGAATTTAAACTGTACTGCTATTTTACCTAAGGAACACACAAGTTAATATATGAAGTAACTCTACCCTCATCCAACACATCTGTTGTAAAAAAGCCTATGAAATCGAGGCCACACACAAACTGGTCTCCAAGGGCCTGTAGTTGGTGTTAAAATGCTGTTATTATGTGGTCTGATTGGTTTAGTAAAGAGTAATCTCCAGTAAAACCATGTAACATAATAGTCCTTGCTCTCCCACATGGGAGCTCCTTCTGCTTGACTAAGCAAGACATTTCTTGAAGAAGTAATAATACACTTGTTCTTGCCAAAATGTGCCATTAAATGAAGTGTATAATCATGTGCATTTCTGTTGTGTACCAGTTCTTGTTCATTTAAACATTTGTGTCAAGTCCTCCACCATAGTATTAAAAAAATAGTAAACACTTGGATTTCCTAGCAATTTATTTAAAATAAATTCTTTCTCCTTGTTGAAAACTTGTGTGTAGTAGTTTTAAAGCAATGAATAGCTACTTAAAATTTGTAAGCTTTCATAAATGAAGACTCTCTTTTCTAAGTAGTACCAACTTTTGCTGTGATTATTCTGAACTTTAACAGCTTTGCTCTACAGATCTGTCCTTGGGTAGCCACAGCTATAAACAGGTACTGCAGTTGCTGAGGGTCTTCACATTTTATTGCTTTTTAATTACATTATTCTTTAGGTATCCTCAACAGTGTCATACAAAAGCTGTATGTTCATTTTTAGGCTGCTCTATAAGCATTGAGCAAAGGCACAAAAAGGTGTAACTTTTTGCTTGGATGGTGAAGGGAAGAACAAGGGAGTTGAGGCAGTGTGCAGGCTCTCTGCAGAGATGACTGCAGGTATGACTGCAGCGAGGGGCTGAGCCCTGCTCAGCAGCAGCTGTGGAGAGAGTCGCGTGGTGTGGGCAGCCGTGGGATGCTGGAGGCAGCTGCTGGCTCTCCCGAGCAGCAGTGGGCTCCAATCCATGCAGACCCCGTGGCTTTGGTGGGCTCCAATCCATGCAGACCCCGTGGCTTTGGTGGGCTCCAATCCATGCAGACCCTGTGGCTTCGGTGGGCTCCAGTCCATGCAGACCCCGTGGCTTTGGTGGGCTCCAATCCATGCAGACCCCGTGGCTTCAGTGGGCTCCAATCCATGCAGACCCCGTGGCTTTGGTGGGCTCCAGTCCATGCAGACCCTGTGGCTTTGGTGGGCTCCAGTCCATGCAGACCCCGTGGCTTTGGTGGGCTCCAGTCCATGCAGACCCCGTGGCTTTGGTGGGCTCCAGTCCATGCAGACCCCGTGGCTTTGGTGGGCTGTGCTCCATGCAGACCCCGTGGCTTTGGTGGGCTCCAGTCCATGCAGACCCCGTGGCTTTGGTGGGCTCCAGTCCATGCAGACCCTGTGGCTTTGGTGGGCTCCAGTCCATGCAGACCCTCTGGCTTTGGTGGGCTGTGCTCCATGCAGACCCCGTGGCTTTGGTGGGCTCCAGTCCATGCAGACCCCGTGGCTTTGGTGGGCTCCAGTCCATGCAGACCCCGTGGCTTTGGTGGGCTGTGCTCCATGCAGACCCTGTGGCTTTGGTGGGCTCCAGTCCATGCAGACCCCGTGGCTTTGGTGGGCTCCAGTCCATGCAGACCCCGTGGCTTTGGTGGGCTCCAGTCCATGCAGACCCCGTGGCTTTGGTGGGCTCCAGTCCATGCAGACCCCGTGGCTTCGCTGTAACTGCGCGGCTGTCAGGAGGGGCAATGGTGCTATGGAGCAAAGCGATGTCTAGATGGTGTCTTGAGCTTAAGCTGGAGGTAATGGATTCACACAAGTCAATAATTCTGCCCACATGTTTTCTGCCCAGTGCGTGTAAAAGACCAGGCTTGTGTCTCAGGACCTAAGCCAACTCTTGAAGACTTTCAGCCTCGAAAATGTATTTGTAAAACTCAGCAGAGTTGGTCACTGTTGACACAGACACCCATCCTTCAGTTTTACAGAGCACTTTTCATAGTAGAATTCTGCTTTTAAGCTTTTAAATGAAGGGGAAGCCTTGTGGTGGCATTGTTTCAGACTGCATGTCCTCTATCAGATTAATTTAGGGAAAGGGATGAGTGATGCTGTGACCTAGAAGCGAAGTGCTGTAAACCAGCTGAACAGAAACACTCTGGCTCCCAGCACCCTCCCCTGCCGCGCTTTGCTTACCTGCTGCCCCCATGTGTTGCCAATACTTGTCCTTGAGGACAAAGTGGAGTTCAACTCTGAATTCCTATCTATTTTTTAAAGCAAGGGCTCTGTCAACATCTCTTCCATACAAGAGGCTTCCAGGAGACTTTTCAGTCAGAAATTTAGATGCCAAAAATGGTGAGTGTTATTTCTGAAAGTTGATTAAATCTATTGAAGTTCCTAAAAAGGAACTTGAAAGTTTCATTGGAAAAGGAGGCAGAATTGCATTTAAGTGCAAATAACTTTGATAATTTGCATAACTTCAGTAAAAAGCAAATTGACATGAAATTGTTCATTATTACATAATAGAGTAAATAACTTGTTTCCCCCAGTTTGCATTTCAATGAGTATCTAATTGGTCTATAAACACATTGATTAATGAGTGCAGAAAATATTACATAGATACAGGGCAAAATTGTTGGTGTGTTTTTAAGAAAGGAATGGAGTACATTTCTTGATATTTTATAGTTAAAAATTGTATGCCATTGTAAACTGTATACTATTGTAACCAAGCATTAAATTTGCTCTATGTTAATTTAGTTTTTTGTAACCATAAAAAATAGTTCATTTTGGTTGAAAATCAGTTTTAAATGTCTTGATCATGAAAATTGTCTGCAAGTGGTTTAATGACAGTTCTGAGCATTCTTTGCACTATGGAGCTATAAACTTGTATTTTGTACTCATAAACATAACAGTACAATTACATTGCCACTGCAGTGATGAGAATGTCTGTGTACGCTTTTAGTAGAGGATCTTATTGTAGTTTGGAAGAGTAAACTTTGGGTAAGTTAATGAAATCTAATTTACATGGTTGAAATAAAATTCCAAGATAACACATAAATAAATGAAAAAGAAGGGATCTGGGGAGAGATAATAATTCCTTTTAAAAGATGCCATTGACAAAGAAAAAGCTGTGATAGTGGCAATTCAGTGTTTAGTAGTTTCCCAATTTACTTAAGCTTACATGCACAATTAAAATGCAAATTTGACTGCATATTCAATCAGGTTAGAGTTAGGTCTACATTACAAAAAAAAAATCAGTATTGTTTTTAGTTAGGAGTAGAAGAAAAATTATACCTCGTGGTCTGTTCTCACCCATGCTAGGAAAACCTGGCACAGACGTGGCTTGGTTAATAGAAGACTGGTTTGTCAGACTTATTTTAGGTCTGCTGAGGAGGGGAAATAAGAAGCTGGTTTATACCACCAGAGGGCTATCCCAAACCAGCTATCATAGTTAAGGTGAGAGAACAAAAGCTGTTATCTCTGTCTGGTGTAGGGGGACCCTGGGGCATCATTGAAGTGAGGGAAATTTCCAGCAGTTTGCTCATGGAGTGTTTGGAATGGGCACAGTATGGCTTTTAAACTGGGGCGGTACTTGTGCTCTGCATGTTGATGCTCTGCCTTTCAGTGAGAAATCAAACAACTACCAGTGAGCATCTTGCTTCTTCCCTCCTTGCATGGAGTACTTGATACTTGTGGGAATTATGCCCTTAGTAGCTGAAAAGCTTGTGTCTTCTCAAAGATAATATATTAAATGAGTGCTTGCGTGAATCACAGATGCAAAATTGTGATTGCTGGGCATGTTGGGTCTTCTCAAAGTGAGTTAGTATCTAAAGGTTGCAGGCTATTTAACGTGGTTTCTGAGCCACAGCCCTAGCTCCTTCCCCTGAGGTAACTGAGCCTTGGGGGTCTTTGGCCTTTGGATGAGGAGCTGAGAACAGGCAGAAGATGAGTAGTGACTCACAGGCACTGATGGTGGGCTGTGTACATATGGTGCAGAGCTGCTCAGAGAGTCTAGACTTGCGTCGTGTTGCTCTGAAGGAGTTCTGGTGGAGGCGAGAGAGTGTTAGATGAATCTTGAAATGTATGGAATGCTAAAAATACTCAAAAAAAACCCCAGGAAAGGTTGTGAGGAAAAAGATCAAGATGTTGGAAATTACGGATTAAATCATGGGCATCAATTTCATTTGCTAAATAATCATATCCACCTGATGGATGTGGTCTTTATCATGTTTGCTGGTCCTGCATGTCTTTGTGAGCAGAAATACCACCTTCTGCCCTGGAGTTTGCCCATCTCCTGCATATAGCTTCACAAGCCTGGCATATACAAGTCTCTGGATTAATTCTTTTGAAGAGGCTTTCATGTGTGCATGAATCCAAGAGCTCAAGAGAAGTGCCACAGTGTCATATTCATTCAAAACCATATTTGGAGAGGAAAGTGTTTTAATACCTGCATATAAAATAAAGCAGATCCACTAGAACAGTTCTCCCAGAAATGAGAAGGGGAGATTAATTTGAGTCTTTTCTGAATCAGGAGAAATTTGCATCTTCCATTTGCTACTCAGTTCTACTTTATACAAGCTGTGGACATGTAGGATGCTGAGGCCAACTTTTGTATCCTGATGGGACCAGTCTTCCAGAGAGTCATTCCAATTATCAGAGAATTTCTCTCTTGTTTCCCTTTTCCTAAAAGCCTGTTTAGAATAAATACTGTGGTTTTAGCTGTTCTGAGTCACCTTGAGAAGTTAAAAAACTTCTTTGCACAGACTGTAGAGCTAAGCTAGGGAAACTCAGGGCATGGGTTGAAATAAGGCTTGTCCTCATCCCCTTTGAATACCATTATTTGGTCTTGCTGTTGAAATAAAGCTGGCCAAGATCAAGATTGCTCTTGTGCTTCTTGCAGCCTGTAGTTATTTGCAGGGGAGGACATCCTAAGTTCTAATTTGCATTGTCATTACTGTTTATATTGTCCAACAGCTCTTTTGCACAAAGCGTATGTGCGGCTCTGGAACAGTTTTGAAGAAAAACATGGTGCTGTGCTAGTCAGAAATGGACTCTGTCAGTGAGTAGTAGGCATGTAGTCAAGGTACTCCCTAGCCATGTGTAATTTCACCCATCAGCAAAGCCATTCACCTTTGGTTTAAGATTTTAGATTATCATTGAAAGAGGGATATAGCAGTCAAAGACATGAGCAGTTCCCATATGTTTGCTTCTGCCCCTCTTTCTTCCTGTTCAGAGGTTAACATTCCACAGCTGAGCTGGAAGAAGAGAGTGTTTGGTATCCATAATTTTTTGCATGTCAGTGTCATACCTTGTAATTCAAGACACTGTTGACGGCACTTTGAAGTTCATTGTGAAAGTTTGGCATAGATGTAGATGAGGGAGTTCTCAAAAGTTTCATTCTGCCTGGGGAGTTCTAGGGCTTGATTGCCTCCAACCTGGGCAACTGACATCTCCATTGCTCTAACTAGGTCTGGAAGTAAATGTCTTCTAGCTATATTTAAACAGCTCTAAGTGCAAATTTTGGTTTAGCTTTCTCAAATAAATGTGGTGTGTTCACTAACATATTGCAGGTGCACCACAACATTATATTTGCCTCAAGTACTTACACGGAGAATGGCACAGCAAAGGGCCGATCTCAGCCAGAGCCTCTATGCCCTTATCATATAACATTGTAAAATTCCATGAGAATAATATAAAAGTATGCATATTTGTGATCCTGTGACCTCACAGATGCCAGATGTGCTGATTTTGGAAAACATTTCAAAGATCTTGAATTCGGCTTAAATACTTGCCATGCATAGGAGAAGCAAGAGTGTATATATCTATTTATATACAGATATAGATATATACAGTGTGTGTATATAAAATTCTGTTTACATATTTGGGAGTAGAACAGCTGTTTCTACTTCTTCTTCATCTACTTAGTAAAGTTTTACATGCTCTTTCCATTATGCTGGTGCTGTAGCTTAGGTCAGAGAATGAATGTACACTAGGACCACGGTAAATGATCACCCTGTGGCTCTAGCTGTTTTCAGGGTTATCTGATTTATATGTCAGACAGAATAATCATGTCATTGGTATCATTCTCTTTCTGGTTTTTCATTTAAAAAATGTTATTTCTTCTTTCTCCACACATGGAATCATTTTCAGGTTTAGTTCCAGATGTTTACAGATGAGCTTTCCATGGTCTGAGCTCAAAATCAATATCAGCTGGAATTTTAAAGATAGGGTTATTTTCATATGTTATTGAGTCACGAGTTCTTCCAGTATTTTCCTCCAACAGAGAGCTCTTTTTGCATGGTTGGAATCTTTTCTGCAGTTTTCTTTCTTCCTCAAGCGTCGCACTCTCATCTTATTGTCAGGAATAGCCTCCTTTTATTCTCTCTAAAGATAGATATTAATGTCATGTCACCATTTCTCTTCTTTCAAGAGCTTTCAGTGCTTTCACAACATTTTCAAGTAGTTGATTGTACCATTAAGCTGTAATTAATTAACACATTCTGTATTGATGTTCTTGTAATTGATAATCGCCATTTCCTTTTGTAAAGCAAAGTAACATATCTCTGAAAGTTGGTAGTTGTGCCTTGACTTCAGATATAAACTATTTTGTGAAGTTCTCACTTTAAGACCATGGCTCACAGTTCTTTCAGTTGTGTTGATGCACACAGTTTTAGAATTGAATCACTGAATCACATTAATGGGGGGAGGGGGGGAAAGTAATTTTAAAAGGGAACATCTCAGTGATGCAATTTACGTTGCAGCTATACAAATAGATTTATCAGCACAATTGGGATGTTGCAGCTATACAAATAGATTTATCAGCACAATTGGGATGGAGGCAGCTTGTACCAGGAGGATCAGAATTAGCAGCTGGGGCAGAAAGCTTGTTGAGAGAAAATTGTTCAATTATTGTTAGAGGAGCCGAGCTGTTTCCTTTGTTTTCTGTTGTTAAAAGTGCCTTCCTGCTCCACCTTTGCCCTCTTCCCCTAATTTAGGTAAATTCTATTTTTAAAAAGTAATTTGTCACAAAATATTTAAAATGTTCATCTCTTAGGTGAAGGTGTTTAGTTTCCAGATTGTTGTGACAGCAAAGTGACTTCTGACTTCGGATTCAGCGATGACAAGGGCTCTCTTGATTCTCTTCCAAGTCTTCTTTTGTGAAAGTTTGGAAGAAAAATGTGCTTGGCTCAAGCTAGTATTTATATGCTAAGAGTCAGAGAATTTCATCTGGGCCAGTTCTTTGTGGTGTGTGGGAGAAGGAGCAGGTAGCACTATTTGCCTTTAGTTTGCAGACCCATGAAAAGGAGAGCATTTCCTTCAGTTGTGGCTTTGGGTGCCTCCCTGTGCAGCTCTTTCTGAGCTTTTTCTTTGAGAAGAGAGAAAAAAGTAATGCAGATTTTCTCCATTTGAAGTTTTTACAGAGTACCATGTTCTACTTGCTGTGGAGCATGAGCTCTGAGAGTCTGGATTTTGTGCTGTTATTTTACTACCAAAGAGCTACAAACCAGGAAACAAACCACTCTCTGAAAAAAATGCCATGTGCATTTCCACACTTAAAAACCTTTGGCTCAAGTTTGGTTTGGGCTACACTCTTCTTTTTGACTTGTTACTCTCCACTGAAGTTTAGTTCCTTCCAAAATGCTCTCTTTCATTTGCCAACCGGTGTTTGAAAAGGGGGTCTGTTTTCCTAGACTATGCTATTAAACATTTAAGAATTATCTTCATTAAAGGTATCATGATAGTCATTGTGTTTCTAAGAATAGTTCAGTTTGGTACAGAATGTTGGGGTTTTTCTGTCATGAAGATGCTTGAGCTGACCTCAGACTGGTTCTTATGAATGGGTTCTTAGGGTGGGTTTTCACTGGGGGAGGGATGGGTGTGCTTTGTTTGGTTTTTTCTTTCATTTTTAGTGAAGGGGAATTGCTTACATACAGTTGTATAATTTCTGTCCACTGCTCAGATAAATGTGAAGGGAAAGGGTTGCACATCTCTGTGAAAAACAAGTTCTAAGACAAGCTGACAATATCAAAAGATAATCATACTTGGAAGAATATCAGCATTTTAGCTTTTTTTCCTCAAAAAAAGATGTATGGAGATAGAAAACTTATTTATCTTCAGTCAAAAAGCTAATGTATTTTCTAAATGGAAATTGGCCTAGGAGGTTTGAAAATTAGTTGCATCTGGCAGTTGGAAGACTTTGAGAAGTTTCTTTTTTGCTGGGTGTGCAGATGAATAAACTTAGCTGGAATCTGGAAAAAAAATTTGAAATGTCACTGACTTGCTTTGGAAATTGCATAAGAGTATGGTATGTTTGTTGCTGAAAAATAGTTGCAGAGATAATGAAAAGTTAGTTCACCTCAAGTGTGGTGCCTGACTGACTTGCACACTCTCCATTCTTTTTGGGAGAAGGTCAGATGGGTTCAGGGAAACCACTGCCAGGACTTCTTTACTCCTTAGTGATTGAAAGCATCCAAACTAATTAAACTCTTCTTTGTCAAGGAGTTCTATAAGAAACAGATATCCAACAAACAAACAAAATTTGGTGAAGTTATTTAAACACAACTTATATTTAAAGTATTAGGAAGGATTGGAAATGAAATTATTGGTGCTTTGTATGAAGATTGAGATAGCTAGACATTTCACAGTTTAATTTAAAATACATTGAAATGAAAAGAAAATCTGGTTTAGAATTTGTACTTTGCTGTTATTTATTAAATATTGCTGCAAGGAGAACTTAATTTCTCTGTTATGGTATTTCACCCTATAAAAGTTATTTTTGGTATCCAGATAGTGCTGAGCTAGTTACATTTTTATTAGCACAGGTCAGAAGAGAGGAAATGGTCAGTAAGTTTTACAGCTGAAATTCATGTTAAATCCAATATCCTCTGTTACGTTTGGATCAAACTCAATAAGGGCTGTTGGTGTGCTAATGTAAAGACTTTTGCATTCAGTAATTTTCTAAAATGTGTTATTTCTAGGTCTACAGACAAGACTGTGAAACCTTTGGCATGGTAGTGAAGATGCTGATTGATAAAGATCCATCATTAGAGAAGTCCATTCAGTTTGCCCTGAGGCAGAATTTGCATGAAATAGGTGAGCGCTGCATTGAAGAACTCAAACATTTCATTGCTCAGTACGATGCTGCCAACCAAGATGTATCAGAGTCCTTCAAAGAGGCCTCATACTAAGGACAAAAACATGCTTTTAGATCCTCTGCATTGTGTCTGCCATAGTACATAAATCTGCTTTTAGTGGGGAAAGAGGAACTTCTGTTCGAGGTTTGAACCAAGGCCTGTGCTCCTTTCCAGTAGCTCAGGTGACTGTTCCTTTGTCCACTGCGGTCTCCACGATTGTATTCATCCTACCTGTTCTTGTTGACATATATTCCTTTGAAAGGATGTTCTTTTCCAAAATGCTGTAAAGCAACGAACTGTTTTTGCAACCTTACACAGTTACCTTGGAAAAAATGATCAGTCTGATGTCTGTACACTTACATTTTGATGCTTACAAGTGTAACTTGAAACATTGTATTTTTTATTAAAATTACATGAAGCCGCTTTCATTCCTCAAGTTATGCACAAATATGTCTTGTTATACATGCTATAGGAAGGGAAAACTTGCAAAATTGGTCACAATTATGATTTAAATTATTTATTCTGGTTTAATTTAAAGAATCAGATGAATTCTGTAAAATTACACTAGGGTTTATCTCTAGTCTCTGACTGCCAGAGTAATTAACTATTTGATGTAAAAAGTGCTGTATTTTTGTTCTAATTGCAGGTTCTACAAAAAGCCTTTTAAATTTTGGTGTTTTCCATATCATGACTCATTACTAGTAAGCAGTATTATGTAGGATGGATTCCATTTTTTGTTACTGTTTGCTCTGTTTTTAACTACACTGTACAGAATGTAGCTGTAGGCAGCCACTGAGCAGGGAAAGGTCACTTTTCCTACTCTGTTTCTCTCCCCACTTAAAACTTCTCAAGCCTTTTCATCCATCAGTTTTAACGATAAGGAGGCTGTGTGTAATCTTTATTTCCAGCTTCAAGGAGCAGGAATTGGGGTGTCGAGGAGCAGGACCATCTCTCCAGTAAACCCAGGTCTCTTGGTTTGAAAAGACAGGTGACTGCTAAGGAAGGCAGGAGCCTCTCTTGAAATGGAAAATGTAAACTCCCTCCCTCTGAATTATTATAATTTTGAAATTAAGGGACTTTCAGGCAAAGATATAGGAATAGGAATAACAGTTCTTTACTAGGAAAATTAAAATAAAAATGCAGTAATACAGAACACTGACAGAGTCAGAATACAACCTAACACCCCGTTAGTCAGTGTGTTGGTAGCAGTCTGATTAAATGGTGGCTGCAATCTTCCTGGAGTGACAGATGTGGTTCTGTTGAAGCAGTGGTCATGTGGAAGGGTGTAGTTTTCCTTTGAAGGTCCAGCTGTGGTGTAGATGGGCCTGGTCTTCCTCTGGGAATCCAGTGGAAAAAGGCTCCTCTGGTATTCCAAATCTCAGATTTTTATCTAGGTAGAAATGCTCGGCTCCTCCCCCTGGGTGGAGCATCTCACAACGGGATGGTGTAATTTTCAGTCATGCAGTGAAAGTCAATGGCCCATTAACAGAAGATATCTCCCTGGACTGAGGATGGGTCCTGGAAGAGATAAAGAAAACTGCCCCACCTGGTTTTAACAGCTGGCTCATTAGCAGGATATGCCCCCCAGAGTTATGAGGGATGGGTCATGGAAGAGATAAAGAGCACTGCTCCACCTGGTTTCAACAGATGGTGATAGAATACATACTTCTGGTTACATCTTACATTGCAACCTAAGAGACCAGGTTGCTTTCAATTAGGTGGAACACAAAGTTTATCCCTAAGTCCTCAATTTCACTGTCACTTCAAACCTAGGTGATTCTGGTTAGTGTCCCGCACCACTTTTGACCTGATAGAACAACTTGCAGTTTGGGAACAGTGGTTGAGGAAAGCCAAGAGGTTCCCAGTGAAAAATATTTAGGATGCAGTGGAATCCTGACAAATATATTTATTAAGGTACTGGTTTTTTATGAACCTTTTAGGAAAGTGATAATGGGAGTCCTAATCACAAGGAGGTAAGTATAAGCATGATTGTTTTGTATACCTTTGCATTTAGAACACGTGAAACTCTGTAAAAGGACCAATAACCAAACTCGCTATTTCCAGATTTCATCAGAATGGTGTGCAGAAACACAAAGTAGCAATGTTTTGGCATGTACAAGGTACTGTATGTATCACAGCATCTTACACATGCAAATCTTGATGTGGTATATTACAAATGTATTGCACCAGGTTCCTGAGATGCCTGGTTAGTTCTCATGTCAGTAAGGGGAAGTTTTGCAGTTGGCTTTTCTTGTTTCTAAGAGTTCACATTGCTCCAAGGAGATGATCTGCAACTCCCCTTATTAGCACCTGGGATTGTGTGGGCTGCACAGTGAGTGGGAATCAGCTCATGGATCCTACAGGATGCTAATCTGGGGAGGGAGAGAGGAGAAGAGAGGCAAGCTGTTGCGACATAATAGTGAGACCTGATCTGCTCCTTCTGGCAACAACCTGGTTTACTGAGATCAGTCAAAGCCTTCTCTGATGCAGAAGCATAACTACAGCACTTCACTACTTGCACAGAGGACTGAGAGCCTTCAAGATGTTACATCTGAGTTTCTACTTCGGGTTAGAAATGCTAATGGAAAAAATAATAAAATTGTGTGTAATATATTTTTTATTAAAAATTGCCATTGTTACTGTACAGTTTGTTAGGAGTTTCCTTTGTTAGAAGCCTGATTAAGTTTACTGTTATAAAAGTATCCAAGTTTTCAAGTGTTTTTCTTTAAAGTAAGGCCTAAGTTTACACTCACAGAATCACAGAATATCTCAAGTTGGAAGGGACCTGTAGGGTTGGTTGAGTCCAACTCCCTGCTCCTCACTGAACCACTAGGAGCATTGTCAGATGCTCCTTGAACTCTGGGAGGCTTGGGGCTGTAACACTTCCCTGGGGAGCCTGTTCCAGTGACTAACCATCTTCTCATGTCCAATCTGAACTTCCCCTGATGCAGATTCATTCCATTTCCTTGAGTCCTGTCACTGGGCACCAGAGAGAATTCATTGCCTGCCCCTCTGCTGCCCACCTTGAGGAACCTGTAGAATGCAGTGAGGTCACCCCTCAGTCTCATCCAGGGTCCTCCTTTCACCACCTTGATCACCCTGCTCTGAGCACACAAATGGATTTATATCCTTATATTGTGGCACCCAAACCAGCCCCCAGCACTCAAGGTGAGGCTGCCCCAGTGCAGAGCAGAGCAGGACAATCCCCTCCCTTGCCTGGCTGGCCATGCTGTGCCTGATGCACCCCAGGACAGGGTTGGCCCTCCTGGCTGCCCAGGCACTGCTGATTTGAGTATAATTTGCCATCAACTGAGACCTCCAGGTGTCTTTCTGCAGGGCTGCTATCCAACTCCTCTTTCCCTAAGATAATCAGGACTGTCCTGTCCCAGGTGGGGAATGTAGCTCTTGCCCTTGTTAAACTTCATGCAGCTGGTCATTGCTTCCCAGCTCCTTAGTCTGTTCAGATCTCTCTGCAGGACCTCTCTACTCTTGAGGGAATCACAGCTCCTCTCAATTTAGTATCATCAGCAAACTCACTCAATGGACATTTGACTTGTCTATCTCCATCCAAGAGCACTGGCCCTAAAACTGAGCCCTGTGGAGTCCTGCTAGTGACCTGCTGCCAGCCTGAGGTAACTCCATTCACTATGCCTAATTATTTGCTTAATCTGAATTTTTTAAAATTCATTAAATTTTACCTGTGAACTAGGGAGTCTTTTGAGTTTTTTTATAAGTGCCATTTCTGTGAAAGGTTAAATTCACATTTCTAAGTGATGAGTAACTGATTTTCCATATAATACTTGGCAATGTGTTGAATGTTTACATTTAACTTTTTGTAATGTATGCTTTCAGTTGATATAAGTAAAATATAATATGGAAGTCCCTTAACTTAAGGAAGAAGCATGGCTTTTATTCTTGCTTGCTTTACAAGTATGTATTTTGGCTTAGTTTCATGTCATGTAAAAAAAATGTCCCTGCTCCAGTAGTCAGCCTCAATGGGGCTCTGGAAAGCTGTAGGAAGAGCACTGGGGGAAGGAAACATGCTGTGCTGGAGGAATTTAATTTGTCACCTTCAGTGCTCCTGAAAACAGAAATTACTCCTAGCACTTCTTAATGCTTAGACACCCTTAAAAATTAAAAAGAAGGTGGAAGTTGAAGGAATCTGAAAATTTAGTGCTGTCTGCTGAGACTGAAGTGGTTATTTCTGTAACCTCACTTGGGTGAGTTGGCAGCTTTGAGTGACAATGTGACCAGTAAAGGTGAAAATCAGCAACAAAACCACTATTGATTCGAAAGGAGGTAATGCCAGGTATTGGAGAAGGATCAAATCCTTGTCACCCTCTTATCTGCAAGATTTTCAATTTTGATGAGGATAAAGTTTTACCTTAGTGTTTTTTACTAAGCCATGAAGGTTGTACTGGTTGTGGCTGGGATGGAGTTAAATGTTCTTCATAAAGGCTGGTGCAGCGGTGCTGTGCTTCAGGTTTTCCCTGGAAACACGGTGATAACACTGGGATGGTTTAGCTATTGCTGAGCAGAGCTTACCCAGAGTCAAGGCCTTTTCTGGCTCTCAGCCCACCCCACCAGCGAGGAGGGTGGGAGTGCACAAGATGTTGGGAGGGAGCACAGCCAGGACAGCTGATCCCGACTGACCACAGGTGACAGGGCATCATGCTTGGCGTAATAAACTCGGGATGGGGGCAAGGAGTTTGCCAGGGCTGCTGCTGTTCAAGGACAGGCTGGGTATTGCTTGGCTAGTGCTGAGTTAGTGGGTTTTTTGGTATCACTTCAGGGGTTTCTGTTTGGGGTTTTTTTGCTTGTTTGTTGTTTTTAATTCAGCCCATGAGTCTTCTTATTCTTACTTTTCTCTCTCCAATCCCAGTGAGGGGTATGAGTAAGGAGCTGTGTCATGCTTAGGCACCTACTGGGTGTATGCTCCACTAGGAATATGGGTACTACTTCCAGTAACACTAACCACATTTCAGAGCTTTTGTGACCATATCTAAGTCTTGTGCTGGTCACAGACACTATATCCCATACCATTCTCTTCAAGGTGGAGGAATTAGAAATATTTCTCGTAAGAAGTTGTCAAAAATAGTAAGATATTGTGTATGTGAGGCAGAAAAAATAAAGTAATCTTTAAACTTTTTTTTAGAAAGAAAGTATTAAGAAGCAGGTAACAATCTAGGAGAACTGTAATATTCCATTAGGTACTACAGTTTGGGAGAGTACATCTGCTGCATCTCAGGAGATGGTGTGGAATCAGAAGAATTACTTGTGGAGGCATTTCTCCATGTCTCCAACATGTGACACAGCAGTAGTGGCACAGCATTTTGTTTCTGAGGATCCTGGTTTCCATTTTTGGAAATGCAGGTGAGAATGGAAGGTCCTAATCATCCTTGGAGCATCCTGGGGGAGGTTATGAACAAGTCAGCATTTCCAGCCCCTAAGTCCCACCAGTGTGGTGGCTGTAGCATACTTGAGCCCAGCAAGCACATGGCTGCTAGGAAAGCTGCCTGAGCCCTGCAGCAGCCAGATGGAAGCACCCCATGAGGCACCCAGGCATGGCTCTGATCATGACAAGACCTGTGTGTACTAGGAAAGTGACTTATGTGGTGAGTATCACCTCTGGTCATTTTATCCTGAAAAATACAAGCAAGTAACTGCTAGTCTGATTACCCTTGGCAATAGCCTAATTTTCTTTGGTGCAAACCAGTGCTCGTGTTCATTCCCTCCCTTACTTCTAGTTGCTTTTGTTTCCATACTTCTCTATCATCAAGAAGGGCAAGCTTAGTAAATGCTAAAACCATTGGCTTTCTGACCACCTGAACAAAGGAAACTAATGAAATAATAGATGCTCCTTGCAAAAAAAAAGCCTGTGAAATAGAACTATCTTCATTAGTGGATATCACTGTTAAGAAATTACCGCCCTTTATTTAAAACAGTGGAAGAAATTTACTATAACTTCAAATAGCTCCTGCTCCATATCTGGAGTTCAAGGCAACTACTGTGATTATCTCCTACTTCATAGTTTTTGCCAGCTTGCCTTCTAGAACCACTCAGTATCTCTCTTCCTTTAGGTAAGCAAACTTCAGAAATTATTTTTGGGGAAGGAGGGGGAACAATAATAAAAAAATCCACGTCCACAGGAGTTGCATACTGGTTGTAATGATATATTCCAAGCTTGTGTGGTTTTTACATTTATATAGTTTACATTTTGCTTGACCCATAAATAATACTTGCAAGATTAAGAGGGCCATAGAGAGTATTTACATAGCCCCACCATGCATATAGAGCTTTTAATACCTAGTAGACAAAATTAAGCTGTTTTGCACTGAACATTTTTCAACTTAAACCCCCTGACTAAAATACAAGCAATATTTCATCCATAACACTGCTGTTAAACCCCTAACAAATCTAGTTTGATATTGTAACAAACTTCTTCAAATTCAGGGATATAAAAATACTCAGATTTTAAAATTTTAACTGTACAATATGTACATTAGTATTTGCACTGTTAAATTATGAATACATTTAAGCCTATGAAATACTACATTATAAATATCAACTTTTTTTGACTTAGAATTGCAGCTAATACATTTTAAAACCTGGATAATGCATGTGAAAAGACACAATTCTGGAGCCTAATCCTTTAAGCCCATATGAAAATACTTGTTACGTAAGTAGATCCATTGACTTAAATGGGGTTACATGCCTGAGCAAAGGACTCTAGCAGTGGTGCCTCTCTCACTGCTCAGGGGTGGGGGGCATGGCAGAAAAAACATCCCCACTCACTGGCAGCTAAGTCCAATTCCAGAAGCTGAATTAATATCTTCCTTTAAACAGGCATGAAAAAAAACCCCAAACCAAAATTAGCCACCTCACACTTTCTCAAAAAATTGTAGAGGAAAAACCATGAAAGTTAAATGTACAAAACATTCACTGCTGCTTTAGGATACATCAAGGCTTCAAGCATTTCAGCTCCCACATTATGATTTTTGCTTTCTTAAGGAGCATTTTCCCACGTAAAAAGAATCCAGTTTTTGTATGGAAACTTGAATAAGGAAGAGTGAGCTTTATCAATGAAGAAAGGGCACAGTATAGAGCCTTCTTTTTCTTGGCAGCAAGAGGAAGAAGTCAAAGATCACCCCGTGTGTCTATAGCTACAGCACAGGATTGACATTTTTATTTATTCATCTCTGTCGAATCCTCTCTCACATAATTCAATGTAGGTGAATAGTGAGCATAAAATAAAATGTCTACAAAAACTCTGTATTAAGAACTGCAGTAACAGTATTTTTGACAGCTGAAACACAGTATGTAAACCTAGCAGTATCTGAGCAGATCATTTGGTGTGGTGACATTTCTGAACTTTTACAATGTAAACTCTGGCACGGTTATCATTTACAGTGGCAAAGCATTATGAACTTCAGCAACTTGCCTAAGTACAATTATTAATATAAAAAAGATGTGGTTCATACTGTAGCTACAGAATTGACTGGTCTTCCCAATTGAGAAATACTAGTAATTAATTAAGATATAATACAATTTTTTCCTTTGTGTCCCCTCTTCTTCTTTGATTTGGTTGTCCTTTGTCCAAACTGGGAACTGGATAACGCAGTAGTTGGACCAGAAAGATCATCTGTATAGTATGGATATCTCAATGACCGTGGCTGTGGAATTGGCTGTCCTAGAAAATATCCTTCCTCTTCAGAATCAGATGATGAGGATGAAGTTGAACACCAGGAGTCATCTTCCTCACCATACAATCCAAAGAACTTATCAACCACCTGATTCCGCAGTGCATAGTCAGACCTGGTATGGGCATATGGTCCGTACAGCTCTGCGTTTTGAATATAGGCCCGAAGCTCCCGTGAGCTTCTATTCTGAATAAACTTTTCATGATCCTGAGGGGAGTAATAACGAAATCTCTCTCTTGGAGAGCATCTTCTTTCTGTGGCCAAGTTAAGTGCATTATCTGAACGAGACTTCCTGCTTCTTCTGCGATGGTGAGAAGGCCGACTTCCACGCTCCTCAAAATGGTAAACACGCCTACGAGTCCTTTCACTCATGGGAGGCTGACGTATTTCAAGATTCTCATAACTTCCATTATCAATAACATCATCTGAGAACTTCACTTGTTGTGGTCTAGACTGGGATTTAGATCGTCTCAGTACAGGCACATGCACTGGCTTTTCCTCTGGCAACACTTTTTCCTGACACAACTCTGAGCTCAGGCTCTTCAAGGACTCAGTGCTCCGATGGAGCATTGAAGAATTCAGAGTTCCCATGTTGCTCATCTTCTCACAGTCCTCCACCTCCAGTTCTTGGAAAGTTTGCAAAGAGTACAGAGATGGCCGTGGCTTGCCTTCTCCATCCATTGAAGCCCCTGTGGTGGGAATGGAGAAAGGAGGAAAAACAAAATGAGAGGAGTATCAAAGAGACAAGTATTATAACAAAATACGAAACATTTCTTGCTACCAAGTGGTTTTTTTTAACTATTACCAAAAACACTCCCTTCATAGTAGAATAAGCTTTGTTTTCACTTAAAACATTTAACTATTAACTCTGATGACCAAAGAATTAGCTGTCATGAGGACATCAAGAACAGAAGTTCAATGGATAGAAAATTTTCAAACATACATACAAGCATGCCTTTTAAGAAAAAAGGATTACTTAAAATTATTCTGCAGTCTATGCTTGTCATTTTTAAGGCTAAAATATTTCACATTTCTAGTGCTGCCAAATTCATGGTCCAGCTGTTGTGACAGGGAAGCCAAGCTTACTGCCTTGCAGAGAAGGATCCTTACTCTCAAAAAACCATCAAAAGCGTCACATGCCCTTGATGTTCCCGGCGCAATACCTCCAGTGCCTCCTCCTCCTGTGCCCCCTGAACCAAACTCCCCTCCTCAGTTCCTTCACTGCTGCTTGGCAAATGCAGCCAGCCTGTGGTTGGGCCTCAGCTAGACAGGTAGCTGCCCTCATTTGGGTTACAGGAGGAAAGGAAAGGAGATGATGATAGGACAACTTTTCAAATGGGTCTTAACTGCCAGGTTTGGGCTTTTTGTACAGAAAGAGGAGAGGAAGGTTAGCACACATTCCTTCCCTTTGGGGGATAAAGTCATGTTTGACAGGGATGTTCACAAAAGTGCATTATCAGTTTCCCTGTAGTCAGTGGGGAAAAATAAATCTCACAAACCTAATTGCCTAAGACTAAGAAGTTTACCATCCTTTCAGATTTTCTACATATTTTTACAAGCAAATCAGGAAGTTATCTAAAGTGTTTTGTAGATTAATATCATCCTAATATATAATGCAACTTCTTATACATAAGGTATGGAAAAATAGTAATTTGCTTAAAGTGGTGGTTTGTATATAATAAATATGTAGTTGAAGACTGTTCTTATTCTCATTGCTTAAAGCAAAAAAAAAGAGAATTCAAAAGGAAAGGAGAAGAATCTAATAGGATTTTAAGTAGCAGAAACATATCCTGTAAAAGATTATGGGCTTGATAAAACCTGCTGCCTACTTTACATGCATCTCTTGATCCTAAAGCTTTCTAAAAATCACTAAAATGAAAAAATTTCCTTCAAAATACTCCAACACACATACTTTGGTTGACCTCTCCATCAAAACCATGAATTGATTTCCCCATTACCTGTTATGTTAGACAAAGCCAAGGAATCCATTGAGTCTCGGACACTTTGTTCTTGCTGTTTCAGGTCAGACAAACATTCGAGTGAACCTCCATACCACGGTGCCTGGTCATGTTTGTATCCTGAGGCCCCATGTTCCATGTCTAGCTCCTGGATTTTCCTGCTGCTGGCAGGGCCTGGGTGGCTGCCATATGCAGAGTCTCCCAAACCATCTTGTGACTGCGCCCAGTACATGTCTGACTGATACTTCTTACTTGCTAGGCTTGGATTATTTTTTTTCAAGTCCAACTTGCTCTTGACCATGCTATCAGAAATCCAGTGTTCACTTGATCTAATGTCTACTTCAGTGGGTTGCTGGAAGAGGCTTTTATCACCAAACTTCAGAAGAAGTTGGGTCATGTAGTCTTCATGTTCAGCCCATTCTTCAGGGTCTTCAGGCATTTCTTGCTCTACTCTTCCTTTCCAGAAGTCTTCATTAACAAAGCCTGCCTCTTCCCTTGAAAGGCTTAAATCATCCAGCTTACGAGAAAGAGTATCATCAGCATTGTCTGAAAGGCCAGGAAATTTGTAATTGAGGGCCGGCGACAGGAGGAGGGACTGGCGGCACTGGTCGGCCGACCGGCTGCTCTTTCCCATGCGGACGCTCCGCCGGGAATCTCTGGATCGAGCCGACTGAAACGCAGAATCAGAGGAGTCGGAGGCGTGAACATCCTCTCCCAGGCTGCAGGTTTTTGAACAGTAAATCTGCCCTTGCTTTGGAAGGAAAGGGCAGCCAAGCAAAGAGGTCTTGCACTGAGCACAAGAAAAGCAAGTTTCTGTGGCATGCCAGTGCTGTCCATCATAGGTCATCTGAGCATGGTCAACACCTGGAAAGAGAGAAAAAGCAATGCTCTGGGTGTCTCTAAAAAATTACTTGCAGAATTCATACTTCTGGAATGTGAAATCATTTCATAAATTGGCTTTCCCTTAATTTGGAAGTTTAATACTTAAAAAGGACGCACTTACCAATGTGCTCCCCACAGGTCTCACAGTATTCTGCATAGAGCGATTCAAAACAGTTACAGCAGAACGGGCGCCCATCCTTCATGATGTACCTCTGTCCACCCAGGATTGTTTCACACTCCAGGCAACAGAAGTGTTTCATGTGCCAGTGGCGACCTTCAGCTTCTGTGCACTCATCAGCAAAAATTATCTTTTCAGAGATAAAAAGGATACTTTTAGTTAAGTGGCCTAAACCTCACCTTGGGAGTTAGAGCATGTAAAATATCCTAACTCTGCAGTTCACACACAAAATTTATTTTTATTTTGCTCCCTTTTGAACACAAAGATAGAAACAACAATCTCCCACAACAAAAATAAAAAGAAAGAAAAACAGTACATTCTGCAGCCAAAAAAACAGGAACCTCGGAACTCTACCATTAAAGAAGCTTCTATAAGGATAATATTTTGTAATATTTGAGAATGTTCAATTCTAAACACAAACAGGTGTTTTCTTTCTAAATATCATCTTATTGCTTATAATATTTCCAGTTTGACCAGAAATTAAATATCCCTCAGCTTTCAAACACGTCTATGCAGCAGAGTTCTGACTTCTTAAGTGACTGCATCTGGAGTCAGGAATTTCCAAAGTGATGCGGTTTGTGAACTGAACAACAGGAGTGTAGCTTGGCTGCCAAATGTGAATTATTTATTTACCTCATCGCAGGCTGAACATCGAGGTTTGAGAAGCTCAGCGTGGTGTCTGCCACAGTGAATTTTTCCATCTTGGTAGAAGTAGATAAGGTCAACAAGAAGCTCGTTGCATGTGAAGCACACAAAACAGGAGGGATGCCAGCACACACCAGGCCCAGCTCTTGAGGCAAAAACCGCAACTTCACCGCCGTTGACTTTTGTACCACACTAGAACAAACCCAGAAAGTGAACACACTTCCCATCCAAAACTACTAGCTTCTTGCATTGAAACTAAGTTCAAAACCCAATATGAGATTTTATTCCGAAATTCTGACGAGAGGAAAAAAATATTATCAGTTTTGGTCTAGATGAACTGCATTTCAACGAACCTTCTGCAAGTATAAGTTTATGTTATACAAAATAACATTTTAAAGCATATGTCTGCTTTTTCTTTGCCATTACTTTAGTATGAGTCAGCATTAGGGGTTTTTTTTTGAGTAGGAAATATATCAAAGACTCAGTTCCTGGTAGTATCAAAGGTTGCATTTTGCTTAAGCAAGCAACCCTCTTTCTTCTTCCATGCAGTTTCAAAAATAATCTTTTGTTGTTGTTGTTTTCAGACACAGACAGAGGTGAGTTTAAATTTTAATACTGAGATACTGTAGTTTGCCATTACTCAGCCTATGGCACCAGTATGTTACCTGCTCACAAACAGCATGCATCACTGCTCTGGAGAGGAGTTTAATAGTGCCTCGTCCCAGTGCCTCCTTTTTGCGCTGAGAACTGAACATCTGCAGCTCCTTCTTTTCCTCTTCACTTAGTGACTGGCAGTATCTCACCTTCCAGTGAAAACACAGGAGAACTTATATTAGAGACTGAGCTTCTAATGGAACAGATGAGTAAGTGAGTGCATATATGCAATGAATTCATCAGGCATGCTGCTAATTGTAATTAAACTTCTGCTTGCCTTCTCTACCATCTTAATATTTAGGTAATATGGCATAACACAAAATTAATATGGAGAGAGATTTTGTTTTTTTCATTACAGGAAAAAACCCACCATGCTAAACTGAGGAGTTGTTTAGGCAAGAGAAAGATTTTTAGATGCTAGCCCAAAGTCTGCTGCTAACCTAAAATAACGGAATGAGCCTAAATCAGCCATAATATTGTCCTTCAGATTTATGGTTAAGTGCCCACGACTAAGTGTTGCAGTATACACAAGACCTTAAGTACTGACACCCCCGCCCCTTTCCTTACAAAGAGCTTGTTTGTTATTTCCACTTCTACTCCAAATTACACTGCATAACTGAGATGCAAACCTTTTACTATCACAAAGCATCCTTTTTGTGCGCCACAATGCAATTCCAGGAATTTGTAGGTTCCTGGTAATTGGTGGGTGGCTGCAAACACTACAAAACCAACTTGTGTTAAGTTTATTGCAGTGACACCAGCCTCCCTAACAAGCAAAGGCAGTGTCCTTCCAGACAGCTCTTATCTGCACACAAGCCAAGGGACAGCTGAACAATGGACTCAGTGTACACACCGTGCTGCTTTATAGCTCAGATGCCACTGCAGGCCACGGTTTAGGCTTGTAATAAATACACAGGCAGGTAATTCTCCACGGAAAAGCTGCCAGGGAGAGCCAAGCCCTGACAGTTCATCCTAAATTCTGTATTTACCTCGTTATCGTGGGGTGGCAGCTGATAGAGAAGTTGTTTAATCCGGTGTTTCTCTCCAGGGCTGTTAACGTAAGGGACCTTCTCCTCTGGCAAGCAGGCAAAATACAGCTGGACCTGAGCAGGGGAAATGCAGAGTTCAGACCCAGGGACACACAGGCCCCAAGCACTGCCAGTGTCCCTTGGCTACTGTTTTATCTCAGGTCTCATTTGCTAAGGAAGAAGAGGTCACGCTGCATTAGACTGTGACAGGGTTTGTGCTGAAAATACAAGACCCGGATGAACCAGCTCAGCAAACCTGAATTCTCTGATAAAACTAGCACCCAGCTGCTGAATTGCTTTTCTGGAATGCAATTTGCAGTGACAATTAGGGGGGTATCATAAATTATGCACATTTAATGTTCTCATTATTCCCACCCCCTTCAGGGCTGGTCAACGACTCCATGGAAATTCTAAGTTTCCCTCTGCAATTTACCACACAAGGCACGAAGCTTTCCAGAAAACAGCCACTATATAAACAAATTTAATTTGCTCTCTGCATTTTACACATTGCTGAGACAAAAGCTGTTTTGTAGTCTCCTGCTGATCAGGTTCACCCAAAGCATCAGCTTTCATTGCTTCCATGTGGGCTTTGGTAAGAAGGTGGAAACATCCTTCCCTTGGGAGGGGGCTGGATCCAGCCACATTTCAATCAGATGCAAATTAACCAGGAAATTTTCACGGGATGAATGTTTTTGTATCAGTCTTCACTCTATTTTTTTTTTTTTCAGAAGAATATTATGACAGGAAAGCTGTAATGAACATTATGACAAAGCCCAATGGCAAAAAATATTTTTGTGGAACAGCTACAGATTTATTGTTTTTCCTATGCAGTTTCCAGCTTGTCACGAGGCCTGGGGCTGTAAGAGCTGACTATTGGCAAAAATATTACTTGCCATAGAGATTTAAATAATGCTCAGGTCAACAGCTTATTACTGTGCAAGACAGATGAAAAAAAGGCATTAATCAGTCATTTAAGTCAGGAAGTAATCAGAATTATGAGAGATAGGTAGTACAAAACAAGAGTTGCTCTTCATTTAACCAAAATTTAAACAAGTGAAGTCTACTCTAAGCCCGCTTGCTACTGATTATATTTCAGGATGCTCCAGGAGAAGATAACATGCAGCAAGAAGTGAAGCTTTAAAAATAGCTTATGCCCTTTTCTCAAGTTTATTGCACTGTTCTCAAAATAAGTAATCCTTCTGGGGAAAAAGTCCTCCCATCTTTGGTGAGTTTGGGCTAGCTGGGATTATGGGGATATTTTAGGGCATTTAATTGTTCTGGCAGAATGTTAGCTCACTGTTTGCCTTAAGGTCTGATTCATCAGGATCCTTATAGATGCTTAAGTAAGTGATAAAAAGAGTTTCCCTAAAAATAGCCTGTTATTTGCAATTCCTGCTGACTTGTTACTTTACCCATTATTAAGAAAATCTCTGCATTGCAAAAAAGGGACATCTTCTGCACTTTGTTAAACTATGGACTGTATAAGCTTGCCAGGATTGCTCTGCCTCCTTTAGCAGATGTTGCAAAGCCGCCCTGGCCATTTAACACTGAAGTCTTGAGTTCTGAATATTCCTGAGTTCACAGCTTCAGCACAATTGCAATATCATCAATACCATGAATGAATACCGTGAGCAGTTCATTCTGGTCTCCCACAGCAACTTGGTCATCAATACTTTCACTTATATTCCCATTGCCACGTGATGTTAGACAAAAAAAGGGGACTGAAAAGAGGGGAAAGGACAGCCCAACCCAAGCCACAAGTGTCAGCTCCAGACACCATGCAAGAGGAATCCTGGCATGAACAAATGGCAGCCATACAACTATTTAAACAAGCGTAAAATACGTTATTGCCTGTCACAGTGACTGAACACTTTCATTTATATGCGCTGTTGTACCATCCATATTCTAGATGTCAAATGCCTAATTATTTAAAGAGTCATACAAGTGCAGTGAAATAGCCAGGGAGCACAATGTCATGAGGTATGCCACGAGCTTTAATTTAACCTAATAACTTATTTCAAAAAGAAAGCAAACTTCTATGCTGATTTTACTTGGCAATACATACTCTGCAGCATATACTTTTCAAAAAACCTTAAGTGGGAACTTTTTGGGAACATTAAACTCCTCAGGGCTGAGAACTTTAAGCTCCCTACACACAGCCCCATTAGACAGGAAACAAAAAGAAGTGAAAAGTTCTACATGAATTAAGGTTTTATACATTACAAGAATTTAATTAGACTTACAGAGGCAGCATATCACTCCCTCAGACAGTGCTTATGAGGCTTATTTTTAAAATGCAGAAACATGGTGGGTACCTGCTCTGGTCTGAGGCCTGGGGGGACCCAGGCATATTCCTCCAAGGCACAGCCAGAGTCATCGTCAGAGGTTGAGCTTCGCTGACACCCAAAAATGAGGTTGTTGGCTTTGGGCTCCATCTCCAATGGCATAAGTGTGAAGTGTTAAATATTTCAGCTGCAGCTCATCAAGCAGTGATCTGAAGAAAAAGATTAATAGAGCTTTAATAGATTTGAACATGAACAACTAATTATCAGCGTCAATGACCTTACAATGGTTCCTTGTGTTGCCCAGAACAATTAATTAGTGATGCTACAGTACAACTTGCTACAAGCAATTCAAAAGGGCTCAAAAAAGTTATGAAAATAAAACTATTGAAGAAAAAACATCGCAGAAACCTAGGCACAGATTGCCATTTTTGGCAACCAGAATGTATTTCAGTATTAACACTTGTCACCGTTACAGTTCTGCTTGTTTCACATCACAGGATGATATATATAAATATTTAGTTAATCTAGGGAAGACTCATGGAGCAGGTAGTAACAACAGGAATGACACAAGCTCTTCCTGAAGTCATTACAACCACTAACCTAGTAAAACAAAAGACATGACAACCACTTGTCAGAAACTAAAGAAACTATTGGGGAAAGCTGGTTGTGCAAGTAGCATCCTGTTGTTCACAAGGCAGGCAGAGAGCATCTGCTGGATTCCTCTGAGAACTTTGGTAGAGCTGTATGGGAGCGGAAGGGCGTTGGTCCTGTTAAATTTCTGAAATCCAATTATGCCAGATTAGTCTCTGTAAAATACATCATGATTATTCTGTCAATTTAAAACCCTACAGGGAGATGATTTTGTTGATTCATGAAGCCTGCAAATCTTCATATCAGTGGGATTGCTTTGAGTCACAACTGGCAAAGAAGGCTCTCACCAAGATCCATAGCAGTCTGCAGTAGAAAGCTTAACAAGATATATGCCTTGTATTAATGCTAGCAGAAGTTCTTAAGAAATTCAGAAGAGGCATTTCAATGACATACAGATAACCAAAAGCACAGAGGATTTTTCCTAACACAACAGATATCCTGGTGTCTTGGGGCAGGGACAAGCTTGCTCTTACAGTACGACATTATGTGTGAGCTGTGCCTTCCCTGTTTTAGGACATTCTTTCACCAGTTCATCTAAACACAGATCCAATTTTGTCAGTGCTACATCCATCCGAGCTGTAGAAAATTTTGATCTCCTTGACATAAACCTTGCTGGTGGGTCTAATGAGAAGAGCAATCTAAAAACTTCTGGTGGGTCCTACATTACATTTCCAGTCTCATTACCACTGTTTTAGAGCAAATAAGTTGCTCCTGGATCACAGGTGGAAGATTTAAGACTGCTTACCCAAATATTGTGCTGGTTACTCAAAAGAGTTTCTCCTTCAAGCACGAGGCACTGGTTAGTGCCAGTTTCTGATAACTCAGCACATAAACCCAAACCTGCTCCATAAAAAGTGGGCATATGGATCCAAAAGCTACAAACTCAAGAGAAATTATAATATCCAGTATATAGTCTTATCTAGCTCTATTTTCAATATGTCCATACATTCCCACAGCCTATAAAAAGAGATGGGATTACTTAACTCTCCCACTGGGCTAGTGGTCCAAAAATTTAAGTTGTTTAACTTTATTTCAAAAACTTCTGGTTCAAAAACATACCCACTATTTTTGGTGCACTGCTAAGATGCCAACACACTTCATAGCTGCACTGTAATAGAAGATTAATTTAATATTTGATGGGGCAAGCAAACCTGCCAACTCCCCCTCTGAGACCAGGCTATTTCTGGAAAGCTGGTGAGCTGTCAAGGCACGTGTCTGAAATCTTACTCAAGTTGAACATCTAAAGGTTAGCACAACACCTTCCAAGCTTAACATCACCATATTACAGTCTTTCTCAAGGAAGGGAAGTATGATCAAACTCAATCCTTAAAGCTCAGTCCTAAATATGTAAAACAGAAAGACAGGCTTCCTGGTACATACTGTATCCCTTGAATTAGTTGTTCTCAGAAACAAATTATAAGACCAGGAATACAGAACTTTCCCCTCCCCACTTACTGGTGGAAGTAAAGTCATGCATCAAGTATGTTTTTGTTATTGCTTGCATAAAACTGGGGTGTGAGGAAGGAGGGACGGGGGAATAATGTGATGCAGTTAGGAAATCACTCTAGGAAAAAAAGGCAACAGTGTTCACTGTTGCTGATGGATAGGGATGCTCAGTTTGGCAGCTTCTCTCACACATCATCTATATCCAAGTAATTCCTAAATATAAAGTCACTAGCAATATCATTGAGAAGCTGGATTCCTTCTAAGATGACCTGAGCAGCAGATGAACTATTTTCCCATTTCCTTTTAGAAAGGGGCAGATGCCTGGTTTGCAATAATGTGCCACTCACTGACACCTCAGCTGGTATTTCCAATTCTTAGGGCACTGCAAGAACTTGTATTGGTCAAATGGTCCCTTTTCAAGAACTGACTCCTGCCCAATATCCCAGGGATAAAAGGAGTCAGTAGGTCAAACATCTTTACAATATTTCGTTAGGCAGCATGAGCTCAACCACATCCCACAGGAAGCAGATTTGAAACATAATTTAGGCAAAGAGACAGGCTCAGCTCTGGCAGTGCCTGGGCACTTGAGCAGTGTACTCCTGCCTTGTTCTCACAACACCCAACACTCACAAGCACACCAAGTAACTGAGTAATTGCTTCATACTGATTGTTCAAAACCCTCTCTCCACAAGATCAAAGACTAACTTCTCCAACTTCTCTTAAAAGACAAGGACACAACACAAAATCTGAATGCATGATGACTTGCTGACTTTTCTGAGTTAGTAAGACTACCTATTTCTCCCACAATGAACAAAGCAGCACTGGACAAGGTCAGGATCTTAAGCACAGCAAAGGTACAGAAGTGTAGGAGTGTTGCCTAATTCCTAAGGAAGACAAGGCACTGGTAAGAGAGAGACAAGGCTGCTTTTCTGCAGAGACAGGTCCTGCCTGGGCCTCCTCTGACACATCTGTTTCAGAAAGCACACACACCAGCTCCAACAAGAGGAAACCACAGACCCACAGGTCCATTTCCAGTCACACAGGGCAGTTTGAAAGTTTGGCCAAGAGACAATAAAAGAAAAATACATCTTACCTCCAAATGTAAAACACAACTTTGCAGTCAGGGTTCTCCTCCCCAGATAAGGTAATTAGAAATGTTCAAAGCAAGGTCCACAAACCTCAATGAACCGAGATTAGGACAGCTCAAAGGACATAGTTCACTTTAAAAGAAAAATGTTCTCAAAGAATGAATGTAAAGTTGGCTATAAAATGACTGACAACACACCATATAAAAATAGACCCACATCCTTAATACTGTGGGGTTGCTCAGAAGAAGGTTTCTAATCCAGCCTGTCTTAACAGCAGGCTATCTGAAGAAGTATTTTAGCAATTGCTTGTTTAGGAGTTCTTCTTCCTCTCCTGTTCAAGTGTAATTTGGTTTGCATTTTAAAACTACAGGGTTCTTCCTCCCCGCACCCCAGCCTCACTCATCCTTCAAAGTGATCTGTTTAAAATGATTACATCCTAAGGAGGATTCAAATGAATATAAACAACAGCTGAAAAAATAAGTGCTTTCCAAAGGATGACTAGAAAGGTGGTCTTTCTACTCCTGCCATGACACCTACAAAACACAGCAAGGATGTGTTGTTTTGCTTTGCTTTGCCCTAAAGACCACGGAACATTTTGAGGTTTCAGCTCTGTTCAAATACTGCCTCTCAAAAAAGGCTTTATAGCCTACAAGGAGGTTTTTCACTGGCAGGTTGACAACTATGAATAACATAATTGAGTTACACAGCTAAATTTGATTTGAAAAGAAAAGCAATTACTGTGTTTTTTCCACTGATGAATTAAAACAGTCATATGACAAATTCCTTAGAGGCAAAGAAACTACACTCCTAATTACAAAGCTATGGGTACACAAAATCCTGGGATATCAAACTTAAAACAAAGCTGCTGCTGAAGCCTATATGAAGGTTATCCCCACGCTAGGATTTCCAGCTCACTGATTATGTTCCCCCTGACCAGATAGAAGAGGTCACGATTTGTAAGCAAAGTCAGACAAACATCTCCTTGCCCACCCCCTGCTGTTTTACTCTGTCCTGCAGGGCAAATTGTTTTAACAACTTTTTTGTTAGAAGGCTTGTTAACAAGGCTATAGGGGATACAAGATGCATATCACATGCATCCATTCACAATGAAGGCTCAACGACTCAAGATTAGCATGGTCAGCCCATTCACCTGCTTATTTAATCTCTGGTGCAAGATAACTACATTAGAAGAGGAAGGGCACAATACAACAACAATAAACCACCATAAAGCAACTATTAATAATTCAAAGCCTATTTCCAATGTGTATTAGGCACATGATCAGGAAGTCCCATTCCCTAGCTACAGTACAAATAACATATCTACGGTGAGCTCTGTAGCTCTCTGTGTGGGAAATCCGGATCCAGAACTGATAAGGAGAACCTGCATCAGCACCAGCACACAGCTGCTGGGTCCTTTTGAGTAATGAACTACCCAGAGCAGTCGGGAAGGAATAGAGCCGAACTACTTGCTCATTCAAAAGACATTCATTCTAGATGGACCCCAGAAGAACTGTTTCCCTTTTTTTTTTAGCCAGTATACAAGGACCAACAGAAGAGTTAACTGCTTTCCTCCTCTAGCATCCTAGCGCCAAGACCACTTTTCCAGCTGGAAGTGACACGATCCTTCTTCTCACGGTATTTTCTTTTGACGAGCCGTACTGCAAAGGCAGGCTACCTGCATTTAGCAAAAGGAGGAAGCCCCGTGACAAAGCATCGCTCCATGCCAACACATCTGATTTGGCCGTGTTATCCTTGGCTCTGCACATCGCCCATGGAAACCCAAGCACACACTGCAGTGAGGCAAGACCCAAACCTCCAGCCGAGAAAGAGGTATTCTCACGGATGCTCCCCCCTCTCTCTCCTTCAGAGGGTGTACAGATTTAGAAAGACGGAAATCTTGCCTTTTACAGTCTCCCATTGATTTTTAAAATTTTTCTATTTTAAACAGCAGCCAGACTTTACTCCAATGTACACATATACTCAGGTTTCACCCCATCACCTGTTGGCTGTCGAACAACACCCTTCTTTGTTAGGGCTCACAGCCCTCATTTGAGACAAGTTTCCAGAGAAAACACTTGAAGAAAGCATTCAATAAGTCACAAGACAGGAACTGTAAAAAAATTAGAAAAGTAAAAAAATTCTGCGCCCAAGCCCCGTACACCCTGACAGCCCCGCGCCCCCATCTCGGAGGAGTTGGGACGGTGCCTTCCTAAGCAGGCAGAGATCCCTGAAGGACAGGTGGGAGGTTTTCCATCCCGACCGAGTTTCAGAGACGTTAAGGCGGGTCAGAGGCACCCCCAGTGTCCCGGGTCCCCACGCTCCGGAGCCGGATACGCAAGGCACCGGCAGCTACCGGCACCCCCCGGTCTGCGCTGTCCCTGCGGAGCAGTGCCGCGAGCGAGAGCGGCTCCAAGTCACCGCAAATTACCTCTGTGCGGCACCGAAGAAGCGGCCGGGCTGCCGGCGGAGGCGGCGCAGGAGAGGCGATGCCGGCTGCAGACCCGGCCCCGCGCCCCGCCGCGGCAGCTTCACCCCGAGCCCGGCGCTCACCGAGCCGCGCACCCGGACCGGCGCCGGCAGCTCCCGCGGCTCCTCCCGCCCCCGGCAGGCCCGGAGGAGCGGCCAGCGCCGGGCACGGTCCCGAGGCAAGGGGCGGCGGGGGCTGCTCCAGCCCCGTCCCTGCCGGGCGGCGCCACCGCTTCCTTTCCCGTCCCGCCTGCCGGCAGCGCAGCGGGACAGATGCCTGCGCCGCCCCGTCCCCTCCCGCGGGCGGCGGGCCGGGGGCCGGCAGGGAGCAGCCGCCCCGCGCTCCTCCCCGAACTCGCCCCGGACCGGCACCGGCAGCTCCCGCCGACCCCCCGCGAACCCCTGCGCCCCTCACCGCTCCTCCGTCAGGCGGCGGGAGGAATCGCTCCCACCAGCGATCTTCCTTCAGAATGCTGCCCAAGGCGGGGGAAGGAGTGTGGGAAGGGGGAGCGTCTCCTGCCACCGCCCCCGAGGCAGGAAGGGTCGCCGTCCCGGCCGCCTCCCCACCCAGGGGACCGAGCGCCTGCAGAAACAATAAATTCTGCGCTCAGGACACGACGGACACACGGTTTGGTTACAGTGCTTTTGTTCGTGTTTACGCCCGAAATAGATTTCCCACCCCACCCTGGACGCGCTCCGGCTGACCCGGCCCGGCCCGGCCCGGCCACCGCCGCCCCGCGCACCCGGACGGGAAGGACTCGGTTCAGGACGGGAAAACATTTGTTCTTGGTCTCCGTACATGAATAATAAAAATAATAAACCCTATCTGAAGCCGAGAATCGCAGAGAGCAGCCGTCCATCACTGCCTCCCCTGGCACATTCCAAGTGGGAAAGAGGCGTCCGAGCCCCAGCTTACGCACAGAGAGGTAGCACCGGGACACTTTCGAAGAGGCTGCCAGCCCCCGCTTTTACACTTCCCCCAACGCCGTAGGCATAAAAAGCCCCGAGAGGCGGGTGCTCAGGCTTCAAAGGCAAGCGGACGGCTTCCCCCGGCACCGCCAATGTAACCGTGAACACCGCGGTCAAATTTCCTCTTCCCTCCCTCTCTTTGTCTCCCTGGGGAAGTCATTATCAAAGGGAATTTATTCGCGCTGCATCTCAGGGTCAGAGCGGCAACACACACAGCCCCGACGCGCCCAGCGCTGCAAGGGGCAGCGACGACCCAGCCCCCGCATCCCGCCGAGGGCCCGCAGCCGGGGGCGGCTTATCTGCCCGGGCCGCCGTGCGGGACGGCGACGGGGCACTTCTCAGACACTTATCGCTTCCCCCAGGAACCGGATTTGCATGGGTTTAAATTCACTTCTGTAAATTTGAATGGCTTTGCCCGCAGTGCGCTGACGGGTGCGGGCGCGGGCGGAGGCGCTCAGAGCAGCGCCCCTGTCCTCAGCACTGTCACCCCCCGCCCCCGACCCTCGGCTGGGCACACGACAGTCTCACGGCGAGCCGGGAGAAGCCTCCACAACTCCTCCCGTGGGCTGATTCCCCATCGCTCGGGGCAGGCAGCCAGACCGGCCGGCCGAGGGACCAGGACCAAGGCTGGGCTATCTGATCCCGAGAGGCACGGCCCATGCCCGGCTAACGCCGCTGCACGCAGGCGATTCCCAGCAGCAGCCGAGGAGATGTGCCCAGAGACACGGCCATTACACCTGTAACCGTGGGTGAATGCACAAGGCCCCGCGCAGCTCCAGCCACAGGCAATCAAAGCCGCAGGCTCCTACGGCAGGAGAAAACCTGTTAAACTCCAGCAAACTAACCAGCTCCCATCCTTCCACACCCCATTTCACTTCCATAAGCAGTTTCGCTGGTTGTACTACCTCCATTCTTAAACAGCTTAGTCGTTCTGAGGTCAAAATTGGCATATCACTTGGATGAACTAGAGATTTTGTCAGAGCTTTTGTCTGTGCTGGCTTTACGAGATCCAGACTGTTCCTATTCTGTTCCTATTCTGTTCGTTGGAGTGAGCAGACCCCATCTGGCGGCCAGCTGAACATCTGCCAGCTCCATTCATCATTAATCAAAAATGGAAATGTCAGGAATAATGTTTATTCTCCCCCACTACATGACTGAATAAATATCAACAATTTGCATATATTGTCTACTCCTTTTCCAGAAGTGCCTGACATTTTCCCAGCAGCTCCCCACACTGAGGGGAGCTCAACACCTCTGCACAGCAAATTGCAAAAATGAGAGTCTCCTTTGGGAACTTCTGCAGCACAGCCAGCTCAATGGCTGCAGGTAAGTTTGCGAAGTTTCATGACCAAGAGTCTACAGAAGCCAAAAAAGACATTTTCACTTACTTTGCTGGAAAATCAAGCTGTCCCCCACTTTGCTAATGCTTTCCTTGGCACTGAAGTGTCGGAGGGTGTACAGAGATGGTTGGCTACATAGCTCTTCCTGAATTTTTGTGACTTGAACACAGAAACTACTGTATTGTTCTGGACAATGCACTTATACATTAGCAGGCCTAAAACCAACCATTATGCTCTTCTGATCTGAACTAATGTGGTCATAAGATTTTCCTCCATTTCCCATCTGCATGAACAAAATATTTTATCTTGATTTAAAAGTACAAGCAATGAAAAACCCACTACAACTTCTGTAAAATCCATCTAAAGCCCTTTTAAATTATTTCAGGTAGTCAATTATTTTACAGTATGTTATTTTTCCTTTTTTTTTTTTCTCCTTTTTTTAACCTCAGATTGCTGTGTTTCTGTGCTCAAACACTTGATTCTATGGTATCCTTGAACGTTAGGCTAAAGAAACAGCTATCATAACTCCCCTTAGGCATTTGCAAATTGTGAAAGTCATTCCTGAACTGCCTCCTTTGATTTCGGCTTCTTCCACAAGAACAAATGTGTTGCTATGATTTCTGCTCTATTTTCACACAACAAATATGACAGCATACATACTCGTTATGTGAAGTGCAAACTGTGTCACAGAAGTTGCCTTAAAAAAATAATAAAAGCTAAAAAGACAGGCACAAACTGACTCGCCCTTTACAACGTGTCCCACATTCTTGACTGCATCTGGGTAGAGCTCACCCTTCAAACAACCAAATACTTCAAGGGACCTGTGATGGATATGGAACCTTTTGCCCTAAGGTATTAGCACAAATTTAGTCTAGCTAACAACTTTCTTGTTTTACTGACTAGGTCAGGGATATTGTCTGGCCTGTAAGAAATTTGCTGAGTTGTCAGCATGGTTTCCCAGTTCCAAATCAGCCAGATCAGGGAGCATCCCCTCAGATGACACTGGTAATTGCTACCTTTGTTGGCAGTCACAGAAAAGAGACCAAGCAGCGGAAAATGAATTAAGCTCTTGTGCTTCAGAGGCAGCTTCTCCAGGTAGGACAGTGGCACAACACCCACCTCTCAAGCCTGATTAGTTCTGTGGATAAACAGAGGAGTTCACCATCTACATCATCACCCTTTAATGATCACCACCTCCATCATCTCACATGTTCATGAAAACATCTCACGTGTTCATTTAAAATAAAAAGTTACAATTCAGCTATGAAAGGTGAAAGCATGCAGCAAGGTGATTGGAAACTAGAACAAAACAACAACAAAAAAATCTCAGTAATAATTGTTTCAGAGAAATCAATGAGAAAACTCCCTAAAATAAGCCAGGTTTTGTATTTTCAAATAAAGCAGGAACAATTTTCCATTTATCTGACAGCACAGGAGTCCACAGAGCAGGAATTACAACTGCTCCCCAAGCAGTTATGCACAAATCAAAGCAATGTCTGACGCAGGCAGGTATGCCCTTCAGGAATTTTAGGGATGATGACTTGACCGTGTATGGTCCTGCCTGAAGGCTACAGCACAGGGAGCTCTAGGATGCATTTACAGCACCAAGGTCCTTCCCACGCCCAGTGGCCCTGGGTCTATGCCCCAAGGGAGCAAAGAGACCAGAATAAGGGAAGCAGTTTCATCATGATCTGAGATGATCTACTGGAACCCACTGAAGAATACTGGTCTAATTCCCTAATTCCCTAGGTTAGCCCAAGGAAAAACCATGACTTATTCCTGTGATGCTGGACTGTTGTGGAGATGGAATTTCCAGCCTTTCTCCCTCTCTCTTCTGGAAAAAATGGCTGCTTACACACACTTGCTTAGCTGGTGTATAAAAATGGCCTGACCTCCAAGAGCACTTTACTTTGTTTGCCTTGGTGCACTGAGAAACCCCCATGGACATCCACCTGCACCTCTAGATACTTAAACATCTTGCCAAACCCAGCCCTAGGTTTCCTCTCCCAGGTTATGAGTGTGGAAGTATGTCTTCAAAGATGGGAACAGTTTGCACATTTTAACACTGTCTACAGTCACTAGGAGACACCTCACACATGGCATGTCCTTGAAGTAATGCATGAACTTTGAAGGACATCAATGGGCCACCTTGCAAAGGCCACCCCTATCTGTGCAACCCTGTTCAACCCTGCTTCCTCCTGCCCCCCCAGACTAGGGAGTTTGGCACCAGCAGTGGATCACTGTGTGCTGCTAGGAGCAGAGGCAAAGCAGGGGTGTTACCAACGCACTGAGGCCTCGGAACTGTGCCCCTGACTGGCGTCTTCCTTATTTTCTTTCTTTTTGAGGTTGCAGAGAAAGGGCGTGGAGGCAACATCTCATGACTTCTCAAGGCTCCAAAGTCTGACTCTTTGCCAATCTTTAAATAATGTTTAAAAATAACATTTAGATAACATTTACAATCCGGAGAAAAGCACCTCCGTAGGAGATGTACATGTAAAACACAAGAGATGATATGCAGTAAAGAGATACAGGGATTAAAAGGGAGCATGCTTGCGAAATGCAACAAGTTAAAAAATAAGAATAAGAAGACTTCTGCCCAGTAAGGCTTTGTGATTGTATGATGGTGCTTGGTTTCCACTCTTCTCTGCTGTACTCCCTGTCATCCTAACAGCCTGCCCTCTCTCTGCCTGCCTCAGTAAGTCCATACACCAAATGGAAATACTAACATCAGGTAACAGATCAGGAGACAATCAAGTAGCACTAAACTAATAATAAAAATAGCTCATTTTTATTTTTGCCTGCCAGTGGTACATAGATCTGCTGAGGCATCAAGCAGTCAGGTACCAAGATGGGAAGCAGTGCCTACTGCTTGCTTTGGAGAGCTACACCAGCTATAAATGGCCTGAGGACTGGCTGGCATAAGCTGCTGTGTGTTGGGAATGCTTGACTAAGAGAGGTTTATTTTACTTCCTTTCCTTAATGCTCTCAGAGCTGAAGACCAACACACCTTCTAAAACCACGATCCTACTTTGCTTCAGCAGCAAAGAATTAAAATTTCATTAAAATGCCCTTCCTTGTCAGATCGGGCTAGGACTTGCTCTGAACCAACAGGCCTGTTGCTGTATCTGGAAACTCTTAACCCCAGAGGCTCCTCTCAAGACAGCAATCTTGATTTTATCGTAATTGGCTCCACGCAGCACACAGTCACACAAGGCACAGGTAAACACCCAGGTGCCCACAACACCACTGCAACCACCAGCTGTGGGGTGCCAGTGAGGCTCCCTGGCCTCAGCACCCCTGGACAGCCAGTGCCCCGTTCCCAGGGCACAGCAAAGGGCATTGCAACAACAAAGTGTGCCTGCAGTGCTCTGCCAGGAGCAGGGGCTGACGCAGGTGGAATCGCCACCTGGGCTTTTAATAACACCCAGCACAAACACCATTATGCAATGGGAAAGGTGTTGCAGTGCTAATGCACTGTTTGCTTATTGAGGGAATTTCAGTCAAGTATTGTGCCAAGGCCTGTGTGGATGGTGAATGATGTCATCTTCTCTGTGTCAAGCTCTGCTCCCAGGCCTAGCCTCCAAAGAAATCCTCACAATTGATCTAAATTGGTTTGAAAATTTATTTAGATTAAAAAAGGAAATGGTTTGAACTCTGTGGATCTTCTGCTGTGGTCAACATTCATACATGTGGACAAAGGGACATTTAACCCAGGAGCTGGCCCCTATGTAAAGAAGCTAATAATATAATAATAATAACAAAAATAATACAGTAGTAATATAAACTAATAATTCAAACAAATATTTGAGCTAGTATTTGAAAACAAATTTAAAACCCTTTATGAGTGCAGTTTTGTTGTGTGAGGAATGATCCGATTACACTCAGTCTTCCCTGTCGCTGGCAATGCTTTTCAATAGCCTGAACTTAGGAAAAAACACAGGTGACAGACTTTAGTGAAGGCAAAATTTGACATGGAAGATTACCACTGTTCCTGCAGGATTATATCCAGAGAAAACAAAACTGAGTTTAAAGGCAAAGATGAGATATGCAGAGGTTTGTGATAACCTCCTCTTGCTTAAAATCTGCAGGAGGGAAATCCAGCAACCTGTGAAGTAGGTATCCTGTACAGTTCTACACTGCCAGTTTCCACAAGCTATATGCACAGCACACCACAAATACAAGGGAGAGGACAACACTTAGATTAACTATTAGTTTATTTCACCAAATTAACATCACAGGTCAACCTCGAGGCAGACAGTGATGCAAGAAGGATGCAAAAATGTCAGATGGGTAATGAGATACATTACACCTTTATCAACTTTCCTTAGGACAGCAGCTGCAAAAGACACTGCCTGATTTATGAGCTGCCAAGACTGAAGACCATGAAATTCTACCAAAAGGCATCACCAAAACATGATAAGTATTTCAGTATTTTGCATAGAAAGACCAATGGCTAAATAATTGTCTGAGCCAAGTGAGCTTGGGAACACTCAGACTCACTTCTTGCTCAGCAAAAAAAGTTGGGCAGGCTCCTACCTCACCAGAGGTTCACTGCTCTTCTATCCAGTCTGCCACTACTGTTACTGTAGTTTCATTTGTGTAAGGTTTCTTTTTCCTCACACCTAAGAAGGTTTGGAGCAGGCTAGGCAGCATCCAAATGACACTGTGACTCCAGAAATGACACACAGTTTTGTAGTGTGTTGCCTTAAAATAGAAATGATACTTGTATGTCCCCCTTCATCTTATCCTCTCCAATCCTGAAATTAAAAAAAAAAGGGGGAAGTGGAAAAAAAAAAAAGCATATAAGAAAAAGTCATCCACCTAACTGAAGTTCCTTCAATGACAGCCACGAAGGTTTCACCCCTATGTCTTTCTTAAATGCACCAGCAAACTCCATATGCTGGCATTTTGGTAAAAAAAACCCAACCTCTTTTTTTCCCAAGGGAAGCACTGTAATGTAACCCACTACCCCATAATGGGCAACAAACCATCCCCCATTTACACGCCTGGACAAATAAAAATGAGCGCTAAGGGGCTTTTGCCCTTAGTACAAACTTCACCCCACTAATATGAATCTAACTCTGTATGACAAAATAAGTTGTGGGGCAAACACAGATGGTTGAAGCTTGCTGTTTCTTTTCCTGGGGTGTTGGGGGCAACAGGATGACTGAGCACATTTTTTGGGGAACCCAAAGAGGCTTTCTGCCTAACAGAGTAAAGAATGCTTCTCTGGAGGCTACATACTTTTTTTTTTCCCTTCTCTTTTTGCTTCTTTCTTTTTAATTTTTTTTTTCCCTCTAAGCATGATTAGTTTTTCCTCAGCTTGTTTAGCTCCCAGAACTGGTTTATTGCAGGATGAGTTGAGCCCAGTTGTCAGTGATAGGAATGTAAAGGGAGGAACACCAAGAGGGATGGTCCCATTCCTGGTCAGCAGGTAGCTATCATAACTACACTGACACATCCAAACCACATCAAAAGGCAGCCAGGAAGACAGCTTCAAGAGCACTTTTCCCAGGTGCATGCCAAATACCCTTGTGATTATGGACACTCTGGTATAAACTGAGCAGAAAGCTTAGGCAAGAAGTGCTAGTTCAATAAGAACCTCAGTCCTAGCAGAGCCACCATCCACAGGCATTTGAAAGGATAAGGAATTGGCTGGACAGTGGCACACAAAGAGCTGCAATGGCTTGATATACCCCATGCCTGGGAGTGTTCAAGGCCAGGCTGGATGGGGCTTCCAGCTACCTGGTCTGGTGGAAGGTGTTCCTTTCCACAGCAGGGGGGGTGGAACTAGATGATCTTTAAGGTTCCTTCCAAACCAAATCATTCTGTGATTCTGTGATGATACTATGAAATATTCTCCACAGAGCTAGATGCTTAGGACTGGGTAGTTGGAAATATAAAAGTGCTCCTTTCCTTCTCTTCACCTCCTCTGCCCTGGAATTTAAAGGCCAAATGTGCAGGCAGTGTCTGTTCAAGATGCAAGTTATGTCTGTTTGTTCAGTAGGATAATATTGAAGATCGTCGTTAAACAAATATTCAAATAGAAATCCAGTTAATTATGTTTTTTAGCTAGCAGTCATTATCCTTTCCACACCAACTGGCAAGATAATTAATTGTAACTACAACAGGGAAAATCAGCTTAAATCCCCTAAATATCAAGCTTCATCTCATCAACATGACACTATTATAGAAAATTCTGGAGCCTGCCACACATATGTATTTCCTTATCTGTGTTTACAGAAGTCTGTAGACATTTAAGAGTAGGTAAAGATATTTCAGGAGCAAAATATTTTTGATTATTTATGGTACTGAAAATCCTTATGTATGAAGCAAACAGTACAAAAGAAATTGTTTCAAGACACTCAACTGGTACCCTTGCCAGGAGTGACCTTTGTGCAACATCCATTGATCCCTAAGCCCTCATGGCACTGTCAGCTGCTGAAACTGCAACTGCTTGACTATACCTGACACCTGATACTCAGTTGGCAGAGCTTTAAGCTACGCCCACCTGGGCTTGCCAGCACGTCCTGGCCTTTCTCAGCAGCTTGCCCAGGAGGATGACTTCCTTTGGGTGCACAGCCTTGAAAGAATAATGCCTAGCTTTGAAAGAGTACCAGAATTCAATGGAAGTGAATAAGGGCTAATGCAATCTATGCCCATAGGCAATGCCTGCTTCTAGAATTGACAACTTTTGCTCCCATTTTTTTGAATATTAGAATATATTTATATGCAGCCACTATAAAGTGAACCATTTTACCATTGCTACCCCTTTCAATAGCAGAGGCTGAGCTAATATAGTCAAGTGTCAGGCCACTTTTACAAAGATAGTTCAAAATTAGTTTCTGAAATATGTTCAACCACTTTCGGCAGGAGACAGGAGAAAAGCATCCAACTCTTCCACGACATAATATTTTATTATTTTTAAATAGGTTTTGAAGGTATATATTTGAGATAGCAAAATGAACTCAATTTTCAACAAACCAGGTTTTTGTTAAGTAAAACCTGTGAATATGAGAGCTGCTCGATATGACTTCAGACATGTATGACAGGGGGTTTGTCAAGACATGGCATTTTCACAGGTCTGAAAAATGGTATAAAGAGTCTATTTAAAAAGTCCTGAGAATGTTAATGTATGTTTAATATTATTTTAAGTTTTCAACAATTTAGTCCCTTTATACTTGCATATTTTCCCAAGTTGCTTTCTTGTCTACAAAAATTATTGCTAGGACAAGATCAACTCTCAGACAATCAGTAAGCAGAGGAAAGATGAGAATCAATGTTCCACAATGGCCATATACACATGACTCTCCAGCTTAACGTCATCTTTGGATTTTTGTGTTACACACACATCCCTCCCTCCTCAGTCAGCAGCTACTTTCTCTTCAGTGGTACTCCTTCATAATGCTTCTCTGATATGCAGAACCAATGAGTCAGTGATAATTCAGTGATAATAATATTGTTTTGGTAAATGCAATTGACAGCTGGCCTGGACTTCACTTCTACCTGATAACAAGAACCCGAGTCTTCTGAAGGTACTCTGAATCTCCCACTAAGTTTTAAAGGAAGAACCACTTTTTCCAACAAAGAGCAGGGTGGGGATTGGGGCAAGAATCACTTTTTAGGTTTGGATGATTTGCTTTCATCAGCAGATATCCCACACTCACCTTCAGACTGCTGCATAAGCTCCATGCACAGAAAGAAGAACTTAACAGATGTGCCTAATGGGCACATCAAAGAAAAGAAAAAAGAAAAACGATAAAATGTTTGAAAAGACCATCTAGTTATCTACAGTTTCATTAAGAAATGGATGAATCAAGAATGGAGAATACTGACAACCAACATGGTGCCATTATACAGCTGGATTAAGAATGTCCTTCCTCAATCAGTTCTTGGTGTACTGGTCAGATAAAAAAACTTAAATTTTTTCAAGACTAAGTTACCATGCAAAGCCCCAGAGAGGGGCTTGCATAACAGGAATGAATCCCACTCTCGTGGAATTTTATGTAGCTGGCTTGCACAACATGAGGCTGCAGAAAATAAGGAATGCCCACATAAACCCAGACTGGCTCTGCGCTGGGACCATAGAGCTTCCTCCTACATTTTAGATTAAGGCTGGATTTACTTCTTCCCTGCACATCCCACAGGTAAGATTATACTTTGAGAAATCTGCACAGTCAAAACCAGCATGTAGAGCAGGGTGAGAAGCATGCACTCAGCACTTCTTAGCAAACCCAACAAGATGATGACTTATTAAAGCTTTAGGTAGATCAACTTCTGCTTGGTACCACTGGACTATGTCACAATGTGACTGATTGATCCTTCAAGACATGTATGATCAAGTGGCATCAGCAGTGCCACTGGGATAACACACCTGTGAGGGGAATATCAGACTTCCTGAATGAGGAAAATGAACAGTGCTGGGGAAATGGAAGAGGGCAGTTAGTACTCTGCAGTTAAGGTGCTAAAATAAGACTTTTGTACCTAATTACAACCTTATTACTCAGATGCCATCACTGCAATGGACAAGTTGCTGCCTCTTGATTGCTCTAATCTGCAGAAGACAGTGGAACCAATGGAAAAAGGTCAAAAGCCTGAAGCAGTATGCTGGTCCTGCCAGCAGTGGATTTACAATAGAGATCCGTTACCACTGCGAAAATGACTGAGGTAAGTTTATGAGATGCAATTATCTGTAGCTTTTTCCCATTAAGTCTTGTAACTCTCTCAATGAGAGTTTAAGAGCATACATATTTCAAGTCCTGTGTGAAGTTAATAACTTCATGAGAGAGAAACAGTGGAACAAGTAATTCGCATTTTGTATTATCAACAAATGAAGGCTGGAGAGCAAGTTTTTGGATCCAGCTATTACCTCTAATTACACGTATCTCTGTGAATAAATGAAAACTAGTTTGCATTTTTTCCCTGATCATTAGCCTCATTTACACAAGTGTGATGAGGCCAGTTTTTTATCCATTAGCACGAATTAAGTGATACCCTGCTGAGTGCAGGACTGTTCAGACATGCTGACTGTGGAGCAGCTGCTCTCCTCCTTTGGTATTGAATGTTGATTAGCATCACAGCACATGACACACTGCAGGGCATATTGTGTGTCACACTACAGCATACAACATTTAATGAGAGCCCAAAGCAAACCCCATGGTTTAGAAAGCCAGTCTCTGCTCTGAACACCAAGGCAATAATTAAGCACAAGGGCTGTCCTGGGAAAGACTGAATCCCTTGAACAGCGGGCATTTGTTTTGGGACAATGCTGACTACCTGAGGCAGAGCTGTCAATTTTCTCAGTTATCCTATGCAGCAGCAACTGTACCCACTGCCAAATAGTAGTATCTTGACCCATACAGAATATTTAAAGAAAGACATGACAGCCAAGAAAACAGAGTGCCCTATATAAACCCAACTCCTCAAATACAGATCACAGTAAGTATCCACTTCCTGTGACTATTAATACACCACTGGCATTCTTTGTCAGCTTTCCTCATCTGAAAGATGGGCTGATACTACCCTTTTCTTGCACAGATTCATGACTTATTTGAATGCTTTGACAACACTGTAAAATAGTCCATCACTTATCACCAACATTTTGGTACTTTGATGCAGTTAAGAGAAGGCAAAGAAAAACTTTTCGCATCGCTGGAGAAATTAATGTCACACTGTTCAAACTCTGGTTATGTTACAAGAAAACATGTTTCACCATAAAGGGTGACAATACAAGAATGTTGAAAGCACTGCTGCCTCAACTCACCTGCAAAGGAGAGTACATGAAATACTGGCAACAATTAGTTTGGTTTGTTCTGAATGATCTGATTGGAACTTTGCCCTTTGGTAGCAAAGGTTTCATCCTGCACATCTTTTATCTAGAAGACCAATGCAGCAACAGAATGCACTTTTCCAGCTAAATAACATGTTTTGATCTGCATGGAGATCTCTCAGTATGGACCCTGAGGAGAAAACCTCTGGGGGCAGCACGCCAAGTTCAGTCCCTGGAGTTTATCTAATTGCCACCATAGGTGCATGTCTGCTTCAAAGAGCAGAGCTAAAAACCATTGTGTGATAGGTGTTAGAAGAAATTAGACATCATTAATCAGAATTATGAAGAAACATAAAATAATCCACTGTGCTGTTCACAATTAGTGAGAACATTACAGCATAAATAAGAAGGGGTTAAAAAAAATTGCATCTACAGCTCAGTCCATGGAAACAGCCTAGAAGGGATAGGTCACTTCTCTATTTCAAAAGAAAAAGGAGAGGAAAAAAAAAAATCACAGGATGACCCCAAATTGAATGCTCTCTTCTTTTTTCTTCCCACAACTCAAGGGCACAAAGACATTTTTCAGATTTGGCAGAGAGAAGGCACTTCAGAGGCTGGGCTTTATATTAATAGGGGTGTTATCTTATAAACTGAGAACAGACTGAGGTTATGCCAGAGATTTTTATAAACTAGTTCCTATTTTTGATGGTACCTGCCTCCCTCCCAGTAAGCTCAGTGACACTCACTGCTAGAATGCTTCAGTAAATGGTGATGATGTTACCTCTGCAAGGCAGCAGTACCAAACTTTTTTTCTGGACAAACCACTGACCACAGTTCAGTCTCAGGAAGGGTACCCACCATAGCATTTCTTCAACCAGCTCCCCATTTTACACCTTCAATTAAGTTCTCATGCCCTGCACATGCAGAATAAACTAACTGCACCTGTACCTCGTAGGTGCAGGGGGATGTTCTGGGAGTCCTGGCCCGCTGTCTCCCTGGAGACAGGCAATCACCAAAAGGAAGCCCCAGGGGCAGACTGGATGGGTAGGTCCCGCTGTGACCCCACTGAGAGCAGTGCTGAGAGCCTTCAGTGCCCAGCCCAGGAGGCACTGGAGAATACTCACATCCCAGCAGGGAGGACCAGTGAGACACAAACAATGAGCTTCTGGTGCAGCTGCAGCCTGCACAGTGCCAAATACCCTCTGGACCCCAAATACCAGCACTTGGGTACCTTGGGCCTCCTTTAAAGGAAAGGACACTCCAACCACCTCTGCACTGGCAAACTAAACGGGAACAGGGCCCAAGGGCGAGCTCCAGCCTGCAGTCACTCACACCCCTTCACTGGTGGGACACCTCTCAGGGTAGTTTGAGTAACTAGCACTGCTGGGCACACTGAGTGGGATACAGGAAAGGCCATGGACTGCTCCTACCATGTGGGCCAGGAAAGGGCTGGGCTTGTGTTTCTCCATCCTCCCTCCACAGTCCCCCCTCAAAGAGCCTTTGAGCCCATACTGTCATGTAGTACCCCAACACACGCAACAGCCACCCTCAGCTCCCTGCTGAGCACTTCAGACATGCTGAATGTGAAAAAAGACAATCACTAAAGAGCAATGTCTGTGAAAAGGGCACCTGTGTGCTGCAGTGCACAGTGCTGGGAAACTATGGGCAAGGGCAATGGATTTGGACAGTCTAGCACCTAGTCTCAGGGTCAGAGGACCAGATACTGCTAAATGAAACACTGCCCAGATAGGTAAAAGTGTTGGCTTTTGAGAAGCCTTCCACTGACTTTAATAAACGTGGTTAAAATATGGACTAGCAGTGTAACTGCTGCCTTTCTGCAATTTTTAGGCTTACACACATTTCCTTAGAATAACAGAATAATTTAGATTGGAAAATACCTTTAAAATCATCAAGTCCAGCCGTTAGCTTAAGACTGCCAAGTCCACCACTAAACCATGTCCCCCAGTGCTGCATCTACACGTCCTTAAAAAAATAAATGTTGGAACTATGATTTACTCCAGCCTGAGTGCTGGAAGTAGTTATAAACTTCAATGCAAAACATCTATGTTATAAAATACTTTCAGAAACTCTTCCATCATTTGGAAACTTTTTGATAGAATCAATTTTTAATAAAAATACCTTTTAGTTATATACATTTGAGAAGCAAATGCAGAGAGACCATTGTTAGTAGACTGAAAACAAAATTAGAGAAATTTGAAACTCCTTTTTTGAGTTTGGATGATTTTTTAATGCATATTACACTTACAAAAGAACCCAAGAGTAAATGCAAAAAAGCAGAGGGACTTTCAATGTCATTCACGCAGACATTAATTTCAGAAGATACTGCTGTTTTCAATCAAGTTTAACACTGTTAATTTTTTCTCATTATCAGCAAAACAAAAAAAGTACATGCTGAGGATAAGGAAACAGCTTTGTTTATCTTCAAAATCATGTGCTTACCAGAACTTAAGTATGTATTTGCCATATGTCAGCTCCTGCCCCCCTTCTTTAAACTACAAATTCATTAATATAGCACAGCAGTGCTACATCATTAGCAAGGAATAAAGCACATTTTAAAGAGCAATTAAGTGGTATAAAACTACTGGGAGAGAAAGGTTTTTCCACTGCAGCAGTGTCTCAGGGAGACCAAAGGGGAAACCTGACACGAAGGAATGCCAGCCTGAACTTGATTAATTTGTACTCAGAGCAACACGTCCCGTCCCCCACTGCAGCGGCAGCAGCTTCCCACACTGCTCTGCTATATTCTCCCTTAGAGCTTTCTTCTGATCTGTAGGTCATCCCCGAGATGGACTTGTTCAAATTGACATCTTTAATAGAGTCATAACTTCTCTGCTATTGTCTCAAACCTCACAACTCAAACCATGTGTATGGGATGTGCAGGCTCCCAGAAATGGCTGCTTGGCTAAACAGATTGTGCAGGCTGAATGGGCAACATCCCAGCTCAGAGCATGCAAAGCCGACTCAAACACCCCCACAGACCACAGCAGCCCTGCCACAAGACTCACACTGTGCTTTCCTGGAATGGTCAAACTGGAAATATCAACAGTTCAGGACAGGGACACAACATGACTCAAAATTCAGGTAAAGTCTGAATTCTAGTTTCCTTCTCATTGCTTTTTTGTTACCGGGATTTGAGAAAAGAAGTCAAATGGTTCAGTTTTATGGCTTAGAAAGAAAAGACTTGAAAAGCTCAATCCCTGTTTTAAATGAAAGCAGATTCTCTCCCACACAAAAAAGCCCAGTGTTAAACAGTGCTTTGCTTTCAAGCATTATTATGTTGTTGAAACAAATGTTTCTATGAGGTTTAGTGTAGAGGAATTTATTTAATTTAGTTTATTTCTATTGTGAAATTAAAACTGGAGTCTGTTAAATAAACTTCCTGGCTTTAAAAAAAAAAACAACAAAAAAACCCCAGAGAAAACAGTGAAAAAACTTTACATCTGTCATATGAAGATCCTAAGAGTATCCTCAAAACTCCTCTCCTTTCCCTTGGGAGTTAGGATGCTCAGCAAGTTTGGCTCTTAAATCAACATATGTTTGTTATTTAAGTAATACTGTCATTGTTTCTTTTTTGTTCTGCGGCTCGGCCATCCCTTCCAAGCCTGGAAGCAGCATCTTTAGCTTGTGAATATTACATTACCCCTCACCTACTAGACTAGAGAGAAAACACTTTTGCTGCATAGAAAGCCTGACAACACTAAACAAGCTACAATAAAAAGCAAACCTGATAAAAATTCCATTACTTGCTTATCTGCAGAGATTCTTCCCAGTTCAAAGGGTCAATTTCCCAGCAGGGCACCAGTGCTTATCAGCTAGTTCTGCTGAGCCTTTCAATTGCAAAGAGAAGTGTTGCCTCCAACTGGCATGACAATGGCACTATTAAAGAGGCACTTCAAAGATACAGATGTTGTAAATGCTTTGATTTTGCCAAGTTCTCTATGCCATCGCTATCCAACAGACTTTTTCATGGAGAGGTCAGAGTCCTTACTAAGCAAATGAAAAACAGGTAATAAAATAATCACGTGAAATGCAGCAAATCCATCACAGGCCTCCACACCCAAAGCAGGTCCCCTTCTTTTCCTAGGTACAGAGAAGCCCATACCTGGCCAAGACAGAAAAAGGGCTACCACAAGATAAGGTCCAACGAATCTGCTGTAGCAGGTCCAGTTGGACTTGTGTATATCCCACAAACCTGCAACTTTCCTTCCCACAGAGTAAACATGCAGACAGTAGTATTACTGAGGAGGACTTAGAGGAGTGGACACTTGCAAGAGCAGATCTGTTGATTATCTGATGTCTGACATACCAACCTGGATTCATTTTAAGCAGGCTGTATAGGCAGGGCAGCTGGTACTCCCTTGGATGATTAAAGAGACGTGGGGTTTGTTTGTTTTTCAGCTTGCTATAAGGTGAGGACACAGCACAGTCAGCATGGTCACTCTCTAATTATCACAGGATCATGTGATATAGGTCATGCTTGTTAAGGTGCAGATGTGGTCATCCTACATCTGCCAGTTTGCATCAGCATTGGATGCACATGCCTTTATCTAGATCTTGGATGACTTGCTTCAGCCCTTCCCCAGTATTTGATCTTCCTTCAGTGTGACCTTCTTAAAACCATATGTTTTAAGTAAAGGTCTGCTGCCCTGAGCACAAGAAGTATGCACATCATTCATCTTTTAAAAATTCCTTTTCACTTAACTCTCTCCCTACTTTCCTTGGAGCAACAGCCCAGAGTCCCAGCCCTGTTTGTTCAGGCCAACCGTCTGCCTGGAGAGAGCAGCATCCTTAGCAAAGAGCACTGCAGTCTCTTCCAAATGTCTGCAGTGCAGTTCCTTCAACCTGTTAGCTTGCAACTCTTCTGGTAAGATGTGCCAGAAAGGATTGTAACAGCAAGAAACTTCATTTTCACATGAATGAGGACATGACAGGAAGCTTTCAACCCAAAGCGCTTCCTGTCTGATCAACAGGCCACAATTTACACATAGGAGTAAACACAGCTGACCCACAGCAAACCAAGGTCATCTCCTCTAAAATATGCCTGTTGATAGCAAGAACACACCCTGACTAAATTAAGTTTTAATTCTCAAAAGCAGTTTAAACTCAGATATGGATTATATTCAACCTTCACTGAAGGAATTATTGTTTTTCCACTTACTGTACTTTGCTTCTAAGGGGAAAAAGCCCTTTCACTTGGATGTCTCATATCAGCTTCTGCAAGCATGATTACAAAGAACACATGCAAACAAAAGCTATTACATTATAATGTCCCACTAAGATACACTACACCAGAGACCCACATCCTTCCCACCTGTCCCGGCAGCAAAGCTGCAAGAGCAGTTTATGCCAACATATGACACCTCACAGGGCACAACCACAACACAGGGCAACACTGTAGTTTTAGTAAAACTGACCAAGGCAAAATAAAACCCTAACCTCCATGGCTGACAGGCTGAAGTGTGACAACGCACAAATCACAGTTTTGTCTCACGGCTTTATTCCTTCTCAGCCAAAGTACATTGATGTGCCCTCTCCTTCCAGGCCACCGCAGCAAAGCAGTACAGCTTGTGGTTGTCACTTGCACACTTTAGTCTCTCTTCCTTTCTTTTGTCCTCTGCCTCCCACCTCCCTTCTAATGCATTACCTCTCAATTAGTCACAGACGTACAGCAAAACACACAGTTCTCAGATCTCTTAGGTGGTCTTTTATCTGTAAACATTTAGTACTTGCCTTCTCTCTAGGAGGAGCATTCTTTTCAAGAACCTGCTTTTCAACCAAGAAGACAAAACTGGAGGAATTTAGTAGGAGATGTTTTAAATATTTATGCTAGCAACTTCTATGCTTGTTTCTATCAGAAATACATTCAAAAAAGATTCTCTCAATAGTTAAAACCAAGCAGTTGTGCCTGAGTTTTCCAGGTGTGTACTGGCATGCTTACACAAACAGCCTGTACACCAGTAGTCCCTTCCCTGGAGCTGCCCCTTTCTTTAGACCTCAAAACTTGAGCATCTGTGCAGATAAGTCTTTCAGCCTCTGTAAACACAGTGCTTTAGATGTACCTGCTGAAATAGAAAGCTTTTCAACATCCAGTCATGTACAACACTCTGACAGACAATACTCTAAACCTGTGACCAGGGAAGAATTTTATTATTCCAGTGGTTGCCAGGGACCATCCAGCCATTTGACTCTGTTAGTTATTACATGCAGCATATTAATTTCTTCCTTTAGAAGAACTCTGAAGCTAGTATTACTGAAAAATGATCAGTGATCTTCAGGTATCTTACAACATTTAGTAGGCTTTACAGGAATAGAAAAGCTAGAGTTAAGATTCAAGTTTAGCAATGAGGCATGAATTTCTACTATCTATATGGCACACATTTATTTAAAACCAGTAATTTACAGTGGGTGTAATCATCATGCCATTCTGCATTGATTTTTGCAAATTTTATATTAGAAAACCATGGGACAGAAGGCTAAAATGCCTGTGTAAGTTTTAACTCAAGGAGAACAGTCAATTTAATGCCACTCTTTAAATGCATACATAAGCAGGGACCTGACTGACAAAACAGCTCTATCATGAAAAGCTTAGTTAAAATTTCATCAGTTAATATCTAGATGTCTTCCCTTGACAACCCTGCTTTAGCTGCTGTGCAACCTGTCATTTTGTAACATGATTTGAGGAAAAATAAACACTGAAATAAGGTTTTGCAATGTTCAGCTTATCCTGAAACATCTCTTCATTGGACCAAGATACAGGAGTAAGCATTTATTAAAAATACCGCATGTGTAACTTTAGAATGTAACACACAAGCAACCCAGGACAACCCTGGGGGCCAATGAAAGCAAGATTCAGTAGGTGAAGTTTTATCAGAAACTGAGGGACTAGGTTTTCTGAAATAGTTACTATTGATCTAGAAGATCTGATCTCTTCATTAATGCTATTATGTCTTAAGTCAGTCCTTCATCACCCTTTTGGGTTTGCTCATGTTGCTTATCACATTCTAAAGCACACCTCCCTAAGAAAAGTCCTGCTGGAGAGTTAATTGCGAGGAGTCGGTAAGAAAAAGGTTTAAAACCCTCCTCTGTATTTTAGTTATCACAGCTGCCCACTTGTTTCCGGTGAGAGTGCTTCAAAGTGGAAGAACAGGCTAGTTCATCCAGAAGTTTGGAGGGTTCAAAACTTAGATATGGCTCCAAATGGAGTCAGTGAAGAGAATTCAGCATTGGGCAATATGCCCTTTGCCATATGGCTGCTGGGCTCCCTGCCAATCACAGCTCAAGAGCCAGTGCTTGAAATGGTAAGATAAAGAATTACAGCCGTCTGGGGCTGGACCCCTGAGCTCCCACATCTGCAAAGACGTGCGTGCCGACACCAAGAAACAGATCAGAAACAGAGACTCGTGAGCTGGTGGAGACACAGGCTCATAAAGCCACATGATGCAGTGCAGCTGGATATCCAGCTTGGCCCAGCAATGATATAGCTGCATTTACATAGCTCTTGTGCCGCTAAAATTGGAAGTCTCTTGCATTCCCCCACAGCTTCTGCTTCCAAGGAAGCAGAGCCAATCTGGGAATACTGAGAACACACATCTGGGGCCTAGAAATGCTCCAAGTGAAAGCTGTCAGGATGAATCACCATCTTCCTGCAGCTGAAGAACGGGAAGAGATTTAACAACCAATCTCCTTCGCCATCCTCACAAGGAGCTGTGATACCCAGGAGCAGAAGGGGTGATTCAGGTGAACAGCAGAGCTAACACCAACAGTCTGGATCTGGAAACAGATGCTCATCAAAGGAAAAAACATTCCAAAGAGAAATGTTCTAAGTGCAAAGCTGTTTAAGGGTGAGCTTCAGATAGGACTTCAGTACCTGACAGAATGTAGAAAGGATTGTTACTTTCAGTTAAATCTCTGCATATCAGTGAAACTATGACAGCTTAGGTACAAACAGCACTCATCTACAAAATAGCCTAAAAATGACACTGAAGCTTTATTTTAACAACGTCCAATGGGATAAATAAGCAGTATAGTCAGCACTGACAATGCTGGGAAATGGCCAACACCAACGCAGCAGATTGAGCTGGGACTCAGAAACTGGGAGGAAAGCTGCTTAGGAGGCCCATAGCCTTAGGCCAAAACACGAGGCACTGCTGTGCAGAGCAGGAAAGGGAAGGGAAGACAGAAGACAATTTCCATTATGCCATATAAACCGCTGGAACTGCTTATAGGGAAAGAAAAGTACTGGGATGAGAGGACTGACCATACACTGGAGGCTGTTTGAGACTGGATCTTGGTCCACCAGGCTCCAGCAGTGCCAGGAGACCTCAAGGAAGGGGAAAGGTCTCCTTTACTCTCAGCCCAGCACCTCCTGCTCACTCCTCTGCCCAGGAATAACAGATGCCCAGCACTACGACTGGATTTTGCATCAGATTTTTTTCTGCTTAAGATCTTAAGGGACCTTCAGGTTTCAACTATTTTTCTGATGGCAAAAATATCCATGGTAGTCTGCTTGGCAAAAAGGAGGATCTGCCCCACTATCTCTGTTACGATCTGAAGTGATGCAATACAGGCCTTGGGATTTCTCTCCCCAGGGTCATCTCAGTTTGACAACTTCACTGCAGAACTGATCCAGACACTCCCTCTCTCTCTCAGCAGTTTGGCTGCTATTCTCAGAACAGGACTCTGAAGGGCAGGGAGTGAAAGATCTTGAAGCAAGACAACAGGGAGACAGAGCACAGAGACTGTGAGCTACAGCGAAGACAGGCTGGGCTGCAGGCTCTAGTTCTACTTACAAACAAGATGTGTACACTACGTGTGTGTATATGTATGTATACACACACAGAGGCAAGGCCATAAGCAAGAAAGATGATTCCAGAGCACTTAAGGACACAACAGCAGACAGGTTGATACAAGTAAGTAATAGCACAATTTAAAGAGCACACAGCTAAAAGATGCAAAGTAGTTTATTCTAAGAAGTACCTCCATCTATCTTATGGTGGAATAATTCATTTTGTATTCAGTAAAATTTGTTTCCAGAGTAATTAAGGCAAACTGACTTCAGAACTTTCTTAATTATTTGTGTGGGTACAAGAGGCATTTGCCCCGAAATAACTTGAAATCCCCAACAAGCTTAACAAGCCTGAAATTGCTGGGGATTTTTTCCTTCATTTCATTCTATGGCTAGAGCCTGAATAGCTATGCTAGATTTTGTGTAAAGCCATGGCTGCTTTTCCTAAAGTGCTAGCCTAGCAGCCAGGTGACACATCTCTTCCATCCACCTGATCTGCTGCACTCCTGAGCCAGACATGCACTGCTGAAGGAGAAAGAAATCCACTGGGAACAAGAACCATCCACAGAACATGTATTTCATAAAGCTTCACCAACAGAGAAGAAATAGGTTAACCCCTCTCATTGCCAGTCCCAAAAGAGGCTCACACTTGTTCAAGTGGCATGAAAATCTGGTTTGTTTCCACCACAACTCTTCCAGTCACTGGAAAGCCTGAATGCAAGCACGTATCTGTGACCACATTTCACTTCACTAGGGCAAACAAATAATGGATATTATTCTCCCCAGAAAGAGAGGGATTTCTGGAGCTCATCTTTGGAGCCTTGTCTGTGCTGCATTTCCAGTGCACAGCATTAAGCACATATGAATTAAATTGTCAAGAAAGACTACCTCCCCTACCTCTAAACAAAACCCCTCCAGAAATTCGGCATCTCAAACCACATCCTTATTAAAAAAAATTAATAAGTACTTAGTCAGAAGGGTGTGTGCAAGCCACTAAACCAAAATTCCTAAACTCTAATCCTTTCCAACAATAAAACTCTCTGCTTCTGCCAAACCACTTGGTCCATCTGTTTCACTTTCTTTCCTGTAGAAAGTAGAACGTGTGGCTTCTTCCACAAAAGCTGTCTGTGGACTTGGATCTTTATAGCATCCTTTTCCAAGTAAGTTTTTCTTACTTGCAAATAATTTTCACACTAAAGCTTCAGGTCTTGGCTAAGAGAAAACTCAGGTGGATTGTACAAGCATTAGTTTTTGAGCCATTGCCATACACATAGGATTATCTAGTTTTTGTTGCTTTTGTTGAAAAAACAGATGAAAAAATACAGGTTTTGGCTTGCATTTTCTTGACAGTTGAGGGATAGAGAAGAGAGTATCTTCTCACATAAAATGCCTTCTTGAAAAAAATAAAATCTTAAGAACCAAATAAGAATTCAGCCAATCTGCTTCAGGTTTCAACATTTAATTCAAAAGATCAATATTTTTGAGAATCCAGGACTCAGAGAAAGTCTAAGTAGGTGTTTTCTCTAATGTTTTCTCATCACAAAGAAAAATCTGATGTGTTAAATAGAGCATTTATTTTTAGTCATTAAATAACTAATTTAACACCTTCTAATACTTCAGGGGTGTAAATTCTGAAGAAATTCCATTTGTTATCCTGTACCTTGCAAACCTTCAAAAACACATGCTGTGGAGAAGATGACCACCAGTCCATCAAGATGTAGGTAACTAATCCAACACACGTACAAGAAACAATTATTTAAAGAATATACACCCTTAACTGCAACAATTTCTAGGCCTCCTACTTCAAGGTACAAAGCAAAGGTGGCTTGAGAGCACCTTCAAAAATGTCTTCTGCAGGCTACCTTTAGAGGAATTGCTCCTGTGGGTGGATATATGTAAATAAGTGTTCCCACTCCTTAGGGTTTCATATGGAAACATTTACTAAGTTACACCAGCATAAATGGCTGTAAAATCTCAGAACAAACCTTCTCCTTCAACATTAGATACTTCACCTCAGATTTTATTAGTAATTAAAATGTTCCACAGGAAATAATAACTATAGCCTTAATTAGGTAATTAAACCTGTTCTTGAAGACTTATGTAATGCAAAAGAACAATCATGCAGATGGAAAAGTTTAAACCTACTAATTACATGCATGCACAAGTTACAAGCAAAAGCTTTTTTCTTAAATCACTTACTTTAACTTTTGCAAAATTACATGTTCAACAACCAGCTGTTGTGCATCAGAAGCAAAGAGCTTACTAATGCAAACCTTCTATTTCACAGTGCTGCACTAAAAGCCCCAAATTAATTCTTATAGATTTAGAAGACTTAGAAGAAGTAAATCAAAGAATCACAAAAAGCTCAAGTCTGCTTTCTAGATCCCCTTGATTTTAGATGTGCCAAGAGTTTGGCATAACTTCTCCTTACACAATTGGAGCAAATATTCGTTCCCCACCTGTCTATTCCACCCTTCTCCAAGACAAGGGGTTATAAAGATATCTCAGCTGCTCATGAGGCAGCTGTCACACCATCCTCCTTTAGAGCTATAAAAAGTACAAGGATTAAAGGGGGTGGGGGAAAAATCAAGGACAATTACTTTTCTTAGTGGGAAAGTATTTATACAATTGTAAATCAGGACTGAAAAATTAAGACAAAGATATTCCCTGTACAGAGGAGCCTCACAGATACTCAAGGGTTTAAAAAATCAGTGCTTTTCATTCTCTTTTGCAACTTGTTGCTCAAAATATGTACAGCATATGTACTTCATCTCAAAATTAACTTTCCTATGATCAGCCTATGGCTTCATAAACATCTGAAAAAGGATAATTGTAGTTATACTTATTTGTATGGAAAAGCATTTAGATCCATTTACACCAGTGCCTCAAGTAAAGAGCCAGTGGTATTTTACAGCAAATCTGGCCAGCTCTCCAGGGCTTTTAAAATAGTCTAGTCTTGCCTTGCAAAACTTGGACCCCAGATCAGTAAAAAACCACTGATCTTCCACACAACTCTCTCTACTGATGAGCTCTTCATATGTTGTCACACTGCAAAACATTTATACAAGACCATTCAGCCATACAGATTTTATAACTGGTCAGAAATACTTGAGTATTATTATACAAATATTTAAATATCAGGCAAAGAAACCCCAACAACAACACATCTGAAGAAGTAAGCCTTGTGTGCCCAAAAGCTACTCAGTTCCACAAAACCACTGGGGAAAAAGAACAGCAAATAGGTGAACAAAAACAACCACAGTGAAAACTCATGGAGAAGTCACGCTGTCTAGAAATTGGGACAATAATAATGTTGAACTTTCAAATATTTCCTAGCAGGAAAATGCAGTTTCCTCCATTTTCAGTAATGTTTGCTTATGTAAAGTCATAGCAACATTTGTTACCAGTAGACATTACAATTAGACTGAAATCTTCTACCTTAAGAGACCTATGCTTGGTGAATACTCTACAGATTCATCAATGTGTGTCTAAATTCAGCAAGTCATCTGCAATGCAACTGAGAAGACACCACAAGAACAATAAACAGCTTTATACTACCCGAGTACCTGGTTTTAATTTGACTTCAGGAAAAAAACAACTGTTAATAACCTACTGCCCATGAGAAAAACACTCTGTTTTCTTTGACCTAAGAAGCTACATCGGGAGTCAAGATACTCATTAGTTACTTCACATGACCTAATCATCAAGGATTCACTTGTGCACATTTAGATAATACAAAAGTATTAATTATGATCCTCACCACCTGCATTAATAGATCAAAAATACAACTCATGTTCAGACTGCATCTGTTCTTTTAGCAGAGCTCTTTAGCTATAAAATCTACATACACACAACACTTCCTTCACATGATATTTCCCCCAGTGCAGCACCCCTTCAATGTGCTTTCCTCACTTTTTGCAGCAGACAGAGGACAACCGCTCTTGATGGGTGTTCCCAAGTATTTGCCTTGGTGTTGCAGTTTAGTAAAATAGATTATTCACATGTCTTATGTCCCCCAGTATTGTACTAGACCACTAAGTACCAAAGACTGTGTCGGTAACCCTCCCATTTCTTCCTGTGACTGACATGGACTGAAATATCAGTGGCTTAACAGCATGAGGCCACTCAGCATATACCATTATTATTTTACTTTATGTTAAGATCAGTGGAAGCAGTTACTAGGTATAACAACACATGTAAAGAAATAGGAAAACGATGCTTCACAGCTGCTTATGCTTCAGCCCAAAGGCTGTGTTTGCAGCAGCCAGACAATGCCGTGACTGCTTGCCAGGCTTTTTTAGCCAGGTTCTGGTTATTGTAAAGCTTTTATCTTGACCTTCTACAAACAGATCTCCAATTACAGGCAAGAAAGTCAGTATACATGCATTTTTCTTACTGTAATTCTGTTCAGAATTCCTTCCCATTCAAGTTTTTCCCTGCAGTAATCCTGCAACTCATTAAACAGATGCATAAAATGCCAATTTTTAAACACACTTCTCCCAAGGAATACCAATTATCTCTAGCTTCAGAAATCTTGATGCACTTTAGGAATGGCTAGACAGAGCCATCTCCTGGCTAGACAGGAAACAGAATTTCTGTAAATACACACCTTAACATGTGTGAACAACTTATTCATCTGCTGCAAGAGAAGACCTGTGCGCAGATTCAAGGGTTGGTTTCAAAGGATTGTCTTCATATCAGCATACCATAGTTCTTCAAATCAGCCAGTTAATAACTACACAGATGATGGAGAACAACCCATCCTGTTTGCTAATAGATTTTTGGAGAATATGGATGTAAAGTTAACAGCAAGCCCAAAACCTGGCTTGAGAAATATTGACACAGCACAAAGCTGTATTCATTTGTCCATAACAGAAGTGCCAAAAAACATTCAGGGTTCAGGAGACAAATCACACACAAACTTGGTCAGAACTGTGAGACGTCCTAACCTGCAACCCTCTGATTTCCTTAGGCATAACTAAACTCTGATACCTCGACTTTTCACTATCAACTGATACAGAGAAGTAATAGTTATGCTTTGGGGATCTTGTTCAGGATTAACATGACCCAAACTATAAGGTATTTTAATTACACCCACCTCAACAAGAACTGAGATAAAAAGATCAAAAAAACCCTTTACTTGGGTTTGATGAGTTTAACCCCAACTGAGTTTCTAAGTATCTTGTGATGTGGATTTGCTTTAAAAAAAAGCATAGAACATCCTGCCGCAGTAGTGACCCACAACAATCATCAAGTCCAACTCAAAATAAGAGCATTTTGAGACAGCATTCAGTCATTTGCTTCAGTAGATTTCAAAGCTGTGATTATTACTACTAAGAGAGCATTCACTATTAGAACCCTTTCTAAAACCACTTCTCTGCACAACATACTACAGTTTATATGTGAGAGTCATTTTCCTCTTTCCACCAACCAAGAATAAAGATGTGAGCATGGCAAACAAGCCTTCTTCTGTACTTAAATGTATCTCTCCATTCCTTATTAAATCAACACAGGATAGCTAACAGATGTGAGAGGTTACTGATAAATAAGTGGATTTTGTTCAATTAACTGTCCTTGTTAGTTTTCTTCCCTCCTAAAAAGTATATTTCCATCCCTTCTGAATGGTTGCAAACACTGACTTGCCTGTAAACATAAACAGTACAAATGCTGCACACACTGCAGGGCCAGTAAAGGTAGGGAAAGATGCCATGATCACTAGGCTGAAGCCTAACAGCATCATGAAATACAGTGGGATAAAGAGCTTGCCATGGCAGTGAGAGCAATCTGTCATCGGTATTTTCTCTAGGCTGTAAGTGCAAGCAGCTTGCAAATGCAGCCCTTTGAATCAGACTTTATTTTATACTGCACTTGGTACACCTACACCTCAGAGGAACTAGAGCCTTTTAGATCCTAGTTTTAATTACAGTTGAGCAAATATCCTTCTGTTCCCTTCCTAGACACAGATGAAGCTCAGCAGTCTCTTAAAATATACTTTTCAGCCACCAACAGGCTGATCTACTGTTTATATTATCACTTTCAAAAGATTTTTGTTTTGACCCTTGAAGTGAAAATTCAGCTTTCTCTGCAAAATCCTCATGACTCAAACTCAACACATAAGCTCCTTCAGAAAAGGAAATGTTCTGAAGAAGTGTCAGAACACAGGGTTTCTGAAGTCCTGGTTTTCCTGTGTACTACCACTTGTACCGTAGCAGAAGAGGGCACAGGCATCAGCAACAGGAGTGGCAGCTGATGGTGCCATTTTAAAGTGGATCACATACACCAGGATTTGGGATCTCAGGCTAGAGCAGAGCATGACCTAGGTCAACAGAGTGAAGCAGAGCACTCTGGTCCTGCACTAAGGCTGCTGTCCCCTCCTAGACGGGTGCATGAGCAACAGCGAGATCATTGGAGGCATTTCACGTAGGCAGTCTGGCAAGTCACAGATGTCACCTCTAAGTAACACAGACATTATTCATAGCCAGTCACTGCTTGCTATCTACAGATAACTGATTGCATTCAGACCAGATTGGAAACAAGGTTGGCTAAAAAAAAAAAAAAGAAAAAAAAGAGCCAGACAATCTGTTCTCTCAGAGCTCCAGCCATTCCTGGACACAGAAAGTGGGAAAGACTTTGACAGCCGGGACCCACAATTTAGCACAATAGCTGCTCAAAGTCAAGAATACAGCAGGATAATGCATTATTAGCCAAGTGCTGTAGAAACCTCAGCAACTAGCATTTGAGTTTGCTTTTTACTGCAGCTGGAGGATCTGACAACTTTATTTTTCACTCCTTGCCTGCTGTCTTTTGTCCAATCATTTTTTTAAACATCCAGCCTTTAGTAGCATAACAGTAGAAGAGATCACATAGCAGTTCAATGGCTGTGTGAAGATGCATGGCCTGTTCTGTGCTTTTTTAATTGCATTAATTGATCTGATGCCCTTTTTTGTTTTCCTTCTAAGATCTACATTTACAAGAATCCACAGGAAAATTTAACCACAATAAGAATAGCACAGATTGCTGCCAATGTAGAGTTTTAACATCAATTTATGACTTAACTATAGGTATGACTTCAATTGAACTTATTTCTGTACACTGTATTCTTGGCTTCTTTGCTAAAGCATGATGTGGCCAACTTAGCACACAGTTGCATCCAGAACCCCCCTTCCCTAGGACTAGAACATAATAAACCAACAATTTTTGGCAAATATTTCATAGCCACAACTTGCATGGATCAAGCTTAATCACTCTTTAGTTCAAAAATTTGTGAAGTTTATCATCACCAATTTTTGAGACTCACAATAATGGACTATAATCAGAAGTTTGCTCTCTGCAACAATATACTAATATTTAAAAGATTTAGTTGTGATCACAATTTTAAAACATGTTGAACTTACTGTATGATTGCTTTTGATAACTTAACCATTAAATCACAAAGATGACCTACCAAGAAAATATTTTATGCAGATATCTATAAAAATATACATTCATGTCAGAGCACCATCTTTAAATAACAGTCGATTAATACTCTGTAAGATGCCCCCTCTTCAAGGAACTTTTCTCTGGCAACACCAAGATCCATTTACTGATGTAAAACCTAATGAGGAAGCATCACACAATCTGGCACAGCACTACTCTACAAGCCCTTAAATGTGGGACTTCTGAAGTCCTCATTAAAAGCAGAGAAATGAACACACAGTAGGAATGCATTAAAAATGTTTGGTGGCTTTGCTTGGGTTTTTTGTTTGATTTTGTTTGGCTTGTTTGGTTTTTTTTTTTGTTAAGCCTTTTTCTGCTTTGTACACCTGATATTTACAAGCAGCTGTTTATAAGCACCAGACCTGAGTTTGCACTCATAGGTGCAATGGAGACCAAACAATCAAACTAAGAACAGAAAATCAGGAGATTTTACAAATGCATATGGCATAATTATGTTGCAGAGTAAAATTAGCGCTCAAGATCTGGTAAGTTCCAGAAATTTTTAGAGGTTGACAATTACTGACAAGTGTTCTTTAATCTCTTACCACTGTTCTCCTTATCAGCATGAAGATCACTATGACATAAGTGTGACACACACAAACCCCTTCATTTGAAAAATGTGAACTCAAGTTTTGGAGTCTTTTCCTGGTACTTAAAAACCAAACCAAACATCCCACACCAAAACACCAACCAAATAATCACAAACCAAAACAATTTACAGTAACCCAGAGAAATACTCAGAAGATTGGATGATAAACTACACAATTAGTTACATACTTTTTTTTTTTTGTTTGTTTTTAATTGGAATTAATTCCATCTCACAGTCTATCACAAAATTAAAAAAAAGGTACTAGGGACAAATCTTCTCAGATTTTATCTACAGGAAAAATGTTTTTTAAAAGTCTGTCACATAGGAGATCTCAGCTTTTTTAATTAATGCCCTCATCCTGGTCCAACATTTTTCCCCCCCATAGCATGTACTCTTTACCTACCATTTGGATTTAGACCTGTGATTCTATTCCTGGTTTAGACCGAAACCTCCTCAACCCACCCTACACTCCACCACTGCTATTGGAGAGGGGCAATAGATTTTGGCAAAGAGGTCAGGGGTGACCAGCCATGTTGATGCAGAAATGGCAGGCAAAGGGTTCCAATCCCTAAAAATCTTTGCACCACCAAGAGCAGTAACCATAGGTAGTAACATTCCCAAATATTTTAGCACATGCCAGCATTTCTCAGGAACTTTTCACTATTAATGAAGCCATAAAAGTAAGCCATGTAAACGGGGCTGAAGGAGAGAAGTAGGTTCAGCTGAAGAACGAAGCAAAGCAAGATGCACAAGAACTACATAACTGGGGACTCAAAACAGAACTGAAACCCATTCATGTTTGGGGCGCTGCATGGACTCTGCCTTCTTCTTCCTTACTGACTACAGGCACTGTGTTAGCACTGGCACTCAGCTGATTGCACGGTGGAACTGTGCAGAAATTTAAGCAAGCAGAAAAACAATGTTGCCAAAAAAAAAAAAAAAAAAAAAAAAAAGAAGAGAAAAGTGAAATTTCCTGTTGATTTGATTTTTTTAAACCAGTTCATCATGAGGTTAGACAACCAGGAATGCCACTATAAGGGGAGAGGCAGACCACAGCAGCACTCATCTAAATAGCGCTCTAAGCCAGTGGAACTAGGCCCCCTGTGATTACACTTTTCCTTTTGCCATTCTCAAATCATTCTTGCTGTATCCAGGTTGAGTGATTTCACTTTCACATTCAGTGGAACACCCTGAACTTTTCTCTTCCCTTGCAGTTGCACAGTGGGGTCAGCAAGGAAGAACACAAGACAGATTTTCATTGGGTAGGAATTAACTGTATGTGTTAGCAAAGACAACTGGAGGTTTAGAGTGTAATATATGAACATCTATGGCTGAAGCATCTGAATACTTTATACAAACAGAATTAAGAATAATTAACAGCTTACAGAAAGAATAATGAAATTTTACTTACATAGAACACTGCAGACTGACGGAACAGTAACAGACTGACATGCCAGAGAGTAACACAAAAAACCCTGAAAATACAGTGGTCCCTTTAGAGTGCGAATCTGAGCATCAGTGCAGAGCAGAGGAATTCCTTAGAAGGACATGCTTTTCCTGCATGGCCAACTCACCTACCAGGGCCACCAGCACCCACTGGCAATAGGCTTGTTACGCTCAGATACCTGGAACTGTTCCCTAAACATTCTCAGATGCCCAGAAAACCAATAGGAATGAAAGGACAGCCACCACAATAACCTTCAACCCAAATCAAATTTCCACTAAATCACTAAACATATCTTTGGGCATCCAAAAATTCAGAGTTGTTCTTTTAAGCACAACTATGACTTATCAAACTTTCCCTTTACTACCAAACTACTGGAAGGAATCCACACTCATAAAAATTTTGTCTGAAAGGGTACAAACATGCAACTTCAGGTACTTGCAAGGGAGTATGATGCATACATACTGAATATAAAAACAAAACAAACTCAAGAGCTTCAAGTTCAGCTGCAAGATTGCTACTCATCCAGAATGACCAGTTTCTCAACCTTATTTCATATCATGCAGATTTTAAAAGATGAACATTTTAATTGCCTCTTATTTATGTATTCCTCCGGAAGTACCCTAGACTGGTACTCACAAGCAGCTGTTTCTCAAGAATTCCCTGAAGGTTTTATAAACATTTCAAGAACAAATCCCTGACCATTCATGGGCCATAAATGAGTAGGGTCTGCAGTCCCACATAACAAGAAGATGCTTTAACATGACAAAGCCCAATGCCTATTACTTATATCACATCTCTAAACAGAAACACAAAGACTATATTTAATGAATACAGCTTCAAAATTAATATTTTACAAGGTATTTTCAAAAAAAAAGCAACTTGGTGGTTACTTGAATCTTAATACCATCTAACAGCACTGGGGGAAAAAGTAACTCAAGTGCCACTAAGTCACCCTGAAGGTATTTCAGCAACCAGGCATCCAAGAATGAAGGAAGCCAGTCAAATAGGTGAACATACTCTGCAACTGATCATGATGCAGTGCTGCAGCTTCAAAGAGTACCTGTACACACAAGGAAAAACCTGCATTTTTCTATTATCCCCATTCTTCCAGTTGGAACACGCAATTTACTAAAGGCATTCTAATTTATAAAGATACAATTCATAGAAATACTGGTTTATTTATTAAGAGACCCACTGCATGCTGCAGAACTCCAAATGCTGCATTGGCAGAGTGTGGTCTGAATTCAACTGACCCTGCTTTGAAAGAAGATTAGGTCAACTGACCTTCAGAGGTCCTTTCCAACCAGAATGACTTTAGAAAATTGTACACTTGTATTTTTTCCTACATGGGTAACACAGTAACTATGTCAGCTCTCTCACAGGATTTGCATTCATTTGACCTACACAAATAAGTGTGAACGATAAAGTAAATCTGGGTGTCCAATCCTGAGTTTACCAGTGGTCTATGGGTGTGAAGACTGATGATTTACAACTGTGATTACACTCTCCCACCTGATCTGGTGGCGACTTCAGTTTGGTGAGAACCTACTTCAAGCACTACAGCACTGTCATTCTCCATTAAAATGAATTTTTAATGTTTTTGAGCACGATGTCCTTGTAATTGCTCTTCTAAGCAAACCAGTAGGTGGTAGAGATGCGCATGCACTGTTCATAAAATAGCTTTGTCTTCTGATCAGTACAACACCCTACTTAAGTTATCCTTTGAAGTGAAGAACTGCCACTCAGGTCAGAGCTATACTGCCATTTCATCAACAGCAGTAGTGGGTCACTATAAGCTTCTTACTATTCAAATGAAAGGAGGAACTGTTTGAAAAAGAGATGGTAATTACTTTCCTTTTTCTGTCTCTCCAGATTCTTTACCTCTTGCATTCTTCCTGTGCTCCCCTGAGTATAATTTTTCTTCTGTATTCACCACTCTAATCATCCAGGACTCAAGACACTGAGTGGGAGAAGAGCAGACCCACGCATGGACCCAGTTAACCAGTAACAGGAAAGAACATATGCAATACTTGAAATGGAAATGAGACTTGTTATATAAGAAGTTTAATTATCTAAATGTCCTCCTGACAGACTCTACTGATAAGAACAAATAACTTTACATTCTTCAATTCTTTAAAATTTAAAGTATAGATAAACAACTGTGCTTTTGATGGAATAAACACAATCTTTTGTAAATCTGCCAAAGTAATCGATACTTGTCAGATGTCATTCTATTCCAACAATTTAAAGCATTCCATAGCAATAGTGCAGTAACATTTTATTGAACAAGTCAAAAACAAGTCAGATGAACAGACACAGCTTAAGTATTAACTCTAAATTGAGTATGAACACTTTAGAAAAAACAGTGGATTTTTTTTAAAGTGACATTTTTGCCTCATTTGTGTGCAGACTGTTGAATAAACATTGTTTTGGTCTGAAGGGAGCAGCTTCCAAAGACCTGGCAGTAGCAGTACAGAATTGTTAAGTGATTATTTTTATACAGGATGAATTTGCCCAAGAGTTGCTTTCATGAAACATCAGCTTAGAAAAGTTAAGAAACTGTAAGCTGGACATGCTACAGAAATTGGTCTTTTTCAGTGTTTTAGATGTTCATTTTGCTTTATTAGCTAGGTTCTCCAGTGATACTACATACTTCTGTGAAGCATTTTGTTCAGGTGCTGCCTTGATGAACCACATGGTGACTTGACAAGAGAAACTCATGAACTAGGTCCATCAAATTAATTCAGTCCTATTACAATAAAACCAAAATTACAAAAAAAACCCCAAAAAAACCCCAGGTAGTGGCACAGAGCTGTACTTTCTACAGTAAGGGATAGGAGATACTTTAGGTTTTCATTAAAGGAGTGGTTTTATGATGCAAAGAGGTGCTGTGTGGAGACAGCTACCAGCAGTACTCACTGATGAAATATCAGCCCTTCAGTAAACTTACTTGAGCTTTCAGAAAAATACCAAAACCACCCTGCACTTGTTTTTCAATGCATTTTTGTCTTATTTCAAGAAATTTCTTTGATATTTAGTTCAGGCTTCATTGGTATGAGCTGTCTACCTTTTAGACGGATTTTTTTAAGAATGAAGGAACACTGAAAATTTTATTTACTTCACTAGGCTTTCCTTGAGCTAACAATCCTGCCCTGCTCACAGCACAAACATTGAACTATGGAATATCAACTTGAGACTGTTGCGCGTGATGTCAATGTTTTGTATTCCTGTACCAGTCTTTACGTGCCAGGGTACAGACAGCGAGCTATCCACAAGCTGAAAGTGTTACCTAGTCAATAGAAGCTTCCTAAAATTTACACCAGAAGACCTAAACAAAAATCCCACAGGAGCACAGCCTGTCATCCCCTGAAGGCACGTGTCATGATGCCAGACATGATTAGATGTGACAAGAAAAGAATTTAGAAAACACTAAGGATCATGTACAGGAAGCAGCTTCAGGGTTATGCCTTATCAACCCAATCTACTTCTAGCTTTGTAATTAATAAGAAATGGTCAGTCAGACAAAACATACAGGTAGTTCTTGCAGTAAGACTTACATATTCCAACTTCCAAATTAAAGTGTCTCTACTTCTAAATGCATCGTTATTAAGAAACCTTAGTGATTATAAAAACAAAAGAGCTGTTTAAAGAGAGCTAGTTCAATTTCTCCCTTGTTCTGAAGGTCTTTATTGACAAATAAATATTGTTGATGGGTAAATTGCTAGCTAGTTGTTATTCACAATCTTGTGGTATAAAATATAGGTAACTTTGATCCTTGAAGTCAGTTTCTTGCACAGGTTGCTGAAGGCCAAGAGAATTACAAGCATCACACATCAAATCCTGAAGTGCTTCAACTCCAGCTAATGTTCAAAGGACTGGCATCTCAGATGCCACTACACTGTTTCTATTCTACTTCAGTACATTTTAAAAGGTTGTTCTTTGCAAACACATCATTCAGGCTGTGCATTACCTCATGAAAACTGGAAGCTAATGCAACAACATCCACAAATCTGGGGCTTGGTTATTTTTCAAAGCAGTACTGCAGCACAGAGAACTCTTCCAATGCAATTTTCATGCCTCATCATCACACATGAAAACTAGCACCAGGGCTGGGCAATGCTTCACTCAAAGAAAGCTGTTGTTTAGGACCCCTTCCATTTTGTAGAAGCACAGAGGAGTCAACCACTTTTCTGTTCAGCTGGGGGTTGTTTTGACTTACCCTTTACCACTGGCTAAGAAGTAGTTCCCAGACTTCTCTCATTTGTATGTATTCCATATCAGTATGCCCTGTGATTCAGAAATGTACTTTTAAGGGTCTTTTATTATAAGTTGACTTTCAATCCATTTTAACACCTTATAAGAGGTTCAGCACCACAGGTCTAACTCCATGTCACCCAATGGCCAAGCTGCACCCTGGGTAATGTATATGTCATAGCAATTCTTGCATCCATGTATTGTGCTTTTGGCCAGTCCAGAGGCAAGTAGCATTGTAATCTGCTCAAACCCAAGAGGAGGACAACAATAAAAGGAACCTCACAGAAGGCCCAGGAGCCACTTCATTTTTTCCAATATGAGAGAGGGGAGCATCACATTCCCATCAGCAGCTTACCCCTGTAACAAACTGAAAAGCAGGTGTGAACATTAGAAGATGACTAGAGATATACAGTTAAAACCTGACTTTTTTTTAATGCCATTTCAGCTCTTAGGACAGAGAAGACAGAAGCATCACATATAAACAGCTGTATTTAGAAACTGCATATAAATTGAATGCACCAGTAACTGGGACAAAAGACCGTGGAAGAGAAAGGCAGAAGGAGGACAGGAAGACTCCTTAAGGAGGTTAAACTGCTGCCACACACAAATATCCTGTTAAACACTGATCAAGTGTTTGTGTGCCGTGTGGGAGAATGCTAATTGTTTACAGGTATCAGAGCTGAAGGACTTGGATGATTACCAGGAAACAGTGCTGAGAAAGTCCACTGTACAATTAAGTAATGAATTGCTGAACAAGGCTCTTTCCTTTAAGTTGATCCTGCTAGTTCCTAATGCAGCAACTAGTGCTCCTAATTATTTACCACCAAGGGCTTCCTTTCCCAAGACTGGAATCAAGGGATAAAAAAAAAGAAAAAAAACCTACCAAAAACCCAAACCCACCACTCCTGAAGGAATGTTTTCTTTCTCCTATGGGAAGATGGGTACAAAAGGAGACAGGTCTTGTTTGTTGTAGCACTAATCAGTATTTGTAGAAGATTAGGGGAAAAAAAAAAAAGAAAAGCCTTCTGGTCTGTTTGAGAATGGCTTCAACACCTGCCATTCAGGTGATTCACTATTAGCACCTCTGTCTCACAGCCCCATCAGAAAGTCTATAAAACTATGAACACTTCATGTTAACAGGATAACATTTACAAGGATTTAGCTGAAAACTCTCAAAACACATGCCTAAAATTTTGAGAAACCACCATCTTATTTTTAAAGAATATTTTGGTCAAGTTGGCCAGATGCCCAAGTTCTGCAGTGCCAGCAATTCCTCCCCCTTTCTCTTCTGCAGAAAATTTTCTCAATACTGACTATTTCATCCATTCTTCTGCTGTTAGACTAGCTTAATCGAGGTGGAGGGGCTCACCACACACACAGCTCAGGGTGTTTGACAGCTTTGATCCACAAAGCTGGCTGCAGGCTGCACAGGCTGTCAGCCTTTCTTGTTTGCCAGGTGAGTCACATCCCTTCCTTATTTGAGGGTCACCCTGCATCCATGGAAAGATGTGGACACTGTTGTTTGACAGCTCAGTCCATCTGATGTCTGAGTGACCTCCTAAGGTCATTAGTGGGATGTGGTGACAGTCACAGCCTGCATCCCGAGCAGGATTACTCTGCAGACTTAAATTTAGCACCTGCCCATCCTTCCTTCAAAAGGAGAACGAACATTTACTGACCCTGGATGGCCTCCTCACGAACAATAAGAAAATAAATTTCTCCTTCGGTCTCAGGCAGGCCTATCTCACTCCTGTACCTTTGGGACAGGCTCACTTCAGCGCAAAAGCTCCCCAGGAATGAGGCTGATAAGGAAGAGCTCCTTTGGCTATTCAGCAGAACCCATTTCTTCCTACCTCTTCTGCCTCTGGGCCTGGTTAAACTAGTTTGGGCAGCTTACCAGGGGCCTAGAGAACCACATCAAAGTGCTTGGATTTCTTCATTTGTCTGGTGTTTGCAGAGTGGCTGTGAGAAGGCTCCTGCCTCCACCTACGTGCTCGGACCGCTTGCACTCTCACGGAGCTGCACCACAAATCCTCGCCCTGCCAGAGGGTCTTCTGGGGACAGCAAACCTGGTGAGGAAGAGCTCACCCTCCAAGCACGGAGTGCCACAGCCCCACGGGCTCCTGCCGTACCCTCCAGCCAGCTGGGGTAACCAGAGGGGCTACACCGCTGGTCTCCAGCTCTACCTAGAAAGTCATGTCCATCTCCTCCCAACAGAAAACATGAAGCAAGATGTCACGTCAAAAGAGAAACATCTACGCAGATCTTTTAGCGTATGGGCTGGGACCTTCTGGCTTGCTTCCTTCTCCTTTGGGTTTTGGTATAATTTTGGACACTGGCATATTAACAGAGAGAAAGCAAGCAGAGGGACAGAAAAAATAGCCAGTTCTCTGGGTTTTCTGCATAGACAGATTGCTCTCTGTCCTCCAAAACCATTTAAACCACTCATATAAAGCAATTTGAGAGAAATTAAAAAGCTTTGTCACTGCGAACCAGCCCCTGAAATAGTTTCAGCCTTGAAAACACAGCTAGGCAGATGCGCTCCCGGTGCCACAAGCACAGACAGAAAAACACGAGCGATCTCCATTACTCGCACCCGGCAATGCTGCTCAGCATCACCTCCCGGGATGGGCCGGGCACGGCGCCGGGATCAGCCGGGCCGGCGCACGGGATTCACCCGGGATCAGCACCGGGCCGGGCCGGCGCACGGGATTCACCCGGGACCAGCACCGGGCCGGCGCACGGGATTCACCCGGGACCAGCACCGGGCCGGCGCGCGGGATTCACCCGGGATCAGCACCGGGCCGGCGCACGGGATTCACCCGGGACCAGCACCGGGCCGGGTCGGGCCGGCGCACGGGATTCACCCGGGATCAGCACCGGGCCGGGCCGGCGCACGGGATTCACCCGGGACCAGCACCGGGCCGGCGCACGGGATTCACCCGGGACCAGCACCGGGCCGGGCCGGGCCGGCGCACGGGATTCACCCGGGATCAGCACCGGGCCGGCGCACGGCATTCACCCGGGACCAGCACCGGGCCGGGCCAGGCCGGCGCACGGGCGCCATCTGGCGGGCGCGGACGGGGCCCAGCCGTGCGGCGATGCCACCCCCGCGCTGAGGGAACGGGCTGTGGGGAAGGGCTGGGGGAAAAGGGCCGGCTGACACCCAGAGGGACAGGATTGAAAGGTGGGTCTGTGCAAACCTCATCCTGCACCGGATTGAGGGCTGGGTCTGTGCAAACCTCATGAAGTCCCACAAGGCCAAGTGCAAGGTCCTGGTCAGGGCAAGCCCCAGCACAAGCAAAGGCTGGGCAGAGAACAGACTGAGCAGGCCTGAAGAGAAGGTCTTGGGTGTGTTGAGAAGCTGGCAGTGACCTGGCAATGGACACTAGCAGCCCAGAAAGCCAAACGTGTCCTGGGCTACATGAAAGCAGTGTGGGCAGCAGGCTGAGGGAGGGGATTCTGCCCCTCTACACCTCTCTGGTGAGACCCACCTGGAATGCTGCATCTAGCTCCAGGGTCCCCAGCCCTGGAAGGATATGGACATACTGCAGAGAGGCCAGAGGAAGGCCAGGAAGATGAGAGGACTGGAGCACATCTTCTGTAAAGACAGGCTGAGAGTGCTGGGGTTGTTCAGCCTGGAATAGAGAAGCCTTGAGGGAAACCTTATAGCAGCTTTCCAGCGCCTACAAGAAAGCTGGAAGGGACTTTCTACAAGGGCATGCAGTGATAAGACAAGTGGTACTGGATTTGTAATGAATGAGGGGAGCTTTGGATTGTGTATTCAGAAGAAATCCATTACTGTGAAATTAGTGAGACACCAGAACAAGTTGTCCAGAAAAGCTGTGGATGCCTCATCCCCAGAAGTGTTCCAGGCCTGGTTGGAGGGGCCTTTGAGCAAGTGGTCTAGTGGGAGATGTCTCTGCCCTATGGCAGGGGGTTGGAACTAGATGATTTTTAAGGTCCCTCCCAACACAAACCATTCTATGACAATTCAGCAACTTTTTGTTCAGCTCTGCATTAGGCCACCACCACAAGTCACACCAACTCCATGGCTGCAACTCCACTGCACCTCCCCCAGGCAAGGAGATAACAGCACATGGCCTTTTTTCCACCAGAACTGAGGCCCACACTGGACATTAATAGCAGCCAGAGGCCTAAAACCAACAGCTGAGCCTTCCATACCCCACCAGTTAACCAGTACATCTTCTGGCATCTTTGAGTCTGTATTTGTTATTCACCTGACCAGCCTTGGCTGCTACGCTCCCAGCTGCAACACCCTGCTTTTCCCTGGAGTCACCGGCTGCAAGAGAGGCAAGGCAGGCACTGTCACAGCAGTCTGGTTTTCTTTGCAGAGCCAGAAGTGTAGTTAGAACCTAAGCCCCATATTTTAGTGTTTAAGTGAAAATGCCCAGGACTGTACATTAATTCCGTATAAGTTTCATCTATACATTTTCATGGTGACTTTTCTCAAGCATTTTTCCTGCAGAAAACTGACTTGATAACCACATACACCTCAGGCTGGTATGCTCTGCCCTCCATGCTGATAGAGCACCTTTCAGTGTTCAGCTAACAACAGACATTTCAGCTTTGGAGATGTGGATCTTACACAGGTGTGCCTGGTGCCCATCCTTGGTGGTACAGGTGCAGCATCGACACACATGATCAGGTGTTTTCCAAAATGTTTCTTAAGGACAAAATTCATAGCCATACCAAGCTGTGTGCATACTGGGGTCAAATTTAGACATAAGTGTTGCAGCGTGTCCTCTTGATATCTACTTTGTTTCATAAGGTATCACACAACAGGCTAATTTGAAAGTGAGAGCTGGAACTGTTCCACGGGAAAGAAAACTGAGGCTACCAGAATGCTGCTAAGACACCAATGTTACAAAACTGTCTTTAAATAGTAATTTTGGAAGGATGTCAAGAAATATATATTTTCTATGCAGCCTTCCACAGCATACCAATTTTCAATCATTTTTACTTTCCTTAAACAGGACACAGATAAAAAGTTAGAGCCTGCTGGCATTATTTAAAATATTGCTTTACTTCCCCACCACACACACCTTTGTCCTTAATATATGAATATTCTTAAAAAGCTTTAAACACTTTCTTATCGTGTATACAATGACATGGACCTGTAACTGAACAGAAGGATTAAACTACTCAGATTTCTGATCCCATACATTTTTGCTTTCTGCCACAAAAGACAGGGGTGCCAAGCATCCATCTGAGGTCTCTTGTCAGAGAGCTTCTCTGTGAAAAAAGATAGCTTTTAAAGACGGCTGGAATAGGTAGTGAAATATACAGTAGTCATAGCTTTTAGCATACTTACATACAAATCAAGACTGCAAGCAAATGGCTCTGGAATTATTTACAAGAACGACTGATCCCTAAGATTTACTCTGGGCTCATTGCTGCTTCCAGAATCGATTTCTGTCTTGCAGATGCATCGCACCATCAGCTCTGTATTTTTGTGGTGACAACTCTTCAAAAGTACCTATAAACAGATTCAAGCTCTGGATCCCCCAAACCATCTCCATTTCCTGAGGTCACATCTCACATCACCAGTTTCGCAACAGGCAGAAAGTCTTAAGTTTCTTGAGAGCCTTTAAGCCATCAACTTGATTACACGCTATTATCTTTGATTTGTTGTTAACCACCACAACTAATGACAGGGCCAGAAGCATGCTCTTCTATTCCCATATCTTTTCAATAGAAAGCACTTCATCCATAAACCTGATAGGGTGCTTAGTAAGATTTCAGTCTTTCTGCAAGCTCGCTGTATATTCCAGGCTGTGTTAAAGACTAATTTTCCTACAGAGTATCATATTCTAACCACATCACCTTTTGTTTCCTTTGTACCCAGGAATTACTTTTGTACACCAACCTTATGCTATGAAAATACTACCAAAGGTAGTTTCTGTTCCAGACACGCATTGCAGCCTCCACAATTGTAACTTTCAGATGAGCTTTAAAATGCCCCCAAAACGGTATGACAGAATGAGTCTTGAAAGCATAAGAATAAGCATGAGTAACGCCTGCCATCAGGAAGTTCACCTGCATATCTCTGCACTTGGGAGGCTGTCAGTTCCCTACTTCACAACAAGGATGGCTCTATCTAACAAAGCTGAGAAGTATCCAGCTTTCAGACAGGAAAAGCATATTGAATTGACAAGGAGATGCATCCCTGCCAAACACCCTTCTCTGCCCCCACCATCCTCACATCAGATGTAGACAAGCACCACTGCTCATGACCACAGCAGCAGTTAACATCACTTCTAGGTCTCCACCATGCCACCTCCCTGTCTGACAGCTACCCTTCAAAAAAGCCATAGTTACAATGAACTCATTATGATAAACCATTTTCCCTGTGGTAAGTAATGCAAAATCGATCAGGGACAAGGAATAATTCACTACTGGAATTAATAACTGTAGTCAAGGGGTCATAAGCCAGTTCCACAACACTTCTGTGCCTGCAAAGCCACATTGAATGTTGAGATCTGCATCACTCCAACCAGCACAGCACAGCAAACTTCTGTGACATCTGCTGTCCCTGATACATAAGGCCAGCACATAACCAGCCAGGCAACCTCTTGACTTTTTGGGGGGCTGGTGGACTAAAATGGAAGGGGAAAGCTCAATGACTTAACTGGTAAACACCACAGGGTTTTTACCCTTATCATAACAAAACTGGAGATAAAATTTAAGGGATATACTAAGTCTATTACAGATTTAAAGAGACTGTCTTGTGGACACCCATGATTTGCTATTCAAGCAGAAAACAAAAATTCAAATACACCAATAAATTTACTCCAAGTCTGAATACATTACAAGAGCCAACTATTTCATGGGCATTTTTTTAAACTATAGAAAGAGGCAGTCAAAGCAATGTTTCAGTTAGGTAGAGAAGGGTTGCATTAATTTCAAAAACTAAAAGTTGGAGTCTGTTGCACTGGTTAATGAATGAGGTGACTGTTCTCAAAGATATCCACACATGTACAGATCACAGCTACCATGAACAGTTTTTCCAGCACTTCTGTATAATCTCATTCAGTTATTTGACTACTGATGGTAATTAAGGACCATAATCCATTGCCAAAAAGTAAACAAATGTGAACAACCACCAAAACTTGGGCAATAGAAAAAACTGTGTGGATATTACAGGCTTCTTGCAAAGTACTTCACTGTTCAGAGAAAATTTAAAGTTATAATAAGTTCTTGAGCATGTACAAAATATAAGAATGGAGCTGAACACTTCACAAGCACAGAAAAACACAACAGTAACTAAGAAAGTATTGTTTATATAGAATTAGTATTTGAACCTGCATGAGGAACAAGAGTCACAGATTAAAACTACTGAAGCAAGAGAAAACCACAAAGTTTTAGTTGTAGAGATAGAGCCAATCCAGCCTTCTTTCCTTTGGGGCCTGCACAGGAATACAGCTATACCCCAGACTTTTTGCAGGATCTGACTCTAGTAAGTTAAGTACTTTACCATACTTATTACTTATTATGTACAAAAATTGACGTAGTAGTACCAAGGTATTAAATTAAAGACATGTGCATCCTGATTAGGGGTACTAGTTGTGATGTATTATATATGAAAATGAAACATTATGTACAAAAAGTAACAAGCATAGTAACTGATATCTACAAATTAAAGTCACAGTGGCACATTGAACAATTTTAGGTTAACCAGACTCACTTAAAAATAGAAACCAGAGGCTGGGCTCTTCTCTCACCCCATTTTACATGTCTTTACATCCATTGATTTCAAGTGGAGTTCTTCACAATTTATGCCATTGTGAGAGGAGAATCAAGCCTTGTGTGCTTGAAAGGAAACAGCAGACATGTTTCCCACCAGAGTGCAGGGGGAGATTTAAAAAAAACATAAGTATATGAACTGTGAAACCGATAGAGTACACAAGCAAAGGCAGGCAAACAGGCTCTAGCTGGGGGATGGGAAGAAGAGAACTTGCAGCTTACCCAGGGGTTTTGTTGTTTGTGTGTCTTTTTTTTTTTTTAAGACTTGGGACTGATATTAGTAAGCCAGAAGCCCAGTCAATAAACAGGCTTAGAAAAAAAAATGTTTAGAGAGAACTGCTGCATTTTTTTTCAGACAGACATCATTGATTTGTATTTTCCTACAGTTATTCTATAAAATGAGGAGCACACCATTTTGTCTGTGGAAGACATAGACTTTCCATTCCTAGAAAGTGGAGATCTGACTAATTTCCCTCATCAGAAACAGTGCCCAATGATCATTTATACCCAAGCCCAAGCAGATGATCTTCCAAAACTCATCAGGACCATCTGCACAACTAGTATTACAGTGGTTAGAAAGAATAACACTTCAGACTGGAATTCAATTCAGACAAAGTCCTATATATGATGTAGGTGACAAAATCCCTTCATGGTTTGGTGGTATAGCAGAACAGAAGCTACAGCTTTATAGTAGATGTTTTTCTAGGCTTTTCTTTTTTTTTCTCTTGGTAGCAGCATGCGGTTAGGAAGCTCCTCTTTCACCACCCCACTGTGCACAAACATAATCCTTGTACTGTTCTGTACTGATTGGGCTGATTTGGGGAAGCTCACTTAAAACAAAGAAGCAAGAAAACCCCCAAATATTTTCAATCAATCTCTATATCTCCACTTGAGGTATGCCTGCACAACAATGTGATAGTGCAAGGGAAACAGCTTGAGTATTTTACAGAGGGAATACAGACTTAATTCATTGTTTTATATACCACAGAAATGCAGGGTTGAAGTAATTAATATTTATTCAGAGTCCAACACTGACAGAATATTACTGTAACTGTTTGGAAATGCTTTTTCCCCACTTTCACTCATGTGCAAAACCCCTGTTACAGCTCACAGCAAATTTTAACTCACCCCCCAGCACTCCAGCAGGAAATGTGCCAACAGTTTCCTTTTAAAAACAAGTCTAGATTATCGACTCAAAATTGCATTAGATATCAGCTGATTTAGTACACAACAAAGCAGGATGAAGGTAAATGCAGAGAATTGCACAAAGGAGGACAACTTCTACCTGCAGAAAAAATTGTTGCATAATTGAAGGTGTACCTGCTGATCTTCATGAGACATGTTCTTTCAAAGCATAAACCTCTTTCCAGAGACCCTCAGAAGGTTAAAAGAGACCCAAGAACAAATACATGTCCTTGAATATCCAACTTTGTTTTGTGCTTAGCATTTAGATGTTGAACACTGACTTATGCATCAAAGGTAAAAAAAAAAAACAAAACAAAAGAAAAACAAGCCTTAAATGACCATGAGCCTGGTATCAGCTCAGAATAAATCCATCATGTATACCTTTGTGAAAGAGCCATCGTATTGTCAGTACCTCTTGACAGCATCAGCTCCAGGCTAATAATCCACTAATAAGTAAGAAATGTTTATGAACAGCCACAGCACAATACCAGACAGAGAGACATTAAAAAAACAATCTTCCAAAATGACAGCCTGAAAGGTGCCAGATTGAGAACTAGACAATAGAGATCTGAGTATTGGGGGACATTTTGCAAAGAAATCTGAAAAGCAATAAATCTGCAGCAATGAAACAGGTGCCCGTTTGTCACTGTGGTCACTTCAGTTCAATCCAATAAATGCATTGTTCAATGTCAGTACATTAACAGCTACTCTAAAAACATGCAAGCTGCTCTTGAAGGAAATCAACAGTTTTACACAACTGGGAAATCATATATTGAGAACAAAACTGGGTATTAGCCTAGACCATTGAACTTCAGCTTCGCACCATCTGAAACCCCCACCAAGTACTGTCCAAGCAGATGGGCTGTATGAAAGGTTGGGTGCAAACCAAACAGTTACTGGATTCACAAATAGCTAAAGAAACCATCGAGTTCAGTAATCTACTCTGCAGCATCCTTTGCTGAGAGCACTTCTACAGCTTTATGGCAGCTCATGGCTGAGCACAACAGCAATACGCAGGCCTCCCTCTTACCCTGCAGACATTCTCTCCAGCCTTACTCTGGTACACTGCTTCCTTCCCCAGGGCCTCCCAAGGAGAGGCCAATACCCTGTAAAAAGGGACTCTGGGATCTCTCTGTGGAGAGCTGCTGTAACACAGCTGCTTGTTTTTTTTTTTTTTTTTTAGGGAATCACATTTCTCCTGAATAGTACTGGTACCTCCTAGCAGATACTTGCTGAAATCCAAACCCACACTGAGCTGCTAAGAGAACAGAACAAAGCTGCATCCTGGGAAAACAACATCCTCATGAGGCTGGAAGTTTTTTGGTACCTCGTAACAGATGAGAGCTTGGTCTGCTTTCTACATGTTTGGCAGTACTCTAAGACATTTGCTGGCTATTGGCTTGGCAAGCTGTTTAGGCTTGTAAGTTTCTCTGCACTTGCTTTATACTATTAATTTTATTAAATATAAACATATCCTTTGTATATATTTTTCTCATATTCCATATGCACAGAATGAGCTCATTTCAGCCCAAGGATGAATGAAAATTCAATATTTACCACACAGATCCACTATGCTTTGCAAACAAGACTGGAAAAATGCCCTCTCACAATGAAGTTATCCATACCATCTTTCTGATGAGGAAACAGTTCAAAGCTCTTGGAGAGCCATATGTACAATTTTACAAAAGACATCTGCAATTCACCAGTGAGGTTCTAGACCTAGCATAATTTATTTAGCAGTTTGTATATAGAGATGCAAATATACAAGGTTCAGACATTTCTTTAGCGCCTCCATAAAATTTATTTTAAAGTATATAAATATTCATACTTTGAATAGTCATCTCAGCATGTGAAGCTTTAATTTTTATATGAAAATACCAATTCCTGCAAAGAGTCTGAAATAAAGTAAAAATGTATTAATCCTAAAGTATGCACACAAACACATGCAATTTCTTTACATAAACACTTCTGAACTTCTGGGTGATTAACGCATGATTACAAAAAGAGAGCCTTAAAAACGATCTTCACTAATCATGCACTAATTTTTAACATACTTGAAAACAAGTCAGGTTTTACTGCTGTTAGACAAGTTGATCCACACCTGAAAGCACAAGGTGGCTTTCAATTTCTGCCGCGGTTATTGTGTGTCTCTGTTGCTACCAAAATGGGCCATGGGTGAGGGCAGTGTCCGCCAAGCCCAAGTGCTCAACGGGTTGAGCAAGAGTGCCTGGGTGTCCCGGCAGAGCATCCTGCTGAGCCAGCACCACCACTGTCACAGGAGTGTTCTCTGCTAATGGCGACATCAGGGACAGCAAAACGGGTACAGCTGAACAATTACAGCGCCTGTGGCAGAGGTGGCTTACATGGCTCCAGCAGGGATCACAGGAATACAGCAGCAATGCGTGTTTTGAGGAATTTTGAGGCACTTGTCTGGATACTTTTAAAGATTCAGAGACAAGTCTTTCATATCAGTCTTTTTAAGACTGGTGAGAGAAGATGCAACTTTCCTACAGAACAAGAGGGTGCAGTCCTACCATGCAGCATGATCCAAGGCCTACATTACTATATTTGTAACTGCACACATGTTCTTATTTTCTTTTTTAAACATTCAAACACATTCAGAAATAAAGATGTTTGGACAACGAAGACTCTCAAAGAAAATTTAAGGGACTAATACCACCCTGCTTTAAAAAAAAATTTTAAAAAATCTGTAAGTTTTATTACAAGCATCATGATACTAACATGCAGATTTTTAATCATGCCAGTTGCAATTATACAAATCAGTGTTCCAATCCACAGAGAAGTCAGTTTTCATATACACCACATTAACACAGACATTAGACAGGATTTGGCATGCTGCCGACAGAGAAGCTAGTTCTGGAATAATGTAATATTAAGTCTGGAGTTACTTGATGCAAGATTAGAAGGCAACAAGCTCAAAACAAGTTACAAGAACATCACAGGAAACAAAGTTATTTTGCTTATTATTATTATTAAAGGCAAGCAATTATATTTCAGTATTTGGATTGCAGCTGAAAATGCTTTCTTGGCATGCAACCACTCCACAAAGCTAATATTGAGTGTAAGTGGAAACATTTTAAAAAAAATTCTTACTAAAGTCAAAGATGGTAATTGCGAGCTGCAGAATCTGTCCTTAGATAAAAGGGGGGCAACTGAATGAAACTTATATCTGTTACAGATATAAACCTACAAGCACACTCCATAATACTCTTGCATCTTAAGGAGGGGACAGAGGGTAAGAGAGAGAAAATGAAGGAAAGAAGTACACAAGACAGAACAGCAAGAGCTATCAGGTGCTATAAATCAATGTTTCAAACACAGACCTTAGACAGGAGTACACAATTTTGGTACAGAACAACTGAAATAACACAGTTCTGGCATTTGTTGATGCATAACCCACTGGAAATGAAAGGTCTACCTGAGAGACTGTCTACCACAGGTTTACTAGCTAGCAAAACATTGGGCTTGATAGGTTCATAATGATCTTGAAAAGCAACTCACCAACCTTATGGCTATATATAAGAACTTTTAAGAAGCCTTCCAGGCAGGGTTCCAAGAAAAGGTAAACTAGCAAAAAGCTGTCATTTACAGACCTTTAAAAAATACTAAAAATGTTTGTGTTGGCTCTTACCTCTTGTATATGAGAACTTCACTCATTTTGTACATTAAAAAAAAAACTCCTTGCACAAAAACATGCTTGAGGAATATTATCAGTTTGTGCTGAGAAATAAAATGCTTGCTATTTTAGTTCTAAAAATATATAATGTATTTTGAGAATATTATAAATAAGTAAAATACAAAGAGGAAGAGTTGTAGCAGACCACCTGTGAAATTTCCTTCAGTAGCTGGAAATAGCCTTTGTCAATGAACCAGCAGCCAAAGAGCTGTTTCTGAAAAAAAGCATGTAATTTTGGCAAACTGATCTGATAGTCTATCTGGGAATTTCTGCCAAAAATGCCACGACTTCAGTGTGCTATTACTTGAAAAACATGTTTCTTCCCATCATTCTTCAGCCATAAGGTGGGAGGAGGAAAAGATGAGCAATAGCTGTGCTGTGTCCTTCCAAGCTGGTTCTTCCCATTATACAACTCCTAATCCAAACAATTTAAGCACACAAGTAAAAGCTACTAATTTCTGTAAACATTTCCAGGAGCAGGACCTAAGCATGCACGGCTTACACCAAGCATATACTAATGGCTAGAGCTAACCTCAAGTTTACTTCTGTTTAAACAGCATAAGCAAAAACCAGTGCTGGCCAAACTGAAGCTTAAGTTTTAATACAAGGGGGTAAACTGAATACTGATATAAGCCACTTGGTGACTAGGGAACCATCTCAATCCAGCATTCTTAGTGCAGTATTGTATCATGCAACAGTTTTCCCAGAAATACAAGTGACCTTTCCCAACATTTAAAAAATAAAAATTAATGTTTCAGAGCATGCTTTTATACCCCAGTAGCGGGGATCTCTTTACTTTAGGGTAACTAGTCATAGAAAATAGAAACACAACGCAGCTTGTTTGTTTGTTTTAAATGAAATTCATCACTGCACATCCAATTAATTCTGGAATGCATAAGACATAACACCCAAGCAAATAGAAGCTTTCAATTTAAGAGCAACTTTCCATCTGCCTTGTTAGAAGCTGTGTATAGCAGTAATTGACATAATATTTATTACGCAAGATTCATATGACAAAGGGGAAGGACTTTTAGGCTATGATACAAAGGTTTCAGCATTAGAAAGGGTCAAACCAATCTGCAAAAGCATAATGTGAAGCAAAGCAAATTACTCTGTAAAATGTAGACATTCATTAGCATAGAAAAGTTTCACAGGAAAACCATGACAAAGTAAAAGACATCCTATTTTCATATGCTAATTAATTAAATATGCCAAATGCATTTAATCTCTTATTATAACCATAGGGGGAGACAGACCAAACTCTTGAAGTTCCGAAAAGCCAGGTCATTAGTGTGCCAAGTCATTCTTCAGATCTTCACCTTATATACAAATTTACATTCCCAACTCATAACATATGTAAGTAAAACTTGACTCCCCCTCCCACCCCCTCCATTTCTCATTCTTTGGAAGTCACTTGCTTTCTCTTGCTCCTGTATTTTCAAGTCTTATTAAATGCTAGAAATAACTCATTTGCTAGGGGGAAAAAAAAAACCCTAAAAGCACAGAAGCCATTTTGCCAAAGGCCTGAGTTAAACATCCCATACCCTCTAAGACATAGAATAAGCTAGCTGAAAATGAGATTAATGACATTCTTGCACATATGCACTAAAGACTACAAATTATGTGTGGATTTTAAGTTCAGATGACTTTTCTAGCCATTTCTTGCCTTTCCAAACAAGAAAGGGATTCTTATGTTTACATAAGTTTCTCCTTGCTTAATAAATCTTAAATTGAAACAGATTTTTTAAAAACAATTACCTTTTTCAGAGTTATCATACTACAGGATATTAGGAAAAACCAGACTCTCCTGTTGCTTTCACCCACATCTGACTCCAATCTTAATAGTTTAGCTATTAACCCTGTAAGGTCCTTACACACACACCTTGCCCAGTTGATGTTAAAATTTTTATATGACTGATCTGGGCTTACTCATTACAAACCTTTTGTTGTACAGAAAGAGAGCAGCTCCATGGACCTTGATTTACAGGACACAATTAACTGTGCTGTTGGCAGAACTGCACCAGCCCGGCTCATCCGGGGCTCTGCAGGCAGAAATGAAAGGATCTGTCACTGCATCAGAGTAACGGATCTCTCCATCTCCCTTTCCCTGTCCAAGCTGATTCTGATCTACTCACGTCTTGGGAAGAAAACCTAGCCACTGTGATATACCTGTCTTGCAAAGAAATAGTACAAATTACCTTAATTTCCCCTAGAAATAGCAAGAACTACAGCTAAAGATGAAAAAACCCTATCCTACTTGAAAAATCTCAGTACTTTAGAGTTTACCGTGCAAAACATGTACTTTAAAGATCTCAGTTACCAGCTAAACAACGATCGCAGGGAATTTTGCAACAATAACGCTAGTAATTTCTTTATGCCTTTTTTTAGGTTTTCTTTAGCGTGTTGGGAATATGCATTGTTAACCATTAAATTCCGCTGTACAAACATTTCTCAGCGAGCCTGTAAAATACCCCCTGCTGCGTTTCCTCGCTCTCCAGCTGACAGCATTTAGAAACACCGGTACTGGTGGGGGCTTTATTTGGCCTTCCTGGGCCACCCCCGCTGGGGTACAGTGAGAGATTCCTGCCAAAGGCCAGACCCAGCCGCCGCGGGCTCGGACCACAGCGAAGGCGTCTGGACTGAGCCCAGCCCAGACGATTGATAAATGCTGGCTGCTGGAGTTTGAAATCCCGCGGTGGGCACAAATATTCTCGGAGAAGGGACCCGCGGACGATCCATCGCCCTTCCAGAGCTCTCTTCGTCAAGAAAGGAAAGCACGAACAGACACTTCAGCGAGGTCCGTGGCTGCAGGGGTGGGTGTGGGGAGCACCCCCCAGTTAAAGTGGACAGCGCGGAAGACGCCGCCGGGATGGCAGACCGAGATTTCCACCTCGCCAGGGTCCCCGCTCGGGGCAGGAGAGCTCCCAGAGGCGGACGCTTCTCTCAGGATAAGGGAGAGGGCGGAGGCTGCCTGGAAGGGGCCAGTTGCCACGCACTGACAGGCAACAGCTGAGCTCCCACATCTGGACCCTCACCCAGACCGGGGACCGCGGCGCGCCGCTCGTTCCGCCGGGCGCACCGAGCCGGCACGGCGGCGGCGCCGCGACACCTTTCCCCGACAGCGGCCGCGGGGCGCGGCGAGACACCCTGAGCTCCCCACCGCTCTCCCGAGCCCGCAGCCCCGTCCGACAACTCCGAGCAGGACGGCGCGGCGCCAGCGGCGCTGACGAGCGCCGGCTCCGGGCGGCTTCTCACCGGCGCGCCCTGGCGATGCAAGCCCCGGGCAGGGCGGCGGACCCCGGCCGCACCGCGGGAAGCGCTCCGCCGCCAGCGGCAGGGTGCCAGCTGCGGACGGCGCTCCGCCAAACCCGCCGGGCGCTCCGCCGCAAGCTGTCCGTCAGTCGTCACCCCAGGGAGCCTCCACTTACCCTCCCCGCAGCGCTGCCGGACCACGGCGACGTATTCCTGGGAGGCGGTGTGGTCCGTCACACAGACGACGGGGGAGTCGGATACCCGGCTCTGTCCCACGGAGTCAGCGCCGGCGGAAGACGCGCATCTCCGGCAGCGTCGCGGACGGACCGCCCGGAGCCTTCTCGGCCGCCCCGCCGCGACTGCCCGAGCCCCGGCGCGCTCCCCGCCCTAATGGGGCTCGGCCGCTCCGCGCCCGGGACGGCGCCGGCCGCGCTCCGCCGCGCCCATTGGCTGCCGCCCGCCGCGCCCGCCAATCGCCGGGCGGCCGGGGCGGCCGGCGGCGTGCGGGGCACGGCGGGGCGGGGCGCGGGGCGGGGCCGGCGGCCGCTCGCGGGGGGCGCGGCCGGGAGCGGCGCGGGGGAGCCCGCGGGGTGCGCGGGGTGACCCCTTCGGGAAGGACGGGGAGCGGGAGGGCACGGGCGGGTTCTACGCTCCCTTTCCCTCGGTCCGACGGAGCCCTGAAGCCGCCGGCTTTCATCCAGGGAGCGGGACGGGGAAAGTTAATTAAAAACTCCTCCCGGTGATCCGTGCAGAGGAGCCCGTTCCGGCTGGGCTTGCGGCCCGCGGTGTTGGCGGTGGGCTGCGCACAGCCGTGCCGGGCACCCGGGCACTACCGCAGAGGAGGCGGCGCGGGCTCTCGCCGGCCCGGCTGTGCGGAGCCCGCAGCCGCCCGAGGGGGCTGGCAGGGTGGGCGCGCCCAAAGCAAAGCAGCCCCGGTCTCAGCGCTAAGGAGACGGCAAAGGGACGGCGGCCGGCATTAAAAGGACACTGAAGTAGCCCGGCACACCTATAAATCCCTTTCCTTTTGACGTTACGGGTGCTTTTGGTATCTGTTAAACTGCTGGAGTCTGCAGCCCTTGATCGTGTTGGTCGCACCAACAACAATCTTTAAGCAACGTGGATTGAGCTCCTGTTTCTCTAGTGGTCTCAGTGTTTAAACCCTCCATGGAAACATCAAAGGATGAGTCACATGGCATTTAACTCGATGTTATATTTCTTCCATAGGTGCAAATTGGAAGGTGAGAATAATTTTGCCAGAGTGACTTCTAGGCAGTCACAAACTCTCCCCCCTTGGTGAAAAAGGTGTGTTTGGAGCTTCAAAAGTTGTTTTGTATAAAGCTGTGTCTCTGGCAGTGTCTCTCTTGATGCTCAAAACAAGGAATTACATGAGGAAATGAAAATGAGAATTTTCCCTTTGAAGCACATTCGTTTTTCCTCTGTTAGCAGAATAAGTTTGTCTATATTCCAGTCTGGTCAAAATCATCTTTCTCCACCTGAAAAAATAAAAACTTACAGGAAACAACTTCAGACTACAACCATACGCTACAACTTTACTACAGTCAAAAGTGTTAAAACTACTTATCACCTTGCAAGTTTCAACTGCAATTCAAACCTTGGTGCTCTTTTAATTTTTCACTTTTCTAAATGTTAGTTTTTCAATTCCTTTTAAATATTAACCAAGGCTGAAAATAAATATTTCCAAGTTGCATCATTAAAGTTTTCAGAAAAAAAGAATAGACGCTTGTACAGACAGGGGAAACCTCAGAAGAGTCAGCCTCTCTCACTTTTTCCATCAGAATGAATTTTTATTTTTCCTCCAATTTAAGAAAAAACACAGAGGATAAAGCAGGAGTGTGAAAAAATATATATTGTAGAATATAGAATATAATAATAACACTATATGATAATATTGTAAAATTAATGGTAAAGGGAATGGGGTGACAAAGATGGCAAAGGAGCCATCTGCTGCCTTAGAGCTGTTTGTCCCTTGTCTTGTGTTCTTTCTTCCCTGCCACCTATTCAAGCATTTCTCTATCACTTATCACAAAGATCTAAATGCATTTAGGCTCTGCTGGCAGCACTGCATGATTTCTGTCATTTACTTCTTCCCACTTCATGTTCCAAAGACATAGGAAATAAGATTGCTTGGCTTTTAAATAACCTTGTCAAAGGTGTTTGAAGTCATATATTAGCAGATCTGAATCTGGAATGAAAGAATTTATGGCCAATGCACTCTTTTAAGTTGTGTATCTGTTTATCTGATCCTCACTTACAAGTGCCTCTAATTAAGCTATAAACTCCTAGTTTCTACTTAACCATATGGGAAGCCTGGGAAGTTTGCTACAGTAATGTAATTTACCCATTCTACAGCCATGTCTGCAATGCAAATCCAGCATGGCTGTTTAAAAAGTGCTGTAAGCTGCTCTGTTTTCACAGCATGGACAGAAATAGAGCATGTCCAAGTTACCAACTGTAATCCCAAAACAGTACAGACACTTTTCTCTTTGGACCTACAGGACTTTGTTTGGTCTAAGAGAACACACCTACTGCAAACAGCAGGAAAGATAAAAAATTACAACCTGCAAATGCAATTAGTGAGGAAGGAACAATAATATTTCCATCAATTTTTTTTCCTCTTTTTTTGGGAGCTACTTGGCTGTTTTGTGTTTTTGTTGCATTCTCTCCTCAGGTAATGTTCATGGGTTTTAATTGCATGCACTTTTCATTCACTTGAAGTGTGGATAATTTGAGGCTGGGGTCTTGTCTGCCACTGACGTAGGTTGCAAGAGGGTATAAGGAAAGCTTACACATAAGAAAGGCCCAGAATTACAATATATATTTGTATATCTCAAACTTCTGTTAAGTATTTAAAAAAATCTATGCAGGAAAAAAAAATAAACTGCTGATGAGAAAATTTAAAAGGTGCTTGAGTCCCACCTTTGCTACTGTAACACAGTAAAAACCCCAAATTCCATGAGACTGTTGCCCATTTTATGAAAAATGTTCTCTAAAATATGTTCTATATTTAGATTTTTTTCTGTAGAAAGTATTGCTGACAGTTATCATTAATTTCATGTGAGGAATGCAGTTTTTGGCCCACTTTGTGAGAGGTAGAAATTTAAAAATGTGAAGTATGAGACATTTTTCTGTGATTTTGAAGTAGGAGGAAAGTCTCTGTACAGATTCATACAGGTACCCTGGAAGGAAATGCCTAGAGCAATCCATCAGACTTTCTTTTCCAATCCTACCTCTTCCAGTGAATACTTTAAATATTTCTTATTATCTTTAAAGTATCCCATGTTTACATATGGAAACCGTACATACAAAGCTGCAGCTGCAGCTGCAGGTAAGCAAACAAGAGTAGCTCCTTGTGTACCAAACATGTAATCTGGCACTGATGTAGCTTTGAGGCTGGCCTGGAAGTGGTGGCTGGACCAGACAGCCCTCAGAGGTGCCTTCCAACGCTGATCCTGTGATCCAGAGCTGCTGGATTCAGCCAACACAGGTCTGACTGATGTCTGATTGCTTAAGCCAATTAAGTATGGGGAGTAGACAAAGGCCATGCCTGGAGATGGAGAGTTTTGAGTGAAACATGGCAGTCTTTACACTGACTTTCAGCCACCCCACAGATGTCTGTGATGGGTTTACTGTGTATTAAAACAATTTTTTTGTTAAACTGGGGACAAGATTTGAATTTTGTGCAAGGTCCAATTGTACTGTTTTGTTTTGGTTTAGCTTTTTTCCTAAGGTGTGAAGCATAGCCCAGCTTAATTTGGGGACGCTGGGAGAGAAGCAGTGCTTTAATTTCTGCTGCTTGCTTTCTATAATGCTGTACATTGGATCTTTACTTTCTCTTTGTATTACTTAGTCTTTCTTAAAGAAAGGATGTCACAATGAATACAATGGCCATTCCTTTCCTATATGTGCCTCTAAGCAGCAGTAGGAATGCCTCAGTTTTCCTGTTTGCATGCAGAGAATAAAACTGTCTTACAGCACACGGGTCATATGAGGCTTAGTTAATCTTTTTGCAGAGTTTTTCAGACATAAAGCTGTATGGAAACACTTCAATTATTAATGTTAACAAGAGCAGCTTGTTAAAACCCTGTGTTAGGTGTTTTGGTGGTTTTGGGACACTTTCACTGGAATCAAGTAATGTGGACTGGCCAAAGCAATTAGGCATAAGCTTTCAAATGCTGATTCTTATAAACCCGACTCTTTTCTTTGGTTGTACCCAGCAGTTTGTTCTTTATCAGTTGTATAAAACTGGGTTTAAAAAAACCCTTGTCTTAATAATGAGTTTTCAAATGACATTAAGAGGGTTGTTCCCCTTAACTTTGGCAGGTGTGCCACTTTTGTCTTCTGTATGAACCTAAAAATCTAGACCAAACCTTCCCTGAGTGCTGTATGGTTTTGCAGGGTAGTTGGAAACCTGGTCACTGGTGACTCACAGCAGGGATAGACTGAGGAGTACTATGAGTCCCATCACAGTGTCCAGTTTTGATTTCTTTTCCCATGGAAACCTGGGTTGAAGCATGCAAAGAGGGAGGGATTTGCATCCTGCCACATGGTCAGGATAAAGCTGGAGTGCATGCTTGCACTTTGGAGAGGGAATGACTTCTCAGGCTTTCCAGTCCAAGTATTGTTCCAGTTTACTGTGTCTCTTTTTTTGATTTATTTTTGCAATAGTCCTTCATTTTTGTATAAGATCCCTCCTGCTGATTTTTGTCTGTTTTGTTTGTCTTGGCCTTATCCTATGGCTCCATAACTTTTTCAGCTGCACAGTCTTGCCTAATCTCTGTTTAAAAGTCAGCTGAATCCTTGCATGGCCAGATAAAAAAAAACTTTTCTTATGGATTTCTTTCACAGGCACCTTCCCTAGATATTTAACTCTTTAAGTCCTTCCTGGGCTAAACTGTTATCCTTTTATGAAGGCTTCATGCCCTGCCTTTGATCACAGACTATTCCATTAGTTCTTCTAGCCTAGTTATTTCCTGTGGACTAAGAAAAAATGGGCAATTTGACTGAGATGAAAAAAGCAACATTTAGTTTACAATACGTATAAGTAATGCCAGTCCTGTTTCCAAGATCTGCTGCAATGCCTTGCTCCCTTCTGCCAGAGCTGGAGTCAGTCCTGTGAGCTGCAGTGACACTTGGAGCAGCTCTTGGAAAACATCCCAGCATTTCTGTAACTATTCCAGCCATGGATCATTGTACTCTGCCTTCTGAGTGGTCTCAGATGAATCTGGTTGCATTCAAGAAACAATGGCAAAATTCCCTGCATTTCTCTAGTTCTAAAAGAACACTCAGAAGCCCAGTGGTTCTTTGCATATCTATTTCCCAGTCCCACCAATCTCCTACCTGCATGAGACTACTGTGGATTTTTCACAGCATTTTCCCCAGGGGCTGTTTCATTGCATGGAGGTGTTTCTGTCTGAACAGGAGATACCAACAACCTGCTTTTGTCCTTGCTTTGAGAGATAAAATATCTTTGAGAGCACATGTCTGATCCCCCTTGCAGTAAGACACTTGATGATTAACCCTTTCTTAAGATTGATATAGTTTTGTAGGTGCTACACAGAAAAAACCCAAAACTGTTTCACAGAAGGCAATAATTATTTTAGATCAATAATGATAATTATTTTAAGTATCTTTTGTTCTTAGTAAATTCAATTTGCTTAAAAATGGCATTTTGGGAAGCCACGTTGTTAGAAGTTAGGGATAATATGCCACACTATTTGTCCTTTTCTTTCTCTTCAATGGCTAAAGTGTAAATCACAACCCTAACTTGATTAACTCTTGTTTCACTGTGTTCCAGTTTTGACATTATTTAAACATATTTTGTTATTTAACTATGCTGAGATCTTAATCTTTTACTTAAATGTAAATTGCAAAGTGCAATTGCTAAACAAATTGATTGAATACCATTGATTTTTCATCAAATAATTGTGGCAAATCTTGTAATCAATTATTCATCATTCTTAGAGAAGAATAGATGACATGAAGAATAGGCTGTAATTAAGATAAAACACTACTGGATTCTGTACTGATAATTTCTTTTGAAATTACAATTCTTGCAATTAAATCAAATTGAAATTAAAATGTGAGTAGCCTGATTGAGGCTCTGAGTAATGATTGTACAAAAGTGTAATCTGAAAGAGCCTATTCATGTATGGGGACAGGGATGACATTTGATGCCTGAAATATTTTCTGTTTTTCCCATTCATTACTTCTGTCTAATGCAAGCATCATGTTGTTATTATAGATTTTAATTTCCTCCATTATTATGTGACCAATGCAACAGTTACAAAACATAAAGCACATTCTTTAAAACAAATTAAATATTTATTTCCTATGCTAAATTTATCTTTAGCCTAATTTGTGTTTTTCATTCTAAGTGCCAAAAATGAACGTGGATTTGCATTTGGTTTTACAAGTCGCATGGATTTTTAAATTTAATAATTGATTTTTTATTTCCATGAAAAAAGGACCTGACTTGCTGGGCATTTAAATCAATTGAAAGCACCCTTTTGTCTGCAGTCATGTAACATGCCTAGGAAAAGATCCTCCAAGAAACAATAAAAACCTCAGCATTAGTCTTAACCATAACCACTGTTAATGAAATAACTTGTCAGTCAGCTGGACTCAGGTGAAGCCTGAACTTGACAGCAGTCCCCAGCAGATGTCAAAACTTTCTTCAAGTATTCAGGGGTTTTTGACCATCGTGCTGAAAGTGAAAGGAATGAATTGTCTTCCACCCAAAGAAGTAAACTAGAAGGTCGCTAATGTACCAGATTATGTTTCTTTCGCAAATTAAATGAGAAATACTTCAGAAGGATTGATAAAGTTTGGGGATATTTTAACATTTGAGATGAACTGTTCCCTGGAAGTAATCATTATTCAGGCTATGTAAGTGAATGCAGCTATTAGCTGCAAATAATAACCTCACCTGACATTGTTTTGATGGTGATAGGATGAGTGCAGTAATACACAGAGCACAAATATTTAGGTAGATGATTTGAAATTCATGTACTGGGAATACACTTTCTGTTATGATTAGGACTATGATTTAGATATGAGCTGTCTCACAGTTTTTAAAGTCTTTTTGCCTCAATGACATGCATTATAACAATCAGTTTGGAGCCATAAATGCAGAGTTTGCAGGTAAGATACGTGCACATGGGCAAATGTATTCCATTGCCTAAATGGCCATTGGTTTGGAAAATGAAAAGGATGAACAGATTTCAATCAAATTTAAATAGCATTTTAGCTAGACCTGTGCAGTGAGGCAGAAATGGTAATGTCATCAGAACTATTTATTTTCTCTCTCCTCTCTCCTCTCTTTTAGGAAAAAATGCTTTTTTTTTTTTGTCTTTAAGTATCAACAAAAAAATTATTTTCATAATTTGTTGAAATTTACTTTGAAAAATATCTGTGTGTGAAAAAAACAGACTTCAAACAAACAAAAAAATCCTCAGATTTATATTATTGAAACAATGTTACAAATCTGCTTTCTGTGTTTTAAATCATATCTTGCTTTCAGAATTTGATGTTCTTTATTCAAGTGATTTGTATACCCATGTATCAGGCAAAATTACATTATTTTTATTTACTCACTGGCTGAATACACTGTGCTGCTAGTGTGTATATTGACAAATTTAGGATTCTGCTTCCTTTAGCAATTTGAAATTATTTTGAAAAGCATTTCTGGAAAACATTTGGGTACTAAAACTTGGTAACATGGGAGTTCACGGAAGCATAAAAGCCATGAGTAAATTACTTAAAGGATGCACTTTGGAGATGGGTAAGAGCCAGAAATCCAACAGAAGGGAAAGAAAATAATGAGTGGGCAGCATTTCTGAAAATCAGAAATGTTTACAGAATTTGAATGCTTGCTTTTTTGCCACAGTTTTTGATAATTAAGCACTGATCTGTGTTTCAGTTTTCTTCTCTTCCATGGAGTGTCACAACACAATTTGCTATCGCCGTGACAGCTCCCTTTAACACTAAGTCTCTCTCTAGATCCAGTCAGAGGGGAGTGTTGCCAATTTTTTGTACTTTTTCATTCTCCATCCTGTAAGGTTCATTGTATATTAGTTGCCTTTCTGAGATGTCAACAATTAAGTAAGCTGAGATACTGGATATAAAAAGGCATCCTTGTTCATTTGGTGGTATAATTTTCTCAGGCTCTGCCTATCTATCTGTCAAGGCTGATGTGAAAATATGTCAAGCCACCTGATCTATCAGTTAAATATGCCTTATATTTCTTTGCTTGCCCCTTACATAGTTAAATGTGCTATAATGGGAACTCCAGAAAGTCAAAGCAAAGGAGTCAGCAAAGCAGGATTTGGCAAACTCACACTGAATTACTTGGCCAGTTTTATGCTAATTGGGAAGAAAAATTCTCAGGGCTGACTTTACTCTTCAGATTATAGAATCATGGTATGGTTTGGGTTGGAAGGAACCTCAAAGGTATCCAGTTCCATTCCCCCTACCATGGGCAGTGGCATGTCCCACTAGACCAGGTTGCTCAGTGCCCCATCTAACCTGGTCTTGAACACTTATAGGGATGGGCAACATGTGCCTCATCACACCCTCACTGTAAAAAAGTTCTTGCATATACTAACCTAAATTTCCCCTTTTTCAGTTTGAACTCAAAAGATTGTTTTGAGTTTCTCCATGATACAGCATGATTTTATTCTGTACATTGTTTATTTGCATCAAAGGAAAGCATTTGAGCCAATGTGCTTAAAATTGCTTACAAGAAATACAGAATAAAAACTTCTGAAAAACTTTCAGTACATTTCCTTCATACTTGGTGGGGAGTGTGATTCCCGTCTTTCATACATCAGTCTGGTCACTAGAACAGCAACCTGAGGCTTGACTGCCTTGTTTGTCTTCCAATGAATGTCTCCTACCTTGCAGAAGAATTACTTGAAAACTATACTGGAGAAACAGGACACAGGGTTCTTGGGTGGTGATACAGCTTTAGCAACAACAGTGAAGGGCTTTTCCCTCCCATTTTCCCTTGTTGGGGGCCAGGGTGTTTGTTTAACAGGTTCCTCTTCAGGAAGACAGCTTTCGAAAATGAGGGGTGCAACATTGTGTCCACAAAAAGTTTTACCAAACCACAGAGATTTTCTATCAATGTGACTCCTATAAGCAAAATTTATGACCTCTTTAGAGTCTAATTTGTTATTCACAGAAATGTGTAGCGAGAGAAACAAACTCCTTTTTTGTTTTATTTTGTTTCCCAAACAAAAGTGAAATACAAGGCACAGGATACTGTGAGGGTGAATGTGTAAAAAATGTGTATGAAGTGATGGGTATGTTTGGTGCACCAGCTGGACCTGGAAATCCTGGAACATCTAGTGTCTCTCTCCTTAATTCACAAAAATGTCAAGGGGATAAACTCTACCCTCAGGTACTCACCCACAACTTCTGCTGAGGTCAGTGAAAACTGTTCTGAAAGCAGAATTTTGCCTGGAAAACAGAATCTACTAGAGACTGTACTACTCTCTTCACTGCTAGAAATTTGCTGACATTGCTTTCTTTACCTGCCTCCCCTCCCAATTCAAATGGAAAAGGTTGACTTTGTGCCTTTGGGAGGCTGAGTTACTCTCAGTGTGCAAAATGATACTTCTTCAATGCAACAGGCTTGCAGAAGCTTAGTGGAGGGTGAGAGAATGTGCTAGTAAATGCATTCAAGAAGGGAAATATCAAACAGTGAAGCTAAATCTTGACACAGTCAACAAAATCAGTCCATTGTGGCTATTGCTGGAGGTTTTGCACTTCCCTCAATTCCTTTGACTCCCTGTTATATATCAGTATGGCAGAGAGCTCTGGTCTCCATGACTCTCCCCTGAAACTGAGGTGTATGCAAGTCTTCTTGTCCTGCCTGCAAGATCCAAGTCACAGAGGGGTCCTTTAAGAGGAATTCCAAAGATGAAAATATGTAAATAACTTAAGTACAATTCCTTTGACAAGTATAGTAGTAATGAAAGATGTGAGGCTGTGAATCCAGTTCCTAGGACCATGATTGAAGAAAATATATAAAGAATAGCCTCCAATGTAGAAAGAGTAACCAGAGCCTACTGAGTTTCTCAACAGCATCCTATCTTTTCCTGTTGCTACTCAATTCAGCAGCAAACTTTTAACCATTGCTCATATTTCATAGAAAACCTTCTTCCCTATTTTCTCTCCCTGCCATTTTCCAGGCAGCTGTGTCTAGATTGCTAGGCTTCTTAATTCTGTTGTGTTTCAATCTGATTTCATATTTTCCATATTCTTTGCTCTAAATCTTATGGAAACCTCCCCTGCCTACATGTTTTTCATAACTTCCCAGATACTAAAGTATAAGGATTTGGGATGCTACAACACTCTTCCTCAGATATTTCCTCTTCAGTCTTACTTGGTAGGCTGAACCTATTTTTAAAGATACTGTTGTGTGGAAATATTCATTGTGCTTCATCACATTGAGTAGGTAGGATTTATACCCATAAACAGCTAACTATTCTTCTTTCTTACCTATGCAGCACTGGAATTTCAGAAAGCAAATAGATCACCATAAGATAGATGTAGAGGAGGAGGGTACATTGGAAAATGTGAAAAGTCTAACCCCATGTTTACTTCAAACCCAAAGCCAACATTCATTTCAAACCTGAATTCCCATGATATACATGATCTTTCATATGAACCCTGGGGTTTGACTTGACTCTAACACCCATGTCATTCTGTACAGTTTCCATTCAACAAATTTAATGCATGCTCCATGCCTATATGGAGGGTGAAAAACCATTGTTTTGCGTTAGGATTTCCTCATTTTCTCACTAGTATACTGTGGTAACTCCAATAGCTAGTCATAACTGAATAGTGTAATGACAATTTATACTAAGAACTGCAAAAATTTGCCTCAGAAATTGAGGCCAGACCTGAAGCTTGCCTCTAATCTGAGTGATTGATTAGCCAATTTTCCTGCTGGAGTGTTGAACTGTGAGTGTAACTGATAGCTCCATGTTTAAGTACAGCTTGGTCACTAAAAGTAATAAGAAATGTGATAAACTGGATATTTTATGAAATGGAGTCCCAGGAAATTTCTAGTTGAAGAAATAAAAGAAGTCACTGGCAAGCAGCTTTAGGAAAAATATCTCATCTCTCCTGCAAGTGTGGTTGAGTGTAACCAGCCTGACTGGGACTCTCAAGGGGCAGGGGGAAAGAAATAGCTCTGTCCCATTTTAGGACTCGGTATTAAGAGCATGTGCAGCCAACACTGAGGTCCCAGGCGGGCGAGTGACAGGTTGCAGTCCTTGCATGCTTTGCAGTCCTCACTCTGCTGCCTCTCCCATGGCCCCAGCAGCTACAGGGAGGACAGCAGGGCTGCTGGGGACAGCCAGAAGAACTCCTTCCTACTTGTGCATGAGCAGGCAACATTTTCTGTAGGAATGTGGAAGAAGGAGAACCCCAAATTAGCCCCACAGGAGAGAAGAAAAAGAGGGTGTCAGGGAAAGACCCAGCAGTTCAGAAGGACTGTGGGCTTTGCTCTCTGCTCCCTCCTCATCTTACTGTCTCAGAAGAAGGCATCTCCCTCTTCAGGCCAAAAAGGATGAGAAGGAACAAAACTCTCCCTAGACTGACCCCATGAGATGTGGAGCCTCCAGTGCTGCAAAAGGAGCAGGGGTGATGCTAGGTCAAGAAACAGATGTGAGTCTGGGGGCTGAACTGATCTATAACTGGAGAGTGTGTGCCTGCTTTTGCTCTCTGGGTAGAGCTGCTTGGAAAGTTAAGTTGTAGATGTGGGGATGAATATCCCTGAATTTGTGTGGAAGTGAGGGAGACACAATGCCATGGTGAGCTGACTACAGCTGCGACTCCCAAGTGGGAGCCTTGTAAAGAACTTCAAAAAGTACTTCTCAATGTTCTCAATATTTTGGATCTGGCAGTGCTGTAAACAGTACGTGGATATCTGGAAAGGAAAGATATGATCTAAAAATAAGATCTGAACTTTCTAATGAAAAATGAAAGAGTCAGGAAAAAGCATCCACATATTTGGGAGATCATCATACATTGGCCTAGGGTAGGACTCACAACTTTTAAGTGCTTGAGGTTGACAGGAGTTGGCAAATACTGATTCAAAGCTCCAGGGTGTAATATGACAAGCAAACGCTCCTTTGAGATCACTAATATATGTCCTGGGGAAAGAAGCACATGCTCGAGTGTTTGGAGAGCAAGTGAGAACATCCACTAATTGTGCTTTCCTTCAGGTTCCTGTAGTAATAGGTTTCTTTCCCCCCAGCTGGTTTCTATAGACAGGCCAGACATTTAAAAATCTCTATACAATCACAATGCAGATGTAGTTCTGGGAATTATCACTGAGCACACTTTTTTCCCTCTGGTGTTTGACTTAGACTGGAAACATTATTTTCTTGAACTGCAAAACCCCCCACCTTTAAATCCTTGCATATAAGATTTATCATACACCTCTTCAAAATCACAAAATTTGGGAGAGGAAACTCAGTTGGAAGACATTCAGCTGAGAAATGTCTGCAATAAATTTCATTCTCATTTTTTCTCAGTCTCTCCCTCTCTTTCAACGCAGCTTCGATAAGAAAGGATAGAAGATATAATTACCCATTTTCTCTCCTCCCCTACATTTATACTTATAAGAGCAGTACATTTTGGAAAGCCTGAAGTGTGGGAAAATAATAAAACATTACATCTGTTTAGCCAGAAAAAGACAATATTAAAAATCTTTGAATGCTCAGATGTATTCTCAGCCTGATCTAAAACAGAACAGAGAGGGAAAAAAAATCACCGGAGTTGCATAAATTCTAGGTACAGCTTTGACAGTAAATGTAGTACAGGAGCCAGATCATGTGCTTTGCATCACAGAGTCAGCAATTTCTGGCCATGCTATGGACATATCTGTTCCTAAAGAGAAAGAGGTGTGCCTGGGATACTCTTCAGAGAATCACAGAATGGTTTGATTTGGAAAGGACCTAAAGATCATCTGAATGGCAGAAACACCATCCACTAGGCCAGGTTGCTAAAACCCCCATCCATCCTTGCATACTATTCTGGGGAGCTGGTCCCCTGCCAGCCATTCTGATCTCTTGTGGCTTAAATAAACCTGGAAGAACATTTTCACAATTAAAAGCTATGCTGTTAAAAATCCAGGAGCGCTCACCCCCTGGTTCCTGAGCAGCCCGAGCTGTTGCTAGCTGATGTAAGGCTAAGCCTGCTGGTGTGTGGTCTGTGAGCACAGCCAAGGCTCTGCCTGGCGTGCCTGGCTGCCTGGAGTTACACCGGAGCGCGGAGCACACCAAACCCGCTAGCAGAGCTGCAGGAAAGCTGGCTCCCACTGCTCTGTGCCGGAGATTCCAGCAGCAGGAGGTTGGAGCAACAAGGAGAAACGGCTTCCTCTGAGCGCGTGTCCCCACCCGAAATACCACCGCGAGTCGGTGGAGGTCCTGGAGCAGAGCTGCCCCGAGCTCTGGCTCCTGGAACGCAGACACTGCCGCCTTTGTCGGTGCGCCGTGCTGCTGCAGCTACAAGAGCATCCTCTGTTAAAAGGAGTAATTTCCTCTCTGTTTTGGCTCCTGGGGCTCTTAAGAGTTAATGTCCTGGAATAAGATCAGTTCAAAAAAGAACTTGATTGATGAAGGGCTTGCACCTTTATGACCCAAAACCAAACCAGGATTTGGTCTTTGGTCAAATGCTACATTTGTTACGGGAGGTATTTCGTTCTCAGGTTTGACCTAACTCTACTCTCCTCAGCTAACACAGCAGTTCTAAAGCACAGCAGTGTATCAGCAAGTTCTCAATTCTAAGCAACCTGAAAATAAGAGCCGGTATTGCAGTAAAATACCAGCATGAAATGTTGATTTTTTAAATACATGGTCCAAGTCTTTTGTGTTCAATGTCAGAGGAAGATATACCATACTACTAGATGCAAACTATAAACCCTATCAGACTGATATTAGCAGCAAGTAGGCAAATCCCACACCTCCAAACCAAAACCAAAACCCCACAAAAAGGAAGAAAAAAGGCAACACAGAATGTCCATTGAGTTCAATGGAAAATCCTCACAATAAATCAATTTCCAGATTTCTTCCTTACTGCTGTTAAGAATAAGTGGTCTAAAAGACCAAACTCCCCAAAATCCAGTTGAGAAAAAGCCTATTAAACTAGGATGGGGAGAACTGAAATCAATCTCCTCAATTAATCCTCTGTTTGGACTCCTTTTAAAGCTTTAGCACATGTTATTTTTCTTTATAGGGGGATTTAGTACTTGGACAAATGTTCTCACTTATCAACAAAATGTAAAGTTACTTCTTTACTTTTTCCATAGCCTTTCCTGATTAATGTGAAAAGATATTTTTATTTTGAATAAAGCTCTATAACTTCCTGATGATTTTCATGCTTGAACTTGATCTCTGGTAAACTTAATATAAATCAGGAGCTACTTGGTTGAGATGGGTGAAGTAAGATTAGCATAGGAGCAGAGCTGTACTCATAATAGTCATGCAAGAGATCTCTCTCTTAAATTCCTGTAAAAGTATGCAAGCCAACAGCATGAATCAAATATAATTGAGAGCAGAATTTAGCCTGAAAGGTTGCATGTAAGATGACACGCATCACTGTGGCAGCAGATTGTTGTCACACATGGAGAAGTTTTTACTTTCTTCCTGCACCACTGAGAAGATCCTTGAGTTGTGAAAAAACCCCTTTTATTCAGGAGTAAACATTGAAACTAGTGATGGAGCAGTTTGATGAATTCACAGTGTTACTTACTGAGGAAGTAAATTTTGGTTTATAGTACTGTTGCTTTTTGAACATTTTCTTCAGTACTAAACTCTTTCTTCAAGAAAAATAACACGAAGGACAAAGCTGCAGCAAAGAAAATACATTAACTTTTGCAATGGTTTCGTGTGTTTTCTTGCTACTTAAATGTAATGTTTATCTAATAAACAGTATTTCAGTGTTAAACAGTAACTCTCTGTCCCATATTGAATGTCAGAGCGTCCTTCAGGAGTTGCTATGATGCCTTTGAAAGCAGTTTTTCTCTAATGAAAAGACACACTATGTCACTGGAACAGGGTCCCAAGGAAGGCTGCCCACCACTTTCTGCCTCTGGGTAATCTGGCCTCAAACACAACCCCGTGTCAATCTTCCTTGCTTGCTCACTTTCTCCCTGGCCTGGAGTAAACTGAGCAGTATCTTGGAAGGAACGTTTATCAAGACAATGCCGCAGTCCAAAGTCAAGCCATTAGTTACTGCATGAATGGGTTTTAAAAAAAGAAATGTTTTCCTACTGCTTTTCCTGTGAGGATGAAAATAGAAATTATTTTTTCAGGCTTTCAGATCTTGACTACTGAAGGATGGTGCAATATTAATTTATTTACTTCATGAGGGCTACTTGATTGCTTAAAACTCTATGTGCTTAAGCTTATTTTTGAATTAATGCTATATATGGTACCAACCACCACACCTCATAGAGAACAACTCTGAAATAAATGAAATTACTATTTTGGAATTGAGAAATTTAAAAACAAGCTTCTTTCCTAATTCTTACACAGAGGAAATTAAATTCATACTCTCCAGTACACTTAATCCTGAGCCATTTGACATATTTGAACATTAGCCATTTGCACTTGTGTATAAAATGAGTGTGGCTTTCAGAAATGCACTGTTCCTGTAGACTGTTGATCCAAATTGACTGTCAAAAGCTATCTGAAGAATTTCAGCAGCTGACCTGCTTTATCATGGCCACCAACTCTAAAAGCTGTAGATGGTGATGAGAGCTTAGGTGAGAGAGAAGAATAGAGAGAGAAGTTAAAAGACAGGAGGGCAGAGGAGCTCTGTGAGCTCAAGTCTCTGGCACTTGTTTCTTACTCATGAAAGAGAAGTTGTGGTTCAGTGGTACCTAAAAAGTTGGGCCCTTACGGTTGAGTCATTCAGAGAGAACGGGGAAATGATAAGTTACAATGTTTATTCCAAGCAGATGAAATAAATGGTTATACAGTTCATGCCTTGTGTTAAACTTCACCATCCAGAAACAATATGGATGAAGCTGATTAAACTGTGGTTACTCAATCTGGGATTTGTCTCATAGGACTTTAACCATGTTTAAGGTGGCCGACAAACTTCCCATAAAACTACTGAAGAAAAAGAACTAGAGTAAGATTTACCTGGCCTTCCTTAGCTGAGTTGCCTGTTTCTTTCTGTTAACAGTAAGGGAACATGGATAACTTACTCAGATACAGTCAGATATGTTTCATTAGGTGAGCCCTGTTCTGTTCTCTTTGATTTAACTTGCTTTAGACAAGAAGAGAATAAAGGAGTTAACTTCTCTAGATTCCTCAGCAGATTTAGATTTGAAGTACCCTAGTCCCTCTGGTTTGCAAAACTTCTATAAAATGTCACCTTCCCTGCTCATAATGTGATTTTTATTACTAGGAAAAAAAAAGTTAAGGCAACAAAATAATTTTTAAAAAGCAGCTGTTCCTTTCTTGCACTGCCTAACTGTTTTCCCAAGTTGCATTTTTGTTGGTCTTGAACAGGGCAGAAAAGAACGTGAAAGTGAATTAAGACAATGAACAAGCACTTTGCTGAGCACACTGGAGATATGGCTGAATGTTAACATCTATTTTCTATCACCACTGTTTCTCTTACTCCTTCATGTTCACTCCAAGCAAGGGGAATGCCATTGGCTTATTATCACAGTACTGAAATAAGTCTCCTAATTTATGTGATTGCAGCACTGCTCTTTTGCATCATAAAATTCCCATGGAAGTGTAGCCAAAATGGATAAACATTTTCTGGAGCAGTGATGGTGTTCTTGTATCTATTGTTTGAAATCAAACAGTCCTGGAGATAAAGGTGCCCTGAGTTTTATTTTTATTTTTATGTGGCAGAGAGGAGGCAACAGAGCATGGGAATGGGACAGAGGAATTCCTGAGATCTGAATTCCAGTTGGACGTGGAGTCTGTGGCCTTGGGCTAGTCTGGCATTTCAGTACTTCAGCCACTGACACCCTATAAATATGCAAATAATAGATAGGAACAACTTAGGTCTGGATTCCATCCTGGCCTCAGAAGGCATGAACCCAGGAGCTGCAGACAGTAGTCTCCTGACAATCTGTCTTAGGGTCCATGACCCACAGTACTGGGTGCTGCAGTCACTTTCCATCTCATTCCTGAAATACCTATAAAGCAAAGCTTAGATGTGGTGCATCATCCTTCTGTGCACCTTTTCTAACCTATAAAACGGGGCTAACAGGAATATTTTTCTTTCACCTGTGCTTATTTACAAGGCTGTCAAGATTTAAATCAATGGCAGAATACTGATAAGTCCCTATCTTTTTGAAAGTTGGCTGAACTCAGGAGGGTCAGTGTGCCGGTGACCAACAAAGCAGCACATGCCAGATTGTGAAGCTCTTCCATTGGTGAACAGATACTCACACAAGAGGTTGCACTGAACTCAGCAGAGGTTCACACAACTTTTGGCTATTGTTAAGTAAGGAGAACAGAGTCTGGTCCTGCACTGCTGCTGATGTTAGATCAACGTTAACAATGAAATATGGCTAATCAGAACCAAAGAACCGTCATTAAAAAAAAACAAAAACAAAACCAAAAAACTATTAATGACAGCTAAAATTTTGAAAGAAATTAAACAAGTGATACAGGAAAAAAAGGGATAACTTTACACACCTAACAAACAACTGCAAGAGGTATAATTATATAGGAGGTTTTATAATATAAAAACTCTCACGTTCTGTTGGAATTAATTGATGTAAAGCATCAGTGTGGATTTTCTCCTCCCTCTCTTGCTGATGTTTGTAATTCAGATGAATGAAAGGAGCCTGATTGCTAATTAGGAAAAGTTCAATAGGTTCCATTTTCTGAGAGAGTTGTGCTTCCAGAAATTCTTTGCAGCCAGTTACTCTTATCCCAGCTCTGACAAAATTCCCAGCAAAACTCAGCATTAACATGCTCCTCAAGGTTAGGTCTTGTCTTTGTTACCTGTCTCTGTTTTTGGGGTCACTTAGGGTTGCCTGAATGAGGCAATGAATGAATTATTTTAAAATAAGTTTTTTCTTTGAAGCTGCAGTGAGAAAGGGAATATATAGTGAATATACTACACCTAGCATGAAATCACCCAGCACATACTAAAAGAACTGTCTGTAAACTGCAAAGCTCAGCCTGAGACAGAGCTTACCCAGTCTGGATAGTGTCAGAGCTGAGAGGACTGATTTGGTGTTGTGCTGCTTTTGAGCATTGTGCAGGAGGCTCAGCCTGGGGAAAAGTCAGGAACAGCTCATCTCAGCTCCTCCTTCCATGAGCAAATTGCCTGGAACACAAGGGAGGCTCATGTGATGACACCCCTGGATTTTCTTGTGCAGGTTTCCAAGACAGCAGGGGAGAGGGGCATGCAGCTGCCCCAGCACAGGGCTGCACACTCTGGCTGGGTTTCTCCCTGTTCCATGGGAGCCAAGGTCTTCTCATCATCCACCCTGCAGACACATTGATTAATCCCCACACTCCCTGCTCCACTGAAAAAAAAGCTAGACATGGTACCATTTTTTCTTTCTGGACTCCTCTCAAGCATGTGTCTGTGTCTATTTTGTGTATGCATTCAAGAGCAAGCCTGGCTGCTCTTTGCAGGTCCATGCCCACAGTGATTATTGCTACCACAAATTTGCCCCTAATGCTGGAGTTGCATTAGAAGGTTACTGTGACTTTATCTCACGTAGCAACATAAAGCAATCATATTGTGGACTCCAGGCTGCTCTTAGGGACCACTTCTAGTCAAGCAGATCTCTGGAGTTTACAGATGTAAGTAGTTTTCTTCTGTAAGAAGCAGACACTGGAGGATGAGAAACTCTGATCCCTGGGAAGCAAATTCAGGACATTTGTTTGATGAAAGGAGAACTGCTGGTTTACCATGTTTGGTTTTCAGTGTCCTGCTGAGGCAATAAATGTTCAGGACTCCTGGCATCCTTATGTGCTGCTGTGGCTTGAAGTGACTGTATCAGTAGCCATGTGAGGTGTCTGAAAAGGATAACACAAAAGAGCTTTGCTTCCAGCAGGGAGAAGGATATAGAGTAGAGAAAATTAAAATCTGCTATCCTGCTCTCAAATTTTCCAGAAACTGGTGAGGCAAAATACAGTGGCAAAATATGCAGGGGCTGCTAGCTCTGGGTGTGAGCAGGAGCTGGATCTGAGCACGGACCTTTCTGCTGCTCAGCCCTGCGCATGGTGGTCCTGCTTCATCTGCTCCAAGCAGGGGGGCTTGCTGGTGTTCCTGCATCCCTGACACTGCAGCTGCTTCTTCAGGCATCAGGGGAAGCGTGTGACTCTTTTCACAGGTCAGAGATTGTTATTAAATGAATTTTTCCCTCCACGGTTCAGGAAATGCATGGATGTTAATCACCTAAATATTGCGCAGTATGTGCTAATTTAAGCCTTCCACATCCCATCAGCAATGTGTTTTATTTGCAGGTCTCACTTACTGTAGTTCAGGGGCAAGAAGTACTGTTTGTACAAATGGACTTTCCAGGAAAAAAAAGGAAAAAAGGAAGTTCTGTCACTGTCCAAGCATGCACACACGAATAATCCACATTGTCCATGATGCATCTTTAGCTGTGAATGCTGCTAGCTAAAGACCATTATTTGGATTCATACATTGCATGGATGCAGATGCAGTGTATGTGGGAATGATAGGTGCTGCAGTAAGCAGAACTCGTGTTGTAATTGGTGCACTGCCTTGCAGTTCCCCTGGGGTCTGCTGAGACCTTTGTGTAATATCCTGGGTCATTGAAATAGAAACAGTGTTGGGTATAGATTCCCACTGTGTGGATGAGACCCTCTTCTGACTCCCAAGGCTTCTAGAAGGAATAACCCATCAGGCAACCTGTACATCACTTGTCAAGAATTGGAGTAATGCTTCCCTCTGTGTTAAGTATACAGGGACCACTAAGCTTAGAATAAAGAGAGAAATGCAGTTATAGCTGACATGACTAATGTTAGAAAATTATTCTCGAGACTTTCCCTCACTAAAAATTATAAAAAACCCTCAGGCCCTTGAGACAAACACTTTGATGTAGCTTGGAAAATAACAGAAAAGCTGCTCTGAGTGCTGGGCAACCCACCAAAAGTTCATAAGTTAATAAGACTCAAGAAAGCATTTCTGTAAGCAGCATTTCAGTCTGGGGCCTTAAATTAAGCATATATTTTCCATAATGAAAGAAATACATGCCTGGGATTTAAAGAAAATGTGAAGAAGGTTGTGGGAATAGGACACAGTAGGAAAAATTTCCCTATTATGCCTTGTGTTTCCCTGCATACTAATAACACCACAAACATCAACAATAACATACAAGATGCTGAATTTGTCTTTCAGCAGCTGTGGAAGGTGTTTAGTCTGGGGTTGTGATTTATGGTAATTCTGATGAATAATATGGACCATGGCCTGAGGGGGTTGAGCAGTGAATGGTCCTTGGCACACTGAAGGCAAACAGTAAAGCTCAAGCCATGTATTTTTCCCCTCAAAAGCAGGGTGTTTTCCCCTCTGATCCCAATTAATAGCAATTTTTCCTTGAGAATGTTCTCCTTCTCATGGAAGAATGAAGTTCATAGACTTAATCTTCTTTTTTGTTGTTTATTTTAGGCTTTTGGATTACTCCATTATTGTGCAGTGTGATATCAATCACACTGTTTAGGGTGGACAGCCTCATAACATTCTCTGCAGTGAGGGAAAATATTTTATGAATAAGGAATCAGATGCAGGGCAGTAATTTGTAGTTAGATTGTTAGAAAAGAGTATCTAGAGCATCCTATTTTGAAATTGGATCATTTTTCCTTGCATTGGTTCATCCTACTTAGTTATGGGGAAGATAACAATCTATTAACTCTGTGGAAATCTTGCCAAAATTTCTAAAGCTCTATAGAGCATACCTCAATATGTTCCTGATGATTTAATCTCTGCCTCAGCCAGACGAGTTTGTCAACTAATTTACAGGAGAACTGCATTTGAGATGAAATATTTTTTATTGAATTGCCACTAAATCAATGTTTTTCAGAATAAAAACTTGTGAGCTTTCTTCTCAACGAGTCAGTAGGTAATCATATCAAAGTGTGGAGGTTAAATCATTGCTACTGGCACAACAAGAGACCTCTCTCTGATCAGTGTAGGCACAAGATAACATTTATGCTGAAAGTGAGTTTAGGTTCACCATCAAAGTATCATAATATACTCTAGAAATCCATTTGCTTTTTCAAAATCAAGACTTGAGAAAATTTGTCTGTCTGAGAAAATGCTTGTGAATACAGATGTTACTGTGTGTTGTTTAAAAGTTTGTGAACTTTTTAGCCCTGAAAAATGGGAATGAATGATCCACATGGGTGTAAATAAATCCTAGATCTACATAGCTTTGGGATAGAACACTGCTATGATCTTGCAAGCTGCTTTACTGCTTCTAAATTAATTTATTTTCTCAACTACTTAATCAAATGCTATTTCTAGCCTTGAAACAGAATAGGGGCTGGTGGAGGTTCACATTTATTTGACAGATCTAGCTTTTGTGGCTTTCTAGATGACAAATTAGTCTGACTTCTGCAGTGCTCTGGCGACTGTTGTGATCCAAATATAGTTTCCTGAATTTACAGGACCTTGTTTTTCTTAATGCTCTTCTTTTTTTGAGTCTTTGAAGACATCTGTCTGTAATCTTTCCTACAGGTGTTCAGCTGCAGTCCCACCTGTAGAAAGACCACAGAAGGATTTGCCTTGAGCTGGTCTACATCTTACCCAGTCACAGTGTGCTAGAGAGCATCTTTAAGAAGTACACTGACTGATATCTACACCTGATATTTGAATTGGGGTGAACAAGCTTTCAAAGGCATCAGCAATGCCTTAAGATTCCAGCACTCAGGATGTTATTCTGGCTTTTTATACCATCAGGGACATCTCTAACATGACAATGAAAAAGTATTCATGTTATGCAGCCGCTCAAAAGGAGTGGTGCAGAAAACAAGGGTGTGATACACATTTGCTTTTGTTTGATATTGGCCAATGTTTTGTCTTGCATCCCAGCCTTGTGACACGTGCAGCCATTCACGTGTGCAAGCACTATGGCTATGGCAGAGCTGCCTCCTTCATTAAATTAATCCTGATGTTTATATCTGACAAAGCTGGAAACCTCTTCCAAATGATATTGCATCATGTGTATTTGAGACTTTTTTTCTTCACATTGTTCCCACATTGTTTTCATAGTTCAATATCTGAGCTGCAGAAGCAAGTAGAAGCTTGGTCTCCACGTGTGTCTCAGTGTCTGCTGTCTGCAGCTCCAACAGGTGAGTAAAGCAAAGACAGTTCTGTAGGAAATCTGTAATGGAAGTTTATGATTATTTTCATATTTTTTAAAATATGTGACAAAATCTTGGTTATTAAACAGATACATTTTTAAAATATTTCTAAGCCTAAGAATCCTGCCAAGTTTAAATGCTTCAGAGATGAAACATACCTGTTGCTTTAACTACTATGAACTATTTTAGGTAAAGTTTTTGTTATCAAGCATTTTTCAGTGTTTGATTCCAGTAAAGGAATTTTTTGTAACAAAACCAACATTTTAAAGCTCATCTGAAAAGATATGTGAGTGCGCTCACTAAAAAAATAAATCTGCTTGGAAGTATTGATATGTGAAGTCTGTTGCTTAGATCTATTTATTTATGTTGATTCAAGATTTGCTAGGAATGGAAATGAAATATTTTAAAAATGGTAACTAAATCAAAACCAACATTTTCTCAGAAGTATAAATTTCTTCTGATCACAAAACAACAATAATGCATTTAAAGTTTGCTCTTCTTCTTGGCTTTACCCCTTGGGGCCAACAAAACATTTGGCCTGTGGTCTATTGTTGTGTCAAGGACAAACAGTTGAAAATGGTTGTCTCGGTCTGCTTGAGCCTGTTTCAGAATAAGAGTGTGAAATCTACAGCTCAGCTACTGCTTCTTTGAACAAAAGAGTAGAGAAAATATGCTTAAACTGAAGTGCTCAGCAGTTGTTATGGTGACACATTACACTAGTTAATTCTGGCTTGGATCCAAAAAGAGTTAAAGATGTAGGGATGGTGAGCTCCCATTTTGGAGCACTTCAAATCAAGCTTTCTGTGATCTGTAGTGGAGAAACAACCTTACAATGAGGATGGGAATTTTCACAGTAAAACACAATACAAAATCTACATTGAAGTCACTCATAGGGTAGGAAATGCCAAATTTAAGATGCTTGTGCAAACTTAGTTCCCTTTCTTTGCTGTGATCTTGTGTGTTTTCCTTTACAGGATCACAATCACCTCATGTAGCAGTTATGCAAAAACTGAAGTGCTCCAGGGAAGGACTTCCAGTACAGCAAAAATAGTGCATTATGGGACCAAACAGTGCCTGAACAGCACAGATAGAGCAATCTCCCCTGCACCCTTTGGAGGAAGTTTCTCTACAGCAGAGCTGCTGAGTACAGGAGCATCTCTGTGACCATAAGACATCTATGTATTTTTGCTAGTAATTTTTCAGTGTAAGGTTCATGAAACATGAGGTAATGTTGCAGACTGGTGTTTTTATGAGAATACTGATACTGAGAGTATCAGTTGCAAGCCTGTGTGTGAGCATGTACCACATGGCTTGCTGGGAACCAAGCTTGTCACAGGGAGAAGTAGTTGCTGGAGTAAACTATCTCTGAAACTGCACCTATTTTTGGCCTTGGGGAGCATAATTTTTTCACTTGAAAAGTAAACCAACATATGAGCACCATGGATAATCATGACTGTGTTTTAAGGAATCCTCTGCAATCCTGTGAGACCAATTCTTATTTCTCATTTCTGGTGGCCAGTCTGAATGACTGCCCTGGTGAGCTGGACGTGTCTCCTTTGACTGGAAAAACCTGTTATCTTACAAAATGGACTTCTACACAACTGCAGCCACATCTAAAAATGTGGTTGTTAAGAACAGTGGTAAATAACAGAGGAATAGTCACACCAAAAACTGTCAGATGCTCGAGAGCAGCAGGAATCCCGTGCTCCATGTGCTATGCCATAAACCTTTGGGACCACATTAGTGTCTGATCCCAGAGTATTGCTTCACTAAGCATCATCCCTATGAAATTGCCATAGAAATAAGATGGCAGGGGCTCAGGAGGTGGTGGTGGAGTGTCTTCTGCCATTACTTGTGCTGTAACCCCTGTGTGGATGAGCAGGGGATTGAAATACTTTTTTAGGGCATCCTCATGGTAAAAGCATTTCCATGCAGCAAGTACACGAGTTAAAAAGTGTTGAAACATGAAGTGCAATGCAAAGGGAATCCTTGCAGCTCCCGAGTTCAGCACAGTCTGCATGGGGAGGAAATGTATTAGGACTTCAGATCCTAAGGGAGTCAGTTCTGGTAACACAAACCATGCATGGCTTTGGTTTTGTAATTCGGGCAGCCATAATTTGGATCCTAGAATATATTTGGCATAATTTCTGTCTAAAATAGAATATTTTGGGGCAAAAAGAGTGTGGTTACATGGTATGTCTGAAAGTTGAACTGCTGTCAAAGAAAGAGGGAGGTTGAAAAAGCAGACAGCCCTGCAGCCACATCCTTGACTGTGATGAATCACAGAATGAGCTGAGTTGGAAGGGACCCACAAGGATCATCGAGCCCAGCTCCTGGCCCTTCACAGCACCACTCCCAAAAATCACACCATGTGCCTCAGAGTGTTGTCCCAGTGCTTCTTGGACTCTGTGAGGTTTGGTGCTGTGACTGCTTCCCTGGGGACCCAGGCCCTGCTGACTCAAATTCAAATTTTCCTCGACCAGGACCCAGGTCCCTTTCCATGGCATTGTTTCTCAGCCTCTCTACCCCAGTCTGTCTGTTCATCCAGAGCTGCCCTACCCCCATCTGGCACTTTCCCTTGCTGAACTTCATCTATTTGGTATTGCCCATCCCTCTCATTTGTTGGAGTCTCTCTTAACCCTTTGTGCCCAACCTGTGAGCCAGTTGCTCACCCATTACTTGATGTGTTTATTCAGCTATGCATTGTGCCAGAAGGACCTTGTGAGAGACACTATCAAAAACTTTGCTGGAATCCAAAAAGATTACATCAGCTGGTTTCCCTTGATCAGTTAGGTGAGTTACCTTGTCATAAAAGGAAATCAGGCTTGACAAGCAGACTTTCCCCTCATGAGGCCATGGTGGTTCAAAACAGATAACACTCCAGCCCAAACACATGTGATTTCCTCAGTCAGCTTCATCAAACCCTCTCTTTTGAGGTCATATTAAAACACCTGAGAATGTGTGCCCCTGGAAGAGCAGGAATCAGTGCTGTGTTCATACAGGGCAGGAGAAAGAGAAGGAACAAAGAACCTGACTGTTGGTGTCTGCTGCAGCTCTCTGAGACCAAAGGGAAGGGACAGGACATGGCAAGGGTCACAGTAAAGCAAAGGACTCACCCTAAGATCCAGCATCTGGCAGAAAGCCCAAGCTTCAGATTTGTGAGAAACTGTCTGGGGGAGAGAAGTATCTTTACACTAGATGTGAAACAGGAGGGCTGGAGGGAGGTTTGGAGAGGAGCCCAAGAATGAGCACAGCCCGCTGCAGTCAACGGCTCTGGTCAGGGCCTCCCTTTTTCCACATGAAACTATTTCTATTGTCATTAAGTCTTAAAAAGTCATTGTGTATCTGGATGTGCACGTGTGTGTATGCATGTGTTTGCAAAAGTGACATGTTTAGCTTCATATGTGACAGCATGCCTTTGGCAGATTGAATGTAAAAATTAACTTGTTCTCTGCTTTTCTTTTTTTTTTTTTTTTTTTTTAAGGAAGGATAAAACAAAACCAGATTGAGCTTTTACACTTAAAGCCCTAAGAAAATCATAAAAGTGAATTATGGGGTGAGAATTACTCTTTAAAGGAAAGCTTTACACTGGAGTAAACTTGGAACATTTTTACATAAAATATTACATATAATATTTATTTGTATAAAATCTGCTGAACTGGCCATTTTCTATTATATAAACTCCATGCATTTGAGAAAGCAGACTTCCTTTCACAAAATACAATTTGTTCTAGCTTCTAGCTTCTATTATAAAGTAATAATCGATGAGTATCAACACTTGATGCTATTGTCATAAGCTGTCTGCTCTGTGTGCTGTTTGGTTATTTGCAGATTGAGCATAAAGTGCATTGGCCTAGCAAGCATGATGTAAACGAGGAGAAGGAAAAGATGAGGCTGGGAAAAGAGCACGTACTCCAAACAAAGAACACAAATTTGGGATGCAGAACTCTTCAAAACCACTCTGTGTCCAAGTTTAGCTTGGTGAGAGAGTCTGGATGTGGGCAGATGCATAGACAGCAAGTTCCAAAACTTAGTCTTCTTGAAATAAGGCAGAGCCCAGTGTTTAGAGTCAGCCTTCGAGATACCTCCAAAAAGGAAGTGGTTGAGGGTCCCCAGGGAAGACAGCAAGCAGCAGCACAGAGCTGGTGACCAGAGAAGCACAGGGAGACTTCCCACAGGAGAGGCCCCGGGACTGCCACCTGCGCCCCACCCTCCCCTGCACTCTCCATCAGCCGTGGGGTGACACCCCAGGCATGTCCCAGAGGAGAGGTGAGTGGCAGCCACACGCCTCAGCATGACCTCGTGGAGCAGAGGGACCTCCCTGGGGACAGTGGAGGACAGTGGACAGACTCCTTGGACACTTTCCAAGGTTACTGCGCTGGTGCAAGCGCCGGACACAAAATAAGGGAATGGACCTAAACAGATGAATGTCCTCTACTGTCCCTGCAAGGAAGAAATGACAAAGAATGAAAGAAAAGGCCACAGTTATTAATGCTTTCCCCCAACATTGTTTAGATGTGCTCAGATAACAAAATGACAAGGTCTTACAAAAGTCAGTGCAATGCAGAATAGCCTGCAAATGCATTTATCTGGGAGCAGTAGGCATTTCTTATCCTATCTAGAGAAATGTGTGCTGTTTTTGCAGGTTGTCTAGTGTTGATCTGCACCACATGTGAGTTCTCTTCCTGCAAATCCCCCACTTGAAAGTTATGACGTGTTCTTGCAGAAATTATTACAAAAATATCTAAAAAGCAGGTGAAGAACAGAGACTGTTCACAGAATTTTAATCTGTAGAACCGTTAAGTCTTTTCTTGGTCGAAGCTGGAATGGAAACTAAGCATTTCTGTGCCCTCAGAGAAATCCAGCATATATGCTCTTCTCTAATTGCCTGCCAGGGAAAAGCTGTGGTTATGAAGAAATCACTGATCTGATCCCATAGTAGCTTTTCCTAAGTCAAAACATTCAGTTTCCTTCTCATTTGTTAAGTGTTGCATTGTTTCAAAATGTCCTTTCCACAACAAGCATCAACCCTGGATTAACAGAATCAAGGTCTATACCCTGGAATGACAGGAATAAAATAGATGAAACATTTAATTGAATTGCAGATGTTATGTCTAGAAGAGCAAAACACTCTGAAAGTAATTGAGTAGTTTGCCATCTACCCTAAGCAGAGATTTTAAAAACAGAATACTATGGACAATGCAATTATGCAGAATGCAAACATCCATGTTGAATGTTTCCAGTGGTATCGAGGAATACACATTTTACTGAGATTTTAGAACTTAGTGGCATCAGTGAAAATAAAATATCTAATTATATCACTGAAATCATCAGAAGAATGCAGAAGAAGCTCATTCTGAGAGACATCTATAATAAATCATTAGTGGTATATTAAAAAATAGATTATAGTCATGGGAATAAGTGCTTTTCCTATTCAACAAAGGAATAAAAAAGGAAGATATTGAATTACAATGTATATAATTTCAATTTTGTGCTCATTCAATCAAAATAGGAAAACATCAAAATAGTCTGTATGATGTTCAGTTCCTTGAACTTCACAGAATTTTAAAATTTGTTGGATAGAAAAAAGAGAAGATTTTTTTTTTGAGTATTTGTAATATAGAAACTATAAAATATATTTTCTAGTTTTTTTACACAAGCAGTTACTCTGAGCACTGAGAAGTAATGATTGTGTGGAGTTAGAAATATATTATCAAATTTTAACTTCTCAGGTAGGAAGAAATATAGAGTTGTAGATGCTATATTAAACCATTCATCTTATCATTCATTTACATTTCAGCTTGCAGCGCAGAAGTCTGAATAACTAAGAAGATTTTAATTAAATCAAAGGACAAAGCATGACAATTTAATGACCTGATATAAAACCTCATATGTTTCCATTGGCCCCAGGAATTTTCTTGAAAGGAAAACAGCGCGAGTTGGATTTTCCGGTGTATGTGGGCTAGGGCAGCCTGTTCCCAAGAGACAAGACTAAGAATCAGGCTTTGTTCCCTATTGCCTTAATTCTGGATCAAATAGATACTGCAATTATATTAATTACACAAACATCCCAAATTGATTTTTAAAGTTATCTTCTTTGATCAACAGTGGTAGAGCCTTGCTTAGGCAGTCACATTTTCCTTGAAAATCAATGAGGCAAGTCTTGGTCTTCCCTGGTTTTGAAAACAAAGCAAATGATTATTTATCCCCTCTTTCCTGTTCACAGTGAAACCATCTCTGTGATTTAATTCTAGCTTGGGCTGATAGCACACCAATCTTCTTGACACACTAAGAGGGAAAGGTATTTGGATCCCTGCTATGGCTTGGCAGGAGCTATTGATGTGATGCCTGCACTTTGTCAGATGGCTTGGGAAATTCCACAGCCGATACTCAAAGCTCTAGTTCAGGCAGGGATTTCCAATCCCTGATAAGTGGGAAGTTCGTGAGAAGTCAGCCACCCTACATGTTCTGCATCTGCTGGCTGGGTCAAGGCTTTCATGGCATGTTCTGGGGGTCAGAGCTCCACTTAAATCCAGACACCATCACGACAGAGTGAGTGGTGAGCTGGTGGACAATTCGACTACCTTTCTGATATTGAAAAGGAGGTTGAGGCCCCTTACTAAGTGTGATGTAGCTGCAGCTAATATAGAAAACATTACTCAAATACTTGAATATATGGTTATGTATTGAAATGAATAATATGAAGATGATTCAGAAATCATTGCATAAAAAGTATTGCTTTTCTCTTCTCTTCAAAAAGTTAAAAAATGCAGAAAACACAGGTAGTTGGGAAACTCTTCAAGAAATATTTTATTTACTTAAGAAAAATGAATTACAAGTGAGGACCTTGTCAAGTTTTGCTATATTTGAAATAGACCTGGAAGTGCTACAATTATTGATTGTCCTCTAAGTGGTTTGGTGATCCTCTAAACGTTTGCTTAAACTAATTATCTGAGATTTCATCAGGAGAATGTAGGTTATGTTGTAGGAAAAAATAAAGGAGTAACTATCTGGGTAAGTTTTAGACTCTCCTCTAATAAAAAACTTTAGAAACATGTTTCACAAATTTTTCTCAGATGTCTTCTCTGTGTATTGGTTCTTCAGCACAGGAGAAAGTTGCATTCAGACCTTGTTTTCCTATGGCTTCAGTATTATCCAGTAGTCTATATTGGATGGACATAAACATTGTTTCTACTATTTAAATCTGTTGATACTTTATGAGTTTATCTCAGACATAAAGACAAGGGTTCAGGTCCAATGATGTTGATTTGAAGAATACTGCTTTATTCTGTTATTTTATTGGTTTATTTAGACTCCACCCTGCATTACTCTATTATTCTATTGGGTTATTCAGACTCTCACAATGAATCATTTTCTTAGCTTAAATAAGTCAATCCCATCTGGAGCTGGTCAGAATATTTTCAGTGAAGTGAAATATGTCACTTCATCAAAGCCAAAATGTTGTATCAACATATCAGTTATGACAAACATTTCTTGAGAACGTTTTTGCCTGGGGTTCCCTTGTCACTTACAGCCAGAGGAGAAAGAACTTGAGCTGGAAAGATCAGGTTTCATATCCAGAAACATACATTTCATAACAATTTCCATTGGAAAAAGTGTTTGAGGGGTTTATTTTCATTCATCTGAATAGTGAAAACAAATTCTGAAACCTTGAAATTTAGACCAAAAAGGGAATCTGTGTCCTCTGAACAGCTTTAATTACATCTGAGCATACAAAATGCTGATTCAGTAGCTCATATTTAGAGGATTTAGGTGTACCAAAAGGCAGAAAATCAGGAAACCATAAGAAATGTGGCTGTATATTGATAGCTGGCTTCTTTTTCCTTGCAATAGCATTTGTTTGCCAAGCAGCATGTAAACATCACTGAATCTGACTCGTGCCACAAAGATCTCTACAAAGCATGCATGATAACACACTCCATCTTTCCCTCCAAAGTTTGGTAAGGAGCATAGCAAATCCTTCCTAAATTATGTAGGATACAAGCTGGATCCTAAGTGTTTAGAGGAACACCTGAAATATGTTTGCTTTAGCTCATTAAAATTTGTGGAAACTTCAGTTATTCTGTCATGGTTGAAATGTTTTGATTGCTCCAAGGGAAAAAGCTCCTACCAGCTGGAACAGGACACTCCAGTGCACTGATGAAGCTCCATAGCTGCTCAATTGCATGCTGGAAGAAATGGACACTGTACATGACTGCAGGAACAGGGCAGGTACAACTGTGGCATAAACTGCCCTTGTCTTCCTTGACTAATATTTTATAGACACATTTCTGTAATCCTTTCTTAGCCACTAGAAAATGATCTTGCAGTATATACATATATGTTTTAATTAGTTATTATGAAACAGGGCAACACCTGTAGCTGGAACACATATGATAGTATTTTCAAAATGAAGACAAAATATTGTAACAAAAAGACATGCTGATGTTCTGCCATAAGCTTCTAAAAAAGAGGGAGCTAAAAAAGACTTTCTGAACTGAACCTTGAGGAAGATCATTTTCTTCAAACGTGAAGGAGCCACACGTAGGTAGTGGAGAAGGCTGAAGTCTGTCTTCCATTTCTCACAAAAACAGTCACAGCAGTATTCACAGTGCATGTGTACAGCACTGTGTTTTGTCCATTTACATGTGCATCTCTCTGCATGTACAGACTGGTGTTACCAAGGGTAGGAGCTGCTCCAGGGAGGGCAGTGCTGAGGCTGAGACCCTCCTTAGCGAGGAGGAGCCTTACCAGAATAACACAACCACTGCACCTGCCCTGTCTTCTTCTCCACGGGTGGGTTATACAAAAAACTGCTGAGAGGCAGCAGAATCAGCATGTGAGAAGAGGCTGTTAAGGAAAAAATATTCAACAGAGATTGATTTCAGGAAAGGGAGTACTAATGCTGCACAAAGGCAGATGTGTGACCACACATACACATGTGAGATTGTTCCTCTTATTCTCTAAGAGTGGAGTAATCCTGTGTATCAGTAGAGCTCATACTGAAATGCAGGCAGTAATTTTTCTGTAGGGAATTGGTTTAATCAGTTTACAGAAATATTAAAATGTAAACTGTGGTTTTTCAATAACCATTTTTCCCTGAAACATATTACTGAATGAATTCTCTGCAAAGAAGGAAAAAAATCCACAACTCTGATTTCTGTCCCCTTGCAGTGCACCTTTAACTCAGAAGGTCCATTTTTCTTAAGCTGTTTTTACAGCAGAATTTCAGATTTTAAGGAGTCTGGAAGACCCCTTTTTATCTGTAGAGCTAATGGCACTATACTGTGATAAGACTTGAAAGTGAGAGCTGGAAAACAGAAAGGAGATGAGATTAAGGATTTTATTTTGGTTGGTACGTGGATTAGTTTCAATGGATTTATGGCTCTTGTTTGCAATTACGGAGCCAACTGCGCTGTGACGGTGATTTAGTGGTGCCTATTGCCAAACCACATCGCTGAGAGAGAGCTCTGGTAAGGCTTCAGAAGCCTTAACAGAGACCGTGCACGCTGTTGGCAGCCTCAGCCTAAAATCCAGAGATAAACAGAATAGAAACCAATGCACAGCTTTACCTTCTGGCTCTGTAGAAAGCAATGGCCTTATACTGCGTTTTTGGCCTATCTACTTAATATGTAGAAATAAGACCACAGCTGTTATTTTGTCTGAGACTTATAGATCTACTGCTGAGTGGGAGGATAATTCTTGTTTCTTACATATGCCACTGCATTTCTTCTGATTGCTTCTTTTTAAACTAAGTTGCTAAAAATACATTTATTTTCTGATTCAAAGCAACAGTGAACAATGTTCATGAAACACTCCCAAAGAGGAAAAGAGATAAAATCTTGATGTAGCTGGCAGAATATACAAGATAAAGCGTTTTTTAAAAGGAATAATTAAGGAAAAAATCCTATTTGATAGAATAATTAAATAAAACCCTTTAATACTGATAGTCAATGACTCAGTGCAAAAGGAAACCTGAATTTTAAATATTAAGGATAACATCTATCTTTGCCTAGATCTGGACATTATTGGTGCTCTCCATAAATCATCCTCTTTTTAATTTAATATGAGCATCTGTAAGGTCCAGAGATAAATTAATTGCTGCCAGATTTAAATAATACGCTTGGTTTCAGGCATTTCCTGGGGATTAATGACAGGTTAGGGGAAGCCAAGGGCCTAAAGTTCAGCCAGAAACCATTAACCTCAGGTTATCATTAACCTCAGGAAACACCCTGTGTCTCAGCCGTGTCTGTTCCTACAGAATGGAAATGAAAAGAGCAGTGCCATGTATTTCTTGTAGGGGTTAACACCATTGCACTTGGTACACACAGAATTTCAACAGCCCATGTTCTGCCTGGTGAAATGACATGAAACAAACCTGTGCAACCCCTTGGCTTATCATGGCTCCTCCAAAAGGAAGTGTTTCATGCTCTAAATGATACATTGCATGGGTGACACTTTTGGGGGAGCCAAAACATAAAAACCTGTAAATCATAGGTGTGTGCTAGCATGGGGTTGGTTGGCACTTTAAGGTCAACATTTGGCTTGCAAATGCACCTCGGCTGGGTGTGAGGAGCACATCTTCTGGTCTTTTTGTTGCTGTCCTCAGCTGTTGTACAGCAGAATTTAGGTACAGGGAAGCGAGCCTCACATTTCTTAAATTAAGTAGTACAAAACTGTGTCTGGAGGAAAATTTCAGAGTTCCCAGTTCAGCTTATTAAGAGCCAAGTTTTGACCTACTTTCAGATTGCAGAGACCTCAAGAGACATAGTATCTGGATACAGAAAATAAGAAATATTTCTAAGAAAGTTATTTTACATTTTTCAGCCGGAAGGTTTCCAAGCATTTTATGAGCATTTATTAATTAACACCCACAACATTCCTGTGAGATCCATGTTAGCCTAACTCTGTGCTAGTAATGACATCAAAGATGACACCAGAGGAAATCTGGAGAGGGAGGAAAAAGATGGCACCATGCAGGGATTCTGAAAGGGCTCTGAGAATTCCCACTCCTCCCTCATCTCTGCTGTGAGCATGGGGCACACTATGAGCTCTGTATAGACAGGCAAGGGAGATGGGAGGTGGTGCTAATGCTCTATGTAAGGGCTTGTAAAAGTATCATAGTAACACTGTGAGTTACTGTTCTTATTAAAAAGAAGGGAGCAAGTTAATCTGTGCTGCTTTCAAAGCACCGCCGGTGTGTGGCAGAGAGAGAGAAGAAACTTCTGGGGAGCCTATGGTGGTTTTCAGGTGTTGGTCCAATGAGTATTTAGGCTATGGACAGGTTCATCTGGACTGTAGCAGCTACTTGCATGTGCAGTGGGCTTTGGAGGCATCTTTCTAAGCAGCAAACTCACTTACTTAATGTTAACCATGCAAAAGTGGGTGTCTAGCTTGAGCTGGACACTTAGGCTTCCTCTATAGCTAATATGATGCCTTTCATGGTTTTAAAATAAGCGTCTAAATACTTCCTGACTCTAGAAGTGGCCAGCTTTTCACACCAATTTTAGTGTGGGACTCTGAAATACCTTTTTTTTTTTAGTAGTGCAGCATAGTTGGGGTGAATATGAGAACAGGAGAAAGCCTGGATAGTCTCAGTAAGGGGACAGAAAAATGTCCTGCTGGCTAACAACTGTGCAAGTACTGTTGGTTTGGGGACTGGACAAATAATCTATATTTACTCCCAAGCACATATACACCAGGTTGCCTTAGGCAGCAGAAAGGCCACAAGCTCATGTTGGCTTCATGGAAGGAGATGATGGATGAGTGCGGAGAGATACATTGGGAACAACATTTGCAGCACATATTAATCTTACTGCAACTTGGTATGCTGACAGGGCTGCTCTTTGTTTTCTGGTCTGTTCATCTGGGTTTATTTCAATGTTCATTTTTTATGAAAGTTTTACATGCACAAGTCTGTAGTATTGAACATAGCTAGACAGTTTTGTATCTGCTTTTCATTATGATGTAACTTCTCTAAATGTTGCTAAAGTATTTTTTTAATATAGAAATCTTCATCTAGTTTGTGTTTTTGTAGCCTACATGTAACTTTTTATTTTTTGATCTTTGTCTCCTTATCTTCTTATTACCATATTTTACATGCTTCTGTTGCCAGGCTTCTTTAATTCTGCAAGTGGCAAAACCCACTCCTCTAAACCTGTGATAGTGTTGCAGATAACTGCATCACACTTTTTCGTGGATTTCCAGTGTTTAAGAGAAATGATACAGCTGTCTCTGAAAGCACATCAGGGCAAATAGCAGCAGCATGACAGGAAAAAGAGTGTTCCCTGGAAGCTGGTTACAGAGGAATTTTCTAAACTCCAAGTAGAGTGCACACAACATGTTTCCAAAAGCTGGCAGAAAACAAATGATTAGACTATTAGAACTAAATATCTCTCCTGCTTTTAGTCCACAGTTGGCTGCAAAGAAACAGCATTAGGCCAGCTGTACAATGCAACCTAATTCCTCACAAAATACAATGGAGGGCCATGGAGGGTCCGAGTCTGACTTTCTTGTGGGCTGTCAGGATAAGATATCTGAGATTTACTAAAGCTCGTAAATCATATGCCCGATAGTTTTGATTTTAGTAAATCTTGCTCTACCTGAGCTTTACTGAATGGAAGGAGAAGAAATTCACACTGCTTTCTGCTTGTATACAAGGAAGGAATGTGAGAACTCCTTATTATATCAAATACCATCTCCTCCACCTGGCCCTTAGTGCTATTGGAACTGCTCACTTGTGCAGTCCATCCTGTTTTGCCCACTGATCATGCAAGTGTTACAGATACAGGCGTTACTAATCCAAGACAAATGTCCCCCTGTATTTCCCAGAGTGGATAATGTGTAAGCAAGGTGGGGAGACTGGGCAAGAAGGCACCAGAGCAGGGACAGTTAACATTTTAATGGTCTTTGGCCACTTTTCCCCCCCAGCCTCACACTTGGAGGTGGAGTAATAACCACCATCCCTCAGTGGCACCATCCCTCAGATGAATTCACCAGCCCAATCTGGTCCTATACTTCTCCCTCTTAATTCTTTCTCATACAGAAGAATGCTCTGATGTGTTTGACCTCTCAAAATCCATGCTCTTGTGGATTGGGTCAAATAACTGCCTTTGGGCTGGAGGAGGGTCATGCCTGTGTGGATGGTGTGTCATGGAAAGGGTTGGAGGTCCTTCATTCCCAGAGCCATGGGAAAATAAATCCCTTCTTGAGCAAATGGAGAGCAGAGCTACATCTGAAGTAATATTTATATAGGAAATACAAATCTTTCATTGAAGAGAGGCACTTCCAAATCCAGCATCTGATTTTTAAATCAAAAAGTGGTTAAAACTTTGTGGTTGTTTTTTTTGAGAGGATGATTTGGGAATAATTCTATAATTTCTTTCTTGTTTTAATTCCTTATGCCTAAAATGTACAATTTATGTCTACTCTGTATGCATGCATATATATTATATACATGCAATATTCATTCCCTCTAAAATAACACTCCCAATCATTCTCAATTCCTACGACAGCAATGGCGTACAGACATACAGCTAAATTAACATATTAGTGAATTTCGAAGATACTGATTCTCAGAAAGGGAAGATACATTGTCACTCATTTCTACCCAGGTCAAACAAGTTATATAAAACACCAAATATAGATTACAAAATGAACCAGATACAAGCAGTCTATTATTCCAGGCTCATGCATTCTTATTTCAATTGTCTAGAACTAAAAGCAAAAGGATACACTATATCATTAAAAATAAATGGAGGTTATAATTGCTTAAAAGATTATAGCATAAAATTTGCATGACTGATGTGCTGCAAAATACAAGAGGGATTTGCTATACAGAATTTAATGTTGCTTGCTTGAAGGTGCAGCTTGCATTTAGGCATATCAAGAAACAAGATCATTTAATGGTTTATTCATTCTATTTAACAGAACATATCCATGGCCCATCATCCACACATTCACCTGCTGTCAGCTGCTGTTGAGCTCTGTAATGAACAGCTGTGGAAAGGGCAAAAAAGGTACAACAACCTCTGGCTATTTGCATTTAAGATATTTAGTTCTGTGTGAGAAGAATGACATGTAATCAACCAGACACATGAGTAAAAATAGAAGACTCCAATTTTGCCTACTATTTTTCTCTTCCCTCAGACATGGTTACAAAATTAATGAATAATTTGCATTTTGACTTTCAGAGCAACGTGCAATTTTTATAGGGCAAAGGGTTAGGTTCTGTCTGTCCTGTTTCTGAGGGGTAATTGGAGAAGGAAAGCTCTTCCCAGTGTGCTCCATGGGAACGGGGCCTGATCTGCACTGTCACTACATAAAGTCTCATTAACAGCTGGTAACGGTGAGCGATGCCCACGCGGCAGGGGCAGCACCTTGACAAAGAAGCAGATTGAAATAGCAGTGTAGCAACCACTGGAGCTGTACTGTGCTGGTAATGGTTTCTCTTGAACGAGGTGGGACACCTATTAAAATCTGCAGGAGGCATTGTGCAGAGCATCCCTGCTTGAAATGGGATTGCAGCTCTCTTACCTCTCTGGTGCATTCAGATTGTCTAAGCCATCCTTGAAAATGATGGACTCATCACCCCCCTCACCCCCCTGAAAGCCTCGAGTGACTTCTCAGAGGCTGAAAGTGCTCCAGGCTCCCCTGGATGCTACTAGGACCCCGAGAAAGCAGGAAAACAGGAGACAGCGAGGGGCAGGATCCCGTCTGCAGTCCTGCTGTAGCAAGCTGAACAATAAGTAGGTCTGTTCTCAGATAATATTCTCATAGAAGTTGCCAGGCATCCATCAATTGGAAAAATATGAGGGCTCATTTGATACCAATGGCTTTGTTTTCTGCTTTATCCACAAGTCAGAAAATTGTATTTTAAAGCTTATTTACTGGAAACCACAGGAACATTTAGTTCTCCAGCCATAGTCAGTAAAATCTGTCCAAAGGAAATACATCCAAACTTTTCCAAATAATAGACAAAGGTTCTTTAGTTGTGCGCTTTTAAAGTTTCTTCTCAGCTTGAGAGTAGTGTATAATAGATGGAAATAATGAAAAAGACACTAAGAAAGTGGTGCTCCATGAGCTAATTTGCAGGAAACCATATGACTTTGATAGTCGGAAAAATAAGAAGATTACACTGGAAGCTTGTACACATTAGGTGTAGCTCCTCAAATACATTTGAACCAGTCAAAATGGTGACTAAATAATTCTGAGAATCTTCAATAAAGATATCAGCTATTACAGAGCATTTATGGCTTTGCTAAGTAGGAAAAGAACCATCTGATCTGAGAGGTAAAAGCACCATAAAGTGGAATAGTCATCTTTCTGCAGTCACACCAAAATGGCTTCATTTATAAAAATTAAATTTTTATACAGATCTGGAGTATAGAGAGAAAATCAGCTATTTTTAAAAGCAATTGAAATAATTCTCTCATTACTTGTTAAACCAGGTTGCTCTGAGCATTCTGGTAAAGAGACTGCAAGCATGAGCAGAACTGCATGGATTGGAAAGGTGATCTTCAGAATGAGTTGTCACACTTTTCCCGCCTGTGATCTGTAAAAGAAAATTCAGAAAGCTTTTTGACATAAAATCACAAGAGCCGTGTCTCTTTTCCTCTGTGGTGTGATGCTGAGTGGAACTGAGTCACAGTGAGTATCAGTCAGCACCAGTGAGGCTGAGGAAACAGTGCCAAGAGGGAAGGGCGCTGAAAGACATCCCACACAAAACATGAGTTCCTTCCTTTGGAGGCTTCATGCACAGCACGAGAGTCCTGCAGTTGGTCCCTGCATTCCCTGCACTGACCATTGCACCCTGCTCCTCTCTGAAGCATGGTGACAACCTGAAGTATTCTTCTGTCAGTGACCTCCTGAGCCAGGTTAACTTCCCAGCCAGCAGCCACCAGGTCACTGGCACTTGTGTCCTCTGCCTCATTGCCACATGCCCAAAGCACATGGTCCCAAAATGGAGTCTCAGCATCTGGACATCCTCCTCCTGTCACATGAGCTGACAGACCAGATGTATCCTTCACCATGTGAGAGAATAAGGTGCTGCCTGGTATATTAGAAAAAAGATTTATAGAAGGTTGTGTAACACAGGAGGATAATCAGGAGGAAGAACGCAGGAATAGTTGCTTGATACTTTGGCAAATTGTAGAGCCTGAGAATATCTCAGTGTGTCAGGATAAGAGAAAAAAAGCTAGGCTAGACAGGCCAGACATTAACTATTTATATACAGGAAATGACCACAATTAAACCAAACAGTCTTTTTTAGTGTAAGTAAGGTAACATGAGAGGGTATGGATACAGAGGTGACTCACTCAGTAGCCCCATCAGATCAAACAATTTAAACTTCAGATATTCCATAAGATTAGCCTCAGATTATTTCTGGCTACAAAGATGGAAAAGCTAGAGAAATGGCTTAAACTGTGAAAAGGTTAGCTTCTATAAACAGTTTGATATCCAAGTTGACAAAAAGTGCCTCCTAGCTTTGCTTCCAAGCACAACAGTAACCCAGAATAGAGCTGGGATTTAGGGGTTTTGCACCACTCTGCTGCCCCCAGCACAGCCCCCAGAATCCAGACCCACGTTCACAGCCCTGGGCTCAGAGATGGAAGGAGGTAGAAGCTGAATAGTGTTCAACAACATGAAGGTTTGCAACTAAACCAGAAACAAACCTGGCCTGTTTTAGGCTGAGAAACCCACAAAATCACAGAAGGAAACTCACATGGAAACTGGAACCATACTCCAGCCCCAATGGTACCTTTGGATGATTTTCCTTTTAGGAGCATAAAGGTCAGGAAACCAGCCTGGATTCCAGCTGCTGCTCAAAATGCTCATACTCCTGTTTCTTCAGCTCAGACAGTTAATGCTGCTTAAATATCCCTCTTTGAGTGTGCAACTGGTTTCTTGTCTGGCTTAGAAACTGGCCAGGAGCCGTGTGCCTCGTTTCCACAGAGCCATTCCCGTCTCCATGCCCCTGTGCTCAGGGCTATCAACGCCCAGCGCAGAAACCCCCGTGCGCGCGGGCCCGCTGCGCGCCCTGGCACACCCGCCTTTGCTTAAACATTTGTAGACTCAAACCTCCTGTCGAGCCCTGTTCTGTGGGGGAACATATTTGTGAGACAAAGCAATGCTGTGGTCTGCCAGGAGGTCTGTGACTCTCTCGGTGAATTATTCACTACTTTGCTGCGGTCTACATGCCAGGTCACCCGTGTTCACGGCGGAGAATGAGGCATTATTCATTATCAACCTTTGGTTTTTCTCTTCTAGGAGGTTGCTCCCCCACCCCTGTTGCCCTTTCAGGTTTTAACAAGACATTGCATTCTTTCAGACTTCCCCTGGGCAGCAGTTTTTTGCACTTGCAGAGGTACGGCAATAATAGAGGGAAAGCCAGAGCAGTTGTAAATTGTAGCAGTTAATGTCAAATTGATGGGGCAGTGATCAAATGAAGTTCATAACCACAGAATGCAACCTGGGGGTGGAATGCTGTTTCAAAGATTGCTAATGACAGGGTTATAAAATCATAAAATAGAAAGTTTTTTCCACTGTGAAAGTTTGAAAGAATTTATTTGGCTGACCGTAGGTGTTAGCAGTGTTAGGGTCAGGCTTTTATATGACATTTAGCACAATTGCTGATCAATGAGGGGACTGACCAGTCCATTTTGAACTGAGGGAACAACACCTGCACTGTGTTGCTATTCTTGGACACACGAGTGCACCTTTAATGATCTTTGGGTCTTCTAGTATGGTACTGTTTAATTAGAAACTGCTGATACAAAGGGAGAGCTGGCTAAAAAGAGCAGTTTTGGGGTTTTCAAATCTGCCTTTTAAGCATCAGCATTCAAGAAACCAAAGCAGTAGGGAATGCCACAACGTTAACACAAGGGAAAAACATTTATAGCTCATCAAAGCTGGACAGTACACAGCTGTATCCCAGCTGCACTCTCCAACCACAGTGCTAGGAAAAAGTCTCAGAGAGAAAAAAAGAGGCAAGAACAGGAAAATATCATAAGATAAATGGGCCTGGAAAATATTGAAGACGTCCCAATGCAATTTACGTATAGAAGTGAAAAATGAACAATGCAAAAGAGACATACACTTTTATAGATGGATCCTTCTGTATTTTCAGATTTATTTATTTACTTATTTATTTTTCTGATTTCTGCTTCAGTTATTGAGACTAATCTGTCATGTGATTTATTATACTTTCCTTACCCATCTGTGCATAGCTCAGTCAAGAAAGAGCAAAGCCAGAAATAAAGCTTAGCTTGAAACCCGCCTGTTTTCTCCTCATGGCAGAATATGGAAAAGGGAAAAACTTGTAAAAACTACTTTTGGTTAGAGAGGCATTAACATTCTCAGATTCACACAGAACTTCCAGCCTTGGCTTCCCTGCAAGGGTTGCCAGCCTTGGTCATTAAGACGTGTTGCCCGAGTCCCTGTAAGTCCACACCTTACAGAAATGGGGCTGGTCTCTTTGCACAGTCACTGTGTTTGGCAAAGATTCAGGCTCAAAGCAACTTCTGGCATTGTTCATTACATTCAGCTGTCCAATTTCTGATGTGATGGAGAACCTTGCCAAACAGTAATTTTTTTTCCACTTCCACTTTTCCTGCTACTTCCCTATTTCCCATTCAGAGGCCCTTCACAGCTGAGTTTCTGAAGTTGGAAGACACCAGTCACTAGAACTTTTAGTAACTAGAAGACGGTAAGGTGCTTCTTCACCCTGAAGCTCCCTGATCGCTTTCTTTCCTGATCCCAAAGGCATCAAAACCTTCATCTTTTGTAGTTTGTGGCCCTATGAATTGGACAACAATCATCTCACAAATTGCACCCTTCAGAAATGTAGCTTCCAGTGTTAAGATTCAGGTCTTTAAAGGTATTCAAGCCTTGAAATATTTTCAAGTCCTTAAAGCGTTTTAGGCAAGTTCAGAGGCTGCAGACGTACCCTTGTGGGCTTTGTGTGGACATTGCCTAAGCAGTACTCCTGATGGCTTGTCAGCACCAGAAGGTTCCTGTGCAAATTCCGTCAGATATTTGTTTTTTTTAAGCTAGGTCTTAACATAAGGGAAGAAAAAACCACAACCCCACTTTTCTCTGTTAGTATGTGGTATTGGACATCTGGCTTCTGTGTCGAGAACATAATACAGATGTTCTGCTGGAGAGGTCTACTTTGGTTGCTAGCAATCATTTACAGTGCTTATTAAGAAACAGACCATTGTGAGTCAGCAAATAATCCAGGGCCAGGTGAAAGCAGCTGGATGGGAGTGAGCTATGTACCATCACTTGAAGCAATACAATCAATGCAAAATTAGTTATTGGTCATTTGGCCAATTTTGTACTGTGGATGCACTGTGGAAATGGACTTGGGAGAACCACTGTGTTGAGAGACACAGAGATATGTAACCTGGCTGTCATTTTTTGGGAATAGAGGGCAGCAGATTCCTTTAGTGCAGAATCTGGAGAATATTCTCTTACCAGTGAGTAATTTATGCCTTGGCAAAAATGCTTGAGATCTGCAGCGTCAATGACAATAGCAAGCAGCCTGTTGCACCTTTCCATAACAACTGCTACTGCTGGTGATGTTCTCACAATAGTCACCCCTAAAATAGATTAAAATGTTGAATTAAGAAGTAGCCTTCTGCTTGTAATTAATATTCCATTATTAATATTGCATTGAGATGTGTGAGTGCAGGTCACATAACAAAGCTGTTGCTTTCACAGCATTTGCAACATCAGAGAACTTATATTGGCTACCTGGCATTTTCTTTTAATGTTAATTACGCTAATGATTTTAATATGCTCAAAATGAAAGCTTAGATTTCTGCAGCTAGAATAAAGTGCTGATTTAGAAAGGAGAACAATTATGCTGAAGCATATGAAATAATAGTGTGGCAGTATGAGCAACCCTGATAGAAATCCTAAGAAGCAAAGCAATTTCAAATGGAGCATGCAGTCCCTGGCTTACTGCAGAGTGAGATACTGGATAAAGAATGTCCAAATTTTTGCATGCTTATTTTTCCAGAAACGTCTTCAATTTAGTGTCGGCAGCAGACCCGTTGTTTCTTAAATGCTGAGTTTTGGGAGCAATCTGGTAAGAATTTTATCAAATCATCCATCTCATGCTTTGTGATCACAGAGACCTGGATCCTTGCAATCTATGAGTGAAAACCATTTCCTAGAGAACATCCTACGTATTGCTGGTTGCCTGGTGACAGGACCAGAGGCAATGGGCACAAACTGAGACATGGGTGGTTTCCTCTGAACATCAGAAAACACTTTTTCAATCTGAAGGTGACTGAGCACTGGCACAGATTGTCCAGGGATGTTATAGAGTCTCCATCCTTGGACATATTCAAAAGCCATCTGGATATGATCCTGAGCAACCTGCTTTAGGTGTCCCTGCCTGTGCATGGGGGATTGGACCAGATCCTGAGATCCCTTTCAGCCCCAACCATTCCATGATAATGGGATTCTGTCTTGTCCTTTAGGTGGGTTTTCAAGACTCCTTATTACCACAAGGTCCATGCCAAGGGGCTGGCTGAGGGGAGGTACTTACTGATGTTTCTCATCTTAAAAGAGTGTGTTGTGTGTGTGCCCAAGTTGCAGTAAGCCAAACTGTCCTGTCATGTGACCTTCCTTTTCCCCTAACCTCTGTCCCTTCCAAGACCTCTTTGCTTGCACCAGCTTGTCACTTTTTATTTTGAGATCCTAAAATATTCTGGAAAGGACCCATTTCTCAGATCATGTTTGTATAGCAGGTAGAACTGGATGCCTCTACTCTGAGCAGCTACTCTTAGAAGAGACAGTGCCATTACTAAATGCCACCCTGCTGGGCACAGTCCTGAAACCAAACAACTTTGCTACTTAAATCTAAATCTTCAACTTTTTCACTGTTCCTCTTTTGCCAAAAAAAAAAAAAAAAAAAAAAACCCAAACAAAAAACCAGCCAACCAAACAAACAAACAAAACCACCACCCAAACCCATGTAACCTAGTCTTTTTGTAAAGGCATGTGACTCAGCCATGCTAAATTAGGGGTCAGGTTTGTGCCTCCTAGTCATGTTACGTCAGGAATCACAGGGACAAACACTGTTTTTTCAGGGCTTAGGGGCTGTAGGAGCACTCATGGAGTATAGCATGAGTAATGAAAGTAAAGCCATGTTAAAAAGCTCCCTCATGTTATTACTTGGCAGTTCATTAAGATATACCTTGTTTACCTGCTACAGCCTGCACACCAGATTTAGCTCTCTGCAGGAATCTGAAGGCAGTTAGTATGCAGAAGCTGTGAATTGCAATGAAAAACAAAACACTTCTGTTTCATGATTTTGTGAAAAGCAAAGTAATTAAACAGTGACTGAGAGCCTGCTCATCCCTTCCAGATTTTTCCCCAGGCAGATAAAAGTGTGGAACAGAAAAGCAGGAAAACAGATCTGATGATCTTTTACTTATTGACAGGCTGGGAAAAACGGAACATTTCCTCTTCTGCTCTTTGGGCTTTCTGTGAAAGCTAATAATCTCCTTTGGTTTGTTAACCACTGCTGAGGCAGGCCAGAACTCATTTGCATTCTTGAGTTGCTCAGTGACCCTCCAGTGATGTCAGGTAAGAACACTGATTTTTAATTAAAATCTCAATTTTCAAGTACATTTCACAGTTAATACATGATGAGAAGTTCTGACCAACTACATTGTTTTGCTAAGCCGTGTGGGTTCAGCTGTCTTCTTAATCACCTCTAGAGCAAAAAGTCACAACTTCATTCCTGAAAAACGTGACTTAACAGGACAATGAATATGTGAATTGCTGATCTGCCATATGCACCAGAAGTTCCTCATTTGAAGGAAGCATTGAGTGTGAGAACAGGAAAACATCCTGTTTTTAAAGATGTAAAAGCCCATGATCGCCGTGTGAAATGGTACACAGCAAATTGCTGTGTAGCATACAATAAATTGCTGGTTCATGTGTGCCCATGTTATTTGTTTCAGTCATTCTGGTTTTTCAGGCCTCTGTGAGCCCATCACAATAGGCACACAAGACCCATTAGTGACTTTATCATTGGTCTCTGGTCTCAAGATCTAGGAAAGAATAATTCACCTTGTTATACCAAGGGCCATGACGTGTCAGTGCCAAGATCTCCAGCTGGTATAACCGGTCCACTGGAGCAGAGAAACCTCCAGAGCTACAAGAATTTATGTTTGCACATCCAGGGAGTAAACAACTCACCTGAGGATGCACAGAAATTCTGTGGCCCAGCTGGGAACTGAATTCACATCTGAATCTCCGGCTCAGGATCGCCTTCCTCACCTGCCAGTGCAGTGCCTGCAAATACTATTCAATATTTATTTTGCCCATTCACAAGCCATCACACTCTCAGTAGGGATGGTTGGCTGCACACACCAGCTCCAGCTGGCCCTTCAGGAGCAGGCACAATGAATGAGGATGTTTCCTGCTCAACAACCATTCTTCCATCCTTTTTGATGGTTGTAGTTGACTGCTCCCCCAGACAAGGCTTTTCAACATTTTCACTGAGTCAAAAAAAAAAAAAAAAAGCAATTCTGGACTTCTTGCAACACTTAATTCACCTTGAATCATTTGGTTCCACTTTGAGACTTTGTAAAAATAACCCAGGGGCCAGATTCACAAGAGGAATGAGGTAATCCAGAGAAGCTGGTATTAATGCTGTTCCTTCCTCCTGTGCCCTAGATCCCAGTCCAGGCTGGACATTCACATCATATGTGGGAAACCTTGGGTCCAATTCCCTTTTTGTCTGGTCAACAGCAGGAATTTCGACCTCAGGCTGACCCACTCAGAAAATAGCACAAGTGCTAAGCTGTAGTGTGTGCGGAGGCAGGGGTCTCATGGCTTTTCTCTTATACCTGGGCCACTTAACAAAGAAAACTTAAATACTTACTGGATAAAAAAATAGTATAGATCTCTCTAAGTTGATGATTAGGTCATTTGACAAGGGGACCTTCAGATTTTTGGTTGCTGCTTCAGTGGATGTTTGTTTATGAATATGAGTGGAAGCATTTCAACAAGAGAGAATAAATGACCCACATTACCCACCACCCAGCCCCCAGTGCTGAGGAGCTCTCCTGGGAAGCAGTGCACTTAGTTTCTGACCTGGTGTTTATCCTACCTACTGGGAAATGCAGTTTGGAGTGAGAGTGGGGAAAGGGACCACTGGCTCATCTCTGAAATTTATGCTCTACGAATTCAAATCAGAACGCACAGACAAATTTTTGGGACAGACTAACTATTCAGCAACAAAAGCCATCATCCACCTCCACCTATACCACTGCTTGTAAAGTAAAAGGCTGACAGAAATGTCCACCAGAATGTAACTCTCTGAGCTATCTCTTGCCAGTGTCCAGCCAGGGAAAAAACCTAAGAAAACATCCCCCAGACTTGCAAGGTATGGATGACCAGGAAGGTAATTGTCAAATGTTGAAGGCTATATTTTCCATTTCACCCCCCTCACCTGCCCTTCTCTGCCAGGGGACTTAGAAAAATGAGGTTTCTAGATCATAATCTGCAGAGAATTCCTTATAAACCCCTTGGATAGGTTTCAGTTTTTAACGTTTTACTGAACCAACTGTTATTCTTCTGAACAAAGAAGGAAAAAAAAAAAATCAAAAGCTTTCAACTAGGTCATGCTAGTATTATCATGAGTGAGTGTGAGCGGTATCATTTCACACATACTGCATCTCTCAATTAAGGAAAATGCCAGACTTCTGTTAGCAAGACAGCTGGTGGTACTCAGTGACTAAATATAGTACTGTCATCACCTAGGAGCACAGCCAGGACATTTTAATGGTTGGGACAACTGATATTTCAGTTTAGCCAAAACAATTTTTAATCATGCACTATTATTTTAAATAGCCAGCGGACAAAATAAGTGAATAAATGCATTTGTAATATATTTTAACCATTTTATTTATTAGGTCAATTTTTAACCAATAGTCAGCTGATCTTAAAAGAAATTCCACATATTGTGTACATTTGAGATAGAAAAAAATCAGCTAAGTAAATACAGCTGGCATTCAGCTGATTCTCTGATTCTCTGTATGTTAGACTAAACTCCCTTAGACAGTCTTTCTATTTTGTGTACAGTCCCTTGATCAGTGGGGCATGGATCCTCTAGAGAGTGATTATTAGGGATGATTCCATTGCAAAGGGGAGGCAAAGTCCAAGTAAATCTCTGTAGCTCATCTTAAATGAAGCCTGATCCAGTTCACCCCATATTTGATGAAAACAATTTAAGCTGCAATTACATCTGGAATAAGTCCTAAATTATGTCAGTTCTCAGAGAATTTACTTTCCTGAAAAAGATCTTCCAGGCTGAGGGGGAAAGTCTTCTGGGTTCTCACCTCTCCATCAATATCCCAGGCACTTTGCATTTTTGTGTTAGCATTCTGTGTGTGTACTGTGGAACAAGCCAAAAGCAGACACCCAGTTAGGTATTGCTAAGGGTGAATGGAAACAGCTTTCTGCACATCGTGCTATTGTACCTTTAAGGTCCACGAGCCTGAGCCTGCCAGGTTTACAAACATGGGCTGTGCTCATGTGTAGCTGAGGCACAGAAATGAAGTGTCTGTTTCTTTCCTGTTTCCAAAAAATACTGAGTTTAGGTCTGGTTTAGCTGTGACTGAGTAGGGATTTCAAAATGTTTATTAACAGTTTTATTGCTTTATTTCTGCTGCCAGCTCTAAACAATAGGGGCCAGGAACACCAGCTTTGTTTGTACTTATATTCATACGTGGTTGCCTGTGGACATAAACTCAGAGGTATCCTCTGCAGCCAGTGGATTAGAGACTTGTTAGTCCTGCTACATGTTGAATGTGAGCTGGAAAATGACAGTGCTAGAGATCTATCTCAAAATGAAGATAGTCAGGACCAGGTTTTTCCGTGTGAAAACCTCACTGATTGCATCTGTGCTACCAGTGGTGTTGCCTGGAACAGATTTTTCAGCACCTATCCTCTTTTAGTACCCTCCTTAGCCAGAGCAATGAAGAGCGTTTTAATATTCAGTTGGCTTTTTGGTGATAATGTCCTGGTTTTGGCTGAGATAGGATTAATTTTCTTCCTAGTAGCTGGTACAATGCTTTGTTTTGGATTCAGTATAAGAAAAATGCTGATACCACAGTGATGTTTAGGTTGTTGTTAAGTAGTGCTCACCCTGAGTCAAGGACTTTCCAGTTTCCCATGCTCTGCTAGGGAGGAACTGCACAAGAAGCTGGGAAGGAGCATGGCCAGGACAGCAGATCTGATCTGGCCAAAGGGGTATGGCCATGCCACAGGATGGCATTTCCAGTTTATGGGCTGGGGAAAGCGGGCTGGAAGGGGCCAGTTGCTACTTGGTGATATGGCAGGCCTCAGTCAGTGGGTGGTGAGTAATTGGATTGTGCATCACTTGTTTTTTTCTAGTGATTTAGCTCTCTCCCTCTTTTATTACAATTATTATTACTATTTCCATTATTGGTACTTTATTATTTTACTTTGTTTCAATTGTTAAACTGCTCCTATTTAAACACTTTTGGTTTTACTCTTATGATTTTCCTCCCTATTCCACCAGGGGTGTGGGAGGGCTGAGCAAGTGGCTGGGTTGAACTAAGTTGCCATCTGGGGTCAAACCATGACAGATAAAAGACAGTGGGATTGAAGCTAGAGAGAAAAAAAAAAGCTTTAATGCACTTATTTTTATGTGCAAGCTCTTTATCCATGCAGGCAAGCTAATATGTGCAGCAGCAGTACAAATCTTGGTCTCCTGGCCAAGATTTCCTCCAGTTTCCCTGGAGCCTTGACCCTCACAGGGCTGTTTTGGACCCACACCTGGGTGAAGACTCCCTCTGGCAGCACCACCAACAGGCAATGCCAGAGCTGATGTCTTGTTTCAGTCCCTTCAGATGTTCATAAGAGCTGGTGCATACCTAGCCACAGACCCCAGCAAACAGAGGTGTGTGCGTGCTGTGTTCTGTCTCTGCCTCTCACCATGCTGTTTGCATCCAGCCAAGAGGGCTCGGCTGGAGGGGGAATGAACTCCTGTTTTCCTGAAGGTGACAAGAACTTCTGCTGCTAGCAATCAGCACAGCTCCCCTGCCCTGGGCCCTGCAGCTCTAGCAGGTGTAGCAAGGGAAGCAGTTCTCATTGCTCTCTACCAAGAGTTTTCCTCTGACAAGGCTGTGCAGTGATAGGGCAAGAGGGAAGATCTTCAAGGTAAAGGTGGAAGGTTTAGGTTAGATACTAGGGAAAAATTATTTATTCAGAGGGTAGTGAGGCACAGGAGTGGGCTGCCCAGAGAAGTTGTGGATGCCCTAACCCTAGAAATGTTCAAGCCTGGATTGGATGTGGCTTTGAGCAAGCCAATCTAGTGAAAGGTGTCCCTTCAGGGGGTTAGGGTGATCTTTAAGGTCCGTTCAAACCCAAACCATTCTATTACTCTGGGTTTCTAGGATCACTGGAAAATTAATAATAATCTGGAGGAAACTGTGTTTTCTGCCATCCCAGAGCTGTTGTGCTGGTATGAGGGGAGTGCTGGAGTGCTGAACATGCAGCTTCTGGCACCTGTGAAGCTCACCGAAGAGAGAGCCAAAGACCTTGCCTTCCTCTTTCCTCTCTTGCCATTACAGCTGAAGAAGGTCCAGAAGATTTAATATCAGTGACAAGCAAATTTTGATTTTGGGTTACTCTCTTGCTCGAATAGAAGACATCTGTAGCTAGGCAGATATCTATAACAAGGACAATTAACATATCCTTCTATAGAAAAGCATTTTTCCCCCACTCATTCATTCTTTGTTCCTGGACAGTGTTTTTTTATTTATGATTGCTTTAATAGCTCCATGTTTGTAGCCAAACCAGTACTGTCTGTGAATGATGTAATAACTATGATCATAAGCAATAAATCTATCCTTTGAGAGGTGCTGCTAGCCTCGTTACTTTGTTTTTAACCTTACTTTACTTTTAACCTGATAACTTTACAGCTTTAGTCAGCAAATTATGATAGCCTTTCTCTTTTAATAGAAATGTTTTCATTTCTGCTATGCTAAATTTGTTGTTTTAAAAAACTGTTCTGAACACCACAGGAAGGCATAATTGGGAAGCATTAATTTGCGCTTGAAAAGTATATTTAAATTATTTTTCTTTGAAATGAACACATACTTTGACCTAGTTTTTATAAACAAAGAAAGAAATAAATGCCAGATCTGAAAAAGTAGATTTAGCTAGATAGTATTCTACTTTTTAATTATTTTTCAAATGCAAGAGGTGATTTCACCTATTTACATATTGCTAGAGGCTAAGGGGAGGAAAAAACATTCATGCTGAATTGAGTTCAGAGAGTCTGCATTGCCAAAAATGAAGCCAAACATATTAATATACAGGCTCTCTCAAAGTCTCAGAAGCATCAGGAATCCATTTGAAAGAAGAGGAGCTGGTCTGGTTTGTCAGTCTGGCAAGGGCCAGTGGAAAAATCCATCATCTACCAACAAATACATGCTTGCACAGTCAGTCCTACAGCCGTGAAGGGTCTGCAGAGCAGCTCCACTCCCAGGAGCTGAACCCCTGTTAGTGCCTGAGGCCGTGTTGGCTCTGCTGGGGAGAAAGGCAGACGCAGGAATGCAGAGGTGAAATATCCTGCAAATATTAAATTTGCTTAGTATAAAATTTTACAAGCATATCCTGGACCACCCAAAAGTTGTAGTGATCAATCCAGAAGTCTACCCTGTCCTTTATGTGATTACTTTTAAATGTTAATTCATTGCAATACACTTCAGATTGTTAAACACAGCCACATGGAGCGTGTTTGTAAAGTACATGTGTTGTCTAAAATGTACATGAAATTTAAAAGTTCTCTTGTTACCATACAGCTCCAGACATAAACTCCTTTTTTTCATGAATTCGACAGTTAGATGAAGAAACCTCTCCAAAACTGAAAAGAAAGAATGATTAATTAAAGAACCTAAGACTTAAATGCAGACTTGTTCTTAGTTTACCAGACTGTAAAACTCTTACCTTAGTGGGTACACAGACAGGCATACGTTCACAACTGATTTTTTGGCAGATAATTGAATAACTCTTGTAGCAATGGCCTCTTTGGAATACCAGAGAAAGCACTCCATCAAATGGACATAATTTATTTCACAGGGAGGGGGAAAAGCTTTGGGGAATTTTCCAAGAAAAATTCCAAGGCTTACGTGAATGCGTTCACCTAGCAGCTACAGTGACGTGAATCGATCTATAAACCCACATGTGTAAGACAGCTATGAGCAGTAAAAGTAACAACTCTGAGCTATTAAGATGTCTAAGTATGTCTTTACATAAAAGCCTTAAAGGGCTGCACAGGGAGTCATTATAGTGTATTATGTCAGGACCTTACTTACTCAACACGTAGAAGTCGACACTGACACTGTCAGCTGTGATGTAAAATGCTTGGAGGCTTGTTTCACAGGACAAGCCTTTCCAAAGAGTTCAGCACCCACCAGTTCCCATGTAGGCAGCTAAATGAGGTGATGAAACTTTAAATGCTCTCAGCTTTCGTGGGAGCTGAAGTCTTTTGAAAAATCCAGCTTTCCCTGGGGTAGCTGTGCCATGTGCTTTGAGCTGCTGCAGGGGTGATGAGAGGGACCAAGTCAAGTACTGGTGTCCTGTGAAGGTGGCTGCCCAGAGAGGGTCTTCTGTGCCCCCATGGAACATCTGAAGCACGCTAAAGGAACATCTCTGCTTCATCTGTAACATCTATGCCATAGCTCAGAGTTAGGGAGATTAATAAATGAAAAACAACCAAACAAACTAAGGATTGTCTGCTCTGGAAATGTCCTCACTCAGATCATAAGACAGCACTATATTAACTGTGTGAACATGGTATCTGATACAGCAGACTATTATTCTGAATTTTCTTATTCAAACATCATATTCCAGTGCACATGAAAGCCGGCATAGTTCACAGAATGCCTTTATACCCTAGTAATTTTATTTTAAAAAGATGCAAACAAAACAATGTGTTAGATTGCATTCTGAAACTGTTCAGATGTTTTATGCTATTGCTTCAGCAGTAAAAGAAACATTAAAGTTCTGAGGCCAGACTGAGTCTTTTCCATCTCTGTCAGGCTGGAGTGGAGCCGAGGCACCTGGCTGCTGGGAGCCCTTCAGAAAGCCTGTCCCCCACTGCTGCTGGCTGGCCCCTGGCTCTGCTGGGAGCCCTTCAGAAAGCCTGTCCCCCACTGCTGCTGGCTGGCCCCTGGCTCTGCTGGGAGCCCTTCAGAAAGCCTGTCCCCCACTGCTGCTGGCTGGCCCCTGGCTCTGCCCCCGCCCTCCCTTAGGGGCACTAAGACCCCTGCTGCTGAAGGAGATTGGCTCTGTTCACGGTGTTAGAGGGGAGCACAGAAGGAAAAGCCATCGAGGGCTGTCAGACACAAAGACAGCAGCAATTACACCACAAGGTGGGGCAGGAACAGGGGAAGCATGGCTACACGGGTTGCCCTCTTCTCCAAATCCTTCTCAGGCACCAGCTGATGGCCAGGACATCCCCTGGTACTGCTGGAGGCAGGACAGCAGGCTGGATGGGCTGACTGCCTCTCCACGAGTGAACTGTCTGGTTTCTCACACCATGACCCAGATAGGTGAGCAGAGAGGGTCCCTAAATGTCACCTAACTCCTGGAGAGGCCAGGCTGCCTGAAACTACTTCTCAGTCCTTGCCATTTTGGTGGCATAGTGCCCCCATGCTCAGCTGTGCAGTGGGCTTTCCAAAGACAAGGATGTGACTTTGCCCTTCCATCTCCAGCTGACTCTCCCAGAGTCCAGTAGAGTCTCCCAGTCAGCTGTTTCTGAGTTAATTAAGCTTGTATTTTCTCCTGGTCAGGTACTTCACCTATTCACTTTTTTTCTCATCATAAGCCATGGTAATGAGAGTTCCTCCCCCACAGTGCCCAGGTCTATTACCTATTGTCTAGAGTAAACTCTGAATTTAGGTCCCAAGTGCACACACACACAAAAAAAATTAAATGTAGTCTTGACCTGATTGCTTAAGCTACGGAGGAAACATCACTTCGTCTTGCTGCCTGCATCCAGGTAGTTCTGTGCACAGCATAGGAATGCTAAATTGCTCTTTGGGTCTGATGATCTGATCTTAGTAACAAAGTCCAGTGACATCCTCAATTCTGGGTCCTTTTAGCATCTCTATTTTGTACTTTGCTGTTGTAAAGTGGTCTTTGCAAAGGGGTCTTTTTCTGCAGTTACAAGAGGCATTTTTAGTAGAATGATACTTTGTCTGATTGATTTGAGTAATAGATGTGTGATCTGATGCATCTTTCTCCTGTCTAATAGCAGATAAAGATGAGATAACTTTTCAGTGTGGTACGTTAGGATAACAACCCATTCCAAAATTATTCTGTATTCCATGCAAAAAACTGTGGAAAGGTTTAACCCCCTGCAATTTAACTGTAAATTACACAGAGAGAAATGGATTTTCTGTAGGCAAAATAAAGAGAAACCCAGGAATGATGACTAGAAAAAAGAATAATTAAAAAGACCAAGTATTTTATTCCTTCTCAGGCTCTTTCATCTTAACTGACATTCTAAAAAATGGCCAATCTTAAGACTATGATTTATTACCTTAAAAGTTTTAAGACTTGCCTTTTTTTTTCAAGCTTTGTCAGTTTTCAAACTTCCATGAGATTCTGTTTTGAGTCCTTTGAGAATTAATAAGCAAAAGGTTGCAGTTGCAGACAGAGACACATTTTTCACGCTTCCCTCCCTCCCTCCCTCTCTCCCTCCCTCTCTCCCAGTGACTTGTTTTCCATGTTCAGCCTCTGCAGAATGAAAGGAGAAAAAAACTGCAGCCAGCAATGTCAGTTCATGTTATTGTTCTGTATAGAGAAATGCCTTAGCCAACATTTATATGAAGCTTTTAGAGCATAATAAAAACCCTGATTGAATCTCTTATGACTTCCTTACTTTACTTGGTTATTTTCCCAAGTTCAGACAAAAGGCTGAGATTCATCTGACTTGTGTTGCAGTACATGAAATTTAAATTTCTCACTAAGCTGCCCCCTAAGTTGCCCCCACTGCCTAAGTTGCCCCCACAGTCCCATCTCTCCACAGATGGAGATAAATAATCCAGATAGTGTTTTGTTCCTTTTTGGGACTCTGGGCTGACTTGCACTGTGGAAGAGCCATCTCTGTTTGCATGCAAAGACCACCCAGATGACCAGCTTAACTGGTGTCTATATCTTGGATGGCTAAAGTTTGGTCTGATTCATTCCCCTGCAAGTTCATCTTTACATTTAGGAAATCTCAGGGTTCAGAGTACCTAAAAAGACTGCAATGTTGGTCATGAAAGCATCCCTTCCCATAAAAATTTCCAAGGACATGACCATTCTGGTATTTCCTATCCCTGACATGACTTTTATATATATATATATACACACACGCACATATATATACATATATATATATATATATGTGTGTGTATATATATATACAGGTCTCATCAAATAGAAAAAAATGGAGGAAAAAATTGTGACTGAAAAACCATTAAAGAATGAAGCTGGTCACTGGTCTGTGATTCACTAAGTCTGTCTCTATAAAATGAGTTGAAATGAATTTCCTGGTATGAATAAATCCCCAAAGTCTCATGAATTTTAGAATGAATGTTTCTGAATGCTTTAAAATTCATATGGGAAATGAATTAATCATTCTTCCTTATTTTCTTGTTGACAAAGTCTTCCTTCTCATCCAATCAAAGCGAGGGTTACACACTGGGTTACTAGCTGTGCTCAGTGAATGCTGAGTAGCACCCATCAGCTGAGACTTTGTCACTGAAAATATTTGCTGGAACCTTCAGTATGCAGAATGCATTAGAATGAAATCAGAATTTATTTGCAAGCGATTCAGTGGCTGCAGAAATGTCTGCATTTATGAGTGGTTTAACAGTCTGCACACACATTCATGGTTTATACTGGGCACACCTGTCATTTAATTAAAAAAGGAAATATGAATTAACTATATAGATTTGAGCAAGCCACGTGGATTTTGGTGAGGTAGTAGGAGGCACGACAGCCCTCTGCACATGTAACTTATCAGAGGAATGTGGACAAACTCTGACATTATTGTTACCACTTCTAATATGACCAGATTCTGCAGTCCTTATAACTCTGTATTAAAGCTCTAGAAAACTTCATGTATGTTTTTGCTGGTATAGGACAGGGTAAAGTACAGAAGAAGAGACTCATACGTGTACTTTTGTGTTCATGCATATTATTGAATATATATGCAGTACAATACAATATGTGTATTATATATATTACAGTACAGTACAGTATGTGTATTATTTTATGATAATACATTTTCCCTGACTGCACAGCATTTTTCTTCTCTTCTTGAGAGTGCACTGGATGACACACATTTTCTCCAAGAGAAATCTGGTGTTCATGTAGTTTGAATGTATCTCGAGGAGATTGTCCTACCTACATTGTAGTCTGAAATCAAAAGTCTTTCACAAATAAGCTAGGTAGAAAGGAGTGAAAGAAATGTCTTCATTCTCTTCCTCTCTTTTATAATATTTTCTCACCATTTGGAAATTGTGAAGTATTGTGACTACACAGATTTTACATGATGCCTTCAATTCTTTTTCTACAGTTACAACAATGATATTATTGATATTGACATTATTGATAAATTTGTATAAACCAGATCTTGATCTGATAATGCAGGACTCTCCTATCTGGTGATCCAATTCCTGCGGATTGCCCCTTCTTTATGCATGAATGCCAGCGTGCACAAGTGCCTTCCGTATGTGCTGCAGCATTTATAGGTCAGGGCTGACCTTTGGGTAGTCTGGGAAGGCACCTGGTATCTGACAACACGATCAGGACTCCGAGCACAATTGAACTGCTTTGAGATTAGCATTAGTTCTGCAGTTAGACTGTAATTACATGGCTGGTTTGGGATGGAAATTACTGGTTACCCTGCAGGGCTCTGCAGCCACTTGGGACCACATTCACAGGGTTAGCATACAGTTTAGCTTCCTTGTACATCCTCTCTGTGTGTATCCAACCTCCCAAAGTCATTTTTCTGAGGTGGATTATTTGAAGGACATTACGTGTCCGCAGCACGTGCATGTTTCGTATGATCAAATAATGAACATCCTGTGAGCAGTTTTTCAGAGGGCCAAAGTCGCTGTTGGCACAGCTGCATGGAGTAATTAGTGTTACACCAGCAGGAGAGCTGACCCTAGCCCTTGTTTAGTGATTTGACTGGCCACCTCACCATGAGGACATTCTATTGTTTCCAGGAACATGAATTTGGAACAGAGAGTTATTTCAGTGGCATGAGGTTGACAATTGTTTGGTTTTTAAGGAGTTACCACATAATGTTAAACTAGTGTCTTGACTTAATGCAAAATCTTGATGCAGTGTATCTTATGATCTCTTAATCTGGGAAAAAATGTAAACCAAAAGATAATAAACATAAACAGTGATTAAACCACAAACATTCGTCAGAGTAAATAATAATACAATTAAACTTTAACTTCACAATGCAGATTCTTTTAGTGCGTAATTGAAATTGTGTAAGATGCTTTGGCAATACGTTTGACATTAACTGAAAGCAAGGAACCAGGATCTGATCTTCCTTTTATTGACACCATTTTCTCAGCTTCTGCAGCTGTGTCTATACCACAGCTTCTTTGGGGTGTGCTTCACAGACCCACTCCAGGACAGTCCCTCCCTGTGTCCTGGCAGCATGCTGGTAGGATGTGGGCTTGCATACCATGCCTCTGCAAAGCTGAGATCCTTTCAAATGAAACCCAAGCATACAGGGAACACAAGGTTCTGCAGGGTGATGGATTGCAGAGGACAGGGACATGGTGCACCAGGGGGCTGCCCAGCAGACCTTCCCACAGCTGGCCTCCTCTCCTGGGAGTGTAAGTGGCCATACCAAATTCAACCAGCCATATAGGCTACTTGTCTGCTGAAAGTGCATGCCTGGGAAGAGTATAAAAGAAGGGCAAGCATGCAGTGCTGCTCTCTCACATGTCCTCCTATGTGTCTGCAGCCTGCTCTCAAATTTAATGAGGCTGGATGATAGCTTGAAGCTTTCTTCACCTTGCTCTCTGCACAAGGCTTTCTAGACATCTTAGTCAAAGGAAGCTTTTTTCCAGTCCACACTTCCTGCGCTCCCACTGCCAGCTGTGCGGCACGACCATCGCAGCAGCTGCAGTCCCACACCATTCTCACAGCAGCAGAGATCAGGCAGGAGCCTCCTCCCAGGCATGCAGGCTCAGCTGCATGCCTGAGACCCAGCTAGGATGGCATCTCTGACTTGTCTTCCTTGCCCTAGTGCAGATGATGGCCTGAGCCCTTATGGAGTAGATGGGCAGTCTCAGAACCAGCAAAGGCACTCCTGGCAGACCTGCACCTGCTGTGACCATGCTGCAGGTAGGCTTGTGCTCGGCTCTGTAGAATACACGTTGATGGTAAGTGAAGAAAGAGAGAGAAAACAGGAGACAGGCCCTCTCTGGAGAACTCTAGGGACTGACTGCCCTGACCACATCAACTAAGAGCCATCAGCAGCCATAGCCAGCGCTAAGTAAACATCGGTTTCATAGTACTGCATGACTGCGTAAACAAAAATAATAACAAAATTTAGAAATACAAATAAATACATAAATGAAAAAGGAATGTCTCTTAGCTTTTTGCTGTGCTCTGAAATGAGGCTCTTTGGGAAAACTGGGAATTTGGGAGTTATTGAGGGTTACAAGGTTGGCAAGCAGTGTTTCCCAGAGTGTTTGACAATAGCCTCTGGAGAGCTGGCTGGTCACATGCTAATGGTTCCTCTTCATTCTTTCCAGCCACGAAATTACAGCCACAAGAATCAAGAGTTACATTCAGTACATTCTTAGCATAGTGGCTCTCACACTCTTTCCACACACAGTAAGGAGAGGCAGTTTCTACAAAGACTGTGACTGAGAGTAGCATCCAGAAGATCTCTGCCCATGAGACAACCTGGGTTTAAAGTTATGGACCAACCTGAGAAAAATTCTGGAAATTTGCTTAATGCTGGTAGAAGTTCGCATGACTGGCACTTGGGCAATAGGGGTTTCCCAGAAACAGGAGCTGGTGCATTTGTGAGGATGGCTCCTTATGAATCAAACAGAGAAGATTTGTTTCTGTGATAAGAATCGAATGTACAAATATTTTTATTGAGATTCTTCTACTTTCTATGCAAACCTGATTTTAAGTACTGATAAACCTGATTTTAAGTACTTATAGCATAGGCACAGGAACAAAGAACACTTAATCCGCAGTTCAAAGTCCAGGATTTGTCCACAAATGGCTTAAAACCTTTGATAGCAGATGCTCAATGTGGCCGGTCAGCATACACAGCAAACAGGTGGCAGTGAGTGCCAGCAAGCTGAACTTGCTTCACTCCCTTGCTGTTGTCACTCATTTGAGAAATACCTTATTTTTGGAAATTATCTTATGTTTAAAAAGAACAATTGACAATCAACCAGGGTACAAGAAAAATCCAACTTTTTTCTGTTAATGTTTTTCAAAGTCAAAGCCAGATAAAAGTATCTTTCAAATTTATATGATTCAGTTTAAAAACCCCTCAGATTATATATCTTTATGGGCCAGATTTAAATAAAATTACCAATGTCATTGATCACAGAGGTAGAGTTTTGGAGTTCTAATTAAACCCAAAATAAAAAAATTGCAAAAATTCCTGAAGTAATTCATGCACTCCTGATTTTCAGCCACAGATGATGGTGGTAATGGTCACTGATTCTAGTGACCCTCATACCACATTGCATGGTCCAGTATTCAAACAGGTTAAAATTCTGTTGGTACAATTTAGAGAGAGGAGTAGTGGACCCTCAGGAAAAAATTTTATTTTGGAAAATACCCATTTATCAAATGCTTTTCCCAGGAATATTCTGTGAGAACTCTGAGTTGCTGTCAGTGCTCTCAGAGCCTGGAAATGGCTATTCCAGAGGCTGGACCCAGCATCCCACACACTGCAGAGCATTGCCTGTTCTCTCTTCTGGGCAGAAGCTGAATTCCTTCTTTCTGCTGCACTGCTTACCTGTTTTCTAACACAGGCGTACAAAGGACAGTTCCTGTTGAGAAAATGGACCTTGAGGAAACTTTAGAGACATCTCTTCTTGAAGAGGACTTGCAGCAGCACCAGGGGCACCTCAGAACTGCAGTCAGCCGAGAAGCTGCTGCTCATGCTTCTGGGCAGCCCTTGGGGCTGTAAAATGGCTTGTCCTGGATTTAACTCAGGAAGGGGACAGCAGGGAGTGTGTCTGCTGCCTATGAAAGACTGACTGCACCAGGCAAGGTAATTAGGACACTGCATGAGAAGGTAGCAAGAAGTTTAAAGCTGAGAAGAAGCTGTGCTTTTTCACATGACAGGGAATGAATTTGTGGACACAGCTGCGCTGCGGTCTTAGCACTCAGGTGCTAAAAGGACAGAAATAGGACTAGGAGGATTTGTCAGTGGGGAAATTTGAAGAGAAACTTAAAACACCGATCTTTCAGAGAAAAAGAAAACATCTTGGTGCATTAGAAAATGTTCTTGCATTTTTCTCCCTCATTAGTTTGGTATTTTCCCCCTTCAGAGACTGGATCCCAGATTAGCAGGGTTGCTAGTCAGAGCAGGTGCAAGGATGGCATGTCTTATTTTCCCGTGGCAGCGTTTCCTAAAATTCAGAGTAAGTTTATGACATTTCACTAAACCAAATATGTGGTAAAAAAAGGTAAAAATGGTGCATCAGTCTGACAGAATACTCACTGATACTGTGAGACTGAAACAATGCATACACTGCTTCAGCCCCAGCTTGAGCTGTGAACAGTTTATCTTTCCATTTATAGGAAAGGTCAAGATGAGTTGGAGTCACCTTTTCAAGAGACAGCTTTTCTTCTGCTTCCCAGCCACAACACATGTCTGGATGCCCAAGTGTAGGGGCTGCTGAAAGGAAGCTCCCCTGTCAGTCCAACACCTCAGGGCTGTGCTGTGCCCTGAGCCCGTATTTGCAACCCAGACACGCTGCAAAGTATTTCCCTAGGCTTTGGTGGGGAGGAAGGAGGAGGATGTTGAGGGATGGGATGCTTGTAACCCAGATTTGGGGACAGACTGGTTTCCTTGGGCACTGATGATGGATGCAAGTGGGCTGCATGTGATGCTTTTTTTTTTGGGATGTCATCAAGCACTATCCAGAGGGTGGGATAAAATTATCTGCTAAACAGTCACAAAATCCTCCTAAGAAAATAAAGCAATATTTCTGTCTTGCACTGTCAGTGCCAGAATACTGCAAAGCAGCTGTCATTTCACTCTCCTGCTGGACATTTCTGGGCTTTGTAAGCACAAATGCCCCATTTGGAGCAGTGTATCTCTATGCTGCTGCTTAAGAAAAGAAGACTAAAAATGGAAGATATCCCAGCCCAATCGAATCCTTGCAATGAGGGAAACTCTGACAGTGAAAAGAACTAAACAGTTCAGCTGATATCTTCCATTTGTATGAGGTTTAGGTACCAGTTGCTATGGCAGTAAACTATGTCAAATTGTGTCCTTGTTAAATCTGCAGAATTCTTTTGTATTTCAGCAATTCAGAGTGTGTTTGTAGTTAATGCCAGGCATGTATTTGGTTTATTTTGTTTTGTAGCTGAGCAGTGTCCCATTTAAGCTTTGTTTCAGATTGGCTGAAGTTATTTCTGCCTTTTAAATGGCCAAATTTTAAAATATAAGTTTTTAACATGTTAAGCATTTTAGCCAGTTCCATTTTGACTTATTCAAAATATCCATGGAATAATATTTGACTTTATAGAAGCTTCCAAAATCTGAACTTTTTCAGTAGCCATTTTAACTACTAAAAGAGCTGAAGAAATTCATTCAGCCATCTACATTTTTAAGCGCAGATTATTTCCTCAGGCTTTGTTAAAAAGTTCATTCCAAGTGGTTGTAAAGATATTCTTATCTTTGGGAATTTGCAGGAATGAGTCCAACATATATGTTTTTAATGTTTTTAAAAAAATTATAAATATCTTATAGTCATTCACCCTTTGCTGCCTCCCACTTTACAGAATAGTTATTAGGCTCTCACTGAGAACTGGTCTCTTAGAAACAACACAAAGAAAATGAGGAAGGAGGGACAGCAACAGAATGCTTGGAGATAACAGTGCAGAGGATGCTGAAAAAGAAATCAGCAAGATAGGAAACAAGGGGATTTGGAGGTCAGCGGAGCGGGAGTGAGCAGGAAATGGAGGGAGGAACTGAGTGTCAGAAGCAGCTGATAGATTCATTGCCCTGCATTTTCTTAGGATAATACTTCCTCCATTGGAATCAACAGCTGAGGCTGCATTGCCTTGCATCTTAAATCTCCTGTCTGTGTACCTGACAAACCCTGCCCAGTGACTCTCACATAGATTCATTCTGCACATCTTAAACTGTGCAAAATCCTCATTATTCTGTAATGTGGGTGTAAAAAACACCCAGGGACTAAAGGAGGAGAAATACTTGCTTCACTAGTGGCATCTAGAAAATACAAGTGTTCGCTAAAATAAGGCCTCTTTTATTGCATAAGACTTTTATAAGACTGACCACCTGAAGTTTAATTTTCCTTCTTTCATATATAATTATGTCATAAAGATTATGAATCCTTCTGAAAGAAGGGAAATGGTGAAGGTATATCCATTGCTCACTTCACTGCAAATATGCAAGGCTTTTCACACTTTAGAGAAATAAGGTTCATTTTAAAACCTGACTTAAAAGACTTTATTTTATTAGAAAACTAACAATGAGCAAAGGGTTGAATAAATACAGCAAATTAATGTTTTAAAACATGTAAATAATTTGCTAAAATTTGTCATCTGCTAGTGGGCAGAAAATGAAAAGCAAGTTTTCAATTTTACAACATAAACAGAGTTTATCCTCATTTTATGCCCACATGCAGTGTAAAAAAACAGGTATATATATTTATTTGGTACTGTATTTGCTAAATTAATTTTTTAGATGCTGCTTAGACTGGATCTCATTAAATAGTCTTCCTTGCTGTTCGCTGTGGGATACACAAACTGTAACATTTTCTTGCAGCTGGTCAAAAGGAGAGTTTATAGGTTTAATCAGTATTTGCTAACCATGTGCAAATATCAGCTGTATGTGCTGAACTAAAACAAGCAAAAACCGTAGAGCATCTGATACCATATTTGCAAATATAATCTTAATATTGATTTCCCTCAATACCCTTCACCAAGGGTTGCGTTGAAGACCATGCCCCGCTTGGGATGGACACATGGGGACCTGGTGATTGAACTTTCTTCTGCCTCAAGCTCTAATGGTGGCCTTTTGCTTTATTAATGATCTTTAGGCAGCTTTTGTAGGCCATTCCCACATCCCTCTGACTGACAGGACAGGGTTTGAGAGCCCCTGGTCCCTCAGCACGTTGTCCCTGGTCCCTGCTCCCCCAGGGTCTTGCCCCAGTGTGCCCTGTTTTCCCCAGGAGCGCCGTGTCCTCGGGCTCAGGTGCTGATATTAAGCTACCTAGGAATGAGTAAAAGGTGACCCAAATGTGTAATCCTGTGAAAACGTTCCGAGGTTAACTTGGTAAAATACATTTTTCATAAATTCTCGTTGATTGGCATTTCTTTTATTACCTTTTAAAGTTTTGCTATTAATAGAAACCAAGAGTAACTATTCCACTGCCTTTGCTGGCAGGCTGCTGGGAGTGTAATTGCTCAGGATGTCTGCTTACACTTCTAATGTACTGTCACAAACTCAGCTTCCTTTAATCCTCTGCAGTTACTGTGTGCTTCAAAACTTACTGGAAATGATGATGAATACTAAAGAGGTCCTTGTCTGGCTCTTTTAAAATCCATACATGGGAATGGTCTGATTTTGTTATTATTAAATCTTCATTTGGAATCTGCTGCTTAGCATCCTCTTTAGAAATGGCTACAATGGTATGCAAAATATTTTATCATATATATAAATCTGTCTTTCTCCCAACCAGGAGGCCACAAATGTTTCAGTACTCCTGCCCTCTGTACTAAAACCATTGTTAGGAACGCTTGTTTTAGTTATCTTAAGTATTTTTTGTCATTAATCTTTTTTTTTCCTATAGATTTTATCATGTCCTGTTTCCTGCCTTATTCACTTCCCACTGTACAATGATATTTGATCCTGTTGACTTTCATGCTTTTCCATTTGTTTTAATAATTTTTATTTTACATTTTTTTGTCTAATCCTTTTTTAAAATGAAGAACCTTTTCTCTTCAACTGAAGATTGCTGGCACCCAAGAGCATTCTTAAATTCTCAGTTAGCATATGTATTTTTATCTCCAAAAGAAAATGTGGGCTTGGTGGCAGGAGTGCTGTTTTAAGATTCACAGCCATGTGATCAGACTAGATAATCAGAAAGGCACACTTTGGCCTTGCAAGCAGTAGGAAAATTCAGGAGTACAGCACTTGGGTCATGAATATAGAGTTGCATATTTGTTTCCTGAGCTTGCATGGATAACATTCCTCTACAGCTGTTCTAGTAAAGGAGGCTGAGCCTTGTCCAGAAACTTCATGCCTGCCCTGCTTTGAAGTGCAGCTTGTCAGGAAAGGATTTCTGTTAAGTGTTTCAGACATAAAACCTCTTCTGCAGGCCTGTGCAAAATGCTTGGGTGCCCTTTGTTTTATTTATTTTCCTTTTGTAAATAAGTGTTTACAACACCCTGAAAACAGCAGTTTTTACTTTTCAAGAAGGAATGCCATTGATCTTTGGAGGCTGGATGACCACAGCATTATTTTCCTCAGCTATGGCCCAGTAAAACACAGCTGAAGGGAAAGTCATGATGTCAAAGAAAAATGGCAATTGCCAAATTCAGACCAAATGAAGGACTCATCTTTTGATGAGTGTCCTGAAAGGTTATTTCATATGTCTTCATGCCACGGAATGCTGTGAATAATAAAATTATAGACCTGTTAAAAAAAAGATTTGATAGATTCATGGAATCCAAGTCTAGCGAGGGATATTAGAATGAAACTGTCTCTCATTCACAGAGAGGCTAAACATTGGGAATATCCCAGAGAAAGCACCACTTGCTGCTTATCCTGCCTGTGTGGGGTCTCCTGGGCATCCACTCCTGGGCCCTTCTGGAGACTCAGGTTGACTTTTGGTCTGATCCACATGGCTGCCCTCTGCAATTAATCCTGTTTGAGTCAACAGAAATAGTAGAACAATTTGGACTGGCAGCGAGGCTTGACCAGCATGGGGTTTGGTTGAAGTATTTATAATTCTGATAAACCAAGACTGAAATTAAAGAATAAAGGAAACAATAACTCTTCCCTTGCTTCTTCTTATTGTGGTTTCATTCCTTTGTTTCTTGATGTGGATTCCAGAAAATTAATTGAGCATTAAGACCCAAAGAGCAGCACTTTTGGGGCTGATTATTGCATGCCTCAGCTGCTGTAATAAAGTATGAGTTAATGACTTTAACCACCTGAAAAGTGCAACAATTTCCCTGTAAATTTAGTGCCTGGAGTTACTTATTGTCTGATCACCTAGTCTGTAGCTCAGAAAAAAAGGAAGAATTGAAAAAGCAGAAACTTACTTCTGTTACATTTAAGGAGTGTTAAATAAAAACAAGTTTAAAAATAAATCCACATTCTTGTACTTCCTGGACATTATTGTCCTGTGTGTGACATACCTGGCAGTGAGTCAGCACATTGCATTCATGTCTGAAGTTTGGAAGCTGTTTCATATCTAAAGAGAAACCTGTGACCAGTCTGTAAAATCAGCCAGAGCTGAACCTGGCCCCACCACACATTGTAATCCTTGACTGGTACAGGGAATGTTATTGAGTTGAATTTTGAGCATGCTGTGGGTGTGCTTTTTCTAGGTCAGTCAGTGCAATCAGTAACTTTTCCTCTCAGCTCTATTTGCAGGAAATGACCAAAAATCCTGTCTGCTTTAAATGCTTTTCAATATAAGACAGAAAAAGGGGTAAGCTTAAATTCAGTGCTCCTCACGTTCCTGGAGCCCTGCATCCCTTACATAAGAGGCCTATGTGGTTTTTCTTATACAGACAGATGCATTTTTAAAATGTTGAGTGACTGTCCAGTGAAAGTTTCAAGGTTGTACCTTGAGAGAATCCCAGCAACATGAGCAACTGAAGGGTTTGCTTTTGGGTTTCAACCCCTTCAGGACAGAGCCCATCCTTTCACTTTCACAATACTTGGGCAATGGTGTCTGCTCCTCATTGAGAACTGTGCCTGCTGTAACACTGTCTGTGTTATATAAGAACAGTAACAACAAAAGCTGGAAGCTCATGGAGACAAAGGATGGTGACATGCAGTAATTTATGTTGTTTTCCCAGCTTTGTCACACACGATATGTGACCTTGAAGAAGTTATTTAATCTCTTTCTGGTTTAATGTTCCTCCAGAGGCGCAGGATAACAGTGCTTAGCAAGGGTGTCAGGAGGCTTAATTCAGAAGCGATTGTGAAGCCTGCCAGTCTCCACAGAGGGTCCATGTTCTCAACATGGCAGAGATGATTGTTCTGGTGGCAAAGGATATGCAAAGAATGTGAACAGGTCATGAAAACAAGAAGTTTTGTGTTGAAAAATGTCAGACTGACCCTTTCTTCCACCTCCCTATAGCTTGGATACAGATAAGGCAAAATGAGGGAATTCCTGTCTGAAGCAACACCACAACAGGAAATAGTCTCTTTAAAGTAAGCAAAACCTTGAAGCTGAATGGAAGAAAGAGCCAGCCCTGAGGAGACTGCTATTGCAATTGCTAAGACCCAAAATATCCTCTGCTTTACATAAGTGGTCCCTCTGCCACTCTCTGTCATGGCTCTCAGCCTTCAGCAAGGGCTGAAATGAGAGCAGCCACCAGCCTTGACCCAGGCACTGCCAGCCATGCCAGGTCCTTCCCCTACTAATGGCTGCAAATGCGATTCTTTCGGCAGCAGGGAGGCCAGGGAGTTGCTGGTGAGCTCCTGAAGGACGTGCAGCTGCCAGGCCCAGGCATCTCCCAAGGCATGGCTGCAGAGGGAGCTGCCTGGGGATGTGATTTACAGCGCGAGGCTAAGCCCCACTCGTTCTCTGGGGGCCAGAAGCACCACCTTGTCCAGGAAGGGATGGCCAGAACCAGGGTCCTGGCAGTGGGGGATTAAAGCAATCGCAGACTTGGATGTGATACAATCCAAACCTCCTTCTTCCTGGACAAATCTGCAGCTCAGAGGATCTTATTTTAAAGTGCCTCTGGGAGATACCGCCCTTCCTTTCTCCGGCTTTATCCCTGCTGCGAAGCCCGGCTGCGCTGTGCCATGTGGACCTGCTTGCACTTTCTGGCAGGCAGAGTTACGCCTTTCCCAGTGAACTTCTAAGTCATGTCACTGCTGTAAATTTTCTTTTATTGCTTTTAAAAAATTTTATTTCAGAAGCCTTATCCTTCTAGTCAGAGGGTCTTGCTCAAAGATACTGCTCTGCAATCCCTCAGGGAATCACAGCTCCTCCTCTGAAGAGCACAGATTGTAAAGTCTATGTTTCCTTTTTGCCAGCCCCTTCCGAGCACATCTGCCAGAAATGCACATATGAACATGCACCCAGATGAGTAAAAAGCTGTCACTAGATTAAGGGAATGCTGTGCATCATTCAGATGGCTCACTGGCTTTCTCAGTTTAGTATTGACAAGGAGATGTTGAACCCCTGGTTTCAGCTAGCTCATAACTAAATGCAGACTTTAACACTTGGAGCATTTTGCAATTTTGAAACCTTCTTTGTCAAATTTTAGGTTTTCAGATCAATGTCTGGAGTATATCTGGGGCAGTGCCAGCATACTTGGTGTGTTGAACAAGTCAGAAAAGGTACAAAAGAAACTGAAGTGGCAACAGTTAGCCACTTGTGTTTGGTATAGAACTCTGCATTTTGTTTAGCTTTTTCATAGTGTGCCTTGTCAAAAACACTGCTGAACGGGGATGGCTTGCTAAATCTGACAAAAGAGCTTCAGCATTTTATAACATTTGGCATGGCTTTCAGAGAAGTGAAATGTGTGCCACAGAGGGCGTTTTCAGCTGTGGCACCACTGGATGCACTGGCCTTTCATTTCACTGACATGCTTGCTATGTGGTGTTGAAATGCTACAAATTTCACTGAGGTTTTTTTGGCACCTAATCTGCTGGGGCAGTAAATATGGCATATGAGGGAATCCAGATCAGAAGTTATTTGTGTATTGCTTTACATCAGTACAAGCTTGCAAACTGCAAGAATAGAAAAAGTCACTATTTTAAAACCTACTTCTTATTGGTTCACTTTTCAGTCATGACAAACAAGGATGAAATTTCAGTTTCATGATTTTAGGGAACAAGTGTATTTAATCACTGCAGTTGCAGGAATAAATACCAGACTAAGAAAGTGGTGAGACAAGAGAATCAAGAGAAATGTTCTGATTTACTATCTGCTGGAGTAACATTGCATCTATTTGAGGTAAAAATGGTCCAAATGAATGAAACAAATATAGCCTGAGACTTTCATATGAACAAGATGACTATTTCAAGAAGACTGCATTCTATCCCAGATCAACTCCCTTATATTTTTTTTGCCTTTACATTTTTTTACATTAGTGTTAAACTTTTCTTAATAAAGATGCCCTTAAAGGTTCTGTTTATCATTAGTAAAATGTAAACAAAATAAATTAGAAGTTCAAGAGAGAGTGAAAGCTGTGTGTGTATTGAAAGCACCTGACTGGATCACAGAGCTAGAAGTTTTCCTGCCAAAGACTACCTGACCTGAAACTGAGCTGAGGAAAACCTCCAGCTTTATTGAATATTCTTGCAGAAGACCACTTTAACACTAAAACGTTTCTGCTCCTGAGATGCAGAATCCTTACTATCTGGAAAATAGAGTTTAAAAGTGAGAGATGAGTAAAAGCTCTTGGAAGTGTCTTGGTTTTTTTAATGAAAGAAAAAAGAAGTTACTTTTACTCAAACTTATACAAACCAGAATTTCAAAATTATTGTGTGAACTCTGAAATGAGTGCCCATTCCTTTGTTCCAAAAGCCCTGTTTGGAGTCTTCCACTGATGTGGACAGTTCTTTGTTCAGCAGCTAGTCTTCCTATCTCTTTGGTAAAGAATGAAGCTTCTTTGTTTTGGGACAAGATATTTCCAGTCTATTTCAAGGTCTGAAATGTCTTCAAACCCCTGACTGGTTTGTTGAATCTAAATACATTCTCCAGGATCTTCTTTTGGCAGGTTTAATCATTACTTGGCTGAGTTCCAGGGCTAAGTATGTGGGGTTGTAGAATTCATTTGATATCTTGAACCTGGGGAGTTTCATTACCTGACTATCACTGTGGTAGAAAACACTGCACAAGTTCTAAAATTTAATTTCATGCTCCATTCGTTTTTGTGTCATTGCTTGTTCTGTGACACCCAGACCTGCAAGTCTGTCTGCCCTTCCTTCCACATAAACACGTAGAAAGACAGCAATGTTTGGATAGAAATTTTGATCCCAACTTTCCAGTATCTGCTGAAAAATTCAGCATTAATTGTAGCCTTGCCCATCTCAATTATCAAGAAAGCAGTAGGTAGCAGAAGGTGTTAGAGCACTCTGCCAGGGAGTGAAAGATGTCCAAAAGAATAAGAAGGCTTTCCCACCTTTAACCACGGCACAGCAGAGGTCAACAAATGTAGCCGAGGTTATACCAATCAATACACATTTAATTATTATTTAATTATTGAACATTCCTGTCTGAAGCTGAACAATCAGATTACAGACTCCTGTCAAAAGCTAGATGGATAAGTTTCCCTCTGGATGGATGGATTGTGCCTAAAACAAGCAGTAATTCAGACAAAGGGACATACATCATTTTTAATTGACGAAGGCTGGCCCCTCAACACGATTATTCAAAGCCTGGTGCCAACTAATGAATCTGCACTGCAACACCATTGTAGCACTTTGGCTTGAAGTTAGTGCTTCTAAACTACCATTTAATTGTTTCAGTTCATATAATTTGGATTTATGAATAAACATGCATTTTCCTTGGGGCTTTTCTAACTCTTTCTTCCTGTGGTGAGCAAAGTAAAACTTCAATTTTCATTTTTACTGAAGTGTTTTGACTGAAACACTGCTGATTTTCTAAATTCTAATAAGAATTTCTCAGGGTAACATCACTGTCACTACATGGACTCTGTTTGCTGAAATCTGTGATTAAAAGTGCAAATGGAAAATACAATTCAGTGTGCTGTTTTTCCTGAAGTCCCTGCTGCTTCCACAAGTTCCTAATTTAAATACCATTAGCTTTATTTGAAAACAGTTCTGTCCAGAAATATAGTGTGAAACAACATACAATAATCTTTGCCAGCTAAATGTCTCTATCACAATTTTTAATTAACTTTAATTAACTAACATGAATTCAACAGAATTTCTAATTACCCAGTGGTTGATTTTATATTAATTTTGCTACTTTTGTATTATTTTTATATTTTTCTTGCCCTCTTTGAAAATTTTGTACCTGAAAAATAACCTATAAATCCAAAATGGCAAGGCTAATTTTAAAGAAATAAGCTGTCATGGACTGTGTGTGCAAATACCCTTGCTTTGCCCTAAATTGCATGTTAACAAGAGAAAGTACACAGTAATCAGCTAAGCTTGCAAGTTTCAACTTGAGCATTTTAGGAATTTTTTTCCACATTTTACAGTTTTTGCCATTAAAAGTAAACAAAGAATGCCTCCTTTTGAAAATCTTGTTGTGTAGGCAAAAGCTGCCGATGATTTGGGTTGTGCTACTCACAAGAACATCCAAATCATACACTGGTGTTTCATAAACATCAACAGAGCCATCTGCAATCTTTAGTCCAGGTGAAGAACTCGAAAGCCAAGGGAGCCTCCTTATAAATAGCCAGTGAGAAACTGAACGTCAATGAAATGAGTTTTTAAGTCAACCACTTCATGTTATGAATAGAGTGTGGGAAAAAATAAAGTGTAAATTCTTGTATACATACCACTGATCACACTTAAATTATGTTTGGCATGCCTCTAGTTTGAGAGCTGAAACTTGGCTTGTGTATCTGAAAACCACAAAAAAATATGGGGGAGTTCATCAATTAATTTTTCATATGACAGATGTTGGAGATAACCTGTTGAATTACTCATATTCCTTTAATGAAATGGTATGGATTTGTAATACAAATATTTGGCAATAAGGAGAGGCAGATGAATCAAAAACCTACGTACTGTTTGAGATATTTTTGAGTAAGGCTGTGGATTGGAAACCAGTGGTTTCTGCTGGAAAGACATGGTAACAAGGAAAGTTACTGGCACAGGAAAAGGTGGTCTTTACATAGATTTGAAGGTAATTTTGAAGGTCATAAAAGCAGATGTTCAGTCCTGACAGGGTAGGATATCCTAAAAGTAAAATGACTGGTTTCAATTACAAATGCAGACTGTGATTCAGTTAAAATTAGACCACGAGAAATTGCAGCTGTTTGAAGTAGGATAGCCAACTGCATTCTAGCCCATCTGCCAAACCCCACTGGTTTTTTTTTCAGGGATAAAACAACATATACGTGAGATAAGAGAAGTTATTCAAGATAAGGAATTACACAGTTCCTTTCCTAATCAGTCATGGCCAACACCACTTCGCTGTGGCTGTCATGGTGTGTAATATATCCCTCTTTCCATCACCTCCCAGAGACATAGATGTGGGGCCTCTCTTGCCAGAAGAAATGTGGATTTCTACTGGGGAGTAGTACTATAAGGTATTTATTGTTGTCCTGAAAACTGTGTTATCTAATATGGGTAAACAAGAACATAATTTGGATCCTTGCCAATCCCAAACGTTTGGCGTGTTTTTTATTTATCTTTTCTTTGGGGTCTGTTTGGGGCTTTTTTTTATTGCTTGTTTTCATTTTTGTTTGATTTGTTGATTTTTGTTTGATTGTTTTTGGCTTTTTTAACATTTTTTTTAAATTTAATTTTTTTAAGAGCACGGTCACTCAAACATTTTTCCTACAAAGACTTCTTATTCTTAATTTGAGGCGTGGATGACTATACATTTCAGGAATTACACTGGAAATACATGTGCTGTGCGTCAAAGGAAAGCTGGTTTTGTGTTTAACTTAACAGGGAGAGTGTTTGCACAGGAGACATCAGTGTGATTTACCAAGGGTGCTCAATCCCTGTGCTCAGAGAGAATGCATTGCCCAGCTGTTCAGGAATTGCATTGGATCAGCCTTTGCCTTTTCTTCCTTAAGCAGATATTGCTTATGGGCATATGGCTGCAGAAAGGGTCACTATTTTTGCAATGTATGTGGGGTTTTCCATCTCAGAGTGATGGAAAAGGCAGTTCTTCCATTGTTTGGGAACCAAACCAGCTTCAGAGATTTTCATAAGCATTACCAAGGAAGCTCAGAGAGTACTCAGGATTCCTAATGACTATGTTGAGAAAAAACACTAAACCCCCAAACATACCCACAATACAAAGTGCTCTGAAAGTATTTGGGAAGAGGAAGATTTGTGTTACAGCTGGATAGCAGAGAACAGTGCTGAAAGAGAAATAGAAAACAGGAGTGACATCAGCATGGGAAGGGCTCAAATTAAAAAGTAGATCTGTGAGAAACATATGTATCTGTGAATAATTTGAGAGTGAGAAAGTGGAGGAGTCAGCAATATATGAAAAACTGTGTTTTCCACTAATTAATATGTCTTACTGATGCTAATTCCAAAGATTATGCATTAGAATACACTTTTATGTGTACATGGGTATGAATGTAGAGTGCACAAAAGAATGCAAGACAGTGTTGCTGTAAATGTCTGAACATTTGGAGAAGCCCCTGTTCTGCATCTGTGTTCCTCAGTTAGACTTGTGCAAGAGTGCTGGGTGACCCTTCAGGTTTCCTGGCATTCCTGGTAGGGGTGGCACAGCCAGCAGCTGTGTGTGGCCCAATGGACAAGTGCATCTGCAGGAGTGTGCATCCTCCCACCCTCCCCAACAGGGACAGGGTGCTAGCGCTCACAGCTCATCCTGGAAGAGCGCCTGACCCCCAAAATGCTGGAGGACAAACCTTGAGAATCTGCACAAACACAGAGCTGAGTATCAAGTTCTGTAATGGTGCTGAGCTTGGTTGACCTGGCTGCCAAATCAGGACTACTGAATTCAGCACTGACAGTAAGGGCAGGATGAGCTGTACCTGTCATCCCGAAAAATGGCTGAAAGTGACAACTACTTTGATTTCTAGATAAAATCCAAATGTGCTTTTTAGACTCCTTATTGATTATTCCCAAATACAAATACAAATAAACATTTCCAACTACCTTTTTAAGGATAGTTTAATATAGAGGATCAAGGACATGCCCAGTTGTTGAGAAAAGTGATGATGTTTTCAAACACAGCTTTGCCTGAGGTAGGTAGTGCCTCTCAGTGCATTTGAATACAATATTTAAACATGAGTAGGGAGAAGCCAGCCCCAAAGCTGGTGCAGTCAGAAGCTTCTGCACTCAGGATGCTGCTGCCTCCAGCCTTGACACAAGTGTATATGTGATTAACTGGTGATACCGTTTACTGTAAACAGCCATGTGGTTGTCTGGGGTGGCTGCTGTCTGCTAAGCTGTCTGCAGGAGCTAATGTGTTCTTCATAAGTTTTGTCTCCAGGTTCTGCAAGACATTTTGTGAAACTCATAAAAATCTCTGGGCCATACCTGGAGTATCATAAAGGTAGCCACTGCTGGATGGGGAGTGACAACTGGCTGCGGGAGCAGGTTTGAGCACTCTCTGTGCCTGCAAGACTTCAAAGGGAAAGCAGGCAGAATTTTCACACTTCTCGTAATTCCTGCTCTATCAGGTCCCTCTATTTTTCCTTTACTATATTTTCAGTAACTTTAATAAGACAAGTTATTATGATTAACATCTTGAAGGAATCAGGATATTAGAGGAAATACAAAAGGGAAAGACAACACTTATAGGCCTCTCCCTTGTTTCAGCGCTCTGTCTCAAATAAACCTATGCATTCTGTGATCTTTTAAATAATTACCTGGTGTTTCATTAGCTAGTCCTTCTTTGCAAGCTTTTTTTTTTTGCTCCTGCAAACCCAGATCCCACCCAAATTCTGCCAGACTCATGCCAGGTTGTAACAATACCTGAAATGCTGAAAAAGATTGATGTTAAACTTCCATTGATTACTGTAAGGTAACATGTTAAGAATTATTGACACTAATACATACAAAAAAGAGAATTAAGAACAGAAGAAAATAATGAGAACAGACAGGAGGAAGGGAGGGTGCATTTGTGACTGTACATCCATGTGCCCAGAGTGGTATGGTAGATAAATCTATAAATTTCCAAGCAACTAAATTGGTATCGGTGCTTGTTTTCTCTGCTACTTTGAACCAATATGCCATAAACCAACATTAGGACAGTTTTTTGGTGAAATATCTCTATAGATACTAATGACACCCAGTAGATATAGATTCTTCTGGTTAAAGAAAATGACATTTTCTTCTCAGTTTAATCATAAATCTGCAAATGCACGAGATCCAGTTTATCAAAGGTAGCTTTGTGCTTGTGGCCCACAGAGTTCCTTGTAGCTTCCCTGCCCAAGGCTCCTGCTGAACTATGAAAGCACAGTTCCCAAAACCAAATATTTCTGTGTTGCAAAGGTGTGTTCTTGGTATGTGCATGGGAATTTAGAAATAGCCACAGATATCTGCAGAAATTTGAGAGAGTGAAATCTCTGTGCAGAATCTCATAACTGTTTACCCTAGGTTTTCCATTGCTACATGGCAGCACTAGCAGGGAATAATTGGTATTAAAAGACCTCTCTCTTCTGATGTACATTTTAGCACTGTTTTCACACCAGAGTTGTGTTCTCAGGGTGAGCAAGGTGCACCTCCCCAGCTGATGACTCAGATGAACCAGTCTTCCCACTCCTGACCACACATGGTCCAGCTCCCAGCACCACATTGCTTTTTCACCATAGTGCTTTTGTCACCATATTGAAGACAAATGTCAGCTTCAACCATCTATTCAACCCCATTTTAAACTGCCTGGAAATGGGATGTATGGTTGCCCCAGGGCTCCCTAGGGCACTGTTCCTAGCCTACTAATGGAAGGACAGAGGTTCTGCATTGCCTGAAGCCTGCTGGGGGTGGTGATGGCAGGGATGGATGTCCCCTGTGGTCTGCCAGTGTTCAGCCCAGGTGACCCAAAGTTCAGAAAAGAGAACTGGGGACAGGCTTTAAGAGGAGCAAAGCTAGAGTTCTGTGGGAATGTTGGTTGGCACCAAGTGAATTTTCATAGAATTGTTCAATGGGTAGGGAGAGACCTTTAGATATCATCTAGTCCAACCCTTTTGCAGTGAAGAGGGACATCTAGAACAAGATCAGGACATCTAGAACAAGATCAGGTTGCTCAGAGCTCCACCAAACCTGACCTCCAATGTTTCCAGGGATGGGACAACCACCCCCTCTCTGAGCAATGTGAACCAATGTTTCATCACACTAACCATAAAAAATTTGTTCCTTATGTCTAGTCTGAATCTACTATTTTTTAGTTTAAAACCAGTACCCAGTGTCCTATGGCAACAGGCCCTACTAAAACATGTACCCCCATCTTTTCTACAGACCTTTTTTCAGTACTGAAAGGCTACTCTAAGGTTTCCTCAGGGTCTTCTCCAGGCTGAACAATCCCAACTCTCTCAACCTGTCTTCATAGGAGAGGTGTTCCATTGCTCTGATCACCTTTGTGTCCTTCCTCTGCTGTCCCCATGAGGAAGAGCCCTTAGGTCCTGCCTCATGTTCCTCTGACAGGTGGGTGCATGGGACCATGATCTCTCTGTCCCCTTGGCTGGAGGCCAGGAGGAGAGGTGGCTTCCCAGCAGGACAGGGTGCCACCGGTCAGCACCTGTGGGAGGGCAGCGGTGCATGCGGCACGAGGGGGACCAGCCCTGCCAGCCCTGGCCGAGGTGGGATGCTGTGAGAGGGGCAGTGTGCTCTACTGCTGGGTGCCTGGGCTCAGCTGCCAGCCAGCCTGCCTGCTTTCCTCCAGGAACCCAGCTCCAGCACCACCCAAGGTCACCCCGGCGCTCGCACACGGGCTGTCACTGGCGGGTGCAGGGGATGTATTTTTATCGCGTTGGAGGCAGTCTCCTAGCTACAGCTTGGAGAGCTCAGCTGGGCAGGGGCTGGCAGTCCTCAGCCTGCACAAAAGCAAACTCTTCTCATGAATCCTGCTGTTCAGGCCAAATCCTGCTCCGGGCTCGCTGCTGTGCTTCCCCTCGCCTCCCCCTTAGCTTGGCTTTCAGGGTTTGGTGGGAACATTGCCCAGGTATTCCTCGGGGTTCCTGGAGTGCAACTAGTGACCGGGGTTGTTTACATCCTCTGCTGAGCTAGAAATGGTCTTTTGTTCAAGTGCAGAGATGTACGCTCCTGGCTGCCGGGATAAAAGACCAAATATTGTTTATGTTGTGTGTAGTAATCTATCTCACATCTGCCAGAGTCTGGCTTTATGTAAAGATGTGAAAGAACATTCATTAATTCCTCTTTAAGGGCAAGGCTATTAAAAAGTTATTTTAATTTTAGGCATGAATTCAGAATTTCCACTCTTTTTGAAGTTGCTTGTCTTCCTTAAATTGCTATCTGTCTGAGAACTGTTTATGGATAATAAAATGTCTTTAAAGATTCTCTTTTGTTTTGGAAAAACCTTGGAGATAATTTGTCTGGCATCTCCTGGATGTTTCGCAGACACTGCAGGGCTGTTGTTGGGCTGTTACTAGGATGACTGGAAGTTAGGCAGGGTTACCTAAGTTTCCAACTTTCTTTGCATGATTAAAGCAGACAATGTAAATGCTGCAAAGTGCAGGACATCCACGTAACTCAATAAAAGCTGAGCAACAGAGAAGACTGAGCTTTGAGACTGATCATTTCTTTGTGAGCAAAATATCTAACTGTGTCTTGAATTAATTGAATGAATTTCTTTTTTTCCCCTTCATATTTTCTTCCTTTTGCCCTTTGAAAAGAACTGCATTTGTTCTCTGAGAGCTGAAGGACTTTTTCCTAGTATTTACTCTAATACATGCTGCATAGGAGCAATGAAACCTCTTGTTCAACTTTCATGAATGCTCTCCAGGAACCTGTACTTCTTTTCCTGCTAACATTATTTTTTTTTTTTTGCTGCTTACAATTTCATATTATGCATGCACAGATCTCATCAACATTCGTTAAATAGTGGAATAAATTCTGAATTTGCCCTACTGCAAAAACATGAAATAGGTTGACCACAATCTTGGAGAGGGTGTGAGGTACATGTGCCTGTACCATGCCAGGGTTTTGTATGGAATGGGTACCAGTGTTGTAGTCCAAGGAATTTTTTAAAAACTATTTTCCTCTGTGGTATTGCCATGAGAGCTTTCCTCTTCAGTTACAAGTACCTCTGTATCTCTAAAAACCGGAACGCTTTTTAGGGTACAGTTGCAATAGAAGAGAACCAAGTATTACTAAAAAAGAACGAACAGAATCCCTGTACAACAAAAACTCAACATTGTTATGCACCTTAGAAGGTTCCTCATAAGCTGAGGAAAAATGCATTTTGAGGGTTTTAGTTCATAAAGCCCAGAAAGAAATGGAAATCTTTTCATGTCTTTCATAAGTTCAGGGGTCACTATTAACAAAAAAAACCAACCCAAAAACCACACAAAAAACTCCCAAAAAACCACCAAAACCAAACCAAAACAAAAAAACAACAACAAAAGCCCCCCCACAAAACAAAACAAAACAAAACAAAACAAAACAATCCCAAAACTAATTCCAGAAAGCTTGCATATATTATATCAGCAAAGTTCTAGTATAGGATAATTATGGTTATGCCCTCTTCCCTGAGACTTTTTGTTTTGTTGGAATTTGACTAGCATAACTCTTACCCTCATAAAAAGGTAATTTTTCTTATGTGGAGAAGCAATTCCCAAATTTTCTGGGAATTGCTCTTAATAACACAGTAAGGTCACAGTGCTCCAGCCTTTCTAATACCATATCTAATGCTATAAGCTCATATTCTCCCTTTTCTTGAGTAAGCCTACCCTCAAAGTCTATGTCTTCCATGGAGTCAGCTGAAGTAGGCAGTAATTTCCCTCGTGACCGTGGAGAATTTGAAATCAGTTTGAGCCACAGAGAACTTTTCTGTGACATTCCAATGTCTCTACCTTGCTCTAGGCAACAATGAAGGTGCTGTAGCTGCCTCAACCTAATTTTCAGCCAGGCCTGGTCTTCCTGAACTGCAGCCTGTGCACCAGAGCAAAGCAGCACATCCCTGGAGTGTCCTGCCCAGCTGGTAGCAGCTGGCAGTGCCCAGCAGCCAAGACACATTTGGGAACACCTAAAGCAAACAGTGAAGCACAGCCTGTCACCTGTAATGATGTGTCTCTGCACAATACAGTCCTGCTGCTGCAGTGCATGGGGGCTGGTAAACCTCTGCTGGAATGGATGGGCTGCTGGAAGACCCCAAGGGCCAAGAGACTCTTCTTCCCTTGTTGAAGTTTTCAGATTAAGGCTTCCCAGGGGAGCAGGCTGCTTTTGCCAGCACACAAGTCACCTCTGAATGGAAGGAGGACCATGAGGTTTTAGGGCCTGTGTTGTTAAGCAAATATAACTGGAAGATCTAACAGCCCTTTTTGGACTTTAAAATCCATGAAAACATATGTGGTGTCATAGGATCCTCCCTGCTAACAGCACAGCCTTTTCCCTTTGGTTCCAAAGGCAGCAATCAGCTGCTACTTGCTGGCTGTAATGCATTGTTTACTCGTCTCTAGAGGTATGCAATTGGTGTCTTATTGTGCTTTGTTAATTTTCTTTCCTTTTCATACTGCCACATGCCTACTTTTCCTGAATTCTTACTTTTATAGCTATAAGTGCTACCTCTTGTGGGAAATAACCCGGTGCTGGAGCTTCAGCTGTTCAAGGTGTTGAGAGCTCTGGACCATCTCCAAGAAAGGTCTTAGAGAATGGTCAGCTTTAGGTGTATGAGTAGTCTGGGTTGAGAAGCACCACGGTTTTAAATGGAGCCCTTGGAGCATAGTACCCACTTTGGCAGAAATAATTGATCTAAACATATAAAATGTCACTATTTTGACCATTATGTATTGAAGGTTCCCTTAGAGCACCCCTGAAGCATTAGGGCAGCCACTGAACACTTGTTGTTAACACCCTAACACCCTATTGAATACCTGTGACTCTGAAGGGGTCCAGAGAAAACAGAAAATGGCAGAGGGAAAAACAGTCTTGTGAAATAATTCTATATTCAGATTTTTTCAGGGGAAAAAAAAAAAGAAGAAAACCTCAGACTTCGGGTGTTTATCTCTTTTTAGAGATCTACAGAAATCAATATTCAAGCTAAAAGATAAAGAGATATAACAAAAAGAAGAAGAGGAGAATAAAGAGTGTTTGAAAAGAAACAGCAGAGCCTGGCCTGATGTGTTTGAGCAAGGGCTGATGTTAGGAATTTCCATGTAGAATAAGCAAAATAAAATGTCATCTCATGGCTTAAATACTGCCAGATGATTCAATATACTTTTCACAGCATTCTTTCACCATGTGATATTCTCTTATGTTTGTTGAAGTCAGGAAATGAGAAACTGCTTGAAAGGGAAAGGTTAGGCCTCATGTCACTGTATAATATATGCCCACAAGCCTATTATATTAACAGAGCTGCTTAAGATAGTTGGGAATAGAAGATGGAGTTAATTTCTACCACAGTATATTCTCACTGTGATCTGCTGACAGAAATCAGTGTATTGTGCACTTGTTAAATTTAGGTCCACAAGAAACAGGACCGATGAGGAAATTATATCTTTCTTGGGGAAGTTGACACTTGAAAAAAAGTTTTTAGCTTGAAGGAGGATGAAAAATCAAACTCTTACACATGTTCATTCCGGCAGTCTATTAAAGAAGACATGTTGATTTGAGAAAATTAAAACATTTCACGTCAATATTTGTAGACTTTTCAATTAGATTCAGACTCCCATTTACAGTTTCTACTATAGGTACTTTGAAGTTCTGAAAGATTATTTGAAGCAAAGATGAATTTTTCCCCTAATAATGTTGAAACTGAAAATTTTGATAGTCTTTTAAATTGACTTTGGAGTAATTTGAGAAAAAAAAACTTTTTGCAACACGTGTTTTTCTTTTCAAAGCACAAATATTTCCTAAAGGAAAAATACTTTATCTGAAAAACTCTCAGCCACCCATAGGAATGAATTAAGTAATACATGTTTTAATTACCTTGCTGTTTACATTCTCTGTAGTTTCCCAGACTTGAAGGAAACTATTAAAGCAAGGGATTGTCTGTTCTACTCACACTCATCAAACTCAAATACTGTGGTCTGGTGAGATGTCAGCCTAGTTCAGATTTTCTCCTGCCTGCCATGTTAGAGATTTTGTTCATGACCAGAGACACATAAAGGCATTAATGTAGTAATGTCACACAAAGCCTGCACCGTATGTGGAAGGGGATCGAAGGGGAAGAAAGGACTTTTCACTTGTTGCATTTTTTCAATTCATATGGTTGTCTGTCCCTGTAGATAGAAAAATACAATGAAATTTTGCCCTTTCCTATCCTGGTTGGTATAAGAAAATGGTGTCTTTTTCATAAATCTTGTGATGTTTTCAGTTATGTCTGGGTTTAGCAACAATTCTGTTTCTCATGGCTAAATTAGAAAGAGTCGATACATCCTGCCTCTTTCTTACTCCTTTGGCTTTAAGAGGTAATTCAAGAATTAAATGTTTTACATGCACTTTACTGGAAGAGCTTTCAATGCACATGAATGGTCTCTACCTTTAGTGAACATAAGGTGGAAAATAGCAATGAATTATGACTTAAGGGCTTAATGGGATTTAAACATCAGCTGAGTCTGGCATAATACATGCAATCACTTGGAGGCAATTCATTTTTTAACAAATCCTGCCAATACATTCATTCACCCACCTCGCTGCTGCGTTGGTGTTGCTGTAGCTGCCAAGGCAGAGGCTGCTTGTGGCTGCTCTCCCTGTGCTTGGCAGCCCTTGCTGCCCAGCTTGAGCCTGTGCACCCCCTGCCCTCTGCCATTATCCTGCCTGGGGTCTCCCCCTTGGTGGGACGCCAAGACCCCTGTCCTTCTGAGAACCTCCCTGTGCCAACCCCAGACCCAACAGGGGAGCTACACTGGATTCAACCCCTGGCACTTCGTGGCTCTCAGTGTGCTACAGGATGGTCTGCT